>NW_017728931.1:95717550-95778048 GCF_001723895.1 Crocodylus porosus | reverse complement strand
AGCCACTTGTGGCTCTGTCCCGCGCTCCGCCCCAGCTGGGCAGTGCCTGCCCTAGCCCCAGACCCACTTCCTCTTATCTCGGTGGGCTATTGGGGGGGGCCTCCAGCCACTCCAGAATTTGCCATAGCCCCCCCCAATTCCCCCTCAGTGCTGCTGCCACTCTCTCCAATCACAGCCCAGCCCAGCCTGGCCCTCACCAGGAAGAGCCCAATGCAGCCCTGCCCCAGTCTGCCATGCCCCGTGTAGATCCGGGAGCATGCACCTACCCCATGCCCTCTCAAAATGCGTGCAACAATAGGAGCCGCCACCCTTTGCACCCTCTGGATGAGTGGCTTGTGGCTCTGTCCTGTGCTGCTCCCTGGATTGGTAGCGCTTGCCCCAGCCCCACTCTCTCTCTCACCTCAGGGGCCTATGGAAGTGGGGCTATGGTGTGGGGGGCTGCAGCCACTCCAGAATTTGCCATGTCCCCCCCCAACCATCCTCCCAGTGCTGCCACCACTCACCCCAACCGCAGCCCAGTGCAGCCCCTGCCAGGAAGAGCCCAGTGCCCCAGCTCACAGCAGCAGAACATCTGCCCCCCCCACGTGCACCCCCCCTACTCTCCCAGAGTGCATGTAGCAACAGGAGCCACCCCCACTGTGTGAGTCAGTCCTGTCCACTGCCCTAGCTCTCCCCTACTGCTGAGGCCTTAATCTGGGGCCCCCCACAACAGCAGCTTGCTCCACCCTGTGCAGATCCAGGGGCACATGCCTCTAATGCCTTCCCCTGGTGTGGGCAGTGGCAAGAACTGTCCCGCCTTCCCACACTGCTTGGACGAGCCACTCATGGCTCCATCCCACTCCGCCCCAGCCGAACAGTGCCTGCGTCTGCCCCTGCCCCACTCCCACCTTACCACAGTGCCTCAATCTAACCCCCAAAAAATTAGAAAAAAATATAAAGGGGTACATGAGCTAAAACTTTGAGACAGAAGGGGTACATTTGTTTAAAAAGGCTGAAAACCCCTGCTTTAAGAATCCTGGCTGGATGTGGTATCAGAGTACAGCTGTGAAAGTTAGAGTGCTGTACTGAATATCTGTACCAGATCCCATCATGACTTACATTAGGTCAAGTTATGCTGACATACCATGGGGCTTTGGGGCACCGAGCTCACCCCTTCACAGGGCAGTTCTCTAGTCTCAGCTAGAGCTCATCTTCTCTGCCTGAACACTGGGCCGCTCCTGCCCCCAGACTGACAAGTTAGCCTGTGTCCAGGCCCTTGATCTCCTTCTGGTTAGTATAGATCCACCCACACAAAGAAAACTGCTTATTGCATATTGTCATAGGTAAATTTGAGCAAGTGCTGAATGGGGCCATGTCTGCTCACTGTTAACCTGTGTTAAGAATTGATTAAGCTTTACTGATTTCTGGCAATGGGCAATTTCCCTAATGGATGTAACCCAGGCGGTACTCCAAGAGGTACCCCCTTTCCAACTGAAGGGATCAAAGTAGGTGTACAAGCACTGTGGGAGGTGTAGGGACTCTCCTCCCCTTATAGAGTAGAGCCAGACTACCACTGGGGACTTAACCATATACCTTTTAATACTGGGAACATAACAGGCGTAAATCAGAGGGTATAGTGGACACTACAGTGCCCCAAAGGGGCAGGATTCAACAAAGGTTAGACACTTATTGACAAAAGACAGGGTTAACAAAATATAGAACACAAACAGCAGAACAAACAATATGGTTGGTGAAATATAAAAAGGCACAAAATACAAAATCTTAAATAACAAAGAAATATAGGGCCTAGGTACCTGGAGGGGGAGGAACACAATGGCCCCTTTCCACTGAAAGATTTGCTTCTTGTTATCTCACTCACCTCAAGTCGCCCCAGCTGGGACTTCAACTCAGATCTCCCATGTGGTGGGCAGAAATGTCACCAGTGATGGCACTACTTCAGACTGCTGAGGGTCTTGACCATCCCAGAGCCCCAGGCTCACATCGAGCTGCCTGGCCTCTGATTGGAGGAGCTGGAAGCAGAGCTGGGAACCTCTCAGGTCACTGCTTAGATCCTTGCTGGAGCGGGGGAGCCTCTCCTGCTGGTTACAGCCTCTTGTAGGGGATCCTGGAGCCCAGTGGGGAGCCTCTCCTGCCGGCCGCACGCTGCGCTGTAAGAGTCCCACTGCTGCCTGCAGGTCCTGCTCTTTCAACTGCTCCTGCCCTGCTGGCTCGGCTCTTGCCAGCTCTGTGAAGCTCCTTCCTTGTTGTCCCTTGCTGATCTCCCTGAGTCAGCCGCTCTGTCCCTTTTATCTCCCTCCAGGTGACCTAAGGGGCCAATCAGGGGACACAGGGGTGGGGGGGGGGGAGGGTGAGTCTCTGGGGCCTGATTGGTGCAGAAAGGGAATCCCAAGTCCTCCAATCATCTTTTGCCCTTTCAAAACCCCTGGGCTAGGTCACTGCCAGCCAGCCTGTCACGTGAACATGAGGCTTTTGATATAAAATCATGTTTAAATCCTGGCTATTTAATATGGTTCAGAATAGCATCAAGGTAAGTTTGGTAATGAAAATGTACTCTAACTCTAGCCTCTAGCAACATAGTTAACAGTTCTAAAACATTGCCAATTGTGTTGTGCTTCTCAAACTCTGTTACAGTGTCCCTGATGTAGACAGGAACCCCAACTCCTATTACTATGAAAACTATACTTGAACGTGCCCAGATGTTGGCACACCTATACATACTAATTTGTGGCATCGCTGCTTTCCAGCTGGGGAAACTGAGTGTGTGTATAAAATGTAGATTGTGAGAAGTACTTACACTGCCTGTGTTCAATATATGATGCAGGACATGACACCCATGAATCCAGCTTGCAGACTCAGAGTCCCAGAAACCTTGGATGCATTCAGTAGCTCATAAGGAAGCAAATTGTTTTTCTGTTCTCATGTCATAAAGCCAATTTCTAACAATTCTGGTCATTCTAAAAATGGTTTGGAACCACGTGCACTTGATAGAAAGCTGTTTTAGATAGTCCATGACTGTTTAAGGTACGCTTTTGGAAGTCCCATAGATAGATATATAGGCCAGCTAGCTCTGGGAAATCTTTTTTTGTCAAGCTCCCACATTGTAAAATGGTAACTAATAAAACAATAGTTGCTTTTCCTGCCTATATGAATAATAATATCCGGTGGTGTTGCTGGCCTTTATTTAGTGTCCTTTTTTAGATCTGCTCAGCAATCGCATGAAAACAATCTGGGACACAGTGTCTATGATGTACCCTTTAGGAAACACCTAACTTATTTCAGTGGGAGGAGAGAAAATTCTTTCCTCGCCTTCCCAATCTGCTGCCTGCAAAAGAAGCAGTGATTTTATTTTCCCTTCTGAACCCAGTATATTCCCTAATATCTGTACAGAATTTGGGAAGCCAACAGATATACAGGACCACCCTGCTGAATCCCTAGTGTCTTTGCAATGGCTTTAGGGGGCTCTTGTCTCCAGCTCTACCCTAAAACTCCCCCCTCCTCTGTCCTTCTCCTATCAAGGACTGTTAGGCTGTGAACTGTACCACAGAAAGCAGACATTCAGTTTTTGCTTGATTTTTCCACCTATGGCTGCAGGAAGGGACAGCATGTCCTCCTTTAAGCTAGACCTCCACCCAGCTCATCCCAGGAAATTGGAACCATGGAGAATTTGACATTTCTTGCAGTTTTATTTCCTGGGCCTTAAAATTCCTTTGCTAGATCTCACCTTGGCAGCAGAGATTAGAGATCTCTCCACTGGCATTTCTGAACTATGATGCCAATCTCTATTGTTAATTTTGTTCTCAATATCTGTTCATTTTTAGCAAGCAGAACTGCAGTCTTTTCAGACACTAGTAGTTGCCAACAGGGATACAGCCTCTGTATTTTTGTGCTTCTGTCTTAGAAGCAGTCTCTCAAAGTAAATAACATTAAACATGCCCACTTCACTCATACTGTTCTGCGAACCAGTGTCTTCCATTCTACAGAAGGCTGCATCCTACACGTTGCATGGAGAAATTGGATATCTAATGTAACTCTTAATCACACAGTGACCTGAAGCAGTGGTCTCCATCCTAGCCTCCTTGTGAAATACCTATCCAGGTGAAATAGTGGAGAAGCCTGAGGATACTTTTCCATGTTGGTAACAGCAGCCAATCTAAAAAATCCTAGATATAGGTTTCTTTGGGACAGGCAGAGCATTCAGACCATAGCCAGCTTTGAACCACAGATCAGGGGGGGCTGTAGCTCTCTATCCCTGCACCAGACCCAGCTATGGGCTAGCTTCCTCTCTGGGTCATGTCTCCCCACTCCATCACAAACCACCTCATGGACCTGATGCAGAGTTTAGGAGAACCCTGAGTGCCTGGGTGCACGCATACCGGAGCCCAGCCCAGGCACCTGCACACCCTCCCCGGGAGCCCCAGCGCCTGGCATCCTGCCACCCAGACCCCCCAGAATGTCCTCTCTGCCCCTCCCTCTCAAGCAGGAGCTGATTGTCAGGGACCAGGAGACTGGCACTGAACCTGCATGGAGCAAACCCTGTGAGCCCCACAGCTTGGGCGCTGCTGGCAGATACCCAACTCATGGGCATTTAGTGTCCTGAAAGATTTTTGGCTGCTTCAGGACTATGTGGGGCATAGCCAGCTGCCTCCATGGTGATGGCTGAGGACCCTTGAAATTTATAGCCTAGGTGGGGCAACGGGCATTGCCAGAATCATGGGGTGTCTGCTAGAAGCCCCTGAAAATTTTGAGACTGTGGAGATCCTTCCATCTATACATCCATCCTTCCAGCCTTCCACCCACCCCCCTCACAGTCAGACTCACGTCTCAGTGTCTTGCCAAGACAACAGTAGTGAAGAGGCAGTACCACCGCATGCTTGACATTAACAAGAGGTTTTCAGGCCAGAGAGAGAGCATGCTATTCTACAAGGAACTGTCCCACTTCCTTACCAAAAACAGGGCCATTGACATCCTGCACACCTAGGGTGCCATGGGTGGGCCAGAGGAGTTGCTGGCAAGATTCCTGCCAGAGGAGAAGGAGGTGCAGGGAGGCCTGGTGGGTTGCATGTGGGCCAAGATTCAGAGGCACATATAAGTCATGACAGCAGGGAGCTGGGGGCATGCTGGCCCATGCTCAGAGGCCCATGCCCCACCCACCAAAGGGCCAGCACCTGTTCTATTTGGTCCTGACCTAACCTCAGGTGCTTAAAGTAAAGCTTGAAATTTAAAGCACTTTTGCCTTGGGCTTCTTGAACACCTGTACTTAGCCTTTTACACTGCCATCAAAGGCGTAAACTGACCAGCTCTGGTATAAGTAACAATAGCAGCTGCCACACGGATCTTAGTGTAGACTGCAAAACCTGCCCTGGAAGCTAAGTAAATAATTGAATGACTCGGCTCATGCTGAACTCCTTGCTCTTGTGCTTAGGCTGCTATCAGTACCATCCCTTGTTAGTTTAAAGCCAGCTCAGGTATCTCTATCTGAGCTGCAATTACACCTTTGGCTTCTTTATACCATTCATGCATGGTTATTAATGTTCTTAGACTCAGGGCACCCCTCAAAGTGCCAGCTCTTAGCTTTCACTAGTTTTTTTGACTGTGGAAAAATAATAGACAATTCTTCTGTTGTAAAGAATTTGAACCACTTCAGAATGTTTCTGACAATATAACTTCCTATTTGACATCTCTTGTGTTAATCTTGTGTAGGTATTTGCACACCTAGTAGTGATAGTATTAAATGCCCCCCCTGGTTGAGGATCACTTCCTTAGCAGCTATTTACTCTCCCCTCTTGAGAGAAGGTAGAGTTAATGATTCATGGTGTGAAAACGGCAAGAGCTTCAGGCTCTGTTTGAATGCTTCTCTCTTCAATTTATTAATGATCTCTTTTTTTTTTCTTTTTTTTTTAATTCAGGGTTTGGGGCATAATGTAGAAGTCCATATTTTCTTTAGAGGAAAAAGGATGAGGACATACAATGATACCAATAATGGATTGTTCTTAAGATGTACTGGTTTCCTCTCATTTTCAAAATGAAGCACCCAAGACTCACATGTTACATACAGGCAGTCATGCTGCAAAATCCTGAAAAAGGAAAGGCGGCTCTTGATGTCAGAAGTTTTACATTCACCCTCTTGTGCATCTTACTACTGCAGAAATATAATGACAGGTGCATAAAGTAAACTCACTCAAAGATACAGAAAGTGTGGGAGCAAGTATCAGAGGCAAGAGGACCCAGGAGGCAGTGAGGAAAAGAGAAAGGACTTTCACCCTTTTTCAGATTCCCATTTCCTTTCTTTCCCTTTACCTTAGTTTATGTTCAGTCCTTCCAGCTACTTTGTCCCAGTTTTTTCATTCTGCTGATGTCTGCTGATGCTACTACTTGTTATGTTACTTCCTCTTGTGAGTCTCCTATAAACACTTATTGCTAATAATCTTTAGAAAATCTTGCCAAAAATAGCTCCCCCATTTCACCTTCTCCTCCACCCCAACCCCCCTTCAGAAAAAGAAAAGCAAAAGGGAAATGTGGGTGGTTGCAGGAATATATATGAGAGCACTTCACAAATAAAAAAGTAACTTTGTTGAAAATAGGAAGCCTATAGATGGAAAGTGAGAAAATATCCTTCAATATTTACAGGTTCATTTTTTCTGTTTAGGAGTATTATATAACATACATTGAGAGCATGTATTTGTAAGATCATATTTACTGATGTTGAAGTATAATTATTTGCCATTTTTGTCAGAAATTTAAAAAAATTCTGTTCTCTAAACTGTTTGCATTACTGGTGAAAAGCAACAGTCTCTGCATAGTTTGGTTTATGACAAGCTATAAATGATTTTAGTTATGTTACATAATGTTCCCCCTAGTAGTTCCTCAGTTCTGTATTAGAGAAGCTTTTTGCAGTAGCAAAATCATTGAGAGACTTAGTTATAGAGAAGCATTCATAAAGTAAGAGTCTAGTTTATTACTTAGCATTACAAAATATGATGTTGAAGAATTTGTCAAAGATAAATCTATCACAGATAAAGGAAAATCAGTGGCATATGTATTAAAAAATTATAAAAGTTTTCGACAGGGACTGCTGTAAAAGACTATCAATGAAAATAAATAGCTGTGAATTAAAAGGTGTAGTCCTGTCCTGAATTAAGAATGGATTTGTATAGTGTATGAACAGAACTCATTTCTGCGTGAAGAGAAGTCAGTAGCTAGTATCTCCAGGGATCAAAACCAGCATCCGTAGCATTTTCATTAGTGATTTGGTGGAAGACACTGAAAGCAAAGCAATGGAATATGTTGATGGCCCAGTACTAAGCATGTTAGTAAAACTGTTCAGAGGTATTAAAGTGTCAAATTTAAGTGGAAGACTGGGCAATTTGTCTATATGCAAAAGAAATTATAGAGACGAACATAATACATATAAATGAGACTACGTTAAACTCATGCATGTTTTATTCTGTGCTGAATGGATCATCTTGGAGGGAAGGACTGAATGTGGAGATACCTTGAACATTTGCAGTAGCAAGCATGATGTTTGGATGCCCTTTAAAATGGTTAAAAAGGAAGCAGCTGCATCCTATGCAAAGGTATTTCATCTTCAGTAGAAATACCATTTTAGTTTTGAAATCAGAACTGAAATCATCAGGATAGTTTACTGATTCAACCCCCCCACACTTCCAGAGTTCTGTTTAATAGAGTGATATACATGAACAGTCTCCAACCCTGCAGAGCAGAGTGGTAGTAGGCTGCTGGGAGAGAGGTGTTACCACCAAGAACCAATTTAATCCTTCCCTGGCCCTGCAACCCCTGGGCTGAGTGGGGATCCAAAGCCCTGAATTCTGTGACAGTTTCAGGGCCAGGGATGGCTTAACCTGGCTCTTGGTGGTGGCACCTGACACCTCTAACAGCAGCATCCTGCCCAGGCTCTCTAGCCCTCCACTTCCTTTCCAGCGCCTCCCACTATATTGACCACCTGTGGCTCCTGGCCCACACTGTAGCTGCCTGTCCTGATTACAGCACATGTGCTGTGAGTTGGTCAACCCTGCTTCAGGATAATCTGTTAATATAATAATATGGAGTGTTGGTTCATGGAGTATATCTTCTGCTGGCATGTTGAAAAGGGCATAGTTGTCCAAACCGTTAGAGGAGTGAGCCCGTCTGCCTGTCTGATATGAATTTAACTTTCCCGTCTCCCCTACTCTTTTCCTAACATATCTACCTGAGTATTGAACAGCTGTTCTCATGTTTGCTTTGCCTTGAACAAAAGTCATTTTCAGGCATGAATTGTACTTTTGCTGATAGTTTTTGACTGCGACCTACAGAATGCTTGGATTAGAGCTCTAGGCCAGTGATTCCCAAAGTGAGTGCTATGAGAGTGGAAGTGTGCTGTGAAAAAAGGATGGGACTGAGCTTTTGCTGGGCCAGCTCTGTGCAGCAGGATTGGGCCCCTGGACTGGATCCAGCCAGCAGACTGAGTGAAGTGTTGCCAGTTTTAATCCACCAAAGTAGTGTGCCCCAGGTATCAAAAGTGTGGGAAATGTGGCTCTAACTTCAGTAAAACTGAGCAACAGCCTACTTTTATCTTCTGGAATATGTAAATTATATCAGTATTAAAAATATGAAGTTAGAGAAATGATTGATTGAACACTTCCTCAAAGAGCAAAAAGGAGAGTGTGGTCTGGTTATTCCAGAAATGCAATATATGAAGTGGGAGACTCCCCAAACACCCACAGTTCTGCAGTTGAACTCCCAGACTGAAGCCACCCATCTTTCATGTCATGAGATTCTGGAGCTTGTGCAGTTGTCATAACGTTAGCATCACTTCTTGTCTCTGATATCATGGCTGTCCCGCTGTCTTGCTGTGTTCTTGGCCTGTTGTATCCTCCATTAGAGATGAAGTGTATGTCACATTTAGTTCTCTAATGCTTATAAAACACTTTGACATGATTCAGAAAATGCAAGGTTTCAGGCATGGCATGAAAACCAAGCTCAATCAATATGGAATTCTTCTGAAATAGAAGCAAATGTTTCTGTTTGTTGTGTATAACAATAGGCATGGTTTACAAATACAGTTCTGGTATTTTCCGTTTTTAAGAAACTTATCTGTTGTCTACAGTTGATGGGTCTCATTTTCTCCATCATCCGCTCAAAACATTTTTCACCTCTGAGTCATCTTTTGAAGCACCTTCTTTTTTGGCCTAGAAACCACTCATACCTATATTAAGAAATCTTTACTAAGGAAAGAAAGTCCTCACTCCTTTTATATCATGTGAAAAGTACCCTTTCCCCAGTGATGGAAAATACTTTTAAAAAAAGTAAAAGTTGCTGCAGATATTTGGTATTTCAGTTTATCACTGCAGGGCTCCGCTTCTAGATGAAATCCCCTTCGTTCACAGCCTAGAAAATTAAGAGGTCAGAGAGAAGGAGCATGGGGCTTCTCTGTTAGGTCTGTGCTTTATTATCTCACCTACTTGTGTTAAACTCACCAGGGCTTTCTCTTTTCTGTGTGATCAGGAGCTACATGATTTTAAGAACCGTTCTGAAATGCTGGTTCTCTTCCTCTCAGACCCCCTTCCCTCCAGAAACTTTCCTGGCTGACTCCTTTTTTAATCAAGTACTAATTAACAATCTCATGCAGCCCATCTGCAGAGGTTTGGTGGGTCAGTGGGAGTGCTGGGGCACCCATGCTCACTTTGCAAATCTACAGAGGGTGTGCAACACTGGTTTTATTTTCAGTTCCACTCCCATTCACCACACTTAGAGCAACTTTTTCTCTTCTTCTAACAACTGCACCATCTAGGGCTTAGGCTTGCAAGCCTGAAATCCTGTTTCCCCTCCATCTGGGTATAACTCTCTCCATCTCTACTCTCCAGCCTCTGTGTTAACAGACAGGGAGCAGTAGGCTAAAAGAAGCTACACTTTCTATACAGGTATGTGGAAGCAGAATACTTTGTCCTCTGAGTCTTTCAGTAGAGAGTACTCAAAATCCCAGATAATCTGCTGTCACTGGGCCCATGGAGGTGGATGAAGCAGAGCTTTGGCTTGGGAAGTGAAAGTGAGTCATGGCCAGAAAAAGTGTGGGGAAGGACAAACTAGATGAGTGGCAAACACCTGCCATTCTCTCACTTCCTGGTCCATAAAGCTTTGTTAGCTACAGGTGTAGCTAGAGGAGACAGACATCTCGGGCCATATGGAGGTGTATGACTACCCAGCGAGGGGATGGACAACGTGCTTGGGGTTCTGTCCTTGGTGCTTGGTTGCTTTGTATTTCTGATCTTTGTATCTCTGATTTGTTGGCAGTTTGCCAGGCAGCATGAAACGATCTCTGCTGCTCTAGGGCTAAACATAATTTATCTTCGTTGCTGGTTTGCAGAAGTCTCTGATCCATTTATGATAACTGGAGGAAGCACTGTTTGCTTGTTTGCTTTGTGTTTGGATATGAAATTGGTAAATGTCTTCCCCCCCCCACTCTTGTCATATTCCTTGCACAGTCCGGTCTTCCTGTGCTGTGTGCCTCTGTCTACATTTCTATTACTTGTCTGCTGTGGTTGAAGTTAGATTTAGTAACAGTTTTGCCTTAGCTGTGTACATTTCTCTTGAGGATGATATTCCGCTGGCGTGTGCACTCTGTGCCAAGGGTCTGTCACAATTGCTTGTTTTGATTTGACCTCTGAGGCCCAGCAGCTAGATGCTAACATGTCTGGAGCATTCTTCAGTTTTTCTGTGAAGTCATTTTTTTCTTTGTTTGGCAGGTTAGTAGTGATGAATCTGGCCAAGATCATGTTTTCATTTACATATGATTTTTTGGTCACTTTCTATTATGCAGTGGACGATTTATTAATTATATGTGTGTGGCTGTGAGAGTATTCCCCTTCCTCTATTCATTTTCTCAGTAAAAGGCCTCTTCAATAGAAGTGCTGAAAAGGGAGGCAAGGATAAAATAAAATATATATATATTTTTATTAAACTATAATAAAATAATCTGGACCAAAACATTTTTTGCAAGTTTTCGGGAACAAACATCCTTGTTCAGGTATTGGGAGGGTGTTTGTTCCTGAAAGCTTGCAAAGAACTTTTCCCCAAATATTTGGTCTAATAAGAGATCACATCTACCCAACCCCCAAAGTGGGTTGCCTGCCTGAAGAATGTAGTGCATCTAGACATGCCTTTTCAGAAGCAATATCAGTGGATGAACCTGTCATTTTTTTTGCATGTATACATTGATCAGATTACTATTTTTCTAATATTTCTTATCAGGCTGTTAGTTTTGAAACCAATTCAAAGATAAAGGCTGCTGCAACAGCTTTCTTTGGGAGAATCTGCATGTACTTAATTATCTTTTTCTTGTGTAACTGCTTGGCATTCAAAGCTTCAGTTTTGCCCCCTTTTAACAGTAAGTTTAAATCTCACCAGTGTTCAGCCTGTTTTCAAAGTTTCACCCTACATTACCCAAGTACTGAGTTATTCAGAGTCATGTGTTCAGGTCCTTCAGTTGAAACTTAAAAAAACAAGAGGCAAGTTATAAAGTAGCCACTGATTTTTAGCTGTCTTGGCTTTTGTTTGCCCAATCTTTGAAACATTTGCATTTGACTTTTCAGAGATCCTGTTGCCACCGTAAATTCCCGTTGACTTGTTTGCATGGTGGATGCAACACTGGTCTAAAGATCAGATCAATGGCCATTCTTAAAAGCTTTGAGTTGAGTCCCTCCCTGACTTCATCTTTGAAAGATCTTCCCTGATCTTTTTAGCAACATTGTCTTTTGTGCCCCTCTGCCACATGTTTTGTGCAGTTTGGATGCCATCCTCCATTCTAGGTATCCAGGTTGTAGACATATTAATCTAGACCAACATGTGGTCCACCAAGGCATTTTCTGAGGCCCGAGGTGTTGCGACAGGAAACCCACCCCTTGTTCCTCCCCCAGCCTCCTAATGGCTGCTGAAGGGCTGGGGAAGGGATTCCCACACGCACCGGGTCAGCTTGACATTGCTGATACAGTGCATGTGGGAAGAGGAGTAGCCATATGCTGCTCGGGACAGGATGAGCCCAACCGGAGCAGCAGGGGCTCAGCTGCACTTTCCCCTTACCTGTGCTGGTCAATCCCGAGCAGCGCACGGCTCCGCCGCTGCCTTTGCTGGCTGGTGCTGACCCGGGTAGGTCTGTCCCATCCGGAGCAACATGCAGCTGAAGCTAGATTCCCATGTGCTGCTGGGGATGGGAGGAGGCCAGCCAGGTCGGCACCAGCCAGTAGAAGCGGTGGCAGAGCCATGTGCTGCTCGGAACTGACTAGTGCAGGCAGGGGGGAAATGCAGCTGAGCCCCTGCCACTCCAGCCGGGCTCGTCTGGCTGGGTCAGCACTGGCTAGGAGAAGCAGCAGTGGAGCCTCCTGCCTTTTGGGGACCAGCTGGCACAGGTCGGGGGAAAGTGCAGCAGCATGTGGAAAACCACCGCTTGATAGGGGACCGCATCGGGGGGGCAAAGCTGTGGCTGAGCCCCCGGCAGCTGTGTTGCATGTTTGTTTGAGACTGAACAATATGCTCAAGAATAGAGCATGGATGATCTGGGCTCCAATGTAAATTTGGAACAGGTAAAAATCTTTGTAAAAATACTGTCCAATGTTTGGATTGTATTTGCTTCTGTTTCTCTTTGTGCGGGATTGGGAGTTCAACTTGTTACTACTTGTTAAAGATATGTTACTAACAAGTTATTAATTCAATAAAAGTAAATCTTGAAGATTATTCTCAAAAATGCCGATATTTTGTTGCTTTGATTAGTTTCCACTCTGGCTCATATCTTTTCTACATTTCATCTGTCGACTTGCCTGCTTCTTTCATTCATTGAGAAGTGAGTAGAAGTGAAAGTGTTTAATTTAGTCAAGTGTTTGGTATTATTTAATTGTTGCTTTTATATTGTTTTTATTTTGGATTTTAAACCACATTTCCAGACCCATTTCATTACCACTTCCTGCAACTTCATTGGTGTCAAAGGTCACATGAAATCACTTTCTGATATGATACTGCTTCCTCTGAGGTCTTTGAATATGGCTCAGAGGCCCACTGGGCGATAAAAAGTTCATGATCCATCCCCACATTCAAAACGGTTGGACACCCCTGATCTAGAGGAAAAGGCAATCAGAGCTCGTAGTAAAGATGTTATCTTTTTGCAAAAATCTTGTTGGTGTAATAAAGAATATCATCTCTACTAGGAGTCCTGATTTGCCATCCTCCGTTCTACAAATTAACAGTATTGTTTTTTGGCCTATCTCTCTTCAGTGTTTACCTTATCTTAGTAATTATTGGCTAATTGATTGTCACTGAAAATGAGGCAGTTAACCTCTTGGTAAAGGCTTGTCTGGTCACTCCCCAAACATTTATTTTAGGCTACAAACATTTGTAGTTTACTTGAACTAGTCCCTGAGGGTCAGTCACAAATGTCTGTAGTTTGGATTGAACATTTATATAGTGTTTAGACTAGCTGTTGTTACATCTATGACAGCTGCCCAGAATTGACTAGCAATCATCTTGAGCTAAGAACAAGTGCAGATCCAGCATGCTGGTATTAGGAAAGAGATGGATTTTCACCACCTCTCAACACTGAAGCTATGTGTGCAGTATGGGTCAAGAAGCTATCTGGCAAATTTAAATGATCTGTTTGTGTTTTACCTTACCTTGGCTATCCTTCCAGGCTGCTTGATTTTTAAAAAAAACATTTTTCACAATGCAGTTTACAACACAATAATCACCAGCTTTGCTTGAGGAAAGAGAAGAGAAGCAAAGAGGGCATCCTGGCAGCAGCTGTTGGGAAAATTATAGGTGGAATGCTTTTAAGGCTGTGATTACATTCCTCCACATCAGCCATTTAAAAATGGGTTGTCACTTACATATGCAGTAGACAGTGCTGTCTCACCTACTAGTATGTATGGGCTAAAAAAGTACTCACTCACATAAGATAATAAACCATTCCAGCAGATGGTATAAGCAGAACAAAACAGTGAAGGTACTAGCTTGACTATGATGTGGGGATTTTACATTTGAACAAAAACATCCTAACTTTATTCTCTCGACATATTCCTGTTACAGGGAGTGGAGAAGAGAGTGTGCTAATTCTCTGTGTTATATCAGAACTCCTTTTTGTTTGTTTGTTTCTTGTAAAAGCAGCAGCTAACTGTAGCCAAGAAGTCCTGTCATAGATTTAGTGTCTTCATGGTCAGTGCAAATGAATCCCAGTGGGAAGGATACATTGTTCTGTCACTGTGATACCAACTTGTTGAAAGGGCTGCTTCCCTATACTACTCTCTTAATGGAATCTGTGTCCATAGCAACTTCCATTGGTAGCAGTGAGATTACAGTAATGCTGTTGCCCAGCCTTCAGCTGTGCTCCATTCCTGCTGGCATACTGACCTAGAATACTGCCCTAGATCAGTTCCATGGGGTTTCTCTAATTTCCCCCTTCTGGTTTGTCATAAGCCCCCTCAGGATATTAAAACTGATTGCTTGGTGCCTTGTGAGGTGAAAACTTGCTCCTAATTAGCTCTTCTATAAGTATTAGTTTTCATGTGTTTTCCCTTTCTTTCCTTTTTTCCATCCTTCTAAACCAGTTTTTTAGTTAGCTTCTCTGTATATGAATTGCTCTTAATTATCGATCTGACCTGTTCAAACATAGCTGCTGCCTTAGGCTGCCATATTGTTCCCCATTATATTTTTTTGCTTTGTAAATGCAAAATAGGAAGGTAAACTAATGTTAAGACTGGAATGCAAATGTGCATTCTGGTACCGAATCAATAAGTTTGATTGCATAGTGGTATTTAATAGGATAATTCACATCACTTTAGAGGCCTTGCTATAGTGAAGTAACAGGAAGTCATTGCAGATGGAATTTCAAGCTGAACTGTTATTTTTCTTTCTCTTTTTCTTATTCTGTGCATAAATTGCAAGGTTTTTAATATTTATAAAAGAATGGGCAAGAGTTTTGATAATGAGAGAAAGCAAGGGAGAGCCATTCGCTTCTGATGTGCTGAATGAAATCCTGAAGTTCTAGCAATGTACTAAATGTTTAGTGGCTTTCGTGAGATGATGCTTTTGGTCTCATTCCAGTTTTCTGAGAACAAATGTCCTCATCGCAAAAACTGCTAGCAATAATCAGCATCTTTTAGAAGATAGTTTAAGCAGAGAGGCTGAGGACAACGTGGATTTGCAAGTGGTTCTTGTATGTGAAGTCTTAAAAAAGCAGTTAAAGCATGTTAGCACAATCAAAACATACAAAAAGTGTTTTCACTCCCCTGGACCATGCAAACTACTGGGGATATGCAGATAAGGAACATAGTTGCTTGCAGTCAGACAGTGCATACTAATAGAAGTATGCAGGTAAGCACTAGGCCTGTACGAAGCAGCTAGTATTTGCTTTGGATTCGGCTGATTTGAGGAATGACGATGAGGCGATTCAAATCACTGTCCCGAATCAATTTGGCCAAATCTGATTTGGAGATTTGACTGCCCCGCCTGACCCCAGCCTCTTGGCTCCTTTAAAAAAAAAAAAAAAAAAAAAAGCCCCGCACTCACCAGATGCTGCTAGGTATGTGTGTGGTGATCCCACACTGTCCTGTGCTGTGCAGAGGGCTCTGCCATGAGCCCTGATGGCCACTGCTGCATCTGGTGAGTGCAGGGTATTTTTTTTTTTTTTTTAAAGAGCTGGGAGCTAGGTGGGACAGCTATTGATGGGGCTGGGAGGTTGGGTGGAGGATGGGGGCTTGTCAGAGCCCTCCTCGTGGGGCAGTGGGGCAGCAGCCAATGAGTACAGGGTTTTTTTTAAGAACCAGGAGCTGGGGCTGGCCGGGGCAGCCATGGAGGTGCTGGGAAAGTGGTTGAGGGATGGGATGGAGGCTCATGGCAGAGCTCCCAAGCAGTGCAGGGCAGTGGGGAGCAGCAGGGATTGCCCCCCCACCTGGCAGGAGCTGCTGAGTGGGGAATTTTTTTTAAGCACTGGGATGCTGGGGTTGGGCAGGACAGCTATTGACGTGTCTGGGAGGGTGGGCAGGGGTTGGGGAGTGCTCAGGGGGGCTGGAGGAGCAGGTAGGGGATGGGGCCTGGCGGTGGTCCCCCATGGTCCCCTCCCCCTTCCTCCAGCCCCCCCCTCGCCCCCTACTTACTGGCATGGAGTCTGGGTCCAACTCCCTGCGCTGGCGAGTGGGGACTGTCCAAATCTCTGAAGCTCTCCAAATTTTTTCCAAATCAATTTGGAGAGCTTTGAATAGATTAAAATCTTTTTATTGGTCTCCTGATTTGATTCAGATTCAGAGATTAGGTTGCCGAATTGGGCCAAATTGCCTCCAAATCGAATCAGTGCCCAAAGCTTTGTACAGCCCCAGTAAGCACCACAGGTTGTCACACAGAACACAGGAATAGTAGCAGCACACATCTTAATCAGATATGTTCTGTATTCCTGAGAAATAATGTGCTTAAACACAGACAAACTTTTTTTTATAACAGGAGGCAAAAATGAAAGAAAATCATGCCTCCATGCACAAAATTGCCACATGAGTTATAAAATCCACTTTACTTGTAAGATTTTTATTTAATTTTAAGTTGTTCCATTTTTAAATATTGAAGTGGAACCTCACCTTCAAGCATGATGTCATGAATGAAAACTGGAAAAAAAGTTTTAAAAAAATTAATTGTGCTCAACATCAGAATTCCCTGATCAAAAGGGGTTTGCTAGTAGCTAAAAAATTTCTCTGCCAAGGAGGTGGGGTTTTGAGGAAAAACATCCTTTTTTGTATGTTTCAGTATATTGGTTACCCACCTTAACCTAGTCAATTTAGGGAAGAAATGATTTTCGTTTCATGATCTAATTGTGTTCGTGTTAAAAATATTGTAAGTTCCAAATGTTAGTCTTTCGCATTGAAACTCATAACAGTTTTGTAATTTGACTGCAATGGATTTTTTGTAAGTAGACTATTCTCATAGTTTTGCATGCTTGTTTTCCCATTCTTTGTGTTTTTTTTTTTTTCTTTGAAAGACTTACTATTTCTTTCTGGGATGCATTAGACTTGAGGGAGAAGAGATCTGATTATAGTATTTTATTTACAAATATTGCCAAAAATAAATTGGTCCCCCCCACCACACTGAAGAAAATTCTGATTTATAAACAATTTAAAGATATTACTATTAACATTGAATAGATTTGATAGAGAACCTAATATGAGTGATGATAAAAATGAAACTTGTGTTTCAAAAGGCTATACAGATCGATATATTCTGAATGAGGATTTAAATACATTTATGCAGTCCTTTAATACCTTTAAATCAGTGCATTTAAGTTAATGCTGAGCAGCAGTAAATCACGAATTAAGATAAAATAAATACCAAAATATTTTAGATGGGTAAAACTTGGTATTAACAGCCCCTTTGTTTATTTCATCAGTCTCCACATACCTGTTTTAATTTGTGCATATAAATATCCTTCTGTTTTCAGAGATTCTCCATCCTTTTATAGTTGTGGGTCACTCAGAATCATGGGAAAAAATAACTTTGCTAGGAAGGTAATTTGCATAATACTAACCATCATCCTTTGCTCTATGTCAAAATTCTTTAAGCTTGCTGTGACCTACTTAAGGGTCTTATGACAAGATTAAAAATTCCAGTGAATTCCACACTGCAGACTATGGTATTTTTTTACATTTATATTTATATTTTCCACTTTTGTTTCTATGGGGATAATAGGCAATGTGTGACCACAAGCTACTGACTAACTCTTTTTTTTTTTTTTTGGATAATTTCCTCCTTTAACTCGTTTCGAGAACTAAAGAAGCGACATGTGTGTTGCTTATTTTCAGTGGCTGCATACTTTAAGTATTTATCTGTCTGATGTGAAATATTCCAGGCGTGGATTCATCCTTTATATTTTTCTGGCTGTCAGCACATATTTTCAGGGGTAAACTCTTAACTTAAGCACTTGTTTTGTGTTGAAACCAAGCAAAAAGTATTTCCCAAATTACAAATTCTTATTTGTTCTCCCACCATCTCCCTTAAAACTGGATTATCAGTTTAACATGCTAGGAATAAAAATAAGATTATTTGAAAAATGGTAGGCACAAGTTGTCACACTTTGTTCAATTAGTTTTGAAGTATTGTAAACATTGGTTCATAATACATAGGAATTATTTTCCTTTTTGAAACTGGAATCTAGTGTGGAGCTCTTGGAACACAAAGTAGTCACCCATAACTGGAAAATTTCATAACCTAAAATGGATGAAAATGCAGAATGATTTATCCTCACACCTACAACCCCAAGCTCTGGAGGAACTAGATAAAATACTAGGTAAAAAAACACCCCCACTCCCCACCAAACTCCTAGACAAATGTGAACTTCCTTGTTCTGGCCTCTTTTTGGAGATCAAAATCAAATAAAGGTTTTGAAAAGTCAAAGACATTGTGTTGCTATTTCTCAGAAGGCCTTCTGATCTATACATTTAAGATCAAATTGGTTCAACTTTAAATTCCTGTGTTTCCATTACTTTGCTTTTTGGGCACCATTTTTACTCACTATTGGCAATTTGTGACAAGATTGTACGCTCTTTAAATTTATTTTTTTAAAACAACTGTAATAGTAAAACAAAAAGAAGCCCAAATTAAAATAAATATTTGTGATTTCTTAAATAATTCATAAAATATTATCTGTTTTCTGTGCCACAGAAAAAGTGATGCGTCAGGCGTGGTTTTTCCTAGTACAATTCAAAGTTTGACTTTCCTATTTCTAGTTCAGTTGAAACATAAAGGCTACAAGTTATGCAAGATGCTGTTGAATAAAAATGTCCTGTTTTGGTATGTGTTAAGACATTCAGTTGCTTCCCAGATTTCATGTGTAAAATCCTTTCTGGTTTCTATATATTTGTAAGAAGACTAATGTTAGAATGCTACTTTACTGATTGTACCCACATATAGTTTTCTTTTTGTGACACATCAGTGGTTTACTTGCACATCTTCAAGGATTAGGTAGGATTAGGTTTGTCATGTAATGGTAGCTCCTGTCACTTCAAGGGACCAAACTCTCCAATGAGTGTAATTATCCTATCTGCAGACCAGATTCTTTGGGTAGATATGATATCTTTTATTAGACCAACTGATAGTTGTTAAAATTGTTCTTTGCAAGTTTTCAGGCACAACCACCCTTCTTCAGGCATATAGAGTCTCTGTATTCTTCAGGCATATAGGGACTTCCTGTATGCCTGAAGTAGTGTTTGTGGCCAAAGCTTGCAAAGAACAATTTTTCCAACTATTTAGTTGGTCTAATAAAAGCTTCTGTATCTACCCAAAGAACCTTGTCTGCCTATGTCCTTAGACCAACATGGCTACAACCAACAACCCTATTATATCTGTTAACATTGCTGCTTGGTGAAACTAGTGAAATTCAATGCAAGTCTAATAGTGATTGTTGGCTGACCTTTTAGATAATTGCACTGAAGTGGAAAAGTGGTTCCCTTTAATTGTGATAGTAATTTTGAGGTTTAATAAACTGCATACCTCTGACAGTCATGTTAAATAGTAAATGCATGTTGCCAAAGGTAAATTAATTGCTATATCATGAACATTTGTTGTCCTCTTTTTTTCCTTGATTTAACTGTTTTTACTGGTGAACACTACATTTATAGAACATAAGTGTGTCAGTGTCTTTTTAGTTTTCTTCTATCACTTGGTGGGCAGAATGGATTTCTTAAAAGGCAGCAGGCAGACTGACAAAGTATAAAGGCAAATAAATTATTAAACTGTAATAGTTTTAACATGTATGTGGGAATGTGTTCATTAGGGATGTGCGAAGCTTCGGTTGCTGATTTGATTCGGAAGTACTGATTTGATTCGGAAGTGGACCAGAAGTACTTCCGGTTCACTTCTGGGTCTGCCACCAAGTGCGTGGGGGATTTCCCCCTTCCTTACCTCCCATGCTCCCATGGGGTGCTCCATCTGCCCTACAATTTCAGCATTCACAAGCCACGCCTGGTACTCGAGGCATGTAGAAAAAATATATAAAGCTGTGTCTGGTTGAATCACTGATTCTCTGAATCAGAGTCGAATCTTCAGATTCAGCTGAATCAAACTGGGACAGTGATCTGCATCAGCAAATCGAATTACTGTGCCCCAAATCGG
The DNA here is from genome assembly GCF_001723895.1 of Crocodylus porosus. NCBI lineage: Eukaryota > Metazoa > Chordata > Crocodylia > Crocodylidae > Crocodylus > Crocodylus porosus. The sequence continues at coordinate 95,757,924 of NW_017728931.1, read as the reverse complement.
GCTGCATCCAAATCTGAATTAAATATTGCCTGCTTCACACACCCCTAATGTTCATGTCTTTGTAACCTTATAATTTAGTATGTCATGTTATTGACACTGGTTATGAAGAAGCTGTCAGGTGTATCCTAAATCCCTCTTTTTCTCTGTACTACAGTCCCACTGATTTTTGCTTTTCAGTTGAAACTTTTGTAGCTGTAGCCCAGAAGACTTAGATATGTCATTTTGGGGGCAGTGTGAAGGAAAGGAGAATTTAAATCTCTTCACATGTTTTTCAAATAGATGAAAATCTGAGGAAAAATTATTTTATGGATTAAAAACTTGTGCTCAACTAACTAAAGATAGCAGACTTCAAAGATGACATGACTTGTCTTCCGGAGAGTTAGATATTGCTTAATAAGTTATAAAATCTTTTTATACAACATGTTAGAAAATTGCATGCAATACAAACACAGTATGTTTGTTGCTTTATCAGTTTTAAAAACATGCCTCCTTCATAGATGTTAGGGTCGGAAGGGACCTCAGTAGGTCATCGAGTCCCCCTGCCCTGGGCAGGAAAGAGTGCTGGGGTCAGACATCCCCAGCTAGGTGCTTGTCCAGTCTCCTCTTGAAAACCCCCAAGGTAGGGGAGACCACCACCTGGCTTGGAAGCCAATTCCAGATTCTGGCAACCCTTACTGTGAAGAAGTTCTTTCTAATGTCCAACCTAAGTCTGCTCTCCATCAATATGTGGCCGTTGTTCCTAGTTACTCCAGGGGATGGCCTAGTAAATAGAGCATTCTGTACTTCCCTCCTTTGATGAATTTATAGGCAGCCGCAAGATTACCTCTCAGCCTTCTTTTGCGAAGGCTGAAGAGATCTAGGTCCCTCAGTTTCTCCTCATATGGCCTTGTCTGCAGGCCTCTGGCCATATGAGTGGCCCTCCTCTGAATCCTCTCAAGATTCTCTGCATCTTTCTTGAAGTGCAGCATCCAAAACTGGATGCAGCCTTATTCAGCTTTGGTGAATTATAAGAGGTGGTTCTAGTCACTTTTTGTTTTGTAAATTTCTTCCATTCTTTTAGTACCTAATTTAAAATGGGCATCTAAAGTTTCCTAGAAGATGTAGAAAAACCTCTGGTTATGTTTGCTGTCTGTACTTCAGTATTGCATAGCTTTTGCTGCTTTGAGCCTTGTGGAGCTCGTGAAATACTGATTATAGGTAGTAGTTGAGAGGCTTGATGGATATGTCCAGGTTAAAGTAAAGGTGGATGTGGTTTTTATTGTATATGAATTACTTCATATACTCCTCTTCAAGTAATAACTGTACTGTCTACAATGCAAGTTAAAAATATTTCTAGCAGAGCAAGATAAACAACTGTCTCTGTTTAAGTTGCAAGGCCTTATGTACTATCTAGACTGTTCAGTTATGTGTGACTTTGTATTGGACAGCTATAAGCAGTTGCCACTTGGATTTTAATATATAACAGTTTCTAGTGATTATCAATTTTTCTATCTTGTTTTTATTAACATCTGACTATGACAAAGGACGGAAAGGCCTGACCAAACAAGAATCACTTTTTTTGAGAGCACACAGCCTCATATTCTGTTACTTTTTGGTAAGGCCTTACTTAATTCATGGTGGAAGTAGGCTGTACAGTGGCTCCTTTAATCTTGCAGATTCCCCTGCACTCCCACATCCTGCCTCCTCCTCCCACCAATTGACAGAGGAGCCCTGCCTCTTAGCAGAGAGGCAAAAACTGCAGTGTTAAAAATGGCACATTTTTTTGTCTCCTGGCTGGTCAGCATCAATCAGCAGAGCCTCCGGGGTCCCTCGGGCAATCAGCAACAAGGAGGAGGAGGGGGAACCTGCAAGATTAAAGGAATTGCTGCATAGAACCTCTTCCACCATGAATTTGGTAGGGCCCTACTTTTTGGTCAGATACCTGTTCAGAGTCCATTACATGACAAGATGCTTTATTTATCCATGTACTAACAATTGAAACTATAAACACAGACATCTATCATTTGAAGATGGAGGCTTCCGTAAATTAATTCCTATTCCTGTTTATACAGTTTCTTTCTGGGCGAGAACTTCTCCCCTGTTCCACTTTGTTGTTTCAAGTAACAATGGTTTCTCTCAAGCTTCTCTCCCATTAAACACAAGTTAACTGTAACTTTGCCTTCCATTTTATTTCAGATCTTGGAATGAATCCCATGAGGTTTCTACTGTTCAGTCTCAAGGTTTTTCAAAAGCAAGTTTATGGCAGATGAAATTCAGTGTTGCAATATCTGAATCATTTCAAATTAGGGTAATAATCAGAGATTCTGGCTTTCTCTGATGGAAAAAGAAATCACAAAAATCACATATTCTATTAATAAACATTGCAAAATCTCTAATAACGCCCCCAATCTATGATTAAATTTTATGGGCCCTCACTGGCTGCCCCCACACCCCCCGGCCCTGCTGGGTAACTCCCTGAGTATTCCAAGCATTGTTCAAGTGCAAAATGGATGATACTGCTCTTGGAACATTCACTGTTAACAATAACTATGCTCAGATACTACTGTCTGCTTATATCACTCCTTTGGAGTCCTCTGTGGTTCAGTGGTAGAATCCTTGTCTGCCACACAGATCTGGGTTCAATTCCCAGACACTTGTACAAATACAGCCATGGAGGCACCAGATGTCCGGACCCAGTCTGACCTTGGATTCTGTTTCAGTGGCCTGAAGTTGGGATGGAAGGTCTGGGCAGATTCCACTCCTCCAAAAACTCCTTCCTAGGCATATGCATCAAATTTCTAGGTGACCTCTCATTCATACATCATGATCTGGAAGGATCAACAGTGGTCAAAGAGAACCTTCTCTTTCTGTGATTGGCTGAGTCTATTTTCCAGTTCTGATTGACTTTTTTGTGCATACTAACAAATACCCAACTGATTCTAAATTCTCTTCCCTGGTCGATTTAGTACGACCAAACAAACCCCACATGAGAGAAGAGAAATGCAGACTCAGAGGTTTTAAAAGCAATAGTTCTGCTAAAACTATGCAGCAAGACTAACTAGAATATATCTAGTTTTCTTTTTTGATGCCCTACCATTCTGGAAGACATGCATTAGTTGTAGGGCTCAGTACAGAAATTTATGTATAAAGTTCTGTTTTGTCTTATGTAAGGCAGACTAAATGATCTAATGGTTCCTTTCGGCCAAAATCTATATCAATTCTAATAAGCCACATTAAAAAAATAAGTTGCAGAAAATGCAAAGCAGAAAATACATTCACTTAGTTAGTCATGACTCATGAGCAGAGTTTTCTCTGATTAAAAAAATTTGCAGATTCTTTGATAAAACCCCAAAATCTGTGATTAAAATGAGACGACACCATTCACATAAATATCAGTTGAACACAAAGTTTTATTGATCTATTTACAATTTTAAAGCAGTTTGGAAGCTTACCACTATCTCAATCACCTATAATAATCAATATATTGCCACCTCCCTTCCCTCACTGCTCCACACTCTCACCCCTCCCCTACCCCCCCCAGCCCCGCACAGGCTGATATGTCTCAGGCCCCACACACTCCTAGGGTTGACTCTGCTCCCCACCTGCAGCCTCCCAGCCCTGCTGGAGCCCCTCACTCCCCCCCCACAGGCCCCCAGCTCTGCTGGTACCCCTCACTTCCCCTGTACCCCCTCCCCCACCCTGGCTCTGTTTGTGCCCCTGCCCTCTCCCCCAGGCCTGCCCGGGGGGACTCCCAGCTGCCAGAGCTATAGAGCCAGGGACCTGTGTCTGCACCCTGCTGCCTCCCCCAGCAGTGGCTGAGCCCTGGCTGCTGCCCTTGGGAGGTGGCAGCTGCTGCAGTGGAGCAGAGCACAGAGCCTAGCTCCCCACTTCCCCACAGGCAGCATGACCAGAGTGGAGCCTGTGGTGGGGGCAGGTGTGGGTTGCCTGCTGTGGGCTTGGGCTCCCCACTGCTGCATGCACTCCCAGCAGGGTAGGGGGGACCTGTGTCCCCCAGATATGTGCACAGGGCAGAGGTGAGTGTGGGCTGCCTGCTGCGGGCTTGGGCTCCGTTCCCTGCTGCCCTCCCCTGGGGCCTCTGCAGCCCAGTGGGTGGGACCCAGCATGGGAACACAGAATGAGTCTGGGCAGGGAAGCTCCTTGCCTCCGGAAGTTCTGCTGTGCCCTGCTGACACACCTCCTGCCCGCCCCGTGGCAGTGAGGGCCACAGCCCTGTACCGCCACCCCTGCTGCTGCCAGGCAGGCAGGGGACATCTCACCCCTGCCCCTATGCCCCACACAGATCTGGGGGGCATGGGCCCTGACTGTCCTTCCCAGGAGTGCATGCAGTGGCGGGGATCTGGTCCCACCCCTTCTGTCCCCCAGGAGGGGGCCGTGGCTGCATCCTGCTCCCCACTGGGTTCCTGTGGCTGCACATTCCAGGCCTAGGCCCCAAGTCCCATGCACTGCCCAGCTGAGCAGCAGCCCCAGCCCATTCCCTCCCTCGCTAAGGGGGCCTCAGTCCCCCTTCACCCCCGACTTAGCTGCAAGGACTGCTCTCCAGACTGCCTGCTAGCCATGTGCGTATACATGCACATGGTATCCCCTGCCTGAGCACCCTTCTCCTGTTCCCCCCCCAGCCCCTTGCAGGCTGGAACTCTGCCAGTCTCCAGAGAGCTCTTTGCAAAAGTGCAAAATCCTTGTGTTTCTCAGTTGCAACAAAAAAATCCACGCTTTTCTTCGGTAAAAGAGGAAATCTGCTGGTTCTTTTCCATAGGAAATGGAAAACCTGGTTCTTGATCATAAGCGGATATTTCCATTATAAGTTACCTCCTGCTCCTGTAACAAATAAATGAAGATATGACTCTGTTTGAATAAATATGCCCAGAAGTGTTGTAAATAACTTTCTGTCAAAGCAAAAACACTACTTTTGTCATTTTTGTACTTGAGTGATTAAAAATACTTCTGCTGCTTATAATAGAATTACTTCACCCCTTGTCATACTGTTCTGTCTTTGAAGATGGTTCTACTGTTGCAGAGATCACAGCTTAAGTTAATTAGTGCAGGTGACTTAAGTATATGACTGGTTGTATAGATGCAAGAGTAATATCCATATCTATTTTAAATGCTTGGGATTGAAATTTTTATTATATACCAAGAACATAAAATATGTAGCAACCTGATAAAGGTTGCAGCTAATTGTAGTGTAACCTGGGTGGTACTCCAAGATGTACCCCCTCTCCAATTGAACGGATCAGAGCAGGTGCACAAGCGATGTGGGAGGTGTAGGAACCCTCCTTTCCCTATAGAGCAGAGCCAGATAACCAATGGGGACTTAACCATTTACCTTTTAATGAGAAAAACAGTAGTAGGAACATAACATGTATAAACCAGGGGGTATAGGGGACTCTACAGCGCCCCGAGGGGGTAGGATTCAATAAAGGTTAGGCATTTACAATCATACACATATTCATCCAGTTGACAAAAGACAGGTGTAACAAAATAGAAAACACAGACAGCAGAACAAACGATACTGATTGGCAAAATATAAAATGCACAGAATACAAAATGTTAAATAACAAGAAATATAGGGCCTAGGTACCTGGAAGGAGGAAAACACAATGACCCCCTTTCCCACTGCAACAAGAGTTTCTCCCTGTCACTTCACTCACCCCAATTCATTCCAGCTAGGACTTCTCAGATCTCCCACATGGGAAGCAGAAGTTCTATCACACAGCCACCAGTGTTGGTACTACTCTAAGCTGCTAGGTGTTTTGACCTTGCAGGAGCCCCTGCCTCATGTCAAGCTTTCTGGCCTCTTGCTGGAGGAACTGGAAGCAGAGCTGGGACCCTCTCAGGTCACTACTCAGCTTCTTGCTACAGTTGGGGAAACTCTCCTGCTGGCTGCAGCCTCTTGTAGGGGGATCCTGGAGCCCAGTAGCAGCCTCCCTTGCCAGCTCCATGTCGCACTGCTGAGGGTCCAACTGCTGTCTGCAGGTCTCACTCCTTCAGGTTCTTCTGGGGCACTGCTCCCGCCCCACTGTCCCAGCTCTTGCCAGCTCTTTGAAACTCCTTCCTTGCCGTCCCTCGCTGGTCTCCTCTGAGTCAACTGTGCTGGCACTTTTTCCCCCCGCCGGGTAACCTGAGGGGCCAATCAGGGGACACGGAGGGTGAGTCTCTGGGGCCTGATTGGTGAGGAAAGGGAATCCCAAGCCCTCCAATCATCTTTTACCCTTTCAAAACCCCTGGGCCAAATCATTACCAGCTAGCCCATCACAGTAGGATACAGAAACAAAGAATAATACCTACCAAATACCTTCTCAAGTTATAAAAAGAAAGGACTGGACTTGTGTAGAAGTTAAATGACACTGTCAGTGGTAACTAATGCTATTGACAACAGTATAACAAGGTTTGAAGTGCTTCAGCTCAAGTAAAAAATAAGACTACTTTTTTTCTGTAAAGAGATGTAACTGGGACTGACTTTAAAATGAAATATTTGAATGTCCAAAATATAGGGCAATGAGTGCAGTTTCTGCAAAGAAAAATGACACCAAGCAAGACAGGAAAATACTTTCATTTGAAGGTGTATAAAGTGCTAGTATCCCAAGCACAGAGTTAAATCTGTGCCTCAAAAACATGAGGGAAGGGAACTTTGAAACTCTCTACTGAGATGATATAAATAATGAAGTTTATGTTTATAAAGATTACGCTCCAGGAGATAAGTGCAGTATTTCTTTGCTTTGAATTAGAATGCAGTGTTTGCTCATATGCTTTGCTTGGTTTCCTTGGATGGTCTTTACTACTTGAATGGGAGTTAAATACTGAATTCAAAGGGGAAAAACAGTTTTTCTTGCCAAATTTCTCAGGCTCAGCTTTATACCAACCACATAGAATTTCAGTGTTACTGTGTCATTCTTGCTTAACCATATGCTTCCCTTCAGTAACTATACTAGTCCTTAGAATAATGAATATTACACTGTAACTCCTGTGACAACTTTCTTTTTCTTCCAACCCAGCAAAACTAAAATTCTTCCAGATACAGAAAACGCTACAGTGCTTGCAATTGAATAAAAGAGTGGATGAGAGATGGTCATGCATCACCTGAGTCCAAAATAGACAATTGATCTGAAATGGCCTTTGTAGAGTGTTTGGTTATTAGACTTTAGACTTTGGCCACACGTGACCTCTGTCATGTAAATAGCCAAGATGTACTTACACTAGTGACAGGACACATGCAATTCATTTAAACTATTTTAAGACAAACTTAACTTTTTTCTGGGAAGTATTTCAACAGTCTGCCCTCAAGGGAGGTTTCCAGTTTGTCTAGTTATATCTCAAGTGGATGATGTCTGGGATAGTTAATAAGGACCAAAGCCTTTTATAAAGGTGTCCACTAGTGGATCTTGGTTTGGAATTGCATGATATTTTGTTGGGGTCTTTTTAAACTTGAGCTCTGCTAGGAGGTTACAAGTTCAGTGAATATTATGTTAAACCTTAGTGAAGGCTGAAACGAAGGCTTAGCATACTTCTAATATCTGCAGTTTGAATATAGGGCAGAGTGGTACCTGAGATGAACTGGTTCTGAGAGGTGCTTACATAGGCAACGACCAACTTTGTTAGATGTTATATGTAAAGTACCATCTGGCAAATCTCGTTGTTGCCTGTAAAAGCTTCTCACTGAGCCACTTAGTCTCTAAGGTGCCATGCTGCCCTGCGGTCTGCCTGATTTCAAAGTAACATAGATAACCAACTTTATACACAGTATGGGGGGAAGCCACCTGGTCACTTCCATGGGACTCAAATGTCATTGTGCGTATGCTGAATGAAAGTATAAACCTTGTGAAGACCCTATCTGAGACTTTATGGAACCTGCAAAGTACATGCCAATGTAGGTTCTAATTCTTATGAGAAATCCAAGTCTCCCTAAAGTTTTATAACCATTCTGAATACACAAAAACCCAAGGAAGTGATCTTTTTCATAAACACTCTGTTAAAAACAATAGGAAATTCTAGGCTGTAGGCATGGTCCATATTGGGAATGTTATCTTTTTTTTAAAACATCACTAATAAAAAGGCCATCGCTTATAAGATTTTAAGATTCTTAAGTAAAGAAATTTGCAATTCATTTCTCCTGTCCACTTAACTCTGAGCTCACTTTCCCACTTTGTTCTGTTATGCTTTAGCCATCCCTGTTTTATGGGAGAGAGTGCTGCCTTAGTTGTAATTGCAAGAGAAAAATCCCTTTGTACAAGTGCAGTTCATCAGCTCTTCATAGCCTGGAATGGAACTTTTGCCTCTTCCTCACAATGATGGAAACCATCTGTTTGTGCTTTGGCAGCTGTATCACACCACAGTACCTTGCAGCTGCTCCCTCTTCGTCCGTCTTCATTTTCATCAGGTAGTCATTAATTTATATGACCTAACCTGCAGGGGAGCTAAGAAATAGCCAGTGCATCATCTGCTTATCTGACCACTTCATCTGGATTTTGTGCCTCCAATTCTGACTGGTCATCATCAATGATTTTTGTTTCTCTTCTGATGAATGTTGGTGTCCTTTTGCATCAAAGCCAAGGACCTCTCTCAGAACAGCAGAGAAGGGGTAGAGTTTACATTATTATTTTCATAGTCAGTATAGATTTTACAGTAAATATGAAATTCACCACTTTGACATGGAAAATGGTAATCCTAATAAACTTTTCCTGATGTCTTCACTGTGGGTTTGCTAAGGGCAATGCTATCTATATACCTGAATAAATGGAAAGAAGCCTGAAATGTAATTTGTGTAGCATTCCTGCTGAATTAGCTGGAGGACATGGTCCAAAATACTCTAGAAGCTGCAGTTAATAGCTGCTTACTCACCATCAAAGTGCTTTCCCTTCTCTGAAGGAATACAAGGATCACAGTGCATGAGCAAGAGAGTCTGAGAGGTTCTGAAACAAGCTGCCTGCTCAAAAATCTAGAAAGGTAGAAAGCAAGTGATTTTAATGGGGCCCTAAGAATAGCAATTTGTCTCTTTTAAAACAATGTGATATTTTACACACAAGAGCTTTTATCTTGGTAATATTAAATATTTCTGTCCCAGACCCCTTCCTGGTTTAAGCTAAACTAGAGTCCCCCAGCATCCCAGCATGCTCTGCAGTCCTGGGCTGGGCTGTGCTCTAGAGAGCAGGGAACTGGCCAGAGGCCAGCCAGCATGGCCTCTCGAGGAGAAGGGAGCAGGAAGGGGGTTTATTTCCCCTCCTCCTACTGGGGAACTACAGCTGAGGTCTGCCTGGCTGGGGTGTAGCAGCCTGTTAGGCATATGTCCCCCTCACCACTCCAGGGGCAGGGCCAGAGCTGGCCGCCATGGCACTGCTATCTGCCTACCTCTCCTGCAGCTGCAGGGCTGGGGCTGCAGAGCTTAGTTGGGTCAGCCCATAGGCACTGCTGAGGGCAGATGCACAGGGTCCAGCCCGGTCTAGCTCTCAGGGGCTGGGCCCTTGGTTTGGGCTTGGGGGCACAGGTGGCAGCTGGCTGAGCAGTGGGCTGCCTGAGCCAGCTCAGAGGTGCCAGGGGGCTGGAGCCTGCCAGCTGCTCACTGCAGGGACTTGCAACCACCACTGTACCCGTCCTGTGCAGCACACACTGGCTTCAGCCACACCACAGGCTGTGCGCTGGCTAAGGTTGACAGGGCTCTTTTTCCTCCCTTGCCTTCAGTTGCCATGCAGCTGGAGGACAGGTGGAACAGGTGGAAGTTTTAGCCCTGTAGTTTCTTCCCAGCACACAGAGCTCTGGCTCCAGCTCTGGTTGTTTTCCACCTGCAGCCCCCAACCCCATGGGGGCTGCTCATTGCACCAAGCAGGTGGAAGGCAGCCAGAGCTGGAGCCAGAGCTCCAGGCACTGGGCAAAAGCCACTGGGGTAAAGTTTTCATTCACCTGAAGCAGTGCTGCATGGTGGGGCAGGAGCAGCAGCTGCAGCCAAAGGTGAGGGACACAGAACAGCCCTGCCAGGCCCGGCTGGCCTACAGCTTCCTCTTGCCTCCAGCGGCTACTCCCCCTTCGGACTCCTGTCCCTGCTGTGCTGTTCTGAGCAGCAATGGGCGGGGGAGAGGGGAATTGTTGCTTGAGCATGGAGCTCTGGCTGCCTTCAGCCTGCTCTGCCCACCTGGCACGATGAGTAGCTCCTGCAAGTGGGTGGAAAGCAGCCGGAGCTGGAGCCAAAGCTCCATGTGCTGGGCAGAGGCTGTGGGACTAAAGCTTCTACCCACCCACCCAGAGCTGCTCAGTGGTGGCAGCAGCAGTTGAAGGCAAGGGAGGCAGAAGAGCACCACCAGCCCCAGCCAACGCAGAGCCTGTGGTGCAGCTGCAGCTGGTGGCTGCTGCACTGGACGGGGACTGGTAGGGGCAGGTGGGCAGAGCAGGCAGAAGGCAGCCAGAGCTCAGCCAGCCACTGCCCATGTCCCCTAGCCTGAACCAAGGGCCCAGCCACTGTGCGTCTGCCCACAGTATTGCCTGTGGGCCAGCCTGGCTCTGGCTGAGCCCCAGCCCCAGCTCCAGCCCTGGGCAGATGGCAAGGCCATGCTGGCCAGCTCTGGCCAGGATCCCCACAGTGTGAGCAGGGGGCAGGGGGAAAAGCTGGGCAAGGGCTGCTTCCCCCCTCCCCCTCCAGACACAGCATGGCTGGGGTCCCTGCTGGCCAGGGTGGGGGGGTTAAACCCATCCACAATCATACTTAGTGGCCTGCCAGAACCTGGCCACCTGCCCCCACCTCAGCTTCCCTCCAGCCTTGTGGCTGCTGAGGAAGGGATGGGAGGGCTCCAGGAACCCACCTTGCTAAGGAGGAGACTACTGGTAGAAAGTCATTTTTATAGATTTTTTCGTTGTACTTGAGATGATTGTTTGGATTGTTCAGGCCTCCAAGGAAAGTGTTGGGTTTTTTAAATCCTTTTTTTTTTTAGGAACAAATATAAACCAAGAAATTGCTTTCACATGTACAGAAGAAACAAAATGCTGACTTAATCAGTAGCATTAGGAGTTGAAATAAAGTATAGGGTTTTAACAAACTGCTTATAAGAGTAAGAATTGTGATGTGTAGTCTCGCACCTGGGAGGATCAGAACATTGTTTATGTTTTTGGAATAAATCTGTGTGTGGTATTCTAGGCTGGCATCCAGTCCTTTGGGCTAGCATTTAAAACAAAATGCCAATATTTGATATGGCATTAGTGATATAGGGATACTTGCTAATTGGGAGAGATGGAAGGAAAGGAAGCAAAAATTCTGATGCTAAGCAAAAATCTGGAGGAAACTGATAAAACCATCATACAAGAGGCTTTTTCTTGTCCCAGAAGATTTGCAGATTGATCTGCATTGATTGAAAGAAAGAGATTACACATAGAAGAATTATAATCCTAATTGAAAATTTAGAGAGAATTTTATTGTTTTTCCTACCTTCTCAAAATTGACTAAATGCCTTGATCTATTTCACGTGAAACTATTGGTGGCCTAATTCCATCTCAGAAATAATATACAAGTTTAATTTATCTGTAACTCTGTACCCAGTGGGTTAGATGTGCCAGAGCGAAATTAGGGGAGAGTCGTTTTGTGATACAGAGTTGCTTTATGATATGGCCAGGACTGTATAGAAGCCTTCTATAAAAAAAACCAAACCAAAACAAAACAAAAAAAGCCCAGCAAGGCGATTTCATTAATGTATTCATTTAATTAATGTATCCAGGCCACGTTGATCTAGATCTCTCTCACCTGACCACTATTGGCCTATTGACATGAGTAGATACCAGGTGACTGACAGAATAACTGTTTGTTTGGGTGCATTGCTTGGAATTATACGTCCTTTGAACCAGGGCCTCTAGAACTGTTTTAGTGTTTGGCTGCTTCCAGCTAGAAATATTTGTTGGTATTATGTCCATTGGAGTTTTAGTCAAGAATCTGACAGAAGATAACTTTGCTGAATTTTAAAGTATTGAAAAGAGCCAGGGGAGGGAAAATTTTGTTTTCATCAGCATGGGTAGCCAGGGCTTCCTTCTATTCCTATTAGGAATTATGGTTGGGGATGATACATCAGCTTTTTCTGACAGGCAGATGACAGATTTAGGAAGAAGCTAATTAGTGATTGCATCTTGCCTACATATTATTTTCAGGTCTTGACAGCTGATGCAAACTTTTCTGATAACATTTTAAGTGATTGAAATATTTGGGTATCTGTTCAGTGTAGCAAGTAGTAGCCTAATACAGTTCAAGTATTAATCCTTTAAAAACTGCTGGATAAAGACTTAATTTCACAAGTAAGGTTGGTAAAGTTTTGTAAAATTGAGCAATTATTTGGTAAAATGGCTTCCATGCAGAGCTGAATACAATGATAAAAATTAAGCCTTGATCACATAGCAGGATATTAAATCAGTCCCTCACAACATCAGTCAGTTTAATTACCATAATCTGTTTTCTGATTCCAATTTTGATAAAATAATATTTAGAAGCTATTTTTGTCATTAAAGGGTATTTAAAATGTGAAAAGTAATAATCTTGCATAGTACATTCATTTTGATGATTTTGAGAGGCTAGTGGGCATTTAATTCTTTTAATAATTCTTTGTTTATATATGCAAGACTATTGACATCCTTCCATTCAGACATAACTGTGGAGACATCCATTCTGTTACTGATGTGAAAGTGATTAAGTTTAACCCTTTTGTTAATGGGGTCTACATTCTAAATATTCTACTTAATGGGAGATTAGACTCCTGTCTTCTAATAGCATTGTTTTTGTCTGGGCCTCCATAACTGCATATGAAGCTTGCTTATGTCTATGGGTATAACACCCCATTTCCTTGTGCATGAAAGTTCTGAACATGCATGTGAAAATCCTGTACTGCCAACATACTATGGCTATTGTTTCTGTGCACAGTTAGTGACGGTCTAAAAAGAATATCTGTATGCTCCCCCAAATTTAGATAGTTATATGCTTACATACATAAATATAACTCATTACTCACTTAATAATTGTTTTAGCATTGAATTGTCTGTGTGCACGTGCAAATTGTATCATTTGTGTTTATTGACTATTACTAAAGGACTGTTTATTTTATATTTCTCCAATATGAACTGCAGGTCTAAAACATGTATTGACTTTCTGGGTAGAGCAGAATAAGAGCAAACCTATTGCCTCATATGTAAAAACATAACATGTGCAGCAATGACTGATTAATTCAACCCTGCTTCATTGAACTTTTTGTTGGTCTTTTGCAGTTTGGGAGGTTTCTTCTTATTTATTTTAGAAAATAAAAAAGTAGACCTTCTGGAAAGAGTGAGGGGACAGAGCTGTAAATTCAGATTGTTAACTTCTCTGAAAGTGTCATTTCAGAAGCCAAAACCTGGATTTAAATTATAGTAGACAATATCGCAAATCAATAACAGCTCTGGGTTTTCTGTCAGGAAGTGAAAAACAGCAACATCTTGCTCCATTAATCCTTATGTTACAGACCTATAATCAAAGCAGAAGGACAACTTTTGGATTGTTTCTCCCTCCTACCAAAACCTGTCATCCTGACTCGAGACGAATCTGTCTCTTTGCCCCTAACAAATTGTTTCTCCTTCGTCCCCAGTTTTTTAAAAGTCGCTGGTCTCCCTTTTTCCAGTATCATTCAGCTGCTTGCTCTGTGTGTGGTTTGGCTAGGACTCTCAACTGGGTTCTGTTCCTAGCTCACTTCACATCTATTTCTCTTCTGCTTTTTGTCTAGATATTTAGGTCAGAGCCTGTATCTTGGTCTGTACAGTGAAGTCCCAATCTACACAACTATAATACAAACCTTTGTCCACACAACAGGTGGTGGGGAGGTAGCTGCACACTTGGGTGGTAGCTGCTGAGAAGGGTTAAATATTTTCAACAGTCACCTAAGTGTACCAGGCATCCAAACAGCATGTGGGTTGTTGGGACCAGTTTTTCACTCCCTATGCTATGCTACTAAAATGTAATACAACTTAAGGTGGTATTCTTGGAGGTGGATGGAGGCAGAGATGCACATATAGTCATCAGAAAGATGGTAACTGCAGATACAGTGCTGTGGAAATGATTACATGTTTAGGAGTTGAGTGACATGGAAAGATAAGGGGAAAACCTTTACAAAGGCATGAAGACATGACAAAAGAGATCTTTCTAATTTAAGTGGTGATGTTAAGTGAAATATAAAGAAGTTCTGACTGTAATTTCAGTGGTTTTGATCCTAGTGACATTATTTCTGTCATTGCCCACTTGTGATTTTCTCCTAGTTGCATTATTTTTGTCATTGCTTGCTCATGATTTTCTCAGTGAGAAAAAAAATTACTATAACAGCAAAGTGCACTGCAGATGGGGTATTTCTGACCTTCTCAGAAACTTCCTGGAAGCAGTATTAGGAAATGTGTTTGGTTTTCACATGCAATTCATGAAATGAGAGTTGCAGCATCAGCCACTTCTCCAGCCAAAAATAAAGGTCACCTAATGACTGGTCACCCAAGTTCCAGTGCTTCAAAATTTAGTAGGATGAGGTATGATCTACTTCCTTCCCCTGTTTTCAACCTTTTGTGAGACAAAGGGCATCTCACACAGCATGTTGCAATTCAAAGAATGTAATGATGCTTTTTTCTCTACTGTTCATTTCTGGGTGTTCTATTAAAAAAAAGAGTACAGTACATCTTGGAATTCATTTTTTAGGCTTCATAATGCCTCAAAGCTTTATTTATTGTACTTCATTTCTTTGAATTATTGACAGTTTTCTCTGTTAAGAGTGTATTATCATTAAACATACTGACTGCAATTAAATAATTCTGATATTCATAACATTGCAACATTACAGGTGCTTTACTGAAAGACACATTCCATGTTCCCAGAGCCTATAACTAGGGGTTTACTGAATTTGAGGTGGCAGGCGGCCAATTTTCGTGGTCAGATCCTGGGGCCAGCTGCCATTTTCATGAGCTGAGCATAGCGCACCCCTCCCCTCCACACCTCTGATTGGTTGAGGGGCCCTGGCAGTCCTATCTCTCCCTGCAGATTGCCATATGACCCAAAACTGTAGTTTCATTACTCTGATTAATCTGAGGGAAGCCATTAATCCACAAGTTATTATGGTTGGACCGATGGCTTCCCCTGACTTAATCAGGATAATTAAGCCATGGTTTTTGGGCCATCCCCAAGTGGTAGGCCCTGCAATTTTGTTGGGCTTAGTGCAACTCCCCCTCTCCATGCACAAAAACCCTAGCAAACAAGGGGGAAAGGCAGAGCAGGTGGGAGGGGGTAGAGAGGAGGAGGTGGGGTGGGGTTCCATGGTTTCGGTAGATCCCTACTTACAATTTAAGGCCTTGGTCATATATGGAGCCATGGAATTGCAAAGTTGTCTGGAAGATATTGTTGAAGAATCATGGCTTATATAAATTATAATGGAATGAGTGATAACTAGGAATGATGGGATACAGTAAAAATTGTGATATAACAAATATAACTGGTCTGATTTGTTTTGGATAAATCATAGGGGAGTGAAAAACTGGTCCCATCAACTCTTGTGCTGTTTGAGGGACCTGACACATCAGTTAACAATACTTACTTCTGATAATTACTTTTGATTATGTTCTTTCATTTTTTTTTCTTTTGCATGTTGGGATGGTGAAGTCTGGCAGGAGGTAGAGGGCAGGATTGGAAGCTTTCTTGCATTAGATATTCCAAAATTCTTACTTTTTTCATCATGAGAGCATAACATATAGAATGTCCTAAAAGATCATCTTTTTCTCCCATTTATGAATGTACTTCACGTCATAGCAGTAATCCCAGCAATTGCTTCTATGTAAGAGTAATACTTAAGACAATACTTGACATATTTCACTTGTGTTGTTGTATTTTACCAAGTGGTAGCAGAAGGAGAGGCAGGATTAAATGACAAGGTAGCATTCAGTAGACCACCTGGTTCCCAAATGACATGAGTTTACACATGAACTAATCAGAGCTCAGGCCCCTTCTACACATTACACTTGAGGCATGATTAACCAGGTAATAATCACACCTGATGTTGTGACTCAGTTACATGTTCAACCAATTCATGGCAAGATAAACAAGCCATAAGCTACAAAGTTATTCCACAAAAAATATGTAATATTTTTTCAGCTTGTTCTAGTCACACCAATACTTGAACATGTGGCCAAGTGCACTCGTGTGGCTGGGAGCCCCATCAACTCAAGGGCTCCCAGCCACACGGGTACACCACTCACTCCCAGCCTTGCTGCTGACAAAGCTTGGAGAGGGGGCAATGTTGTCAGCTACAGAGCTTACAGCAGGGAGAATGTTGCCTCCTCCTCCCCATGAGCCTCCTCGGGTGGGGGTCTCTCAGCACGGGAGAAAGCAGGGGTGGGGTGAGCATCTTTGGCTGAACGGCTTGCAGCAGGGATTCTAGGAAAATATTTTAAATAAATACTGGTTCAGCAGTATTTTCATTTGGCCTTGTCACATGCCTGTCTGCTTTTGCTTGGTGGTTTTCCAAAAGTTAGCTTACCTACTCTGGCTGGGATGTTGATATAGTTTCTGTTTTGAAGCTTTTCCAGGATACTTCTTGTGTCACCTAATTTTGAAGAAAACATTCCTGGGTTTTGTTTGTGGTAAGAAGAATGAGTAAGCTTTAGGTGCTTATGGCTTGACCTTCCCCATGTCATAGGGACATGGTGGTGCTAAGAGCAGCTCAGAAATTCTTTCCCATGGTCATCTCAAAATTCACCTGAACTAAGTTCTCTATTTGTCATCTTCCTGAAACTGTATTTGATACCCAAAGAAAAGAAAGTATATATACTAGTTGTATTTAAAATTTTGCTTATTATGTTGACAGGAGTAAACTATTCAGATAGTTGCTTCATCTGTTTCTGATTTTAGCTGTGCCTTCAAAAGGCCAAGCTACCTCAAAGAACACCATATTTTCTCACATATAACATGCTCCAGAATATAATATGCCCCTTGTTTCTGAAAGGCAACATAAAGAAAAAGCGATCTTTCCTTGTAGTGCCCATAAGTACTACAAGGAAAGAGCAGTGACTAGCAAGCTGAGCTTGCTGCCAGCCTTGTATGCTGGGTGGGGTTTGTTGACTGACCACATGCACTGAGTCCAGGGTTGCACTTTGGGTCCATCCCTGAACTAACCCTGCACACCAGCCCAATCCAAGATGCAGGGCTATATCAACCATCCAGGTCCAAAAATTTGGCAGCAGGGGAGCAGTGGCAGCATTCATTGCCAGGGCTGCCACAGCCACAGCAAGGAATGCTGCCACCGCTTCCCCATCACCAGATTTTGAGACCTGTGAAGAGCCCTGTAAACTGGATGACTTGGCTCTGTGACCCAGGTCCAGCCAGGATGCTGTACTTTGAGCACAACTGTGGTAAGGTAGAACTTCTTACCAGACTTCTCATATATAATGCACACCCCAATTTCCTTCAGCCTGTTTTGGGGGAAAAGATGTATGTTGTATGCAAGAAAATACAGTAATAAAGTAGATAACAATACATTGCTGGTTACCAGCTGACAGGTGTTCCTCTCCCATTGTATATAAAGACTTTGCTGTACTAGAGCTCAGGCAACTTTTTCTTCCTGCTTGAAATATGCTGATATCAGTGGCGAGGTCAGATGCCAAGTACTACAGCCATGGTACAACTGATTCAGCTGAAACACCCCTTTTCTAGCATCCTGTGGGGATGTTGCTTGCTAGTTCACTGCTGTTGTATTTGTGGTTGCACATACTTGAAGGACAAAGAAAAGTCACTTGCCGTATAGTACTGAAATTTATTCAGATGATGATGTTTGTATAGATTCCATGACCTGCCCTTAGTCCCCCTTTTATTGTGACTCTTCCTGTCATAGGCTTTAAACTATATGGGACCTGAAGGAAGGTCACAGCTATCCTATCTTTTGTCCTGATGCAGAAATATTAGATGACACCAGGCTCCTGTGCAACTCCTATGGACACCATTCAGAAAATTCTATTTTGTGCTAGATGCACATCTGCTGTAGGATCCAGGCAGTTAGCAACATCTCAGGGCCACCACTGTAAAGAAAGTAACCATCTTTAGTGCTCTTCTGCTTCTTGATACCACCCCTACTGCAGGAACATTAACGAGCACATCAAAGTTGCTTTACGACTACACGTGGCGAAGAGAGGGAGGGAGAAGAAAGCTTGCATATTAAAGCTATATGATGAATTGGTCAAGGGTCTCATGTCATTGTCTCCATTATTGAGCAGCATTTTGACATAAACCTGTTGGAGGGAGAGGGTGATCTCTCCTTATTTTAGGATTCGACCTGGAGATTTCTTCTGCCAACTGGTTTATCAACTTCTTTATATTCCACTTTTGTATATCCACTATAAATTCATGGAGTTAAAAAGTAGCCAATTCTCCATGACTGACAGATTACTATAAATGTATTGAATTAAGCCATGGGTTATCGACCAGGGCTATGCATACCCCTGGTGGTACTTGAGAAGGCCCTAGGGGTTATGTGTGGGTGGGTGGGGATGGAGTGCCACCACACACCATCCTGCACTGCCGGGCTAGATAGCAGGTGGGGGTAGCTCACACATGGCAGCTGTTGCTGCTCTGTGTTTGGTCACACCTGCCCTCCCTGCTTGACATCTGGCTGCATGTCATCCCCTGCTATGCATTTGGCCACCAGGGTACACTGATCCAAAAATGTTGAAAGCCCCTGAATTAAGCTAAACTATTTTTAAAAGAAGATTGCTTTTTCTGAGCATAATAGAGTGGGGTTTTTTATGCCATATTTCAAATTCTCAGCCTCTTTGCAATGAATGCACTTTTAGTTCCTTTTAAGAGGTGCTACTAGGAACACAGTGTAGTTGTATTAAGTCTGACCTTGATGCAAGATCTCTCTTAAAATTCTGCCAGAAATTTGGAAGCAGATCCAGTGACTGTGCTAGCTCTGTAGCACAGGTAATGCCCTCATTTCGCTTTCTTTTTCATCTCTGATATCTTGCCAAATCTCTCTAGTTGTTTCTAGGTGCAATTCTGTTCCAGCTGTATTCCAAAAAAGATCTCTTGTTTTTCTCTATTACGTGTTAGTAGTTCTTTCTTTTCCTGAATGTTTCCAATACTGAAACTTTCTTTTGGAAAATGCTTTTATATAAAACGATAACTATCCTCTCCAAAAACGTAAGTGTCAAAGAATGTACAATATCAGAGCAAAAAAAAAATGTGGCATCTATTGGTTGTTAGAGTGAGTTGTAGTCTGTGCTATTTATTGCTGCGAGTAAAAAGAACAGCATGTCGTTATAGTTTTTGTCTTTATGTTGAATCCACTCATTCTGTGACTTTTATTTTAGAAGTCTTTTGCATGTAGATGCTATTTTAGCAGCCTTCAAAACCTAAGTACACTGCTCTTTAAGTAGTGCTATTGATGAAGTAGCACTTGTCATTCTAGAGAGGGAGTTCAAAAGCAACAGTAATAGGAGAAAGTCCTACTTTGTCTTTCAATGAAACTTGTATCCCTAAATCCATCAGGTATTTTTTGAAAATCTCATCCTGCTCAATATGATTGCATTATCCTTAGATTCTTGTGGAAGAAATAGGTGGAAAAAAGATCCAGATCATACATTTTCTTATGGCTTAATAACTATCGTTAAGAAAGTATTCTTTACTGTGAATATGTATAATAGCTTTCCTCCTCACAAAAAATACATTATTTGAATTTTGTAGCAATAGACTTAAATTAGACTCTTAAATGCAGGCACTCTGGAGAAAGATAGGAGAAATAAAAACTCCAGCATATTAATTACATTTATTTAAAACACTTTCCTAGAGCCTACAATGCTGCAAGTTCTCGTACCCTTTTGGGAGCTAGATTCATAGGCTGTTCAGTGAGGGAAAAGTTATGATTACAGGATCCTTATCAGTAAGACCGGGAGCCTTAAAGTTCTGAGGAGAAATTTGGTAGAAACATGTGGTTATTAGAAATAAGGTTGAAAGTTTCATCTTTGCAAGGGTCATGAAGCTCTAGAAAAAGGCTGCATTGCTGGAGGCCAAACAGACTAACTTCTTTTGGATATACATAGATATATACAGCTTCAACTGACTCCAGTGAGAGTTGTATTTATAATTAAGTGCAAAATTTGGTTCATATTACATGCAATGAAATACCATTGTCACCCACTTCTAAATAATCCTATTCTCTCTGTTTTGGAGAACATTTTTAAATTCAGTGCTAATTTTAAAACTTGAAACACTTACTTTCCTTGGGTCAGTTAGAAAAAAATCCTTTTCAGTTTGTGTGGAATTGTGTATGAAAAGATAGCTTCCTGAATTACGGACAGTCCTCAGACTTACAACACAATTGGCTCCTGAAAACCACGTCTCAAGTCAAAAACGCTCTAACATGGAACCGATTTTTCCCATTGGAAACAATGTTATAAATGAGGGATTGGTTCCCGAACCAAGGCCTGATACCCTCTTTTCACCAAAAATAACCCAGAATTTTGTACTCAAATCAATTACAGATGAGTAATATAGCTACATCAATATATTTATATTGTAAATAGCAATCATATTGATTTGGAAGGACTTCTTTAAGGTGACTTTGCTCGACTTTTTAAAAGGCTCTTGGTTGGACTTTTTGAAGAGTTCTTGCCTGGAGTCTTCTCAGGATTCTTGCCTGCAAGTTTTTCTGGAGTCTTATCTGCTTTCTTAAAGAAAGTTTCCAAGGAAATTTGGACAGATGTTCTCCAGGGAGATGGGCGATGCAGCGGACTTGTTTGCTGGTGTGGCATTGGATCAAGCATTGTAAAGTCAAGACTGACGTCAGAAAGTTGAAACCAGCTGTCTAAATTTCTAAAGGTTGTGAGTGTGAAAGGATGCAACTCGAAATGTTGTAAGTTGAGGACTGCCTGTACCCAACTAGTTGTGTCAGTGTTCCATACCAGTAGTTGCAAAGCATCAATTTATTTAATTTGTGTATGTGATTTTTGACAGCTTCCATGCAAAAAAGCATTGCAGATCATGATTACAGTAAAGGGAATTACCAATCTAAAATATGTTTTCTCTTGGTTTTGCAAATACCTTAAAGCTCCATTGCCTGTGCTGTTGGGCAGTTCTTACTGCTCTCTGTTGCTTTGAGCAGTTCTTATAGTTTAAATTGGTATAAAATCAAAATGGAATGTGTTCCTAGACTCTAACTTGGTATATCTGTCCAAGAAGAGGATTTGTCCTGCTGGGTTAGAATCAAAACCCAAAACTTTCCAGTGATGTCTCAAAATGGATTTTAAATTCTAGTGGCTGTTGCCAGCTAATTGCTCTTGAAACAGTGCAGCAAGGATACAAGGTTGGACAGTATATTTTATCCTAGTTGGATATATTCTTTGCTTAGGGAAGGCGGACTTGTGAGTGGTCAAGAACTGTAAAATGGGCATGTAACTTGCACTCAGATTATTGCAGTTCCTTGAGAGGTCTAGTAGTCATTCATGATGCATGTCTACTATACATAGGTTTCCTCTTTTCTTTAACCATATGTATATTTGATTCTTTGTCTCTGACTTATTTGTTAAGTAGTATTTTGTCATAGCAAAGTGGCTGCTATTTACCTGCTAAGTAGTCTTCAACAATGCCCTGTCAACATCAGTGTTAACTCTGAAACATGCTCTGGCTTAGTTGTCTATTACACTTTTTTTGGTTTTTCCCCTCTGTATATAAAAGCTATAAAATTAAGCCCCGCTATTTTACCATCAGTGCTGGAAAGCAAATTTCTGTCTCTTAACTTATAAAGTTGTTATCATAGTCTACTTGAACAGCATAAAATATTGTGGGTGCTCCTAGTGCTGTGTATGAAACTTGCTTTGAATCTCCATATTTCTAATCATACTCAGTTTAAGTGTCTTGTAAATTTGAAGCTTATGTCTTCAACTTTTGGAAGGCAAATATTTAATTTTTCTTTCTTGAGTTCAGTGTTATTGTGAAAGTAGATGGTCTTTGTATTACAGGAGGTAATATGTGGAACGTTTTGAAAGCAGGGAAAAGAGGTTTCTTTACCATTTTTCAGGCTTCCTTATTAGATCTCCTGCCTTGAAAAGTTTGCATGCCTGCTCTTGCTGCTCATGGTTTTCCCAAGCAGTTCTAAACTGCTGTCCTCAGTAGTATCAATTAAGTAACTATAGATATATTATTTTGTTTGGCAAAGTAAAAGAAGCAGCAAGAGCACCAGTGCTGACTGTTAGATTCAGGAAGTCTGAAATGCATCTGTTTACCCTGGGTTCACATTTTAAAGGATATCCTCAGACCTAAATGGTCTAGAAAACCTTTTTTTAAATACAAATTTAAATTCTGCAGATATTGATGGGTTAAGCAGCTGTTCTCTCTGAAGCAAGCTTTTGACCTATTTTAATGAGGGAGCAAGTGGATTATTTTTCTAGGCCTGTGTTTGGTATTCCATTAAGAAAAACCTCCTTTTCTCTTTTTTCCCCCCCATTCCCAACTTGGTAATTTACACTAAATCTGCTTCTTAAAAATCTGTTTTCCTCTGAAGTATAAAAGTCTAATAGCATGCCTTTTTAAAATGGTGTGACTAATTGAAATTTCATATCTCTTTCAGTAATAGCCAGTTTTCGAGGAACAGTCCCACATGGATTGTTGTTGGAGATTGGAGATACAGTTCAAATCCTGGAGAAATGTGATGGTGAGTATATAAGTTAAAACTGATTTTAATGACTTGTTACATATTGATGTTTAAGTCCCATTCATTTTAATTTACAATATAGAAGTTATAAAATTATAGTAATATACATCTATATTTTCCTATTTTCAAGGGGTGTCTTGTTTTCTCTCATTGTTTAATTAATACCCAGGGAGAAGAATAGTTATTAAAACAGCAGGGAGGTCTTTTCGTGAGTTTTCTTCAGCTTTCTTGATATTTTCCAGGAAAGCTTGACATTTAGCAGGAAGCATTCAAACTTCATTACAGTTGACAAGTCTAAATCTCCCTGAGTGTTGGCCCATCCACCTGCCTTTATTTTGATCTAGATGCTACTCTCCTTAAATATATATTTCTGCCTTTATTTCAATGTGTGCACAGAGCTATAATAGAGGAAATATACTTGCTTTTCTTCAGTAGCAGTATTTCTTTAATATCCTACTGAGAGTCAGTTTCTTGAAGCTATTTTTCATCGTTTAATATAATATACCTTTTGTTTTCATGGGTGTGGGGATGATAAACTGCTAATCTAGTTAGTCCTGGTTAAGCCTTGTCATAAAATGCATTAAATCAATGTTAGTTATTTTGAACCAGGTGTATTAGAAGTTTAATTTAATTATATAGCTAATACCCCCAGACTTTGACATATAATAACTGTTCATAAAACAGATTACAGTAGATAAAAGCCCACTTCTACCTTTTGGCTAGAATAACATCCAATACAAAAAATAGGCAGAGTGCATTGCTGGAGTCATTTGTAGAGAGAGAGAGAGGCTACAATATTGCTGGAAATAAGCATGAAGTAAATTCTGGTTAAAAAATTGCCTTTTATTATATAGATTATACTTAGAATGACTGTAGTCAGACTGATCCCAAAGAGGGATATTAAACTATTTTTAAAATGCTAGCAGATTATGTATTTTTAAAGGCAAAATTACTTTTTTTCCTTACAGGTTGGTACAGAGGATTTGCCTTAAAAAATCCAAATATCAAGGTAAATATCCAGCAATTTTGAACTGTAGCTTGAATTCTTGTACAAAATGCAAAATTGATTTTAAAATCATCATATACTTTGTGGGTAAAAATAAGTTTCCTGTTATGAAACTATCACTGCTTGATGATATACTCTTGCACTTGATGTTATGTATTTTGATTGATGTGATTCTGGACCTGGGTTACATTTCTGAAATGCTCTGAAATATTGTGAGAATGGAAAATTCTCTTTTCTTTAGTCAACAAAGGTGAAAGTTCTCAAGTTAGAGGAACTAAATTAAAGAGGAATAGGTGCTGTAAACCATGGGTATCAAGTAGGCCTGTGTGAAGCGGCAAGTATTCGAGTCAGATTCGGCTGATTTGGAGGGACAGTGATTTGATTATGCGATTGAGTCACTGTCCTGATTCAATTTAGCCGAACTGGATTTGGAGATTTGGCGCAGATTCGGAGATTTAGCCATACAGTATAATGGGGAATGAAATACCTATAACTTTGTCAATTTTGGGCCAATTCAGATAAAAGCAGCAGGGACGGTAGCAGAGGGCATGAAGCCTGCCAAGTTTCAAGGACATAGGTGCAGGTGTTTCTGTAAAAGTGGCCCTCAAACTGTTAAAAGCAAAACTCGTATCACTTGTGTATGTTAAGGGGTGTAGGTCGTAGCCATGTTGGTCTAAGGACATAGGCAGAGAAGGTTCTTTGTGTCAATCTGATGTCTTTTATTAGACCAACTGAAGAGTTGGAGAAATATATCTTAGCAAGTTTTCCGGTTTAAAAACCCTTTATCAGGCTGAGGAAGCATCTGCAGTTGGTGTGTGCTATTCATTCTATCTAGGGAGAGTAAATAAGCCAGTGGCTGGGCTGCAGGCAATGAAGCCAGTCAGTGAAAATGTACATTGAGGCAGCAAGGGGTGAGAGACAGGCTGGGGGGGTGGGGGAGCGGAGGAGGGAGAGGGATGTAGCAGCCAGGTAAAACTGTAGAGGTAACTTGGGAGTCAGATGTCCAGCAGGTGGTAGTGTCATAAATCCAATATCTGTATCGAGTCCATGAGTTTTTATATACAATAGATTTCAGAAAGGAAGTTTGTAGGCTTGTCTACAAAAGGTCTTTTATAAATTCCCTTGGAGGACAGAGATTGGAGAGAGTGGTTTTCTTGTGAGAAATGTGTCCCCACTGGTAATTGGGTGTTCTTGTCCTTAATAGATGTCCAGTGTGCATTCATTCTGGTGTGCAGTTGTTGTTTGGTCTCTCCTACATAGTTTCCATCAGGGCATTTGGTGCACTGGATGAGATGTATAACGTTTCTGGAGGTGCAGCTGTAAGATCCAGGAATGGTGATGGTTCTGTTGTGGAGTGCAGTAATTGTGAGGGTACTGTCTCTCACCCCAATGCCTCAATTTACATTTTCACTGACTGGCTTTCTTGCCTGCAGCCCAGCCTCTGGCTTCTTTAGTATTCATTCTATCCAGGAAGAGCGCACACACCAACTGCAGATGCTTCCTCAGCCTGACGAAAGGTTTGTAACCCCGAAAGCTTGCTAAGATATATTACTCCAATTACTCAGTCTAATAAAAAATATTGGACTGACCCAAAGAACTTTGCCTTGTGCGGGTTAAGACAGAGCGGTATAAATGCAGCAGGGATAGTAGCCTATAACAGGGGTCCTTCCTGGCTTTGGTTATATCTTGGCCTGCCCACCTGTTTCTGGGCCAACCACCCCGCCCCTCTTTCTCCTACCACACCTTGATGGAAAACTGATTCAGATATTACTCAGGCGGGAGGCTGCCCATTTAGGTCTCTGATGTCTAGGGATGACATACATTCCACAGCTCCATACCTTCCCTACACTGTGGCCCATGCCTTGCAGATGGCTTTCCCCAGCTAGGACTGTGCGTGCATGTAGTGACTGGAGGTTATCAGACACCCTCTACCCACCTTTCACCAGGGACGTTAGCAGTCCTGGCATTTTCTGGGGCTGCTGTGTTGCTGGCAGTCCCACCAGGCCTCCCTACACTGGCAGGGTGCAGTTTTCGGTCATGCCCAGGACCTGGGATCTCTTCCTTCCTCATAGTCCCAGTCCATACCTCCAAGTTCATCCTGGCATGGGAGCTCAGCAGGGAGATGTTCTTCCCCTGCTGGCTGGTGAAAAACTAAACTGCCACCTCCGGCTTTGAGAGAGGGGCATTAAATGGTTGTGAAAGCAACTTAAGAAAGGAAATAGGTGCTGAGTGAGGAGGGTGACATTCACTCCAGCTGCATGTGGAACTTGGAGAACCCCAGCAACAGGAGGTTCACTTTCAAGAACACCAGCTGCTCTACCAAACCAGGATCTAAGGAGGTGCGGTGGGGTGTCACAACATCCCCACCTATGCTGAACATCCTCTTGCTTGGAACATGGATCAGTGGACAGGACAGGTGTTCCCAGGCACCTGTGGCCAGATCCTACCACATCTGGCTGCAGATTGCCCAATCAGCCAAGGGGTCACATTGCAGAGGCTCCACAACCTCGGTGAGATGGGAAGTCACCGAGGCCTCTGCACTACCTGCCACATGGTGGGGTCTGGTGCCTCTTGACCCCAACATTGAAGCTATACCCTTGACCCACATTGGCAGCAGCTGTGGTGGAGGAGATTAGCTGGTGCTTGGAGTGCCGGCATGGGAAAGTAGATCCCCCTTTTCCACGCCCCCCTTCTGTCTCCATAACTCTGTTCACCAGCACCTCTGTCCAGTGATTAAGGGTTTTGCTGCTGTAGATGCTCCCCTCGGGTGACACATGCCTGCCAGTGCGTGGACTGTATTGAACCTCAACAGATCCAGTTGTTTCTTGATGCCCTTCTTCAGCTGCTTCACCAGTGCCTGCACCTCTGGGGAAAGCGGCTTGCCCCAGCCAGGAACACTGATTCCCTGGAATTTCTCCATTTGATTCTCAACCTCCTTCACTATGGGGAATACCTGGCTAAGGAGGGCCTCGCCAGCACTGAGGCTGTCAGTGGATTCAAGGAATGGCTGGAGGACCACCAAGATCTGAGAGATGGTATCCAACAATGTTTTGTTAAGGGGGCTGCTAATCCCAATTTCCCTGAGCAAGGCCATCTCATGGATGGCCTTCTGTTGCTTGACCAGCCTTTTCAGCATCGGGTATGTGGAATTCCATTGAGTCTCCACATCCTGCAGGTTTTTGTGCTGCAGGATGCCCACTCTGCCTGTTTGTCCCACAACATCTTGCCTCCCATGATGCTCCAGTGGAAGTAGCCTGCCACCTTCCTGCATCTGGAAATAAGATGGCCAGTAGTGGTAGTGATGGTGCCATCACTGGCATCCCTGTCCCCCTCCAATGTCCCTGACTATGAGGCAGAACTTGTGCGCTACGCAGTGGATGCCAGCAAAGTTGGCATCACAGAAGACCTTGACCATATTGGCCCTGCTGTCAACAGCCATGAACCCGCAGGTGAGCTCACCCTGCCCTATGAGCCACTGTTGCAACATGTGGTTCATGGCCCCCATGATCTCTGTTGCTATGTGGGACTCATCCATCACTTCTGCTTGAAGGAGAGTCCACTGATGGCCTGACTGATCACACCAGTGCCCTGTGACGGAGAGGTAGGCATGATCTCCACCCTGGCTGCTTCAGATGTCTGAGGTGAAATGCAAGGCTACCTGTGGTGTTAGGCTGAGGAGGAACAAGAGCAAGTGGGTGCTTCCTCCTGAGATGCAACCGTGTTGCCATGATGGTGAAGTGTTTCACGTCCTTGCCCCAGCTGATCTGCCTTTGGCAGTGCTGGCAGGTAGCATACTTGGGATCATCTGCCACCTCAAAATGATGCCACACTACACTACTCCCCCTGATTCTGGGTTGAGGTTGGGGATCCTGCCTTATCCCCCTTCTCAGCAGGCAGAGGTGCAACAACCTGCCCACGCAACCTCCTTCAAAGTGCCTTCCAGAGAAGAAGACCTGCCTCTAGGGGAACTTTGAAGTGTGTGGAACACAAACTCCGATTCCCCCTCCTTCCCCAGAACTTCCTTGGCTATGGCATTCAGCTTCTCTGTTTCCAGATCCAGCTCCTCCTCTGGCATTGGGAGGCTCATGCTGGGAGCTGCAATTGGGGTGGAGGAGGCTCATGCTGGGGCTGGTGGCTATTTCTGGTGTTAGTGGAGGTGGTACAGGGACAGGTACTGCTTCCACCTCCCTGCTCCCACTGGCAGCAGAAGACTCATTGCTGCTAGGAAAGAAGGTGCGTCTATGTTTGGGTGAGGGAACTTGCAGCTCTCCCTCTCCCCCCTCTAGCCCCTCTCCCTCCCCTGCCAGGAGACCTGGCACCTGCCTTTTCAGCACACTTCATAATGTTTGGTGGCTGGAAAGTGTGTGTGTGTAATATATCTTGCATGTGTTTAGTGTGTGTGTGAAATATATGTGCTTTCCTACACAGAGATGGATGACACACTGTCAGGGAAAACACAGCTGTCTTTTTAAAAAGCGTGTATGTGTGGGGGAAATAACAAGAACAAATAAGAGGATTTTCAGGGAAGAATAAGTTGAAAGGAATGTTTTGGATAGGGATAAGTAGAGGGATTCTAGGTAGGTGTAATTAGTAAGGTGTATCCAATCCTTTCCAAGAAGAGAGATTAGCAAGAGACAGCCTTAATGCTGTTTCTACGTCCTTCCCCCAGAGCAGTGTGACTGGAAGGGAACTCAGGGAAAGATCAGGCACTGACCAGCTACAGATGTCAATATCAGAGCAGTCTTCTCCCCCGCTCCACACTCCCTCTTCTCAGTTCCTGTTTCCCTGCTAGACCGCCTTCCGAATTGTCAAAGCTTTTTGGAATTGATTCAGATGCTTCAGATAGATTCAGAGCTTTTAATGGGTCTTCTGATTCAATTCGGATTCAGTGATTCGGCTGCCAAATCAGGCAAAATCTTCTCCAAATTGAATTGGCTACCGAAGCTTTGCACACCCCAATTATTAAACATGGTCAGTAGGCTGCATGTGGCCTGCAGAGCAACTCTGTCTGGCTCTCAAAACTACTAGCAGGCATAGTAGTTTGGAAATCTGGAGGTGTATCTAGAGGGAGTGGCCTGCCACAAAATCTGTGGCCCTCTGGCCCTGGTGGACATGGTGATAGGTAGCAGGAGAGCAAGTAAGGGCTGACACAGTCTCAATCACCTCTGACCACTTCATGTGTTGCCATGCCATAACCCTATCTTGCTGGGCACCAGCTCCCACCACATTCTCCATGCTGAGGCAAAGTACTGGAACTGCACCAAGGTGGAGGGCAAGCCTCAGCTCCAGATTCAGCATGGGGCAGTCGTTGGAGCCTCTGCAGCATGCCCTGGGTTGGAGGCAGAGCTGCCACTGCTGCCTCCGCTACTGCTGTGTGCTCAGGACCAGAGGTAGAGCCATTGCCACTACTGTTCAGGGTTTTGTTAAACCCACCTGGAGAAAACTATTTGCAAAAGTCTCTTGGGCTTCTCTACATACTCATCCCAAACCTCTTCTTCCATCTTTTCTCTTTTCCAAACCTCTTTGCTTCGAGACCAACTTGAATATGCTGTTGGCTCAGTTCATACTCCCATTTCCTATTTAAACATAATCCGTCAGTCTTTGCTCAATTAAATCATCCATTTATTTAAATGAGAATTAAATAGTAGGAGTGCATAGTTAGGGGCATACTTAAATTGTGATTTTATGAAACCATTAAATTGGGCATTTTCTGTGAAATCAAAAAAAAAAACTTACTAAAAATAAAATGCTGACTCTCCAAGTGGAGCCAGTTGCCCTCATGGTCACTGTGGCCTGACTTCACAGCCCACCAGGGGGGAGCCCTGGCATGAAGGGGAACAATCAAGATGGCAGTCGCCCTACCATCTCTGCCCCTTGAAGCTAATTGGTTGAGAAAGTTAGTGGTGAGGGGTGAGCTCATTGTGAAAAGGCTGTGAAATCAGCTTCATGCATAGGGAGAGGCCTGTGAAAATCCCTGCAAATCACTGTGACTTAGATCCCTGTGCATAATGAATTATGTCTAATTACATATCAGTTGTAGCAAAAACACAGTATCTGCATATGATATCCTTTGGGGTTAATGGGAATAATGATGATAGGCTTAAGACCCTTATTTTTTCTGAGTTTTCTTGTATTAAAACAGGCTGAGAATTAGTCAGTGCTTCTGTGATCTCACTTCAGTTTGATATATAATCTTATATAGTCTTGAACTTAAAGTGTGGCTATGAGCTGCTGTTGTTCAGCAAGTACTTACTTTCATTGTTGGTTTTTGGCCTGCAAAAAAAACCATACAGTATTCTATAAACAATAGTATAGAAATTACTATACTAGTGGAAGTTGTGTTAAGATCCCTGAGGAATGAGGATGCTATTCTAGTTTTCAAACCTTGAGGGTTAAAGTGATTTTTCTGAATTAAACTTTGAAAATGAGCCTTCCTAAAAGGCAAAGTAGTCTGTTAGTATTGTCAGAATTCCTTACCAGTTAATTGCCATCTGTGTTATAGCAAGAGGCACCATCAGCTGTACTAAACAATGGAGAATATATATTCTTTTTTAAATTTTTCATTTGAATTTGCTTATATTTTAACTATCAATTCTGTCCTCTAAAAAAAATGTGTTATGTTTTGTTTTTATTTTAAAGATGTGTTTCTTAGGGTGTATTTGCTTATTACCCTGCTTATGATCTCACTGCTCCATGCAAAGAGATGGGTAGTTTAATCGCTGCAGCATTACCATCAGAGAGCATGAAAGAATGACACTGCTAGTGAGCAGGTCCTAAATACAGAGTGCAGTAAGAGTATTTTGTTCTGCAGATATGTGCCAGATGATCAGTTTTGCCACAGATACAACAGCCACAGATTATTTGTCAGTAATTAATAGAAATATATGTAGAGGCTATGTTGCAATATACTACTTACTGTATTTTCTTGAATCAAACACACTCCCAAATAAGTTGCACAACTCATTTGTGGAAGGCAGTGAACCGAAAAAGATTTTTCCAGAGTTATGGATGCATCATGCATGGAAAGAGCCTAATCTTCAGCTGACTCGCCCTCCCTTTCCTGCTTAACTAGTAGCTGAAACCCTAGCTGCTGATATAGATTTGTTTCCATGGGTACATTTATGATTTTGAAAAGGGCTAAAGCATCTCCACGACTATGAGAAAGGAGAAGAAAGACCAGAAGCATCTAGCTGACAGCAAACTTGCCATAAGAAAGGTTAGCTTGATTAGTGGAACATCAAAGCCATTAAAAAAAAGAGAGATGTTCATCACGTGTGGATTGATAAGTCATTTGACTCTCTCAGTTGCCTAAATAGTAATGCCATTGCTGCTGTCCTGTGGAGAAGGGATTAAACCAGGGTACTTCTTCCAGGCAGAAAATCAATTTTCTCATTTAAGACGCACACCCCAATTTTGGCGGGGGGGGGGGGGCTGATTAAGTAAAAAAGTTGGTTGGTATGCAAGTAAATACAGTGGAGTACTCATTTTAGCCTCTAATTTAGAATTATATAGAATAGCTATAACTTTTGGTTTTGCAAATATTTGATTTGTTGATAATATTTGCAATTTTGATCACATGCAATTTTTATGCTTCATTTTCTAAACAATTGCTGCTCTTTCCATTATGAACAGTGTCACGTTGGACATTTTTAAAAATTTGGTATAAAGTGTTTTCTGAGAAATTTGTTAGCCTAAATTCAAGATTTTCTATTAATTGCAGGCAGCTTAATGATTTTTTTTGTTTGTTTCTTAACATGTTTTTCTTTCAGGGCATATTTCCCTCGAACTATATTCATCTGAAAAATGCATGCGTTAAGAACAAAGGGTAGGTGCCAGTTCTGGTTCAAATATTTGAGGACATGCAGATTGTTGAAAAAGGCTGCTTTATAGCTAGAATAAAGAAGATATATTTTTCATTGGTGTTTAACCCTATAAAATCTCAGCTCACTGGCACAAAAGTTAAAATGGATAATTTTTACCAGCTTGGAACTTTTATTCAGGCACAAGGTTGGAGTGTCTTTATTTAAAATTTTATATAGGACAGAAATGGGATAATCACTTATGTCATGTAGCATATATATAGAGAACAATTGTATATTTAAATTTATTGATAAGTTCTTATGTTAATTCGGGCTTACTTTAATAAGAGGTGGCTGCCTTACCTAAAGTTGTTCTCTACAGCACCCTACATACAATAGGCTACTAGCTATTGTTGATTGTTGCATTTTTTACATTACTGAGAACTATTTTTTGTCTTAATTTTGGATGTCTACTAGTCTGTATTCATTATCTCAGGTGAAGTTAAAAATCTAAAAAACCCACGCCCGTAATGTTGAGGTTTGAATTAGAATTTAGAAACTGTACCAGTTTCCAATTTCTAAAATGTTGTAAATAGAAGAAATGCTGAAGTCCAAGCTTTGTGACCAGTAATGAAAATCTTCCATCCATCATGGAACCACTAAAGGCCTGGGCTGGTCAAGTGAAACTGAATTACTTATTGTGCGCTCAACAGGCTACTCCTTGCCATAGTGCTGAATTGCTGTGCTGTTTACACTTATCTGGTCATGTCCCTCCTGGTAGGAATAAGTTAAAATTCTCCTGTTCTTTGACAAAATGGGATTTTTTTGTGAAAATGCATAAAAAACTGCTTCCTGTAGAAGATGAACCTTTTATTTAAAAAAACAAACAAACAAAAATAAAACAAAGCCCCCAAACCCTTGGAAAACTGTAAAAAAACAATTGTTTTGTACATAGTGCCATGGTGCCTCTGGGATTTGTAATTCTGCTGTGCCATGACTCTGTTCAATACTCAGTGGACCAGGTTCCCCATCAAGGCTACATTTCCCATGATGTACTGTGGCCCAATATTTGCATATTGCATCATGGTAACATGGCAAGGGAACAAGAGAATATGACATTGCTTAGGTAAAAAACCATGCCAGAGATTGTGAAGTGCTCCAAGATCTACTGACAGAGAGCAAATAGGACGAAGTGGCACTCTGTTACGTTAACATCAGATGAAATAGCTGTTGCCTTTGAAAGCTCATGCCTTTCTGAACCAGTTAGCTTCTGAGGTGCTGCCCTGCCCTACCTTCAGACTAACACAACTAACCACCTTCCCAGGTATTATCTTTCATAGCCATCTCTGTCATGACTCCTTACCTGGATGATGTCTCTCAAGAAGGCTCTAAGGCCCAATAAGGGTAATAACGCTAACCATCTTCCCTGAGATCTAATGATGTAAGAACAAAGGATGATGATTGCTATTAAAATAAATACATTTTAAGAATTTTTTGTAACTCGATCTAAAATATTGCAACACCTCTCTTTCCTCCTGTTCACACTGGAGAGCCTTTCTGGTTTTCCTGAAGTTCTTGCTTATGATCTACCTTAGAGAGTGATTGCTGTAAGAGGAGTTTAAAATGAAAGAATGATTTCATTTGTTTAGTCACCAAATTCACAGAATCAGAAGCCAGTTGTCCTTCTAACTATCAGGAAATATTTATGAACAAGTTTGAAGGACTTATTTGATGTTAAACTATAGATGAAATCCTGACTAAGTTGGTGGTAAAATTCTTGTGTAACCAGGGTCTCACCCCACAATTTACCTATGGTGAGTAAAACATTTGCACAAGTGAAAGTCATGGTGATGTAAGAAAAGCACCATATAAATTAATAAACATCACCATTTGTAGAAAAGAGGAATTATGTTAATAATAGTTATGTGATTTGTGATGTTGTGTAATATCATATATTCTTCTGGATGTCACAGGCAGTTTGAAATGGTTATTCCAACAGAAGACTCGGTTATCACGGAGATGACATGTACTTTGAGAGACTGGGGAACAATGTGGAAACAACTTTATGTGGCAAGTACTATATAACATTGTTTTGCTTGGAAACTGTTTAAAGTAATAGATTCTCTTATCTTACAAATAATGTAACAAACTAGCCTGCATTTAATAAAAACAGAAACAGTATTCTTTCAAAGACTGAAGGCAGGTGCTTTTTTTCCCTGTAGGTTGTATTTACCAGGGCCCCTTTTTGTCAGGACTTTTTAATCCAGTATTTATGGTTTTCTGCCAGAGCCTAACTAGGACATCTGTTCACCTCATAATAGCTAGTAAAACAGAAGAATAAATCAAAATGGCATAGCTGCTTATTTTAGCCTAACTTAAAAAAAAAGGTAAGATTTGGGAGGTGTTACAACAGACATCTGAAATGGCAATATTTACACCATGCCAGTTAAAATGCAAAATGAAAGCAAGAACAACATCAAATGATTCTTTTTCATATACAGATGACCGGAAGTCACACAACAGAAGAGTAAAGGAAACAGACTAGACACTATTATAGTAAGGAACAGAAATAAATATGAAAGAAATGCTCTTTCTCCAAAATACTGATCAAACAGGGAATTAAAGTAGTCTAGTTGTTTGCATCTAATATAGTAAGGAAAAAAAAGGGAAAAGGATAAGGCAGAGAATTTCCAGTATCTGACACCTTTATGGTAGCTGTTAGTTTGATTCGGTTTATCATAGTGGAGTAACTTTTAGCCAAACTTCTTTTTTTTTTAAAAAAGAAAGGCTTAGTTTTGTAGACCAAGTCAACCAGAACATATAGCTGCCTTTTCTAAGAAATGCTAAAGAGTAAAGGAAGAAAATAATCTTAGATAAAAAAAAAAAGTGAGGTGTGTTCCATGAAATGAAAGAATAATTAACAAGTTGAAACTGCCTGACAGAAGAAACATACTGGAAAATATAATCATTGAAGGCTAAGACTGTTATAATCCAAGTGTGGAATATAAATTAGACTGCCTTAATTTTGGCTTGCTTATACGTTCTCTCGGTCCCTTATTGGCAAGGACAAAACTTGTTGCTCGAGCCAGTTGGTCATCATTTATGCTTAAAAATGAGTAAATCCCAGACAACATTTGAAAGCTTTAGAGACTTCGTTTGTTTCTTGATTAAAAATATTTGAGCACTAGTGAGAGGTTAAAGTTGCTTTTTTTCTGCCCCATAAGTAAAAAAATGTAATTGTTTTAAAGATCCAAAAATAGTTGTAGGAATTTTCAGATTTGGAGATTTTCAGCTTAATGTGATTGGATTGTCTGACCTTCTGCATACAACTGGCTATAGGATTTCCTGTATAAATTCTTGCTTCAAGGCCAACAGCTATGCTTGAAATAAAGTATATTTTTCAGAAAAACATCCAGAGTTGATTTTAACAATTTCCAGTGCTATATGTTCGCTACAACCTTTATGAATTTGTTCTAGTCTTTGATTATTCTTACTATTAACCCATATTCTTGTCTGAATTTGTCTAGTTTCATCTTCTAGTCCTTTGATCTTGTGATACCTTTGTTTTCTAGACTGAAGGATCAAGTTTGTCACATTTCTGTTCCCTCAGGTTAGGAACAGACATTCAAAAAGCCTGAGCCTGAATTGATTCAATCTTTGCAGGTTAGTTTAACCTGGCTAGGCTGATTCAGTTTGTAATTGCACAGACATCCCAGAAATGCAGGTACGTGCCTGCAGTGGTTCAGGCTAGAAGCTGGGGGCGGGGGTGCTCAAGCAGGCCTCCCTTCCCTTCTAGAGTGCTGAACTGGGACCGGGCATGGCCAGGCCCTGGCAGGACACTCTGATTAGGGAATGGTTCCCCCACACCTGACCAGCGCGGCAGGGAATTGATAACATAGTATTTAACACCCCTAACTCAGTGTTTATCACCCCATTAAGAAAACAACAGAGAGACATTACCAGTTACCTGTTGATTCTGCCATTGTCCCATCTGCCACAGCAGGGACCCATAGCTAGCATGTGGTCTGCTAGCTAATGCTGAGGTGTTCGTGCAGCACAGAGGGGATCTGGGAATCCTTGCTTAGCAGGGAGTGGGGACGGGAGGATGGTAGCAGGGGAAAGCCAGGCAGACCCCTGTAGTCTCTGCCAAGCTCCTACCCGGGAGCAAAGGAGCAGGGAGCCCCACTCAGTCCTGAGCGCAAGCCGGGATGCTGGCAGGGTCTGGTTTAACTTAAACCAGCGAGGGGTCTGGGACAAACATTGCATAAACCAGTTTCACTCAAATCAGTTGTGTCTGATACTATATTCAACCAGTTTTATCTCAAACCTGTTTCAGCCATTTTGAAACTAGTTTATGTGCACTGAACATCTATTCTGTTACAGATCTAAACCAGTTTCTGATTATTTAAACTGGTTTATGTGTAATGACTGTTCTTAGTAGATATTTACTGACAATGATCAAAACATTCATTTCATAAAAATAAACTAGGTTTATTTCTCTCTCTAAAAGTACTTCTTTTAAAGTTTTTAAATTTTTTCTTGTGGCTCTTTTCTCAATGCACTTTTTCCTGTATCCTCTTCTGAAGTATAGATACTAGAACTAGACAGTATTCTAGGAGCAGTTACATAACTTCCAAACACAGAGCTTGTGTTTGGGTAATTATTCATGAGACCCCTAAGCCTTACAGATTTCCTGTTTCCCAGGATGGAATCCTCCATTCTATAAGTATGTCTTTCATTTTTTGTTCCTAGATGTGTGATTCTTACATGTGGCTGTACTGAAATGCATATAGTTTTTTCTGCCCATGCTGGTCTGCATCAGTGATCTGTCTCTCATTTTTACTGTTCTTCAACCTTTGTATTGTCTACAAACTTTATCAGTGGTTATTTTTGGTTTTTCTAAGTCATTGATAAGAACGTTAAATAAAGAAAACCCAATAACCAAACCTTACAAGGCTCCACTTAGAAACACACCTGCTCAGTCATGATTCCCCATAATTTCACTTTCAGACATCTATCATTTAAAGAGATGTCCCCTATTTAATGTGTGATGTGTTGATTTTTGTGGTATCTTAACTGCTTAATCTGAGCCATTTCTGTTACATTTAAAATGGAATTAACCTGTTAATTACATCTTAAATGGTGACTTGGCCACATGTTCACACAATTAATTAAATCAGCCACAGAATTATTTCACAAAGTATGTGTAATATTTTTGTGTCTGCTTTTCCTAGTACGTTAAATGTATAGTGTCACGGAGTCTACTGATGCTGGCTGCATGGCAGGGCTTGGTTGACAGTTCTCCCCATGTCCCCCGAGTCTCAAACTGGCTCTGGTGCAGGGGCAGGGCCAGGGCCAGAGCCAGGCCAACAGTCATCTGATTGTCTTGCTCATCTTTGGTACCACACCAGAGTCTTAAAACAGTTCCAGTGCAGTCCCAGGGCTAGGACTGATAATCGGCTGATTGTCAGTCTCAGCTCTGAGACTTCACTGGAATCTTGAACTGGTTCTTGTGTGGCCCAGGGGCTGAGACCAGCAATCAGCTGATTGTCAGTCCTGGAATCATGATCCCAGGCTTTTCTTGCACTGCCAGGTAGTAATGGTGCAATTCGGATCTGATCCTCAATCCCAGAATTGTGTATCCCGACATGCACGTGTATCCCGAGCATGGCAGAGGGCACAATTTTTGGCATCTGTGATCAGATCCCATTGCGCTATTAAATGAATGTGTTCCAAGATCCTAAGTTAGTTGTATCAGCATTTTACTATTTATCAATCAAACTTGTAATCCCATGAAAAAACCCTCAGGCTAACTTGACAAGATGCATTTTCAATATACGTGTGCTGACTGTAATTGCATCATCGTATTGTTATTTAACAATACAATAATTTTTGTGTCATTATTTTGCCCGTGATTGATGGTAGGCTGATGAGACTATACTTTTCCTGGTTATCATATTTTCTCTTTTTTAATGCTGGCATAGCATTTCTTTTCTTCCAGTCCTTTGGAACTTTGCATAATCAGCATTAGCCAGCTCTTTGAAAACTCTTGGGTGCAAATTATCTGGATCTGCTGATGATAAAATCTTTAGTAGCTGATGTTTAACATTCTTCTTAGTTTACTGTTGGAGTGGAAAGTATGTGATATTAACGTACTATCTGTTTTTTTCCCCCAGAAGATTACCAGAGTTATTTAACATTTCTGTCTGTTCTGCATCACAGTATGATATTAACTCATAGAAATGTGCAACTGGTAGAGATCTCAAGAGATTATTTAGTCCAACTCCCTCAGCTGAGGCAGGATCAAGTACTGTCCCCAACAGCTCTTTTCTCAGACATTCTTAAAATCTTCCAATGAAGGACATTGCAGAACCTCCCTAGGTAGATTTATTCCAACAGTTGACTACATTTACAGTTAGAAAGTTATTTTCCCAACATCTAACCTAAATCTTCTTTGCTACAAAATGAGTGGATTTATTTTCCTTCCTGCAGTGGGCATGAAGAACAGTTGATCCTTTTTAACAACCTTTTACTTATTTAAAAGACTGTTAATATTAAACCTTAGTCTTCTCTTCCTGAGGCCTAATCCAATGGTTCTCAACCTTTATAGACCCAAGCATCTTGTTAGACTTAAGGCACCAATCGGAAAATGTCAGGTCTTCGATTTTGCTCATTTTCTGACCACAGAAAAGTAATAGAAAAATTCTTATGGTGCATAGAAGTCAGACCACGCCAGGGCAGAATGTATTTGTCACTTTGGATTCCTATTTGAAATCTCTGGGTTTATCTTATGAATTCCATGTATGTGCTTGTACACCTGACAGTGCTAATATTGTCTGGCACCCAGAAACAGTCTTAAAAGGATCTCATGGCACCTCAGGGTGCCAGGACACTGTGGTTGAGAATCACAGAGTTAAAGAAACCCAGTTCCTTTAGCTTTTCTTCATATTATTTTTCTCTGCTCTCGATTCTCTCTACTTTGTCTTTAAAACTGGATGTAGTACTTTACCTAAGCCTTTGCCAATGCTCAGCAGAGTTACTGCCCATCTCCTATATATCAGTGGTTCTCAACCTTTTTCATACCGGGACTCATTTGCAAAGATCAATGGCTTATCCTGACCCACACCACCCTGGCCCTATTGGTGTCTGACACAGTTGCATGCCCTCGGCACTTGTCTACCTGGCTACCTTCCCCCAGTGCCACCACTTGTCTCCCTGGCTACCTTCCCCCAGTGCCCCCTCCCTCCCTCCCACCAACCA
The DNA here is from genome assembly GCF_001723895.1 of Crocodylus porosus. Taxonomy (NCBI): domain Eukaryota; kingdom Metazoa; phylum Chordata; order Crocodylia; family Crocodylidae; genus Crocodylus; species Crocodylus porosus. The sequence goes on along the minus strand of NW_017728931.1, from coordinate 95,719,207 downwards.
CCCATTTCCTCTGTGCACACACGCATACATCTGATGTGAAGTACAAAGCAGGGTAGATTTGCATCTTATAAGCCAGGCAAAGTGCATGTATCTGAGGTACAAATCCACATTGCCTTCTGCTTGACTAACATGTCTAAGGACAAGTCCCTGAGTTCAGCCTAACCCAGCAAGTGGCCTGTCTCTAGGCCAGTGGTTCTCAACCTTTCTGGACTCTAGGTCTCCCTCACTGGACTCAAGGCTGTGTGGCTCCATAATCATAGATGCTAGCATCTAGCTGCTTGCAGAGGGGCCCAGCCCTGGGGATGGCAGATCACCCAGGCTGGAAGAAACCAGAGCCTGTGTTTTTTTGCTTAGTTGATCTGCTCATCTCACATCTCATTTATCCCTTCACACATCAGGGCACCCGAGGGTGCCCCTGGCTGGAACTCACTGCTCTAGGCTGCTGGAGATGCTCTCAGGGCCTCAGCTAGTAGTACAAAGCAGCTAGTAGTGTGTGTGTGGGGGAAACAGGATGACGACAGGAGGCTGCTTGCATGGAACCAGAGCTGTTGTTGCCAGGGGAAGGGAGCAAGAGGGCCCCTGTGGCATGCCCTGGGTTGGGCATTACTAAGTGCTAATTAGAACTGGGCTGACTGCTGGGGGCAGGAGGGAGGGCCCTACGATGAGCTGCTTGCCTCAGCCAGCCTCAGCGTAGTCAGCAATAGTGGCATGGCCCCTGCGCAGTGAGGCAGCCAAGCCCCTAATGCCAGCTATAGTTGCTTGGACCATGGGCTCCTGCTGCAGCCTCCCAGAAATCCCACGGCCAAGCAGCGCGGCTGAGCTGCAGTGGTGAGGTGCCAGTGGGCTAAGCTTGGGCTAGGGGTCAGTGGTGCTACAGCCTAGCAGGCTCAGTGCAGCCTCTTGCTTGCCTGGCACCAACAGCTGAACTGGAGTGGAAAGTGGCAGGGTGCAACACACACACCACCCCTCCCACCCTAACAGTCCCCAAGCTCTGGTCCTCCCTCTGCACCCCACATACTTACCTTCATCTGGCTTCTGGGGCTGCTTCCAGGGCCCTGCCTGGCTGTGTCTGACCATGCCCCAAGCAGCCTGTTGCATGCTGGAACACTGCCAGCCTACAAGGGAAAACCGAAGCTTTTGCGTGTTTTTCAGCCACTTGCAATATATTCTTGCAATCCATGGGCTCGGTCCTTGGGCCCGCGCTGTTCAATTTCTTTATCAGTGATTTGGACAACAGGGTGAAAAGCAACCTGTTTAAATTTGTTGATGATGCCAAAATTTGGGGTGAGGTGAGCATGCTAGTAGGGAGGGAAAGACTGCAGCAAGACCTGGATAGGTTACAGGGGTGGGATAACAAAAACAGGATGTGTTTCAATACTGACAAGTTCAGGATGCTGCACTTGGGCAATAGCAACCAGCAGCACACTTATAAGATGGGAAACTCTTTTCTTGAGCTTACGGAGGCAGAAAGGGATCTTGGAGTCATTATTGACTCCAAGATGAACATGGGCCGACAATGCGAGGTCACGGTTGGAAGGGCTCACCGCACCTTGTTGTGCATCCACAGGTACATCTCAAGTACGGCCAAGGAGGTGATCCTCCCCCTCTATGCAATACTGGTCAGGCCACAGCTGGAGTACTGTGTCCAGTTCTGTGC
>NW_017728931.1:95666612-95717383 GCF_001723895.1 Crocodylus porosus | reverse complement strand
TGCAAGGGAAGTGGTGCTGGCTCCTACCCTGGGGGTCTTTAAGAAGAGGCTTGATGCCTTCCTGGCTGGAGTCATTTGAGCCCAGTTTTTCTCTTGCCCAGGCAGGGGGTCGGACTTGAAGATCTACAAGGTCCCTTCTGACCCTACTTCTATGATTCTATGAAGAACTCTGCTATAGAAGACACTCTGGGCATGTCTATATGTGCAATTAGTGTGAATGAATAAAATCTGGAGCAGTAAGCATTTATTGCTCCCAGGCACCGCATCCACATGTGCACCCAGGAGCACAGCACATAGAGGTGGGTCGGAGCAGTCCTGGCTGGCAGGGAGTCCAGGAGGGCCAACTTGCCAGCTCAAAGCTAGTCCCCCAGCTCAACATACCATGGAGGGGCTGGCTGGGACACGAGGGTACTTCAGAGCAGATCTAGCCAGCAGGTAGCCCCCAGACTGAAGCAGTCTCATGGCCCAGCCACCCAGGGCAGCATCTACATGTGAGCTGCTGCAGCATTTTTTGCTCCGCAGCAGGTTAGTACTTGTAAATAAGATGCATACAGTGAAGTAACTTGTAAACTGTAAAATAGATACAGAAAAGTAAACTAATTTTCTCCGCAGCAGGATAGTACTTGTAAACACCTAATGGGGGAGCACATCTAGATGCATAATGTTTATTGCATAGCTGATTAGTCAACTGAACAAATGTCCTTTGTTCATCTGATATATTGAAGCCTAGCCAGTTATTCACCATTTTTAATCATACATTTGATTTCTTCCTTCTAGGTGGTGCATTTTTTACTGTTTTTTTTTTTTTATTTTGGTGTTTTTACTCTTTCTCCAATTGTAAGAATAATTTTGAATTCTGAACATATCCACTTATAGTTGTTGAACTCCTAATTTGGTATTATGCAACTTTTTTTAAGTATACTTGCTATTTTGCCATCCAAGCTACTAATGAAAATACTTAATAGAAACTCATTTAAAATATCACTGCAACAACCAATTGTGTTCCTACCTCATGGTGATAATTTCTAGACCATATTTGTTATTTTGCATATAAAAATATTATGCAGAAAAACGGCAGAAACCGGACTAAATTGAAGCTATATATTGCCTGGGATCCTGGTTTTCTCAGTTTAAAAACTTGCAAATTCTCTGATGAAAACCCCAAAATCTGTGATTAAAATGAAAAGCCACTAATACACACATGTGTGCATGCACACAGATTCAGGCCTTGATTTACACGATTTTTTTTTGCATGGTTTCAGTTATGCACAGACAAATTGTGACCCTTTATTTTTGTACATGATATGGATTCACTTTTACATGGTGCAGCACAGTCGCCAAGATGTGCAGATGCATCTAGAATTAGCTGGTCGCTTCCTGCCCCGCCCCCCAGCTGCTCTCATTGTAGCTGGTAAATGTGTTATGTTGTGGTGGAAGAAGAGGGAGGTGGGAAGGTGCATGCGGGGATAGATCAATGCCACCTTCAGTGAGAGAGGGAGTGGGGTAGGGGCGAGGGGCTGGGGCAGAGGCTGCCCAGCCAAGGTGGGGTGGGCATAGTATAGAGCTGTGGCTCATGGAGGGGGGTGGCTCCTGCCTCTGTGTGCACCCTGAGAGGGTTTGGGGGGCAGGTGTGTGCCCCCCCCAGATCTGCACACAGCAGTTGGGCTGCAGCTGCGGGCTGGAGCCAGGGCTGCACGGGACTCTTCATGGTGGAGGTTGAGCTGGGCTGGACTTGGGGCAGGCGGTGGCGGTGCTGGAAAGGGAATACAGGGGAGCTACAGCAAAATTTGGGGTGGCTGAAGCCCCAACCCTATAGCCCTCTTCCAGCACCCCTGCCACCTGCCCCGTGCCCAGCCCTTGCTGAAGAAAGCCCAGCATAGCCCTGGCTCCAGCTCATAGCTGCAGCCCACCTGTCCCGCCCCGCACAGATTCAGAGCATACGCCCCCCCCATGCCCTCCTGGGGTGCGTGCAGTACTGGGAACCACCCCCCCGGCTCCCTCTGGACAAGTCACAGCTCTGTCCCATGCTCATCCTGCCTCGCCCCACCCCGGCTGGACAGTGTCTGCCCCTGACCCACTCATCCCTCACCGTGAGCAGCTTTGATCTGTCCCCCACCACGCACCTTCACTTCCCCTCCCCTTCCACCACACCAGGCTTACCAGCTGCACGCAGCTCTTCATGTTGCCAGGCTCTGCTTCTCACTGCCTGTGTGCTGCACTGTAACTGCTCGCACGCGTAGGCATTTATTGGCTAAATTATTGGCAGCATCTGGAACCTAAATCTTTATTTCCCATAGACTCTTGGTATCTCTTTATGTGATTACTATTTGCATGGTGTTTTTTCAACAATGTAATTACTGTCTAAATCGAAGCCCAACTCTGTGTGTGTGTGTGTGTGTGTGTGTGTGTGTGTGTGTGTGTGTGTGTGTGTGTGTGTGTGTGTGTGTGTGTGTGCGCCTGTATATTTTGGCATTTGATTTTGGGTGTTTCATTATGGAAAATCAGAGCTCTTGCAGAGACCACTTTATACACCCCAGGGAATTATGTGCAGAAAACTTCGGAATTATGTGCAGGAAAACTCAAAATTATGCAAAATTAATTACTTTTTTCACAAATTAAACTACTGTGAAATAAAACTAACAGTATTTGAACCTTCTTTAGAAATATATGCAGGTACTTTATATAGTTGAGGGGTGTGTGTATGTGTGGGGTTTGTGGGGAGGGTTGTGAAAGGCTGTGGGGGTGTCTGTGGGGTTTGTGGGGGAGGTTCTGAAGGGATGTGGGGGGTTTGTGGGCTGGTGTGGGGTTTGTGGTGCACATCCCCTACCACTGGTGTCTTAACAGCAACAGGCAGTGAGTCCTTGGGGTGCTCATGGCCACAGGAGGCAGAACGCCAGGCGGTGCGTTCCTCTGGCTTAGTCCCCGGGACTGCACATGTTGGCACAGAGGTGGCCTGGCCTGTTGGTGTGTGCCTTCATGCCAGACTGTGCTTGCTCTGTGCCAGCACTTGCAGATCACTGCAGTGGAGGCAGGAGCTGCGTGCCATCAGGCCAGGCAAGTTTCATGCCTGCATGTGTAGCTTCCTGCTGGAAGCCCTATGTGGAGGCATGGAACTGGTTAGCTGGGCCTGTGAACTAGGAACCTGTGCCAATGGGTCAGGTGGGCTCCATGCCTCCACATGGGACTTCTGGCACTCCAGCGGGAAGCCACATGTGAGGCAAACAGCCACTCTGTGTCTCTATGTGTGGCTTCCGACCCAGCCAGATGGCACACAGCTCCCAGTCCATGTGCCATCAGGTCATTTTGGACTGGGCCGGCTCTCCACATGGGGCTTCCAGCACTCCACTGGAAGCCACATATGGAGGCATAGAGCTGTGTGCCATTGGGCCAGGCAGACTCCTACTTGCCTCCATATGCGGCTGCCCACTGGAGTGCTGGAAGCCCCAAATGGAAGACCAACCTGATCTGGCCCAATGGCATGTGGACGGCAGCTCAGCACCCTCCCCAGCCCCCAGCACACCACAGCATGCTGGCCTCAGAGCACCCATGGATATCTCCCAGCTCTTTCAGCCCTCACACACACATCCCTGTCCTGCCCCTGACCCACCCTGCTGGCTGTCCTCACAGCCCCCAATACCTCCAACCCTCCGCAGCCTTGGCATTCACCTGCATCCAACCCACAGGGACCTGACCAGCCCTGGCAGTGCCCCTCATTCCTGACCCAAAGTCCCCTACCCCCCCAGCCCTGCTAGAGGGGGGACCAGCCCCCTGCAAGCTTCACTTAGCCCAAAAACTTAAAGAGGAAAAGTGAGCCTGAGCTAAGCCGTGGCTGAGTTGAGAGTCTCAGGCCCTGCCCATTCTCCTTCTCCCTCCCCCTTGGAACAGGGTTTAGGATTTCTCACCATTTTTTGCAAGAAGCTTTTGCAGGCTGGAAGTCTACCAGCCTGCAGAAAGCTCTTTGCAAAAGTGGAAAATCTGCATGCTTCTCCCTTAAAATGAAAAATCTGCTTTTTTTCTTGGTTAAAAGGGAAAATCCACATTTTTCCATGGAAAACGGAAAACCCAGATCCCTGATAATTGCATTTATTGTTTACCCTTTAACGACTAAGCCAGCTAGCCTGTTAAAGAAGGTCATTATATTTTATTTCATATTATCTGTTCTTGACAAACAAATGTTCGCTAGTTTTTATCACCTGATTTTCTCAGTATTTGCAAATTGCTTGACTGATAATTTGTTTCAGAATCTTTCTGTGAATTTAAATTAGGCAGGTTGGTCTGTAATTCTCCATATTCTTATTTCCCCCACCCCTTCTGAAGATATAGTGCTTCTCTCCAATCTTCTTGGACCTTTTCCAATCTCCACAGTTCTCAGAGTTGAACAAAATCGTTGGGAAATCTAGTTCTGAAGGAACTGCAGAGTCAATTTCCTTAGGCCCCAAGTGAAACCTGTCTAAGATGGAACCTGTGAAAGTCAGAAACCAGCTCAAGCCCGAAATTTTCTACAGTGCTGGCATATTTTATGAAGAATTACATTTGTATAAGCTGGAAACTACCTAATGCAGAAACAGAAAGGAAATTTGGAGCCCATTTATATAATCACCTTGTATATCACAGAAAGTAATTACCTAGTTTGTTGCGTGTGTATGTAAGGTGTAAGCACCAAGTATAAGTGAGGAGCTGAGTAAGAAAGCACACTGAATGGAAGGGAGGGACTGGGAAGTTCTCTCTATAAGCCAAAACTCAGAAACCTGTCTAAGCCAGAATTCTTTAGTGATCTTGTACAATTCTGTCTTAGGTTTCTCTGTATCTCTCTTACTTAAGTATTCTGTAACCTCTGTTTTCTTCTTTTCTGGCTTGTGCTCCTTTTGCCTCATTTCAGTTAATTTTCTTAAGTATTTAATAACAACCTTAAAAAAACATTAAAGCTAAGAAAGCATTGAATCCTTCTGCCTTCTCTTTGTCATCCATTATCTGTTTTCCAGTGAAGCAACGGGATTTATTTATCTTCTTAATTTAAATGTATTCACAGAACCTTTTCTTGTTGCCATTTATGTTCCTTTTTACTTGTAGCTATATACATTAGCTTTCCTCACTTAATTCCCACAGCCTCATCATCTGAACTCTAGTTTCTCTTAAAATGCAGCTGATGATTTGTTACTACAAAAAGATCATACCTTTGAACCAGTATCTAGGGCTAGAGACAGAAGTTGCACATAAATCAGTTTAGGTGATCAGAAACTGATTTAAACCTGTAACAGAATAGAAGTTCAGTGCATGTAAACCACTTTTCGAATGAATGAAACTGGTTTAAGATAAACCTGGTTGAATGTAGTGTCATATTTAACTGATTTGGGTCAAACTGGTTTATGAAACTTCTGTCCCAGACCCCTTCCTGGTTCAAGTTAAATCAGAGTCCCTCAACATTCTTTCCAGTCCTCAGTTGTGCTGTACTGTCTGCTCTGGAGAGCAGGGCTTGCCCCACATCTCCACTCCCTAGCTGGAGCAGTGAGGACTGGCTGACAAAGCAGGGGGTGGGTTGGGGAGGAGACAGGACAAGCTCAGCTGGGGATGCAGCCCAGGCAAACCCTGGCTGGGGTCTAGGGCCATGGAGGGAGGCTAAATATCCCTTCCTCTGTTCAAACTTACTACTGGCTGCAACTGACTACAAATCTCAGAGGTACCTGGAAACAGGAAGAGGAAGTGATGAACAACCCTGCAGAGTTCTGCTGCTGTAATTCTAGACTGCAAATTCCAGAAACCTCGGGGGCAGCAAGAAAGGGAAGTAAGCACACAGCCAGAGAGCTGTGCTCTAGCACCCTCCTGATTTCTGACCTGAGCCACTGCAGGCATGTGGCTTCATTTGCTAGATCAAAAGTAAAAGTCTGTTTACTTATGTTTCAATTTAATGTGTGCAGCTTAGACTACCCTGCAAAGACTGAATCAATTCAGCCTTAGGCTTTTTGACTGTCTGTACTTAGCCTAAGAGGCCACCCTGCCCTGCCTTCTACTATTCCACTTTTAGATGCTCAAACAGCTGTTCCCCATTGCTCAGGAATATATTCAGAGTAGCCATTCCCATAGCAACTTCTTCCACTTTCTGAAAAAAAGATTGTCCCCATGATATTGCAAGAACTTGATGGGATGAGTCTTGTATCATGCTATACTTTTCCAGCAAGTATGCACGTAATTAAAATCCCTCATTACCACAATCCTGGCCTCCTGGATGCCTCCAGGTGTTGCTCAGAAAGTCTCCTCCATCACTCCCCAATTAAGATGGTTTATAGTAGATCTCTATTATGATATTACCCTTGATCTTTTACATTTTTTATCTTCACTCAGAAGCCTTCAGCAAGCTTTCACCTTTTCCTGAGCCTCAAAGCAAGCATGTATGTTCTTGTTACAAAAATATAATAACTTCCCTTTTTTTCCCTTGCCTGTCTTTCCTGAAGAAGTTCTATACTTTTCTGTCTAACATTTGTCACACCAAGTCCCTGAGATGCCAATTAAAGTTTAGTTTTGATTTTTGTACTCTCAGCCCAAGTTCTTCCTATTTATTTGCTGTGTTCCTGGCATTTTGTGTAAATGTGTTTGGCAGGTCACCCAGTTCTTCCTCTTCTTTGTTTTGACCCTATTGCATTTTTGAGCCTGCCCCCTTCCAGGTAACTTCCAACCCTAGGTAGTTACTTTCATGATTGACAATTCTACCATTTTTGTCAAATAATAAACCAATATAGTTTTTGTTCCAGATGCACTTTAACATGTCCTGCTCCTGCCAAAAAACAAACAAATGAACAAACACTGAAATCAACTAATTTTTTGCCTTTATCTCTACTAGCAGTAGGTTTCTGTTGTGGTCCTTTTTTCCCTTACCAATTTTCTACTTTTCTGCTAATTCTCACTTTTATTCATTGCTGTTAACTTTCTTTTTCTTCTATAGCTGCTTTCATGTCCCCTGGAAGCTAGACTTCTTAAATCTATCCGGTGTTGTGGCCTTCTTTCTTGACCAACATGGCTCTTAGGACATCTATTAAAATATTCCTAAACAATTCAGAATTATCATTAACGCTTTTTTAAAAACCCTTTTTCTCAGAAGGTTCAGTTCATACTTGTTTTCAGCTTTATGAAACTACTTCTTTTAAAGTACTTATGTTACTGGTTTGGACCTTATTCCATTTGTGTATAACAAAGTAATCATGGTCCTAACCAGCCACTGATTGGAAATTTTTGATTATTTGTTCTTAAGTTCTGAGATCATTTATCTGATAAAATCAAATTATTAGCTCAGAATGTAGTTTTTGGTCTTGCTGCTAGAACAAGACAATTCCCATGGTTTATAAAACACAAATAGAGTAGTTAGGAGAACTCACACAGGGCAGAATGCTATAGAAGCAACTGCTTTACATTTTAAATGTGATGGTACTACAGCTTAAAATTTAGGCAGTTTGTTCAGAGTGAAGTGACTTCCTGAAATTTGAAGTAGGGTGCAGTTGGTAATTTGCTTGGTGAGTTCATTTTGTAAAACCTCCTATGAAGTCATGTGTTTCTTCTTCTGAAGTTCCCTTGCATTTCAAGTGATATTGCAGCAATTGAAGTTAACAATGAAACTGTAATTAAATTGTTTGAACAATTTCTTAAGACAGACTTCAAACATATATTTATGACAGGGATATAAAAGCTACATCTTCTTGCATGAAAATGTGTGGGCTTTAATTTTGTAATGTATGTGGTTAATTGACTTAATTTCTCATTGAATTATATCCAGGAACAGTTATTTAAAATGTTATTCCTTATCAACCAATCTTCATTGTTTTTAAGTCATCAAAGCCATTCTCTACTAATTAATTTATTGCAATCTGGATTTTCTTTCATACTATCAAAGAGAAAATAATTCTGGGTTTTTGTTACCCAAAAATGACAAGAAAAAATTCCTTAAGTTCATGTGGTTTGGAAAGGTAAAACATTATGGTATATAATATTACAGCACATTACATGATTTAAAAAAAAATCGCTAGAGCTCTGGGCCTAAAGTGAGCAAGTCAACTGGTGCTACTGAGTGGCTAGGTACCCAATTGTAGAATTATTTTACTTTCTTAGTTATAGAGTAGAATTGGAGAAACAAGAAATTCTTTAGGCATGGGGCTGTCTTTTTGTTGTGCATGGCTCAGTAGAACTCTAGTATGTTATTGGCACCCTTGGGCATTTGTGCAATATAAACAATTAATAGTTATATCAAAATATTGAAAATACTTAGAGCTTGCAAAACACTGAGCATCAGACTAAATCATTCTTGACAGGGAGAAATTTGTGTTTAATATCAACGTTCCATTTAAGTCTAATGATATATCTCCTATATTGGAGTTTTGAGTAACTCTTTCTTCAACAAAGTTAAGGAATAATCCTAAAAATGCTTATGCCTGCATTTATGAGGTCTGGTCTTTGATTGTACAAATTCACGAGAATGAATACTGACCTACTCGTGCCTGATAGGAAATGTTGGCAAATATTCTATCTAGAAATAGTGCTCTGGCGAGATATTTGGGTTGAGTTGTTTTTCTTTTGTTTCTGTTTCAAGAGATGTGTACACCAAAATCTTTTCCTTAGAATGTCATGTGTTCCTGTTGCTTATTTCTAAAGGAAGTTAATTCTTCATGACCACTTATTCTTCATTGAGTCTGATTTAGCTCCATAATACATTAAGTGCTTTACAGACATTTTGGAACAGGCACTGTTTGTGTTTATGAGGTTTACAGTGTAAGCAAAGGTGAGGGTGAAATGAAAAAGTTAGACAAAAGCGTTTTGCAAGACAGTGTGGAGTAGAAGCTCCTGATACGAGGGAAGGGTGTTTCAAAGGCTATTTTTACTTGTCCTGGTGTTTATGCAGCAGGGACAGTTGAAGTTCCTGTTTTGTGCAATTATTTTTAATAATAAGTAGAAGGAGAAATTGTGTCCTGGTAAGCAGAACTAACTCTGAGCAGAATGGCTTTACATTTTTTTTTCCTGTGATGCATTATCAGATCATGGTGATTTTAAATCACTTCCTCAGAATAAAGTTTTCCAGACAATGCCAAAAAGAAAAGATCTCACATGTTGTTAATTAGAAAGCTAAAACTGCCAAAGAGAGTGGGTATTCAAAAGGACTGTGGGTATTCTTTTTTAATGGAAAATTACATGCACTCTCAATGTAGCAAATTATATTCATATAAACTTCTCAGGTTCAGAGACAAATTAGGCAAAAGGCATCTACTAGGAATGATTATATAATATGATTGGTTCCAGTTCAGATGTGATCTATACTACTAATGTGTAAAAAGTGCATTTAAAAACATTAGTAACATTAAAAAATCAGGCACTTGGAAAGTAAGAGATACCAGAACTAAGTGTGCATGTGAAACCTTAATTTGGTGACTTTGTGCACGTGTATTTGGAAAGGTTTAAGTTACATGATTACCTACTGTTTTCTCCATGGATCCCTTGCCTTATTCAGTGCACAGTGTGAACCTGCTTTGAGATCCATGTGTTGTATAATGAAGGATAAAATTGTCTGCTCCTCCCCTGCCTCATATGTTGCACAAGTTAGAAAGTGTATAGTGAAATCAGTTAAGAGATTGCAGGGAGAAAAAGAGAGTTGTAACGTTTAAGGTAGTTGAATAATGCTATAGAAAACTGGATTCTCTGCCTGCCTCTGCTAGAGAGGTTATGTTGCAAAAGAAGTCACTTAGACCAAACTTTTCACGTGTGACCATTAATTGTGTTCCTCGTTTTCTGGATTCTTGATGTGACATCCTCTGATTTGCAGACATTCTGAGCACTCAAAACTGCAACTGAGGTCAGTGGGAGTTGTATGTCCAAAGTATGAAGTGCTCCATATTGCTTGGTACTAAAAGTAGAACTTAAATAATTAAGTTAAAGGAAGCCTGGGCCACACATTGAGCAGTGGGGATAAAACAAATTGTTAAACAGCACTTCATTACTGGCTTTTCTGTGAAACAAGAGATGCTGTTGAAAAAATAGTACTATATTTTCTCGTATACCACATGCCTCCAAATATGATAGTCACCTTGTGTTGGGAAGGCAGAATGAAGAGAATTTTTTTTTCCAGAGTCAGCCAAATGCTGACCACGTGGAGCAGGGGGAGACCTTACGCTTTGCCTTCCCTCGTCTCACTTGCCTTCCCTTTCCTGCTCTGGCAAAAGCTTGAGTTTTAACCCTCTTACGGCTGCTACCACCATCAAGCTGGCAGTAGGTTTTGACTGAGTAGCAGCAGCAGCTGTGAGAGGTTTAAAACGTGAGCCCTGACCCTGAAGAATGGACTCTGCCCCCACTGCTTGCTGGCTGGGAGAGAAGGAAGAGAAGCACAGGCTGTGACAGCTGTTACAATGTTCCCATGGGTCCATTACAGCATAGAAATTAACTTCCCCACTTAAGATGCACCCTAATTTTGGAAGGCTAACTTTTTTGGGGGAAGGTATTTGTGGTGTGCAAGTATATGTGGTATGTTAATCAAAGACTACTATAGTGCTTATACACAAGGAGGCTGAATGAGGATTCCCATAGGCAACCTTGATTTTTGGCATTTTCTAAAAATTGAGTGCTTGACTTTACAAACTCAGTCATGTTCCTTCAACACATGAGCATGTGTGTGCATGTACATGTGCTCCCCCCCATTTTCAGCCTTCTTATCTCACAGCCTTATTAGCCTCATAGACAAAGCAGCTCTCCAGTATTCAGGTTTCTGATTCCAGTCTCAGTCTGTTTGCCTAGTTATTTTGTATCCCCATCTGATTTCAGTATCCTGTACCCTTTCTCCTTAGGTCTTGTTCTTGCCTCCTTTGCTTTTGAATTACACACATTCATCCTTCACATTTTCTGGCTAATAGGTGGCCACTGAAAGAGCAAAAAAAGAGAGTTGCCTTCGTTGTCAGTTCTATTGCTCTCAGTCTCATACCAGTCTGAAGTAGCTGAAGGCAGCCATTACAAGAAAGGTCAAGCTTTATCTCTGTTGGCCCAGGCTGGAGCATGCTCAGTTACTTTGTGGGAATCATCTATGCTCAATTTGATCAGCCCAAGGATCTATGAAGAGCTGAAGCATGCTCAGTGTGCATAAAATCTTTGGGGATTCTCATTATTAAATTCAAACAGTTTCTTTCTGATCATGTATGGACTGTAGCTTTTCAGAGGCTCAAATCTTGGCTGAAAGTGGATAGATTTTCACTGGAACAAGAAAAGTTAAATCCCTGATATGAGGGATCACCCCCTCTCCGATGTTGTGTTCCTGCTCCAAATCATATAGTTGTTTAGGCTTTCCAGGTAAAAAAAGAAAATAAATGCATGAACTAGATTTATTTTCTAAAGAAATAAAGGGAGTTTTTAAACATCAAAAATGATATATTCTTCCCAACCCTTTTTCCTAGGAACAGCAAACTATGTGGTTGTACTTAAAAAAAAAAATCACCCTGAGGCAGGCACTAAATATGGAAAAGTTCAGTATGAAACATCGAAGTCTGGCAAAGATGCAAGTAACTGAAAGCTAGGTATAATAATGCCAGGTGTCAGACAGACTTAATAGGTGGTACCATTCAGCCTGAGGCCATGGGCACAGGCCCATGACACAATTACTACAGAGTAGAGTAAAATCCAGGGTAAACTATAGTAAGGAGAAGGCACAGGGCTCTCTTGTCTCAGACTGGCTGCTCTCAGTCGGTGTCTCTGTAGGGCCTTGCCACTATCAGGCACTGTGTGGTTGTAGGAATAGGACTGAGCAAAAGACCATGCTGGAATGAAATTGACTTGGATTAATGTAATTACTTTTCACTTTCTAAGGGGCAACTTTATCCAGACTGGATTAAGTTGCACCAGTGTAAGGCTATACATTGTGTGCTGTGCCACTTTTACTACAGTTAATTTACTTCATAATAAGTGTGTTGGGTATCAACACTGACGTTCCTGGATTACTGGATCAAACTAGTTTAGTTGTGGAAAAGATAGTGAAGACAATGGCAGGCAGTGTCTTGCAGATAAGGTCACCATTACCTCATCTAGCCTTTATAAACAGTGCTGTGTGGTGTCTAAGTTGTTTCTGAAGGGCTTTGTTTTCACCACCTCAAATAGCTTTGGAGATAGAAGCATAGTATGGTGGAGCAACAAGGGAGTGAAGTAGATGAGAGAAATCATAAAAGAAGACATCAGAAGAGCTTTCTGCACCCCCACCCCAAAATGTGGCCTCCTTGGCATTGTTGTCTTGTTCCAGTAGGGTATACTTAACTCTTCGTGTATTCAACAGAGGAATGAAGGGGATCTCTTTCACCGTCTGTGGCACATAATGAATGAAATCCTAGACCTGCGAAGACAAGTGCTTGTTGGCCATTTGACCCATGACCGGATGAAGGATGTCAAACGGCATATCACTGCTCGCTTGGATTGGGGCAATGAGTAAGTAACAGTTATAGAAGCAAGCATAATGATGTCCCTCAGTGCTTACCATTTTATGTTCATGGTAATATGATAAAATAAGAAACTGGCATGTTGCAGATGCTCTGAATCTAATGTCAGCTTCTCCTGAAATCTGTTCCTCTTTCACAATTACTTTTTTTCCTCCCCAGCTTATTTTATACTTTCAGAAATAAATAACTTTCAGGTTTGCTTTGATTTTTTTTTTTTTTTAATAAACATAATTATTCCACTGTGGCCCATATTACAGAGCATCAAATTGCTCTGATTTATAACAGTCATGCATGTTGTGCCTTATTTTTTTATGAAAACACACGATTCCCAATTGTTACTTGCTGCATTGACTTCAGTAGAACTGCACTGATGTAAAATACCTGAGGTCCTGATCTGAGGTTATTAGTCTGATCACTTGTGAGTCTTTACCTAGAGAGTTCCAATAAAACTGTCTTTTGCATCAACCTAAATATTTATTAAGGAGAGTTATGTAATTTGTTACCTTGTTACCTTTTTCATAACAAACAAGTAGTCTTGTCTTTGTATTATGCTAAAGTCATACCCTATCAGACTTTAATTTTAGTGTTACTTAGGGCACAACGTCCCCACAAATGCTAGAAATCAGAAATTAATAGCATAATGTTTGGATGTTGAAAGTGATTCTAAATTCACCAAATACAGCTCATGCTGATCTTGACACTATCTTGCACAGTTTGAAAGGCCGACACTCATCTCTATTCCAAACACACTGCACATAGGAAAAATAAGCACAATAGTCTACTCTTGGCTCAATATTACTTTTGAAAACACCAGCGCAGATTAAAAGCACATTGGCACTTGCATTCAAAATCAAGACGTACTTGACGCTCTGTTCTTGTAGCTGGCAATGGGGCATAAAACTCTTGTGAGTCTTTCTTAAAGAAGTGCCAGCTGTTATGGTCTGGCTTGGTCCCTGTTTGGCAGCTGAATTGTTTAGATACTAGAAATTGAAGTGAAATCTTACAGCAGTGTTATCTATATACATACATTACTTTCTGCCTCTAGCTTTGCTTCATGATTTTGAAAAGTTGAGGTTGTGGAGTAGAGGTTTGGACTGCATTAAAATTAAACTGCAGCTCACCTTCCATACATAATTTGCCTTATGTAGCTGTCTTAATTGCTAGAATTTTTCAGATGTTTCCCAAAGTACTGAGCCCTGGTGACCTTCTGTTGAAACTATTCTATACCTCTGAAAAGCAGGTTGCTACTTTCCAAGTTCATTATTATTTGTCAGTATAAATGGTCATCAGATGCCTCTCTTGTCATTCTAGTGGTTGTAGACCAAAAGGAATGTGTATAGTCTGTTCAACAGGAGTCTTTCCTTTGGCTTCAGTGGGCTTTAGGTCAGGTTTTTAGTTAGGAGAATTTGAAAAAAAATGAAGTGTCCAGGTGAAAACTTTCAAAGCAAGAAATATTGAAATATGAGGGAAACCTACAGTAACAATGGTAAACTAACAGAAATAGAAAGTGTTAGAAATAAAGAAAAAAAGGAAAAATGAATCTGGATTGAAAGTGCAATCTTCTACATTGTGGGCACATCTTTTTTTTTTTCTATTTTCTCTTTGCATCAGTAAATGGTTTGATCAGCCATAGGAGCCTTAGAAACCATGAAACTGGGCTTACTAGAAATCCGTGGAGTTATTTAGCTTTATTACTAAATTGAAAGAGGATATGGCACTGTTTACAGTGTTATCATTGGTATCTAAATATCACTTCTGTTTTTGATAGACAAGGCTGGTGAATTACAAAAATAGAAGCCACAGGTAGAGGGAAGACATTTAGTGGCTTGCCCTTATGAAAAAAAGGTTCTTTTTACTTAAGTTTTCTATAAAGAGGAAAAAATAAGACCAGGATCATTTTTGTTCATAAGGGACTTAATTATATAAGGCACAGAATAGTGACAAGCGCCTTCATCTCCCATTTAAAACTGCACAAATAGAGAGTGTTCAGTACTTTGCCAAACCATACATTCTTAGTATTAATTTATCAGACTTCTTCCATTTAATATAATTTCCTGATACTTTTTCTTTTACCTTTTCTTATTCTACCATATCCACTTTCCCTTCCTGAGTCTCAGCCTAATGATTTTGAGGAAGGAAGTGGCTTCCCTACTAGAATACAATAGAAGTCATCTGGTATGGTATTCTGTTTCTGGCACTGGTCTGTGTCGCTTTATGAAGATTTGTTTCTTCATAACATACATAGGCACTCTATGTCTCTGTACATGTGTAGTTGCAAAAGTCAGCAGGAAAATTCCAACAGATAAACTTGTACTTTGAAGTATATGATTGGAATGCCTTTTAGGTCACTGTATTTTTTTTTATAGCATACATGATCTTAACACGCATAAAAGCAAACCATTCCTCACCTACAGCATTTATTAGGTATCCATTCTATGTAAAATACATAGTCTGACATCAGGAAGAAGGCTGGGCATCGTGGTGCCTTAGAGACCAGCTGGTTTAGTTAGTGTCTAAGTCAGGGGTGGGCAGAGTCAGGTCCATAGGCTGGATTGGGCCCACAGTGGACTCTGTTTCCCAGCAGCCCCTTCCCATGTCACTGCAGCCAGTTTCCATGGTGACCCCAGCAGTGGCAGGGCTGTAACAGTGTGGGGCCAAGGTTTCCATGAAGACCAGCCCCAGCAGTGCTGGCAAGGCACACAGTTGGGCAGGGAGCTGCCTTGGGGCTGGGATATTGCAGCAGTGACAACATGGTTTGGAGCTGGAGCAGAGCTGCAATCTGCTGCCTACATGCCCTGAGCAGGGGTGTACAGACAGTGGATCGTAGCTCTGCCTTGGCTCCGGACCATGCAGTGACCCCTGCAAGATCCCAGCCCCAGAGCAGCTCCCTACCCAGCTGCACACCCTGCCAACACTCCTGGAGCCAGTTTCCATGGAAACCCTGGCCCCCACATGGTCATGACACCGCTACTACTGGGGTCTCCATGGAATCTGGTTGCAGTGACACAGGTCAATGGGAGTTGTATGTCCAAAGTATTCCATCCCTGTAAATGGAGTCTATTTGCCAGCTGGATCTGGCATTTTGCCCACCCCTGGTCTCAGTTGTCAGGTTGCCCACCTCCATTAAAAAATGCAACAAATCTGCTTCATATGCATATGTGGATCCAGGATTTTACAAAGGGGTGGTGTAGGAGTAGTGACTGGTGTTGCAGGAGTGGTTGCATCCACCACTTGTAGTCTTCTCCTCCTCCAGCTCCCCCAGTTGGGGTGGACAGACTGTGCCACATGAGCAACAGCCAGGGACTTTAAGTCCCAAGGAAAATCAAAATTCTCCCTGCCCTTTCCCCTCCACGATCAGAGGCACATCCCCTTCACTCCCCTTCCCTTTTCTGACATGTAGTGCTGCCATTATCTCTGCTGTCTGGGGGAAAGAGGAA
Organism: Crocodylus porosus; assembly: GCF_001723895.1. Lineage (NCBI taxonomy): Eukaryota > Metazoa > Chordata > Crocodylia > Crocodylidae > Crocodylus > Crocodylus porosus. The sequence goes on along the minus strand of NW_017728931.1, from coordinate 95,701,506 downwards.
CTTCAAATCCACTCCAGCCTGGCTGCCTGGGGACTGGGCTCAGGCTGGGACAGCAATGATGATGGTGGTAGGTGGGCAGAGTCCCTTTCCCTGCCTACTCTCTCTAGTGTTTCTTGCCATGGGTGGGGGGAAACCTGCTCACTTCTCACCATCACTGTCCTGGGTTGAATTCAGCTCCCACACAGCCTGACTGGAGTGAATCTGAAGCTCCCCTTGCTCCCAGGACAGTGGAGACCCTGGCAGTGGCAGGTGAGGGGAGCAAGAAGGAGAGGGGAGTGGTGCATGGCTCTGAGCATGGAGGGGAAGGGAAGGGGAATTCTTACATTCTTCAGGACTTAAAGTCCATGGTTGCTGCTTCTGCTCCATGGACAGAAAGGGTGGCAGAGGGGTTGGGGTGGGAAGGGAGTGTGACTGCACCAGTTCATCCTTTCTGGATTTGTCCCTGTTCATATATATATTCAGGGCACATTTACCCCTCAATCCTACCATGCCCAGCAGGGGTGCCTTTGGTGTTCTGGCCTGCCACTTTGTAAATTGGAGGTGGCATAGATAGGTTTGCACACTAGCAGGTAGACTAATTAGCTTTGTCATTCAGCAGTGCTAATAATCCCACAAAAACACGAATGTGGCTACACTGATTTTTGGTTTAGAAGTTAAACCAGGTAGAGCTGCACAGCATATTTGAGGGTGAACATGGTAAGTGTACACTGTGGACATGCCCTTAGTCTTAACTACTTGGTTCTGTGCCGAAGATACGGCATGGCTTTTCTTGTTTGCTACATTTTTAATCCTGTTAACACAGATACACTTCATTATTTAATTAAAAGCCACAGAATCAAGTATAGATCTATAATATTAAGTCTGCACAAAGTGAAGCTGATGCTTTTATATCTGCTGGTTTTTCTTTTTACTATCTCTTTGGGTTGTCATCCGAGTTGACGCGACTCATCGCTTCACAGTCTGCTATCTCCACGAGTCAGGCTGGAGGCATGATACATAAAACAGAACTGTTTTATGCAAGACTAAAAGCTGTGATAGAACATAGCCCAATGAAAATTTCACACAGTGAAAGGGAGGGAAAAGTCATCCGCGAACTTGTATTTAATTAGATACATACCTGAACAAAATGGTTGTTTAAGAAAAAGAATTACTGGCTAATTGAAATCCAAGCAGGATACCCATTATGGCACACATCAATAGATACACTGTTTCCATCAAAAAAATCTAACAAAGAGTAATGCGGGTAACAATGAGTTTAAAATATGCATAATCCAATAAAATGAAAAGTATAAGTGTCATTAAGCATAAATCTTCCCTCTGCCATAGAATGTCTCTCCATGATTTCCAAATTCTTTTTACAGACAATTGGGTTTAGATTTGGTTCCAAGAAAAGAATATGCTATGGTGGATCCTGAAGAGATCAGCATTACAGAACTCTATAGACTGGTAGGTAAAGGACATTGTATTTCTTTAGGCTTGCTTTGTGATTACAGGATGAGGTTTCCATAGCAACTTTCATTCCTACTTATTAAATACGTTAAAACATATTTAATCTGTATATTTATATTGAGAGTAAAATGTAACCTACCTCAATATAAGAAAACTTCCATTGTGATGTTTTTATAATTATACGAGATGCTTGCACTTGGCTTAAACTCAACTAATGACACCATTTCTGTGCTCCACACATTACATGGGGCTGATACAACTCTGAAACTATTATAAGTATGGAATGATGCTTTCAGTAGTTAATCATCAGTAAAATCATATGAGACACTTTCTTTAATACTGTAACTTGCCCCTGAGTCCCATTAGGCTAAGGCAAGATTAATGGAACTTATGAAGCCATTTTATCAGTTCTGTCACTATTAATCACACTGAGGTATGGGATCTCTTCCACTGCCATTTCAGCATGCATCTCAGTGAAACTCTGAGCCCTTTTTTTTTTGGAGAGAAACTTACCCATTTTGCTTTAATTTTGGGGGGGTCCTGATCCGAATAAGCCTCACTGAAATCAATGGAGATAGATGGATATAAAAACTCATTTTACAGGGTCTTTTATTTTTAAACACTGACTAACTTAGGTGTAATTCTGTCATTAATGTGGGTTATTTTGTGAAGCAAAAGTGGGGCCTTTTTGATTACTATCCATGTCGAAATTACAAGTTGTGTGTTCATTTGGAGTCAGTTGCATAAATAAAATTAGTCCTTCTGTGGCGAGCCAGCAGGGGGTGCTCCTGCTCTGAGTGCCTCTCTGGGGGCACCTCATGTCTGGCTGACCCCCTCTCCTCCCAGAGCATGCCTGCAAACCTGGGGGTATTGCTGCTGCCACCCAAGAGTCTTGGTCTGTCCATGGCCCTGTGCCCCTTGGGATACACAGGCCTTGTAAACCATGAGGGTGCTCAACCCACTGCAAGAACTTGGGGTGTATCCCTTGGCCTGGAGCACAAATAGCAGTCTCCCTTAGTCAGCTGGACCAAGGGGACAAAAAGGAACGCCTCTCTCCCTATCTGTCAGTTCACCGTGCTTAGAATGGTGGAGAACCTTACTGATTACAGGGAGTAGGTTTGGGGTAGGGTACAGGGTAGAGAGGTATCGCAGAATAACCTTAGAGCAAAAATTATGGCTAGGTAGCCATTGATCATGCATCTGCAATTCTGCATGCTATATATCTAGGTAGGTTCCAAGTAGCTTACTCACAAATATCATCCAGAGGTTGGCTGAGCTTTCCTCTGTAGGCAGGCAGTTTCTTCTTTGTCCGGTTTTGAGAGGGAGGGGGCTGTAGTGTTCATCTGCTTTTCCTCCCTCCCGAGGAGCCTTAGGGCTCCAGCATGGAAGCTGTCTCTGTGCTTTCCAGCATGGCTGTCTCTGTGCATTCCAGCAGCATGGCTCTGCCAAAAATGGTTCTCTTCCTGCCTCCTGGGCAGTCTGGGCTTATATAGCCCTTTTGACATCATCATCCTGAATCAATCCTGGCCAAATGTTGTTGGATGCGAGCCAATTAATTTGAAATGCATCATCACTCCCTACAGGAGGAACAGGGGCTCCTGCCCCCACCCCCTAGCCATGAGGTCATTGCCAAAACAGTAAAGAGGTGGAGTTCCCTGCTTGGCTACCTGTAGCTTCTCACATCTGCAGGAGCAGGTTTCCCCTGCCCCGCTGGAATGTTTCCAGCTCCGGTTACAACTCAGGGTTACATGAAACAGATTGGGGAGGGCTTCCTGCCCACCCCAGCAATCATGGCAACCAAACTGACAGACGGGTGATAAGCCTGATAGCAGTTTGGGAAGATACTGTCATGGCAGTCTGCCACACCCTGAAGCAAAGATAGAGCCTTTTTGATTACTGTCCATCTTGAAATTACAAGTCATGTGTTCATTTGGGGTCAGTTACATAAATAACATTAGTCCTTATCAAAGTTCAAAACTTTATGTAATATTACAGAATTATATTTGTGCTTTAAAGTCTTAAATATTTTCTAATTATATGGATAAATGGTAGTCAAGGGGAGATTAAAACTAGTTATGTGGAAGAACTCACTACTTCACAAAAATAATTTAAGAAGATTTTAAAAACTTAAGGTGCCTGTATGTGACCGCAGAAGCTGCTCCAATGTGTTGTAATTACAGTGCATCGGAGTAGATTCTGTAGAGTGTGCTGAAGTGTTGTAATTACTGCAATCCATCAGCCATCTGAGTCTTGTGTATTAGTGTCCCCACACTTCAAAATGGCAGTGGGAGCACTTGAACTAAAGGTCATCGAATGAGCTTTAGTTCAAGCACTCCCGCTGCCATTTGGGATGCTGATACACGAGACGCTACAGTACTTTATTTATTATGGCTCTTGGAGCCACTCTGTGTAAAGCACTGCCCCTCACCCCTGGAGCATGTGTAAAAGTGCCTTTAGCGATTAGTGAAATAATATACATTTTAAAAATAAACTAATGCCGTCTGCTTTTTCTTTGAGATCTTGAGTACTTCAGAAATATCAGTATTTAAAAGTAAGTTATTTTAATACAATATAAAAGGTGGAATTAATACAGTTTAATTTTTTCCAGACCCTGCATTATTTAAAATAATCAAATTATAAACAGTAAATTGAGAGTAATGGAAATGGTAGGTGACCTACAGGGTAATTTGGTATAGATTATTCTGCATGAAAGTTCTCCTAACCTTTCAATTTTACCTTTGTAACTGAATTGAAACTATGTAGTGTCTTTTAAAGTTCTTTCATGAGCTTGGGACATAAAAATATTAGATTCATAGCTATTAAAAACACTTTTAAAATGAAAAATTGCAACAGAAGTTTAAAGTAATCATGACCTCTATTATATAGAAAGAAATATCTGGGACTATAGAAGTAAATGGTTTCTTTCCACTGTGACTAAGCCAGGTATAAACTTGGGTAACTCATTTACCACCATCTTTCTCCTGAAAAATATGTAAGCATCAATTGGTACACAGCAAAGCATATACTGCACTTAAAAGAAGGGGTTTTGGCTTAGGAAACCACTCTCAAAATTACAATTCTCAACTTCTATTATTATTTTTTATTAATAATTTGAACCTCTCTTTCATTTTTGATGGTGCTGTGTAGATGGAGCATCGTCACAGAAAGAAAGATACTCCTATCCCAGCAAGCAGCCACCATCTGTTTGTGCAGATGAAGAGCCTGATGTGCTCCAATTTAGGAGAGGAACTGGAAGTCATCTTCTCACTTTTTGACAGTAAAGAGAATCGACCAATCAGGTAATTCTCCAATTTTCCCAGGCTTATTTCAAAACAATAATCCATAAAGATTTGTTTTCAATTAATTTTACATGATTTAGGTAATTCTGATATATTTATTTCCTAAATGTTATATTTAGAAACAAAAATAGGATGACCTTGATTATTAGAGGGGCATTAGTAATTTCCTTTTGGAACTCAATTTTTGTGCTCCATTATTCATAATACCACACTAGCTTCAGAATGACATGTTTTTTTCAACCAAACGTACCCCTTTCAGGTTGTCAATGTTGGGGGGCAGTGTCTGCATGTACAGTTGATACTAGCTTTGTAAATTTAGGGCTTTTTTAAACATATCCTTCTGTTCAAATAGTGAGATCCTCTTAGGAACTTACTGGATGGGACATCTTGGATATTTGGGTCTAGTCCTCTTTATCACATCACATAATTGCTTTAATAAGCTAATCAGGCTTCATTTTAAAACTAATTAGGGTTTGTCAGATAGTTAAGATTTTGCCCAGACCCTGATCATTTCTTGTTCTAGTCACTGTCAGCTCTTCTAAGGCCTTAAAATAAAATTGCCTCTCCATTTCTTACAAAATGCAGCTAAAAAGATCATCCACCTTGCTTATTGCTGTCAGTACCATTCCTTGTATCCATTCACAGATCTGGCCTATATGGTACTTGAGGGCTTTTCCAGGTGATTTCTTATGTTATGATTTTTAGTTGTTAGAATCCAATAGCAAAATTCTGCTTCTGATTTCTTTGAAGGAAAGGGAAGGAAGGAGAAAGGTGTGGACAACATCTTCATGTTGTGAATGAAACCTCAAAGGGGCAGTGTTAGAGTTGAGGTAGATCATCTCAGAACATCTCTGGAAGTGAAAGAGGATATAGTAGACTGAAAATGAAATCATGCCAGATGACAGTGGTTTTCAAACGTTTTAAAGTCATGGAACCCTTTCACCCTGTCACTTCATAACACAATGGCATTATGCTGCCTTCTGGCCTGCTCAACCATTATCCCCAGTCTCTTTGTAGAACCCCTGGTGACTTATCATGGAACCCTAGGGTTCCACAAACACAGTCTGAAAACTACTGCCTGTATTATGATGACACTCAGCAAATGTGAACCTGAGGAAGAGCCCAGTGGGGGGGAAGAGCCACAAGGAGCCTATCTGCTAGAGTCTGTCAAGAAGTTTGAGTTGAGAATGTGATTAATTAAATGTTTTCCTGCTCTCCTAGATATAGAAAGATTGTAGCCCAGAAGTGACAAATTCCTTTTTGCAGCAAAAGAGTTTTGGCATTGAAAGAATTTTACTGTAGCATAGAGAAATTATAAAACAATGTAAGAGTTCAGAGAGAAGTAAACCACTGCTGTTGGGTCATTAATGGGGTAATGGCTATTGTTCAGTATTGCTGGTAAGATAAATATGATAAATGTGAATGCCTCTTCATTCTTGGCAATAAGAATTTTTGTGTCAGCCAGAAATAATGGCAGTATTTGACAAAACTACTTCTAACCATGGTTGCAAATAAAGGGCAAAGATGCCTGCCCACTGTTCTGGAGGAAGGTTGTCCTGAATAAATTGAGACATTGCTACTGAGGTCACACAAGCAGCTGTTGTTAATGTCAAAATGGGTAGGTACTATTATGTAATTCCAAACTGCACACCTAACAACAGCCACCAAAAGGAGAGAATTGCTATCTTGACAGTTGTGGTTGTCTCTGAGAATGAAGCATGCATAAATGAATATGTTCTGCATTTTTTCCAGTATGTGGTGCAAGTGAAGGATTTATTGAGAATGAATTTCAGACTTTAAAGGAGCTGCTGGCTACAGATACTAACATTATGGCAGCTGTAGCAGTATGAAGTGAAAGAAACCAGGTTGCATACTTATAGAAAAGCACAGGTTCTAGAGAGGCTTATGTCTCCTGTCTGCCATGATCTGACCCTGGTTATTAATTCTTGTCTCACAAAGTGCTGAGTTGTTCAATGGCTATTTGTAGCAGCTTTACAGTCGCTGAATTTCCTATCCATATTTCTGGTAAATCTTGAAGAAGAATGGAGTGTGGAGAGAGAGCAGGCCAGACTCTCTGAAGGCAGCTTACCATTGGTTGAAAAGCCTCTCTTGAGATGCACTACTAAAGAGTACTGACAATACTGAAACCAACAGTGTGTGAACTCTGCATAAATGTTGCCACGGTAATAAATGAATACAGTCCTACATATGCTTTGTGTGCATGGTAGGATGTTATGGTGTGCTTTGTGGAAGTGACCCATGTCTGCAGCATATTTCAGAATGCTTTAGCTAATGTCTGTCTCATTCAGGATTCTTTTTGCAAGCAATAGTGTGTTAAAAAATGTAGTGAAAATGATTGTCAGGAATCAGGGCAGGAGGCAGATTAATTAGGCCCCAGGTGGACCTAATTACACACATACACCTGGTTGCAGTGGCCTAACTACTTCCAACTGCCTCCAGTTCCCTCCATAGCATGGCTGCCTGTTGGTAAACAACAGCCCCTTCACTTCATAGTAGGTTCCTTGACAGGCCATATTCCTGGCTGATTCCTGGTTCCTGCCTCCAGCCCTGATCCCTGCTTTCTGAATTGCCCACTCCTGGCACCTGCCTCTGGCTCCTGACTTGCCTAATTTTTATCCACTAGCTTGCGACTCTCTAGAGTTAAGCTCTGATTGCCAGCATCCTGCTTATCCTCTGAAAATGATCAAGCAAACTTTTGTTGATATTATGATATAATTAAGACTTCAGATATAAACAATATACATTTATTTTGCTTTTTCCTCCTTCCATTTCCTCAAAAAAGGAAAGAAAAATGCTCTGTTGGGGAGCAACAATATGGAAATATACATGATCCAGAATTCTAATTCAAAGTAGATTTCTTCACTTCATTGGTTACAGTGTTAGTCTTGCTTGATGAATATGTTAAGCATGTATGAATTCTAACGAAAATTTGGATTCCTGAAATCATGCTGATCATCAGATCTGTGGATGTTTAGAGAAAAGTGTGGCACAGTCTATAGTAGCAGACAAAAGAAATCCTAATAAGAAAGCCAACTCTTGCTGAAATGTCACGTCACCCTTCACCCCCAGTTTTCTTTTGTTTGCAAAAGGCTTGCTAACAAACGTACATAGAGCTGTAAATTACCCAGATTCTGCCTGTTAGCACAGTATCTAATGTAACTTAAACACTAAAATGATCAAGACTTACTGAAAGGCTTAAAAGAGACAAAAGCCCTTGGGAATGGGTAGTGAAAGCAACAGAGCATGAATTTTCAAAATCTTTTCATATTGTAGACTTATAAATATATGTGTACCGCAGAAATGAATTCTCCCTCAAACATGGAGGCAGTAACATGCTATGCAAGAACAGAGGTCTGTGTTGCAGATCATCTTGCAGTATTTCCTTTGTGTATATATATTGCTGGTTTCCTAGAGCTGTGACTTTTTAAAATTACATTTATATTTAAAAACTGAAAATCAAGGTGATCAAAATCTTTAAAGATTGAGTGTATTGATAAGCAACACAAATGAAAATACATACAGCTGTATGAAAATGGCAAACCCCCACTCCTGTGAAACTGTTAGAAAGAGCTACAGAGATTTGCTTTTTGTTAGAGCTGAGAATGCTTCCTTAAATATTCATTGTAAATGAATGAAAGACAAAATTCCATATCACTGGTGGTGGTAGAAAAATAATTCTCATAGTGGTGGAAAACTACTTGGGTTAAAAGACCTGACAGCCATTAGTAGATTTAAGCCATATTTAAACATAGGTTTTTTTCTGTAAATAATTCACTGCTTGTGTGGAAAGGAGGAAGTCCCATTGTTGTTTAAACTGAGAGGATCAGGATCACATCCTATCTGCTTCTACTCTCAGAAACATGCTTTGTAATAGGCAGGGGTCTACTTAATTCATGATTTCGCAGATGTCATAGAAACTGAAATCCTGGATTGTCTATGAAATCAACTTAAAAAATATAAAATAAAATGCTGGCTTCTGAGTGGGAGCAGCCTGCATGGCAGGGAAGGCATCTGCTGGCAGGGAGGCACAAAGAGCAGCAGACAAGATGGTGCCTGCCCTCTTGTACCTCCTCCCTCTACTGGGGCCTCTCCACCAGTCAGCACCAAAGGGTGGGGCTGATGGAGCACATCCAGAGAATACTATGGCATTTGCTTTTTATGCCATGACTAACCTGCAAAAATTGTTTCATCTCACTACAATTCAAGTAGGTCCCTAGGAGAAGGGAATGAATCACATTAACTCTACGTAGTTTATCAAGTGGAATAAAAATCAGATACCCAACACTCTTCCTTTCTTTATCAAAATTATGATTTTAGTGGATTTTGCATTAACTTCTATGTTTAATTAATGGATTTATCTCCAAACAGTACAATCAGTTTCCTGCAAAATCCAGCATTTTGTCAATTTCAAAAGAATACTATTTTATAAATAAGCAATGCATAAATGCCATATTTACCTGAATTGAAGATAACTTAAAATTACCCATCAATAATTAGATCTTATACATGGAAAATTATAAATGTGTTATAATATTCCATATATAGAAACTAATTATTGGAGAGTCATCTTAAATTCGGCCATCCCTCTTTCCCACAGCTGTGGCAGGGCAAAGTGGCAGTGTGGGGTGAGGAACCAGATCCTTGTGCCTGCCCCCATGCCTGTGCCTGCCTGCTTTGCCACTTGTTTTCCCTGGTGCCAACCTTCTCTCATGCCACTTGCCCCCCATCCTCCCTGCTGCCTGCCTCCTCTATCCCTTTCCTCCCCATCCTGCATGCCTGCCTTTCCCCCCTGTCCCTTGTTCCCTTCATGCCTATACTGTCCCCCACACTGCTTGTCCTTTCCCCAGGCCAAGGCCAGAGCTGGAACTGAAGGTAAGCAGCAGGGGGTGGGGGAAGTGGCTGGAGGGGAACAGGCTGCATGGTTTCCCCCATGTTCCCCACTAGGCTGCACACTGAAGGTGTTCCCCATGTGCCTGCCCTCCTCTACCCCCACCATGTGGTGTCCTTGGCACTCCTCTGCTGCTCACCCCCACCCCTGCTGCAAGAGCCACCCAGGCCTAGGGCAGGTGGCAGCTCAGTTCCAGCTTTGGCCTTTGACATAGGACCAAACCAGAGCTGAGCTGCTGCCTGCCCTAGGCTCATACTTGAATCTAAAACTAGGCTTTTTTCCCCCTGTCCTGACTGGGTGGAGAAAACCTCATTTTGGATTCAAGTAAATACAGTACTCACAATTAATTAGAATTACAATTTGTGAGCAGGGATAACATGTAGAGGGAAAAGTAAACAGAAATGAGTTAACAATGATAGTTTCGTTTTCTTTGACTTTTTTCTAATAAGCGACCAACGTGCTGCTGGAAATTGGAGTGCATGTTATGCAAGAAATACAGTAAGAGCAGTTTCCTCCACCTACTGGGCAAAAGCAAAAGTAAAATATACACATGCTGCACAGGGAGCACAAGAGAGGCAGGATTGGCTCCCTCACTGCTACTGCTACTCAGTTACTTACTACAAGGAAATACCATTTTTTCTTCATCCTGCCTTTCAAAACAAGGTGTATATCTTATGGGGGGGTGCTGAAGCAAGAAAATGTGGTAATTAATAGGGGATGTTTTTTAACAGTCTAGTTTGATCTTATGACTATCACCTGCAAAAACTGTAACTTTAATTCATGGTACATGCATAATGATTCTTTGCTTTGAAAACAAAAAGCAAACTTGGTAATATTGGGAAAATAATGGTTTAATAACTGGGCTTTATATTAAGGTCCAAGAAGAAGTTTGTCCCCAGGCTATGATGAAGTTGTAATTTCCTTGGACAGAATTGTCAGAAGCAGAACGCATTTATGATATTGCCTTTGCACTATGAAAGGGAATGAAAGATTGTTTCTTTACTGCAACTAGATAGTCTATGACATGAGTTGTACCATAGCAAACGAGTCGCACTAAACAGTGGTCACAGAGCATAGTGAGCTTCTGTCGCTGACTTTGGAAGAAACAGAATCCAGAGCCACACGTGTAAATAGGAAATTACCTTACGTAGATCATGTATTACTAAGGTACATAGAAGAGCCAGGCTCTGAAACAGGATGTAGGTTCCTGAAGTTTGACTACGGCAGAATTTAGGTGCCTAAATCCAAAATTGCAATACTGCAATACCCCCTTCAACTGCTTCCTAACATTGGGGGTACCTAAACTCCAGTCTTGTCAAGAGCTGAGCAGCTCAGGGCCATCTTGCACCTACATCCAGTCAAATTAGGTGGGCTTCTGCCTATGCCTCCTGAGGACTGTATTCCCAAAGCAGGCTTAATGCATCCTGATAGGGTTGTAATAATGATGGCTGCTGCTTTCCATTGTTGAATAGCTAGAAAAGGAGATTAGATAAAGTAATCCTTCCCAAGCCTTCTAGACTATAGGTCACTGGTGACAGCGTAGCTGTTAAGGATCCTGAATTGTGTGTTTTCTTTGGCAGAGTAAATCTTGAATTGTTTTCACTGAGAAGAGTGCTCCCTTCTAGAACAGGCTATAGCCTGGGGGGAACGAGATACAAGTTTGAATGTCCTCAGGCAAAGGAGAAAATTAAACCTGGATCTCCCACTATCTAACCACCCAAACTATTATTTAACGGAGGATATCACCAGTACTATCTTCTTTTTCTTCCAGCTGCTACAATTTGCACAAAAATCAAATCTGTACTATTTTCTTTTCTACTTGCGATTCACAAGAAAAGAGTGAGTCCTGCTTAGCTCCTGAAAGAAAGAGTTGTAGGTGCCTTAGGAGAAAATTCCAGGATCTGGAGCCTGAGTGGATGAAGGTGCTTCTTAGCACCCCGGAGGGAGTGGGGTGGGATGGCATGGGTGCTAAGGTGCAGTTAACAGCCCAGAGGTCACAAGTCAGATTCTAAAAAATCTGCAAAATCTGCTAACTACTTTGTCACAAGGCTGCAGGAAAGGAAAGCACCTCTGAGAGAGACATGGGATTTAAAAACCAATACTATGTTCATGGTTTCCATATTTGTTCTCTCTTACCAGTTAAATAAGAGTTTACTAACTTTGCTCTGTTATTCTTTCTGTAGTGTTTATTATAAGGAAACAAAAATAATAATAATACTTCATGTATATAACACTTCCTGTTTTAAAATCATTTCCCAAATATTGACAAATCTTCCCCACCATGCTCATCCATATTTTATAGGTGTGAGAAACTGAGGGTAGGATAAATGACTCGTGGGGGCCAAGGGAATAAGTAAGTCTCAGAGCTGGGACAAAAATTCAGTAAAATCCTGGTTTCTAACTTGTCAAAGAGATTTGCTTTATGAATATATGTCTCTCTAGAGAATACTGTAGAATACAACTTCCATTTAATTTAATATGGTCAAAAGCCAGTTCAGGGCATTGGAAGGCTTTTCCACTGATTTCTGTGGACCATGGATAATGCCCTCAAATTACATGTTGATGCTTCAGGTTTAAAGCAAATGGCAATCTTGCCATTTTAAAATGGAAGTAGGATCAAATCTGCCTTTCTAAAGAAATGTATTATTAAGCATTGCTTTATATTTACAAGTAACCTCAGTTGTGTTGAACTCATTTAATTTTGATGCAGATGTAATTATACTGATGTAGCATAATTTAAGACTTCATCGTTCTTGTGAATGATCAATAATAATTAATATCATTTTATTAACAAGTGTTTCAAATTTATGTAATTATATTAATTTGAATATGCATATCTACATTTAAGAAAACTCCCTAAATCTTGAACCGTAATATTATTTAGTAACGCCTGTGGTTCTATAAAAGCAAGCCTGTGCTAGTGGTAAATGTTTATTAACTAAATATTATGAAGCTTGCTCAAAAATAATTGCATATTTAACTCTGAATTATAGCAGGTTTTTATGTTTGTTTCTGGAGATGATGCATTTTATCTACCTTTATTAGTCACTCAATTTCCACTTGACTGGTGTAGGCAAATTTTACATTGCTTCTATAAGAGAACATTCATATTCACCCATGCAGAATAAATCCAAATATACTGGCTTACATAAACTACTCTTTGTTAAAATGTAATTAACAGCAGACAGAAAACTCAGCCTGAACTGATTCCTGACCTTAACTATTCAAAAATGTTGTCCTCTAGGAACTTTGTATTCCTTCCCACAGTCCCTTTTGCCTTCTAAAGAGTTATGTTCCTCTTTTGGAACTAATGCAACCCAATCAATTTGGCTGTTGACATAAATCAGTGAATTAATCTGCATATCGTTCACTGTCATATAATGTGTCACAGTTTCTTAATTTTTGCACTACTGTATCATTTGGCTTTGTGTTCTTATTCCTTTCCCCCACTATGGTTCCTTGACAAATTTATCCTGAGCAGTTTTAGTTTGAAGGACTAATTGCATATTAAAGAACTTTAATATGTAGGGTTTTTGGTTGTAGCCGTTTTGGTCTAAGGACATAGGCAATCAAGGTTCTTTGGGTAAATGTGATATCTTGTCTTAGATCAACTGAGCAGTTGGAAAAAAGTTCTTAGCAAGCTTTTGGGTGCAGTCACCCTTCTTCAGGCATAGGGAGTTTCTGCTGTTCTGAGACTCCAAGAAATGAGAGAAGCTAAAAGTGTGGCTGGATGTCAGTGAAAATGTAAATAGGTAGAAATTAGAAAGACAAACAGTAAAGGCGAGAGGGTCAGGGGAAGAGAGCAGGGGAAAAAACGCTAAAGGGAGACATTACAGTGATAAAATACAACATGGAAAAGAGGCTGTCAGTGAAAAAGAAAATAGTTGGAGATCAGGGAAACAGGAATGAGAGAAGCTCAAAGCGTGAGAGGATGTAGTGAAAATATAAATAGGCAGAAAGGAGAAACAAAAGGTAAAGCAGGGGAGGGAGGGGGAAGAAAGCAGGGGGGAAATAGCCAAAGGAAGCATTACAGAGGTAATAATACAGGGTAGGAAAGAGGCTGTCAGTGAAGAAGGAAATAGTAGGAAATCAGGGAGACAAAGGGCAGAAAAGCGGGGAGGGGAGAAAAAGTGGGGAAAAGAAAAATGTAGGAGGTCAGGTCAGGCAAGTACCTGGTAATGTGCCATGAAACTAATGTCTATATCGAGTCCATGATTTTTTGTATCCAATAGATTTATGAAGTGAAGTTCATAGGCTCGTCTATGGAAGGTGTTTTGTAAGTTCCCTTTGGGAACTGAGAGATCGGAGAGGGAGTGATTGTCCTGTGAGAAGTTTGCCCCCTCGGGTAGTTGTGTATTCTTGTCTTTGATAGATTTTCAGTGTGCGCTTTTTCTGGTGGACAGTTGTTGTTTGGTTTCTCCCACATATTTTCCATTAGGGCATTTGGTGCACTGGATGAGATGTATTACATCTGTGGAGGTGCATTTCTGTAAGATCCAGGAATGGTGATTGGTTCTGTTGTTGGCTATAGTGATAATGAGGGTGGTGGAGATGTGCTGGCAGGTTTACATTTTCACTGAGACTCCCCATGCCTGAAGAAGGATGACTGCACCCAAAAGCTTGCTAAGAACTTTTTCCCAACTACTCAGTTGGTCTAATAAAAGATATCACATCTACTCAAAGAACCTTGCCTTAATATATAGGGAAGTATTTCCACCACGTGTAGTTCATATACAGTTGTTCACTTCCATCGTTTTCACAGCTGAAACAAGAAACATAAAATGTTTCAAACAAACATTTTCACCTTTTCCTACGGGGCCACTTGATCTTTTCTCCTGTTATCAGGGGAGACTGTTCTCAGTCTTGTCTTGTTTTTTACACTGTTTATGGCAGGCACAGAATTGAACTATATCCTAGTCTGTTAGCTGGAGTGCATGTTCCTGTACATGCTTTCCCTTGGCTAGTTTGTGATCCACATGTACCATTATTCAGTGTGTGTAAAGAGATGCCTTTATGAACTCTCTTCCCTTGGTCTTTGCAACTTTAATGGAGGACATATGCAATGGGACATATTCTGCAACTGCCTGTAAGAAACAGAATCATAAGAGCTCACTCAGTGCTGAGCCTTCAATTCTCATTTTTTCTAGCATCTGTTTTTTGTAACTGACAGTTCCAAGAAGTAAAATGAAGATTGTAAATTCCAAAGACAAAGGCTTACAAGTATTTACGTTGGTTAGAATATTCTGAGTCCTTCAGTCTAATCTGTATTATAGGTTTGCTATTCAATTAAAAAAGTACTGTAAACAATGAGTTCCTAATTTAAAGGAAAACATAGCTTTACTTTTTTAACTAGGCTATTTAGCAGAGGTTCACATTTTAACCTGTGTTTGTCAATTGTGAACGTTTTAGATGCATAATCACACTTTTTATTACTAAGAATAAGCATATGCAGTAAATTCTTAGCACAACAATGAAAACGAGATCCAGTAATGTAAGCAACACACTTCTTTATTCTAGTCTTTTTTAAATCACTTGATGTTACTTTAGGCAGCGACAATGAAAATAGTTTTTATCAAATATTGTGAATTGCACTGTAGATGTCAGGTAAGCATTGTGCTGCTTTGAAACTTACAAGTGTTTTTAGGACTATATAGTTAATTACATATAGTTTTATGAAAATTGGGAGACTAAAGAGAATAGAGAATAGCTTAATAGCAAAATATTACATTTACCCAGGATTATAGTTACCAGAACTCAGTTTACTTGAATTGGAAGTTTCATAAACATCAGAGAAAACAACTTGGTTTACTGCTTCAGCCCAGATTTCATGGCATAGTGCAAAAACTATCTATGATTAAGGCTTCTTGGGAGAGCTGTAAATGTGGATTTTTGGGGGTAAAGAGCTTTGTTTACGGTCTGGAATACAAATTTCACGTATGTTTCTTGTTTAGGCATTTCCTAACTTTGAGAACTTGACTTTGCAACCATGATGTTCTTTTAACATTTTTTTAAATGTAATGAACTGTAACTGTTATAAAACAAATAAATATATTACTTCATTTTGTCCTTGCTTTTGCCACCTGGCTTTCTATGATCCTTTTGCTGTTGGTGCCAGTGAAGAACTTGGGGACATTTTGTATATCTTCATACAATCAACACTTGTTTTTAACAATATCAGGGAGTCTTACCAGTAACATTTGCCCTGGAAACATTTTCCATACGATAGGATGCTTCCTATAAAGGTTGCTGCTAACTGACTCTGTTTGGTATCATGTTTTTGGAAACAGAATAAGGCAAATTTAGAATAATTCAGTGAGGTTTAAAGAATGCAATAATAGTTTTTTTGGATAGACGTAATATGATTAACAGCTTTTTTGAGAAGCATGTATTCAAAAAGTTAAAGAATTATTTCAAGTAGGAGTAGGGAAGATCTTTCCTAGAGTACTGGGTACATTGATGGTGTCCACTTAAATAAGGCTATGGAAATACTGCAGATAATTTGAAGTCAGCAAAAAATGATCCAGGGGCTAGAACACATTTCATGATTCAAAGCCTTAGCTGTAAAGTTTATGAAAGAAAAAGCTGGGCAGTGTGACTTGATCAGTATATAGGTTTATCTCTGTGGAAAAAAAACAGCTGGGGACTTTTCAGCCTTGCAGACAAAGGTATAACAAGCTTCATGGTGGACAAGATGCAGCTGCCAAAAACTAAGAGGATAAAACTGAAGGAGCAATGTTTTTTAAATAAATTCAGTTAAATTTTTGCTCAACTTTTTATTATAGTTATTTCAGATATGTTGTGTTATATAGCTTCAGTATATAAAATGCACCTTAAGTTGAATTTTTTCTTTGTTTGGTGAAAAGTGTTTTATCTGCTAGATAATGGGGTAATTAAACATTAGAGCAAGGTACCAGACGATGTAGACAGTCTGCATTATGATTCTAAAATTGTATGATTATTAGGGGCTTGGTTTGTTTTTTGGGTTTTTTTTTAAGACCCCTTGCTCTTCATGCCAGTGTAAAGAGCATTTCAATTAGCCTTGTCTGTTTTAATTGGGTCAGAGTGAGAGGGGTAACTTGTCTTTAACAGGTTACACACATTAATTAATGAAGTTAATGGGTGGAGTTTCACTTTAATTTTCCCTGGAAAAATCTTACATCTGATCACAGTGAGTGCTGGGGGGACAGGGAGAGGGTTTGGGTTTCCCTTTCCCTTCTTTTGCCATTTGCTAGCTGCAGTAGTACATGTAGCAGCATGGCTTCAGCACAGCCAGAGGGCCCAATTACACTGGAGTTCTGATGGGAACAATTCTTTCATCAAAAATATATTGATTTCTTTTTTATCAGATCTAGGAAAGGCTCAGCTTATCTGTTTTTATTACAATTGGTCTGGCATGCAACAGGGATGAAGTTGCACATTGGGTGACTCTCCAGTCGTTGCAAATTATTTACATTTCTAGTCATCAGAATACTGTTTTATTGCCAAAAACAAGACGCATGTTTGTATTAAGAAAGTGGTTTTTGTATATCAGCACTGAGGGGCAGTATGGCCCAATCACTGGACATGGACAGGAAAGAGATCTGAATTTTGTTCATGCTTATGCCTCTGATATACCCGATGTGCTAAATGAGGTACTTAATTTTTCTGTGCCTCAGTTTCCCCACATATACACTGAAGAATAAATATAGTGATCATATTTGTAATGTCTTTTGAGGTCTTCTGCTGAGAATTAATACATAATTGTTTTGCATAAATTATTTTGCATACTACTTAAGGATATAGTATATAGTAGGGGTTGGCAACATTTTTGGGCAGAGTGCCAAAAACACCTGCAACCTCAACTTGTAAGATATTGGCGAGCCAGCGGTAAACAGCAGGGGGAGCAACGAGGGGCCATATTTCTTTTGTGGCAGTGCAGACCCTTCCCTGCCGTCTGCCCTGAGGTCCACATGCCAAGCAAAATGCATTCATATGCCATTCTCTGGTGCCCATGCTATGGGTTGCCTACCCCTGCTATGTAGTAGTCTCTCTATATAGATATGTCTTATATAATGAGGTGCTATATAAGACATGTTTATATACATCTCAGTTAATCAAGTTTTCTCAGTTTTTCTTCTCAACAGTGTTGGTTCCATCTACTTTTCACCTCACAGCATCATCTGAAGGCTATATTTTAAATTTGCAAAAGCAGGTTCCAATTTGTTACAGCAGTGGTTGATTTAATGAGTACATAGTGGCTGTAGATTGTGTTAGACAGGGTCTTTTAAATAGATAATATTTTTCAGGCAAACCTTATCGGTGTCTGGGCTATTTGTGAGGAAGGCGATCTTGCTTAGTCTTTTTTTAGATGCCTTCCTCCTGAAATTCCAGGTCATAAATGCTTAAATGCTACAGTGTTAAGTGTTATAGAAAACCATCAGTTAAACAGTAAGACACTATACAGGTTCACACTTTCCATCTACTCTCTAAGTAACAGCTTTCTCTCAGTTTCCTCAGAAGCTTCTACATGTAGAGTGTGAATAGTGCAAATCCAAATTTAAATTCATAGCACACTGTTAACCAAAGATTTTGCCTTTAAAAAAACAAAAAAATGCAGGCTACCATCATCTCAGGAGCTTATATAAAAAGGGAATAGAGAGAATTAAACATTCTTGCTACATTTGTCCAGATCAAATATATGGATTCAGTTCTTAGTATGGATCAGTATGCAAGAGAACAGCGCGCAGCATCACCTTCCTAAAATCCCAGTTGCTTTGCTGACCTTTAAATCTGTACAGTATTGAGGTTCTGTATGTTATCCTGCTTTGTAGCTGTAGAATATGGAAGTAATTTTTCTCTTGTTATTTAACTGAATTTACATTTGCAAATGTCAAACAAAGCTTCCATGTAACTTTCTCATCTTTAAACCGTTTTGTTAATTATGTTATTGTTCCAAATAAGAATATTTATTAATTTAACAATTCCAAGGAGGCCCTTCAGAAAGAAAGGTGGTAATGAGAATTTCTGTTGATACATGTAATATTTTGTGTCTGTGTCAATATGATAGGAAAATTTTATCCAGAATGATTGATGCCCCTGGCCTCCTCCCTGTGAGGAGCAGAGATAAATGGGCATGTTAATCCTCCTCATCTCATCACCTTGAACACCCTTGTTTGCAACTATCACCTTGTCATCAGATTAACACAGATTCATACACAGCACAGACAAATAGGAATAGATTGTTTACCTAAGGCTAATAGGACCAAGATTGTTTTCCCTTTTGTGCACTTCTGGTTTTATATTAAATGTTGCATATACTCTCTCATCTCACCTTGTCAAAGAATAAACCAAAATTACCATTTCATTGTCCTTGTGCAGTGTTCTCAACTTCATCTTCTTGAGTGGCATTTGTAGAAATAATTAACCTTTTCAGACGTTTTCTTTTTTTCTCATCAAATTGATATATTTGAAAATCCACTGAAAACTAGAAATTGCAATTTATCCATCAACATGTTTTTCTCTCCTGGTTTATTGGTGTACAGATAGTTGAGGACTGTGTGAGTACAATTCTTTTATTTTAATTTCAATAAAAAGTATCAATTTTAAGGGAGGGAAGCTTGTACAGTACTAAAGACTTTGGAATACAAGGAAAATGCCTATCCACATTGTCCATTACAGACTCCCAAAACTTGAGTTCCTTCACCTTCCTATCAAAGCCCTGAGAATCTTTCTATTAAAAAAAAAATCTGACTTTATGTTTACACAATTTCTTTATTAATATTTCTGATTGAGGAAGGGCTGGTACTCCCTTTGAAATCTAATAGTGACTTCAATTACTATTAGAAGGGTCAATATTGAGAAACCTATGGATTTTTTCATCTTTACAGACTGAGAGTATTGTCTCCATGACTTCTTCACTGAACCAAGAGGTCTGAGCACATACATCACTGTAAGCATGTGAGTTAATGAATTACTCATGAGCTTGTTTACATGCACAGAATCAGAGAGAGGTAGGGCTGCAAGGGACCTCCAGAGGTCATCTAGTCCCTGCCCAAGGAAGGATCAATCAGCACTTTCCAAACCATTGCCATACAAAGCATAATCTAAATTTTCCATAAGACTACCATCAACGCTGACACAACACAGACGTAACACTCGAACCTGCCACAGGTAAAGCAAAAGAACCACAGCAGCCAATCTTCTGCTTCTATGAAATATTGTCAATATATGCTCAAGAGATCCCAGATGGAGGGTCATGTCCCATACTACAGAGGAAAGCAAACCCCTCCCCCCCCCCAGTCTTTACAAATCTAAGCATGGGGTAAAACTGCTTTGTGACCCCAAATATGCCATTTGGTTTGACCCTGAGCAGAGGGCCAAGACCCCCTAGCCAGGGCCCTCTAGCTTTGCTCCCAGCAGGAAGATTGGCGTACCCCAGTCACACCCATTGCCTCTGAGGAAGGCTCAAAAACACCCTGACACATGTAACAGAAAGAGGGGGCTGGGAGCAACCAGCAAGGCCCAAAAGCATGGGAAACACCCATAGTAGAACAAAGGCATAGCTACTCCTGAATCATACCTAACCAGTGGCTTCTTGAAACACCTCCAGTAATGAAGAGTCCATAACTTCCCTAGGCAGTCTCTTCCACCTCCTCACAGTTTTAACAGTGAGGAAGTGTTTTCAGATATTCATTCTAAACTTACTTTGCTGCAACTTCAAGCCATTGCAAAAAATATATTGAAGAATATTTTTGCTTTGCACGTGGACACTACTGTTCGTAAACACAGAGAACACAATATCCAAGCTTATTTTTCCTCTATTGCCATACTTAACACTGTCTGTGAGTCAGCAGAGGAGATGAGATGTCAGCAGCTTTTTCCCAGCAAGGTCATGCATGGTCAGTGCAAGTCTGCTGAAACAATGGATTTTAGAAGACAGCACTCCTCTCCAGGTATTTGTGGTGGTGAGAGCTAGAGAAGAATTTGCAACCACTATGATGCTAGGGGTGAGGAAGAACATTAGGAAGAAAATTAACCTAAAGCCCTGACATCAGTTGACTTCATGGTTCATTATAATCTACATGATTCCTGCTAATCATTCTTCACTCCAGAAGTGTTTATGAGCTCTCTCCTTTTTAATAGTCTTGATGTTCCACCAATCAAACTAACTTTTCAAAATCCAAAATCCACCCAGGGTGTTCAGCACCAGCTACAGTTTCAGCTTTGGGTGAGAAGCCAACTGGTGTTGGCAATTAAGCTGTGATAGTGTTAAAACTAGTTTTTGCCTGATCAGGAACGGGAGCCTGAGTAAGCTGAAGATTAGCTCTGTCCCTGTACTGTGTAGCTTGGAAATTTTTTTTTTTCCCCGCCTACCCCATCATTCTAATCACCCAAAAATAAAGTGTGTGCCTTTGCGGAGGGAGGTGTTATGGGAGAAAATAACAGTAATTAGCTGACCCTTTTCAAGAGAATAATTGAAATGGCACGATCTCTGATTATACAGGCAGAGTTTAATCAGAACTGTTATAGTTGATTTCTTAGCAGCATCAAATTATCTATGCCTAGGTAATTTTTTTTGTTGTTTCTTACTTTCTGTACATGAAATGCCTATATGCAAGGTTTGTAGAGTGCAGCAATTAAGAAATCTAGTTGCATTTTATTACCCAGCAGTTTTTACAATATTCACATCTCTTATGGGCTACTTTTTCATTTAAGTATTTAAAAGGACAAGGAATTATCTTCCTGGTTTTTTTAACCAGTAAATAATTCCTTGTGGACACCTGCCTGACAGCATCCCTTGTATTTCTGTGAAATAGGATAGTATTTGGTTATGTCTGTGCTGTAACATTAGAGTATTATGATCACAGAGAGCTCAGTGTTGTCTGTGATTCTCTCTGTGCACCATGTAAGGATTTCATTTCATACATCATTTAGAATGCAGTGCTGTAAGATTTCACAAAGTCAGCACATGCATTTAACATGGGTAAAGGAGAGATGAATTTTCGTGGTGTTTTTCTGAGGGTTAGACTCATTAATCATATATTAAGCTTTCACTGGAAAGCCATGGCTGCACTAATTGCAAAATCAGATAAGCTTAATTCCTAATCAAAAGTGAAGAAAAATGAAAATATCCATAGAGATTTCTGAGAAGGGCACAGATGACCTTTGGAAGATTGAAAATGTAGGGTTTGTTAGGATTTTCTAGAAGGTTTTTTTTCTAGACTTGACAAATGCATATATGGCAAATGTTAGCTAAGGAAAGCTGAACTATGCCTTACATCGGGGGTGGGCAGAATATGGCCCATGAACCGAATCCGGCCGATCATGGCCATGTAGCTGGGAGCCATGTGGTGTATAACAGCCAGCAGGTGAGCAGGAAAGTGGGAAAAATGGTAGTGGGGGTAGAAGGAGTGGAAGCAAGAAGACGTGGGAGCACAGGGCCCATGCCAGTGCCCTGGCCCAGCACTGGCGGGGCCTAGAGCAGGGTGGCAGGAGTACAGGGGATGGGCTGGAATGGGTCTGGAGCCCGGCTAGGCTGTACCAGCAGGGAGAGAGGGAAGCTGGCCCAGCTCCAAAGAGCCCTGCCAGCCTGGACCCCATGCTCCTGCCACCCCACCCTGGGTCCTGCCAGCGCTGGCTGCAGGGCACCGGTACAGGCCCTGCCCTTGCAGCTGTCACTGCACTCCCATGTGCCCACTCCCATTCCTCCCCACCCCAGCCCTGTGGTACAGGCAGGGACCAGCGCACGGAGCCCCGACTCCACGCACCCCACACTCACCCATCTTTACATGTAAGAATGTCTTATAGGCTGACATGAAAAAAGGAATAACTCAGCAAGAATTGGATTATTCTGAAGGTTCACAGTTTGTTGTTTTGAGGGGAAGGTTTGGGATGAAAGGATGAGAAAAAACCAATGTCTCAGCAAAACTCTCTGAATGCATTTTTCAAAGGTTAACATGATGCATCAGCTTGCTGTTGGAGACACAATTTAGTATAATTTCACAGAGGTGGCTAGTACAGGATAACATTACTTTAAAATGCTTTCATCCAGTAAGCATAGTAGTTACAGCATTGCAAATTCTCATGATGATATCACAAATCCTGTAACAGTTAATGGTTTTGTTTAAAATCTCAGCTATCAAATCCATGTGTTTACACAAGCTTCAAGAAGTGAGGTCTATTTGTCATGGTTTTAGAGAGAAAGTTGAAAATGGCTTCGGGCTGAGAAACTAGGAGGCAACAAAAGCATGTAAAATTTATTGGCCTAAAACTAAAGATTTCTTTCTAAAATCTCATGACTTTTGGAGTGTAAGTTGATTTTTTTTGAACTCTTAGAGAACCGTCCACACCTGCAGGCACATGCTCTTGGAGCAGCTCAAATAGGACTGGCACAAATTTGAGCCGGGGATTTTTGCCTTGGCGCACATGCCTGGACATGCACTTCGGTGTGGGGTAAGTTGTGCTACTTGGGGCAAAATAATGCTGCCCAGCTTCTCCTGGATCTGCAGCCAGGGGGAGCTAGAGCCTGGGGCCAGCACTATAAAAACCTACCCTGTGCTGGCCCCAGGAGTATAAAATCTGCCAGGGCTACTTGCTCACAGGAGCTTCTGGGGTTCAGCCAATTGCTATCTGGGGACACTAGGCTCTTGTGCCAGCGCAACTGCTGAAGCAGCCATAACCAAGAGTTCCTTACACCCTGTACCCACTGCAGCATTCTGGCAGTGGGGGCTGCTGCCTGGGACATACTGGGCTGGGTCCTGCCTACATGCATGGGCCCTGTGTGCCGTTGAGCTGGGCTGGTTCCATACACACAGGACCCAACTGGGCATGACAGGTGGTCCTCATGGGTGGCATGGGGCCCCAGGTGACAGCTCGAGCAGCCTAGAGTTGCCTGAAGGTGCATGGCTCCGCATAATATGGCACAGGCAGCGCTGGGTGCCAGGTGGCTGGAGCCGAGCTACACTGCCTTGTGCCCCCCAGGGGGGCCATGCCCGGAGGTTCTGAGTGCCCTGATGGCCGCTGCTGCTGCGGGTGAGCTGTGGGCTGTGCAGGGGGACTGTGGACCATGTGGGGGGGGAGGAGGCAGCTGGGGAATCCATCCCTCCTGAGGTGCCCCCTGCCATGGTCCCCCACACTTTCACAGTCCTCCCTCCTTCTACCCCCTCACCTCCCACTTACCTGGGATGGAGCCTGGGTCCAGGTCGTGCAACCTGCATCGCTGTTTGCCCTGCATGGGCAGGCAGAATGCTGCTGCATCGGGCCAAGGAACAGGCATAGAGATGCTCTGGCCAGCTACCAGAGTGTCTCTTTGGAGGACCCAACCGCCAGTTGCCTCAGGGTATGGTCCTGAACCGTGTCATGCCCTCCTTTTTTTTCCTGTTTTTTTTATACCAGGATATCCAGGTATCAAATTTTGAGCCTGTGCTACAAATATGCAGCGTGGGAAACAATTTTTTGGTCCCAAAGTGCCTTTTGCCATGTCTTGAACTGCTTTGAGACAAGGCAAGAGGCACATGCAGGGTTGTCTGGATGTGCCCTTAGATATCTGCAAAAGAACATATGCACCTAAAATGGGAGAGTGATGCAATTTTGAGCACTTGAAGTCAAAGAGTGGTTCATGGAAACTATGCCTAACGCACTGACACCTGAGATCCTTTGGACACCTTAGTTTTCTGGCATAAACTGACTTAGGTACCCAAAGTTCAGCTACTTCACATGCTCATGGACTTTGTCATTTTGGCTAGGCCTACCATTTAAATGTCTGTCGTCCTCTGATTTCCCACCCCACCATGCTATCCCGCCAAGACATCTGGGATTTGCAACTTAGGTGTCCTGCACCTAAGCGTGTGTGCTGGTGGTCCCAAATCTGACCAAGTAAAGTACTTATGATTACTGTGATTTAAAAAAAATACAGCTGATAGTATTGATGATTGATGATAGTATTGGTGATTAAAAGACATCTCCAGGAAGTGGGAGGCCTGGATTTGTTTCTCTTCTCAGCCTGAAGAAACTCCAAACCTATATTTTCCCCTTCCCAAAAGAGTGCCTTAACCACTAGACCAGTGATTCTTAACCTTTTTAGACTCCAGACACCCCAGAATGGACTTGAGGCACTCTTGGAAAGTGCAAGCTCTTCGTTTTTACTCTCTTTCTGCCTACAGAGTAATAATAGAGCAGTTTTTATTTCGCAAAGAACTCAAAGACTACAACTGTGGATTTCTGTCTGAAAAGAATTGGGTTTATCTTGTGAATCTTGTACGTAAACCTGATAGTACTAATATTGTGTGGTACCCTGTGGCACCCTTAAAAATATATCAAGGTATCCCAGGGTACTATGAGCATGAGCCCGGTTGAGAATCACTGCACTAGGCTATGGGGCGGGCTGGAGAACCTTTCCTGTTCAGATTGGCCTACTGTGTAGGAAGAACTGCTAAAGCCATCAAGGAGGAGATTGAACAAAAGGAATCCTGATGTTTCAGCACATTTCCCTGGGAGAAAGGGAGCCCTGGGTTCTGGATCCTGCTCCCCATTTTAATTATGCCATTTTATTCAACAGCTATTTCATGAAAAATTTATAAATGATCCTGGGATCTGTCTACTGCTCTTCTATGCCTCCTAAACACTCCTTCCACTATGCTGCTTGTGGAATATGGCTTGTGGGGAAAATACTGTTGAGGATTAGTGTTCAAGTAGAGATTCCTTCTGCACCAGATATTGCCCCATTTCTTTCCATTTTAACCACTTTGGGTAATATTGAGTCAAATTTTAGATATAGTCATTTGATTTTGGTGATTTTTTTAAAAATTTGATAAGGTTCCTTTTCTCTTTCTGAAGATGAACACACACATTCTCTCCATCTCTGAGTTGCTTTTAATTTTTTTCTAACTATTTCCACGTACAGTAAATTGATATAATGTCAGTTAGTGGTTTAACTAAGATGGGGACAACCAAGGATCCATCCTGTGCGCCAACTTCATAGATTTCATAGACTTTTGGGCTGGAAGGGACCCAGGAGGATCATTGAGTCCAGCCCCCCACCCCAGGGGCAGGAAGTCAGCAGGGATCATAGGATCCCAGCCAGATAAGCATCCAAATGTGTTTTGAAGGTGTTCAAAGTGGGCGCTTGAACCGCCTGAGGTGGCAGTCTATTCCAAACCTTGGGGACTTGGACAGTGAAGAAGTTCTTTCTTATGTCCAGCCTGAATCGGTCATGGTGGAGTTTGTGACTGTTCAATCTTGTCATCCCTTGGGGGGCTGTGGTGAATAGTCATTCCCCCAGATCCTGATGAGCACCTCTGATAAGCTTATAGGCGGCCACCAGATCACCCCTGAGCCTGCGCTTCTCCAGGCTGAATAGCCCCATGTCTCTCAGCCTCTCATCACAAGATCTGTTTTCCTGCCCTCTGATCATGCACGTGGCTCTCCTCTGCACCCTCTCAAGCTTCTCCACATCCTTTTTGAATTGCGGAGCTCAAAACTGGATGCAGTACTCCAGCTGCAGCCTCACCAAGGCCAAGTACAATGGGAGAATGACGTCCTGGGATTTGCTTGAGAAGCATCTATGGATGCAAGCCAGCATTTTGCTTGCTTTACTAGCCTCAGCATCACACTGAAGGCTCATGTTCATCTTGTGGTCAACCATTACCCGCAAGTCCCTTTCATCTGTAGAGCTAACCAGCATAGCACTACCGAGTCTATGTGCATGGTGCAGGTTTTTCCTCCCAAGGTGGAGAACCTTGAATTTTTCGGTGTTGAATACCATCAGGTTCTTCGCCTATTTCATGAGTCTGTCCAGATCCACCTGGATCACCCTCCTGTCCTCAGGTGCGGATGTTTTACCTCAGGGTTTGGTGTCATCGGCAAACTTAGCCACCAAGTCCAATGTCCACATCATTGATGAAGATGTTAAATAGTATAGGCCCTAGGACAGAGCCTTGTGGGACCACACTGGTCACAGCGCACCAAGATGATTGGCTCCTGTCGACCACCACCCTCTGGGTCCTACTGCAGAGCCAGTTCCCCAGCCAGTGGATCGTGGTGACGTCAAGGCCGCAGTTAGCCAGTTTAGCCAAGAGGTGATCGTGGGATACCAGATTGAAGGCTTTTTTAAAGTCGAGGTATACGACATCAATCTCTTCCTCCTTGTCCAGGTGATAAGTCACCTGGTCATAAAAGGAAATGAGATTGGTCAGGCAAGGCCTACCTGCAACAAACCCATGGTATCTCTCAGGATATTGCCTTCAGCTAGTCTATTAAGGATGGCCTCCTTATCTTTTCCAAGACTTTCCCCAGAATAGAGGTAAGGCTGATTTCCTGCCTGGTAGAGGCAGGTGGAAAAAAATGGCTCCTGCTGGCACACAATTGTACTAGTGGTACAGTGTCAACTGGAAGAGGCTGCTGCCCATGTGTGTGGCAGCTGCCTGGGCACCTGGTCCTCATAACTTTGATGTCAGTGGTTTTTTCAAACCAAATGACAATGCTACATTAGTGATATTTACTATGAGAGCACTGCATATACACATGTATGAGCACGCAAAAGTATATCCCTGATAAAAACAGTACATTTTTTTCCCAGTTCCAGGTAGATTATTTTTGGCAGCTCAGTCTTGTTCTTGACAGCAGCTACGGTATACACAGAAATGATTTATAAGGCACAAAAGAGCAGGCATACCTATATGAAAGGAATGTTTGGCACAGCTGCTTCCTTCAAAATCTATTGACAGTGAGCTACTCTCTGTAGTAAATGTGTGTGCTACAGATTTGAATCACCAGTTATTGCTACATGAGCAAATGAATCTTGGCTCTTAAAACATTCTGGCAGCACATTTTTGTAAAACACTCATTTGGTCTGATTTTATGTACAATATTGTGTAGCTGTCTGTGGCGTGGTGAAGTGTTTCTAAGAAATTGTCGTTAAATACTAACCCTTATTGAGGTATCAGGGAGAAATTTTTCAGTGTCTCAAATATTTTCTGCCTTTTTGGTATTCCGTCTCTGCTTTTTTGCCTATTGCATATTCTCTAGTAATGATACCAAAGCTGGTATATAGTATTGACAATAAAATAACGATAGCAACCATTGCACAATAAACGTGAAAAATATTTTCCATGTGTTTTAAGGATTAAAGAGCATCCTCATTCACGTGAAGTATAGCCTGCTGCTATTTTAAAATGATATGGTTCAATATTTTAACTGTGATTTGAAATAACTTCCTGGGAAAGGATTCTTATTGCATTTCATAACATCTCAAAGAGTTTTTCTTATAGTGTTCTTAGCAAACAGGACTGGAGGATCTTTCAGGGTTACTGAATTTATGCACCTCCTCTCTCAGACAATTACATTATTTAATCCTTTTCCTAAACTTAAAATAAATTCTGTCTTGAAACCAGTTAGGATATTTGCCCCATTACTTCTATTGAATGCTTGTTTCTGGGTATTACTTCTCTCTTGGATGTAAGGCATTTCCAAATTTCAGCACTGTGTATTTTATTCATGATCAGCTTATGCCCACATGTTCTTGCAACGACATTGTCTTTTAATTTAAAAACACCCTTCTATCTCCTAGTATTTTTGCACTTCATGTGTTTAAAGAGAGCAATCATATATACTCTCAATCTTTGGCTAAACAAAAGCAGCACTTTCATCATTTGGTTTGCCATATTTGATTATCCTAGGATATAGACGTGAACAATTGATCATGGGTTTAATGAGGCAAAGCTGTTGTGTATGAGCTATTCCACATCAATTGCCTGTATGCATGGTAACATCATATCCCTTTTACCATATGGTAAATTGTTTGCATGTCCAGCCTCTAACTAAACATTTCTGAAGTAGTCTTTGTCAAACATTACCAGAATAGTACGCAGTATTTTAGAGGATATCTTATAGTACTTTGTATAGTGAAAGTATATATTCTTTCCTGTGTCTGCTGAAAATACTTCTCTTGATTTGTCCGAGCATTGCATTTGTCTTGTCATGTTGGTGGCTTATAGTTTCTTCTTTGTTTGATTAATACACCCAGCTCTTTTTTGTTCTCATTTGTGCTTAGCTGGTGAATTTCTGGCTTATACAGAATTCTTGTTACTAGTCTGTTTGTGCATGGCCTTGCACTTCATACTATTAAAGTGTATCCCATTTTTGTTACTCCAAGCTTTAGGGCAATCAAATGATTTATTCTTGCTCTTCAGTGTTCTGATCCTCCTTCCTAATGACAGGGTCTCCCAACTTTTATCTCCAAATTTTAATGGTGCGCGCACCTGCTTTTTGTGTCTATATTATTGTGAAAATATCAAATAAAATCAGTTGCAAAACCAGTCTTTGAGGAACTCTACCAGTAGCACTTTCCATCTGCAGGAATTCTGGTTATACTAGAATATAGTTATGCTAACCTATAGTAATATACTGTGCCAAAAAGCAGTGTGG
This sequence comes from Crocodylus porosus, assembly GCF_001723895.1. Taxonomy (NCBI): domain Eukaryota; kingdom Metazoa; phylum Chordata; order Crocodylia; family Crocodylidae; genus Crocodylus; species Crocodylus porosus. The sequence goes on along the minus strand of NW_017728931.1, from coordinate 95,672,448 downwards.
GAGAAACGAGCTTCCTGACCACTAGATGACCCAGTAAGAAAGAAAAAATAAATGAAAATGCACTAACGAGTAAAATGACATTGAAAGGAGTACAAAAACAGCAGCTACACATGGAAAAGTTGGAACTTACTAATGAGAGTGCACATGTGTGAACTTGGCAAACAAAAATAAAGATGAATATCTCAACAGAGAGATAAGAGTGAGCATGAGATGGGAGATACGCAACTATAAATGAAGGTGTTGGGAGACCTGTCCTTTGTAGAGACCTAGGGGAGTGTGAATATAATATACGGGGTCTCTCCTGGTCAAGGACAACCTTCATCAAGCTGGACTGACTGTTAATGAGACCAGGTCCAATGACAGTAAACCTTTCTGAGTTTTCCCCAATGAATCCAAGTTGTGTTTTTTGATTGCCTTTGGAATCTGGAAGATGACTGGCTAACATGGGCCTTCCAGGACATTACAAACTCCAGCAATCTGCATATCAAAAGCAACAGCAACCAGATACTGCTAGAGAATACTCCTTATGCCTCAGATCAACACCATTTAGATAGTTTTCCTTTTGGTATAATGTATTGTCAACTCCCTGTACACATCTTGAAATTCTTGTTCTGTTAGACTTCAAATCAGGTGTTACTTCTGTGACTGAATTTTACTTTTGTGCAAGAATTCAGCAAACATTTGTTTTCTCAGCACATCTAAGCCGTTTTACCGGTATTAATATAGAGCAAAGTTTGTAGCTCTTAGTCAACTGATACAGACTGGCAACATTTAATGCCAGGCAAAGATGGCAAAGGAGATTGAAAACGGATATTAATGAGTTTGTGGAACTTATTTATTAATAAAAAACAAGAATGTTTGCTAATCCAGAAGGTGTGATTGAAAGATCTTCCAAAATAGTTCTGTGTATTGTACAGAGATGTGATTCTAATTATGTTTTAATGGTATGCTTTAATTTGCACTGAAATTACATGTAATTATTTCTAGGCTTAAGGTGTTAGAACTAGGCCATGTCTTATCATCTAGCCCTGATCACATTCAGTAATGCTCTAGCAGTTAAATAGAAGTATCTACCCACCATTTAAAGGTTTGCTAGGTAGGTCAAGTTCACAGGGTTAGTAGACACTGCTCCTTTGAGGCAGGTTATTTCAGCTATAGAGTACGTTTGTTCTGAACTCAGAAAAACAAGCCATGCAAGACTGTTGAAAATTACAATATTTTGAAAATATAGAAGAAACTTAAAAGTCCTTGTTCATATACCAAGTATGATTTATAGAGAAAATACAAAATATGTAAAATATGCTTCAATAAAAAAGTGCTAGCCTTGTCAGAATATAGTGCAGGGTTTTCATTTGTATATCACCTGCTAAGGCAACAAGGAGTTTGCACTATAATGCATTCCCTTCAAGAAATGTTAATGATCACACTTTAATGAGTGCTGATAATCTTAAACATTGTTAGATATCCAATATCCTGGCATCTGTGTTTAGTATCATGCTATGCAGCAAGCCAAAGTGATTGAAATGCACCTTGTCTTGAGTTGGGTATTAATCATAATGAATAACAGTCACAGATTCAGACCCTTGGCTGTCAGCTAAAGTTGACTTCTGATAAAATATGTGAAGAATTCATTAGGGAGTAAGTCTTCATAGCATCTTGGAGGGCAATATAGTCTTAAACTTATATTAGAAAAGTCTAGTATTTTACCATCAATCGATTTTATATGGTCATATTTATTAAAATTTCAAACATTTCAAAATTATTTTCCCATCACAGGACATATATTGAATCCAGATCCTTTTATACATAAAATTATTTCTAAATATGTTTCCTTCTGCATTAAAAAGTTATCATGCTAGAGAATCCTTTCTAAAAATAAAGAGCTTTCTATGTCCACAGGTAGACATCTGAAACTAAATCAGATTTCACCATTACCGTCATGTTCTTTTCTAAGTGTTGGTGAATATAATTATTCATATTTTTAAAGAGAGGTAACAAAGTTAAAATAGACAATAACCTGTTGATTGTCACCGATATAATGATGTAAACAGTGAACTGAATGATTTCAAAAGGGGGATAAAAGAGAGGCATTGCATACTTGTTATCTTTTATAGCAGGGGTAGCTAACCTGTAGCATGACTGCCAGGAGCAGCCTCTGTGTGTGGCACACGGCAAATTGGGAAGAGGGCAGGAAACATAGTAACAGAATGGGCAGGGAGCAGAAAGCAGAGCAGAAGATTGGCAAGGGGAGGGGAATTGGGAGTGCCATTTGAGGAGGGCACAGGATTTATTTGTGGCACATCAGAGGTTAGCCCCTGCTAATTTATAGCATGAGTAGTTGCTCAGAAGTGTATTGTGATGTTCAGAAAATAGGTTCAATGGGACAGTAAGCTACAGAAGTAGGTGAAACCAAAAAGCTATTCTGAAACCAAAATTCTGTTTTATGTACCATATCCTGGGTAATAATTTGGGAACAAGTTTGCAGGAAAATGGTCCATTTCTTTTGATTATATTGGTTTGTGGACTGTATTCCCTTCTTGAATTGTTTTAAGGTGGCAGTGAAAAAACAAAACAGCACATGCCCCAAATTATCCTTGCAATAGAAGCCATATTCCAGGACTCCCCTTACAAAGGACAAGACCCTAACTCTTAGGCTACATCAGGGATAGGCAAGAATTTGGGCTGGAGAGCAACTTAGGGTGGTTTGGTGAGCTGTTGCAGGCCGGGTCAGCACCTTCTCCTCACCCCTCCGCCTGCCCTGCTGGGCCACTCAGCAACCCCCTCCCCACCCGCAGTCCCCTGCAACAGCTCACCAAAACTCCGTAAATGGTCCAGGGGCACTGAATAGAGTAGGCAGGCAGGGTCTCCATGGAGAGTGGCCAGGACCCCCATGGGCAGAGTATGCTCAGCTGGGTGCATGAGATGTGGAGCCAGAATAATGGGGTAGTGACAACAAGTGGATGGGGCCTGAGGAAGAATCATGATCCACTCCCCATATAGCCCCATGCAGTCCCACGATTCTGGCCTACCATCCCACTTCTGGATGCTGATGGCCGCCCACCCACGGCCCCTTCCCATCTGCCTGGCCAAGTGTGCCCTGCCCACAGGGGTCCCAGTTGATCTTCATGAAGACCCTACCTGCCCCTTCCATTCAGTGTCCCTGGCAGGGGTGCAGGGTGGATGGGCTGGGATGCCTGGGCAGCAGGGTCCGGTCTGGTGGCAGTGGTGACGCTAGTAGTGGCAGCCGAAAGGAGTCACCAGGGCTGACAGGAAATGGAGTCTGGCCACTGTGGCGCTCTAGCCTCACTGTGCACCTGTGGGCAGTGGGACTGGCTGCACGTGCCCTAGCCTTTACAGTCCTCCCATTCCTGGGCTGCGCAGGGCTGAGGGACCTGCTGCAGGCTTGAGAAAATCCCTTGGCAGGCCAAATCCAGCCCGTGGACCATACTTTTCCCACCTGTGGGCTAAATAGTTATTCTCCCTTTTGCTTGGTCTGCTGGCCCTGTGACTCTTAAACTGAGAGAAAGTGTCAGGGTAGATTGTAGTTGGATGCCCCTGAAAGCAAAGATAAATTATGTTTTTTGGGTGGCAGGAGATGTGGGGGTTGTCTCCATCATATTTGTTACAGATGTAAGGACTGCTCTCCCCCTCCCCCTCCCCCTCCCGCTCCTTCCCGGCCTGGATGATCATTTTATTCCATAGATGAGAGAGAGATCAGGACATCTTGCCAATTTTGATTATGAAGAAGATTACTGTTGGTACCAGTAATTCAGAAAACAGAAACCTATCTGCTGCTTAGATTTGTACACTCAGAATGGATTTGTTCTGGTAGCACACAGATAATACAATGGTAATGGATTTGTTCATTTCAGATGGCTGATTGACTGAAACTTCATTATTTAGTTGTAGAAGATACTGAAAGTGCTTAATTACAAATCTAAAAAAATAAATTAGATGAACTTCTTCACAACAAGGCGCATTAAACAGTGGGCAAGATCCCGGCTTTGCCTGTATCCCCTTTGTGATGCAAAACTGGCAGAAAGCAGAAAGGGAGCTTGTGATCTCAGAATAGCAGGCATTTCAGAGACAATAGAAAGCATGGTAGTCCATGACTTGTCTGACCTTCTCTCAGGAACAACTTGAATTGCCTGGCACCAGCTATCTTAAACTCATTATCCATCTTAATCTAGTACATTCCTCCACTTGGCACTGGCAGGGTCCCATGGCAGCCAAGTTTAGGCACACACCTGTGCAATCCAGAGCACATACTTCAGCATCTCGTCCAACTCTCATCTAATTTCTGAAGCCATTGAACTGGCTTTGGCAGATGGCCAACCTCTGCTCAAGTCCTCTGGAGAAGGTTTTTGTTATCAAGCAGACAATACCCAAGTACCTGACATCTAAACACTGAATTCAGCTTAAAGCTGGTAGTGGTGATGGCTACCTTTTGCCCAATAGCCTCATGCTTAGAGTCAATGCCCAGGACATGTGAGACTTCACTGCTAGGTCTCTTTCACCCTGATGGTACTGGAATCCAGATCTCACTTCTCCCAGAGGAATGCCCTCCCTGCCCAGTTGTAGCATAGGAATTCTACATCATTCCTGGGGCAGCCCCAGAAACTGGAAGGGGGCAGCCAAAACCTCAAGTATCATAGAGCCAGAAGGAGAGCGAGGAAAAGAACAATGACTTTGTAGCTCAGAAATTAGGGCACTTCTTTGGGAAGGGGAGTCTTAGATTATGGCCTCTATTGTCAGGCTTATTTTAACTAATCACTGTCTCATATAAAATGTATAAACAGTGCTGGAAGCAAACAAGGGAGCCTGCTGATATAGTCTATGATAGGGGTGTTGGACTTGCCCTGCCCCAATCCTGATCTGGACCTTATGGTAGCAGCAGGCCGAACAGTTGAGGGCCATGATGTCATGATCCCTTGTTTACCCCCTTGCTGCTGGCAGCCATGTGCAACAAGGCCCTGTAACCCCAAATTCTGTGGTAGACCCCACTCCTGAATTCCTTGGCTCACCAGGAGCCCTATGGAGGAAAAGGCTTCTCAGGCCAGATGTTCAGCATCCCTGGTCTAGTGGCTAGGGCAATCCCTAGCCAAGGGAAGGTTCTTGTCCTCTAACTACAAAGATAGTAGTGAAAGTTGGGAAAAGCCATAGTTGTCATCACCACCATCACTCAGAATTGCATTTCTTCAGAAACTCAGTGTACCACAATCTCAGAAGTATGACCATGTTTTGGGTATTGCAAGTGAATGAATAGTTTGAAGAAGATGGGATTCAGATGCACCCTGTGCTCTCACAGGTTCTGTTGGATACCAGTAAGCTGCTACGATGGTACCTTATGGGTTGTTTTGATCTCCCTCATGGAGCAGGTGATCAAAAGCTAGGCATTTGCCTTGTTTAAATACAGGCACATACTGAGGACAATTTGAACCTGGTCTTATGTCTTTAATGCACTCTGAAGCTAGATTTGGACTGTAGTGAACATTACAGGAGAATAAATACCAGAGGCAGGAGTTGCAGATACATGGCACAATGCAAGAGAGTGCAGAGATGCCTATGCTAGCTTGGGTACCATAAATGGTACAGTCACCTTGTTGAATCGACAGTGTTGAATCTAGGTAATGAGCAGGGATCCTGATTTTTCCCTGATAAAAAAATTGCAAATTCTCTGATTAAAAAACCAAAAATCCATGGTTAAAATGAAAGGCTACTCATTCCCTGGGCCCTGCTGGTGCCCCTCATTTCCCCACACAGGCCCCAGGCCCTGCTGGTGTCCCTCACTTCCCTCCCCCTGCGCCTTTGCTGGGGTCCCTCACTCCCCCACCCC
>NW_017728931.1:95640641-95666512 GCF_001723895.1 Crocodylus porosus | reverse complement strand
CGCCTGCTTGCTGTAAGCTCGGGTTGTAGAGGGGCAGCTTCCCCACTGCTGTGCACACTCCTGGGGGCAGGGGGGCCCGTGCCCCACAGAACTGTGTTTGGAGCAGGGATGGAGGCGGGCTGCATACTCTGGGCTCAGGCTCCTGCCCTGCTGCCCTCCCCCAGGCCTTTGCAGCCTGCTGGGTGCGACCCAGTGCTGCAGGGCACAGTGGGGCCGTACATGAAAGCTGCTTGCCTTTGTGACCTCTGTGCCGCCCTGGTTTTGCATCCTCTGCACGTGCGGCAGCAGTGAGAGGCATGACCTTGTGCCGCTGCCACATGTGCAGGGGACGTGTCGCCAGGGCACCGCAGAGCTCACAGCGACAAGCAGCTTTCCTGTGTGGCCCACTGTGCCTTGCAGTGCCGGGTCACACTTGCTGGGCTGTGGAGGGCCTGGGGAGAGCAGCAGAGCGGGAGCTTGAGCCCATAGTGGGGAGCCTGTCCCTACCCCCACCCTGTACACAGATCTGGGGGGCACGGGTCCCCCTGCCCCTGGGGCTGTACACAGTAATGGGGATACCCTGCCCAGCTCTCCTCCTTGTTCCCTGTGGTGATTGAGGCCTTCACTCCCACTTACCTGTGGAAGCTGCTTTCCTCTGTCTGACTGCCCTCCTCCCACTCCCTCCCAGCCCCTTGCATGCTGGAACTCTGCCAGCCTGCAGAGAGCTCTTTGCAAAACTGCAAAATCCACCGGTTTCTCCTCTAAAATGAGAAATCTGCAGTTTCCTCCGGTGAGCGGGGGAAATCTGTGTTTTTGTCTGTTTTTCCTGTGAGAAATGGAAAACCTGGATCCCCAGTACTTGGGTCTGTTGAGAAGAACAATATATTAGACTAGAAGAAGCAGTAGCCATTGGGGAACAGAGTGTTGTGTATCTAATCATTGCAGGCTCGAAAGATTAAAGCATTTTCAGTTACACCAAGAAGAGAACAGGAAGTCAGCAGAGAAAGAAATGCAAAAAAGACATCATGTCCTCTCTTGCACCATGCTGCCCTCAGGTAATGATGAGCTGCATTCTCCACTAGCTGGAACATATAGTTAAGTTTTAAGATCATCCTGATCCAGTTGAATGTCATTGCTTTACACAATGGGTGGATGACCAGCAAATCCTGCAGTCAGACTATCACTATTGCCTGTAAATCCAGGAGCAGTGATGCATCCAGTGTGTTCTACATGTTGGTGAAAGGCAAGCATATATGCTCTTGGATGGTGGAACAGATTGAGCTTCCAGCCATTTTTCTAAATTCTTGCTGTCTTCAAGTTTTGCTTCCATCATATTTGGGTTGTGTCACAGCAAGTTTGCTTCCATCCAGGCTCTTATCTTGGTCAGGCACAGGGAGTGTAATTGAGTATAGGTTCACTTTAAAAGAGCTGTGAAACTGTGTATTGATGACACTGCATACCAAAATATCTTTCACCCCTGGTGGCAACCTAAGCTTTAAATAAAAGCTCACTATTCATTCAGACCTGCAGCCTCTATTGAATGTTATCTCTTTCATCATAAATTCCCTGTTGATCTGCTTAAACATACTTTATCTTTGAAGCTATTTCTCTGACCCCCACAGTTCTATTTGAAATATTAGTGAAAATAATTATCACAAATGATTTACATTAAAATAAGTTTAATAGGTGCTGTAAAATGTATTTCAAGAAATCTTAATCTCAAACTTCCATTAAAATACATCTGATAAAAGTCCGGCATCTATTTCCATGCAATTTCCATGACTAAGAATCAAAGAGCAATATAAGTATGTTTGAGCATGACCTCACTGTGTTGTTTTATATTCCTTCTTTGTATTAATATCAGTACCTTACTTTGGTGAATACCCTTAATTCAGAATATTCATAAGTAGTTTCTTCCTTTTTCTCCCAAATGGTGAGGTAAGTTAGATACTGGACGCTTTTGACAAGTACTTAATTAACTTAAAAGTACAAGTCTCATCAAAAGTCAAATGAATTCCTGCTCCTAAATCACTTGGGCATGTTTGAAAATGTTACGTATTATCTATTAGATTTGTGTGACAAGGAACGCACTTTAGAGGTTTTACATCTTATTGCACCAGTTACCTGTGACATTCTGTAGATTTTATGCGCCTTGCAGCATTATATTTAATGGCAGTATTTTAAATCTGATCTTGCTTGGGGTTTCTTTAAGTATGTGTACTACTAATGTAATAGCATAATATTCACCTTGTGCTTAAAGCCTGCATTTGCTCTTAAAATACTCTGAAAAGTTGTTTGGCATTATTCTGTCACTGTCTACTAAATGCAGGGTTTTTTCCTACCTACCCTTGTACAGTTTTTATCTGAACATATCTAAAACCAAGTTATGCTGCAACATTTGACCAATTTCTGATATAATCTTTTCTACAATAATGTATCATGTAGTATTGTATCAAAAAGGGAAACAGATTTATATTTAAAAACCATGCAATAGACAGTCTGTCTAGACTGGTAACATTCAAGTTGTATTATAGTAAAAGAAGGATCATTTATTAACATAGAACAGTTTATAGAAGTGTTCCTTTTACAGGCAATTGACAAACCTACAGATTTGAAACACATTGTTACTGCAGTATTATGGGGAAGTTACAGCACAAAAATCCTCTGTTGACCTTCTTAAATTAATCTTGTCAGTGTTAGTTATTTCAGTGTTTCTTGTCAGCAGTCAGCAGAGAGAGAATGTGCACAGCATATTTTAGTGGCGAGCTTAGCACTCTTCAGAACTGCTTGAAAGTCTGCACTGAAACCAAATGCTCATAATACAAAGGGAAGGTATTTCTCCTTTGATTTACTGCTGTGCTTATTTGCCATATATATGCGTATGGGTGACTGAATGCTGAGAACTAGAATTCCAGTTCCAAATTTAACCCTCTAGTGTAAGTACAGACAGTCAAAAAGCCTGAGGCTGAATTGATTCCATCTTTACAGGGTAGTCTAAGCTGGATATATTGAACAGATAAGCAAGTGAACAGACATTCACTTCTGATTCCAAAAATGCAGCCACATGCCTGCAGTGGCCCAGGCTAGAAGCAGTGGGGTGCTACAGTACGCCTCCCTGCTTGGCAGGAACAGACGGCTTGGGCCAAGATTGCCCACCCACCCTGTGAGGGAGGGTTTGCTGGGGAGGTGCAAAGCATCCTGGTACGCTGGGGAACTATGAGTTAACTTGAATGTGGAGGGGATCTGGGACAGAAGTTCAATAAACTGATTTAACTTAAATCAGTTAAGTCTGATACAACATCCATCCAGGTTTATCTTAAACTAGTTTTAGCCATTTTGAAAGTGGTTTATGTGCACTGAACTTCTGTTGTGTTACAGGTATGAACTGGTTTCTAATCACTTATACCAGTTTATGATAAGTTCTGTCCCTAGCCTTAGAGTGTTTTTTGTGACAGAAGCCAAGCTCTCAGGTCACTAGAATTTTGTGTTTCTTTTTAAAGTACAGCAATTTGCTATCCTCATCAATTTTGTAACAAGAGGCGTTTATACATGCGCTTCGGGAGTCGGGGGTACTTTAATTAGAATGTCTCCAAGAGCCTCTCTAATTAAAGTGCCCAGACTGTCACATGTATTAGCATCCCAGTGCTGAAAAATGGTGGTGGGAATGCTTTACTAAAGCTTGTCAAATGATTTTTAGTTAAAGCATCCCCACTCCATTTTTCAGTGTGGGAATGCTGATACATGTGACGCTGGAGTCTGTTGGAGTGCCATAATTACCACAGTCCAGCAGATTTGATTAATTGAGTCTGCTGTGATGCACTGTAATTAGAATGCATTGCAGCAGTCTTGCTGCACATGTGTAAGCACCCAAGGTTTCTTTAAAGTCCATAAGAAGTTTTATAAATACCCACGTCTTCTCTACTTAAATATACCTCATTGCCAACATCTTTAAATGATCAATTTCACTCTCCGCTAGCATATTCTCTTATGGCTTTAAATTGAATTGTAGCCTTTTACACTTTTGTTTAAACACTATACAAAGATTGTGGTTTTCCTTTTCTTTTTTGCATCTAGTTTTTATCCAGTTGCACTAAATTTAAAATAGATATGGGAAATTTAACTCTGGCCACAGACAGACGTTCATTTCAAGGCATGATGGGATCTGACGACCCCAATAATCATGCCTCCTGCCGTGCTATATGGGCGTGGCAGGATGCATGATTTTAGGATTGGGGATCATATCCCAATTTTGCTCAAGATCGTGAACCTGAGCTCCCCCTGCACTGGCAAATTGAATTGAAAGTCGGGTGTCTCACATTCAGCTGTTTGTTAACTGGCTCCAGCAACCTGCTCGGGCTAGTTTGAGCCCTGGTGTGGGCCCTAGAGCCAGCTGACAATCAGCTGATAGTTGGCTGGATTGGGACCACACTAAGGCTCCAACTGGTTGAAGCCTTGATGCGGTCCCAGGGCCAGCTGATTGTTGGCCTGTGGTTACTGCATTAGGGCCAGTTGGAAACTCCCCTGCCACACGTTCAATTTAAAACACAGATGGAAACCAGCCACAAAATATTACACACATTTTATGGAATAATTTTGTGGCTTATTTCCTGTTTTATTGAACAATTAATTGCCTGACTGTGTGGCCAGGTTACTATTTAAGACGCAGTTAACTGGTTAATCGCATCTTAAGTGCAACATCTGCCAGGGGCCTGATTCACAATCAGTATATTATTGTGTGGCATGGCCATGCTTGTTGGCTTTCAAGAATTGTATTCTAAATCATACTTATTCAACCTTGTAGAAACAAGGGGTGCCTGTACACATGCAGGATGCCTGCTCTGATGTGTTCCAGTTAGAACATGTCAGAGTGGATTCTAACTAGAACACTCCAGCAACCTTGCCGTCACACATGAAACGCAGTGTCCCCGTGTTTCAGAATGGTGGCAGAGGCGCTTTAACTAAAGCTTGGTGAACAACTAAAGCTTGCTCCCTGTCATTCTGAAGCATGGGCTGAATAGATGGGAAGCCACAGGTGTTTTAATTAGAGTGGCTCCCAAGAGCTGCTCTAATTAAAACTCTCCCCTCCCCTCCCCAGAGCATGTGTATAGGACACCAAAACAAACCCTAAACAAACAAAAAAAATCCTTGCATCTGTAGCAAGTATGATGTTTTCAAAGGGAACGGTACTTTGATTTTTGCAGAATCTAAACTTCTTTTTTTTAAATAAGTTTTAAAGCAGTTTGTAAAAGCAGTATACCAAATGTGAGCTTCAGTGTCTTCTGAACTCAGCAGACTGGCAGTGTAGTTACCTCAAGCTTTTATCTTGCTGGTTTATTTCTCAATCTGGGAGGTACACTGTGGATGCATCTACACAAAATGCTTACTGCACATTTTGCCTAATAACACTGTACAGTAGCGTATCATGGCAAAAACCATGTTAAGAGCCTACTGCGCAGTGTTATTAGGCTAATGCATGGTTAGCATCAAGAAATAACTCTGCACCAGTGTTACTGAGCAGTAAGTTTAGGGACTGCACATTTAGTTAGTACTTTATTAAGGAAGTACTAAACTAATGCACAGCATCTAAGGTGCATTAGTGAATGTGTAGACGTGCCCAGTATGTTTGTTTTTTTTTTAAACTGTGTGCATAAGAAATAACTATTTGCTCTGTTAAATGAGAATATAATACAGGTACTGAGTGAAAAGGACATCTGAAAGATACAATGACACACAAATGTGCGGGCAGCTGTTATTAGACGCTCTTAGCCATGCATATTCTATCAATATATGGTAGCTAAAGAAAGCTGTTTATAAACAGAACTGATTTTCTACATATGCAGTTTCTCAGTAGCGGCTATTCTTTGGGACCAGGATCCAGTTGTCTGCTTTAAGGACAAATCCTACAGTGCTGCATCCAGTGTCATTGATGTGTATGACTGATGGACTGTGCTACAGACATGAGATAAGATGGTGAAATTCATAATGGCTCTGTCAGTCATCTCTACCAGAATTTATATTGATGAAGGTCAGATTCATTGATGGTTTCAGACCAGAGACTAGTTCTGTAGCTGTTCCTGGAGCAGGAGTCCTTGTCTATGGTTAGGACTCCTAAGCACAGTGACAATAGAGGTAATACATCTGAAAAATAATTCTTGGTAGAAGTTTATTAAAGGCCTGAAAATGTAGCACATGTACTATTATCACTCCTGTAGTGTATTTTGCCAATACTTAAAAGTGAGCTACATTGTAATTAAAAGGTAGACTAATTCTTAGAATCATTCTTAAATCAATGGACTGCAAAAAATAGTTTCTCTTTATAAAGAATGGTAAGTGAATTTATTTTTAAATCTTCATTTTAAAGTTACCATGGAGACTTAAGCTCCACAAGATGGTTGTATTCTAAGAGCAGGTGCTTTTGAGAAAATAGCAGTTCCAGTCACTCCATATATGAAGCCTGTAAGAGTTTAAACATTTTCTCTCATAAGATCATAGGAAAAAGTCTTGGAAGGGATCTTAGCAAGTCATTTAGTCCAGTCCCCTAGCCAAGACAAGATCATCCATTTAAATCACCCCAGACAAATGACTGTCTAAGCTGGAATTTAAAAAAATTCTTTCTACTATCCACCCCAAATCTCCATTTTTGCAATCTAAGCCCTTTACTGCTTGTCCTATGTGGACACACACAGTTGACTGCCAGTTTCTGTTTAACAACAGTTTTTTGCATTTAGAACTGTCAAATACTGCCCTCAAATCATTCTAGTTCTTTGACCTTTTCCTAATGTCATGTTCTCTAGACCTCAATATTGTTACTGCTCTCGTTTGGACTCTTTGCAATTCGTCCCAATCTTTCTTGAGGTGGAGTGTCCAAAACTAGGTAGAGTATTCCAGAGTAGGCCTCATCCATGCTTCTTATTCCACCTGCTCCAGCATCAAAAGAGGACATTGGGTAACTACAAATGGGGTGGGCAGTTTTCAATTATTAGCTTTAATAAAAACAAAATCTAGATACCTTTTGATTCAGACTGCCCTGACTGGGTGACGCATACAAACAAAGCAGCTCCCCAGATATAGTTAAGATTAACTCTGATCTTGAGTAAATGCTCGGTCTCCAGGCTTTGTGGGTAGAAAGTGTTGCTGCAGTTAACTAGTTCATTGCATCTCATCCAATATGATTCTATAGTGTGACCGCCGGACTGGAGGGGGTTCTCCCCATGGGTAGCCACCTGAGGATGGGGAACCGTCGCTGCTCACCCTGGGATACCGCTGACCCGAAGTAGGTGTTAGGTCGTCCAGTCCCTGCCCTGGTTCTTGCCCGCCATGACTTATTGTTAGGTTCAGTAGGGCAGTTCCTGGTCACTCCGCAGCCCGGGATCCCCGGCAGTCACGTTGCGGGGCTCCGCCACCCCTTGCACACCAGCCTCATGCCTCCCCGGGTGTCCCCTTCTAACAAATATCCTGGGTCCCTGTCCCGAGGCCGGTCGCCTCGCCAGCCCGGCCAACTCTTATCTTCAGGCTCCTCGTGCCCCGGGTGACCTGGGACTGGGGGGTTTCCACTACGGGCCCCTGGCCAGAACTCCCCGGCTATACTCCTTGACCGGGGTTCCCCCTTTAATGGAAAAGAACCTGTAAAACTAAAGCTGGGCCTCCACAGCCCTACTAGCTAGGCCTTTAGCCTGGACCTTCCTAGGTCCCCTACGGGCAACCCTTATCTTAGTCTCCGGCCATAGGTGGCCGACAACGGCCTCCGCCCGACTGCGCCTCCTCAGCGCCCTCCCAGGCCCAACCCTCCTTGGAGGTATCGCCTCCCGGTGCTGGTGCCCCAACCCCAGACCTGTAAGTCCAGCGCGCCTCGGGTTCACAGTCCCAGAACTCCTTGCCGCTGGATCCCTCGTCCTCAGAGTCTGTCTGCTGCTATTTGCTTGCTGTGCTGGGCCTGGCTGCCGCTGGTGTCCTCCCCTCTGCTTGGGTAGGCTGCAGCTCCCCGCCGGGGTCCCCTGTCTCACCTTCAGGGAGGTCAGCCGCTCAGTTACGGCTGCTGTTCTTTATCCCTCGGGCCGGGCGGGTGTCAACTCATCCGCTCCAGGCACTCCTTGACCCTCCTCTTGAGGGGTTCGTGGCCTGTCCCCCTCTGGGGTCCCCTCTCAGTGGCTGCAAGGCTTCCAGCTCATTCCACCCTGGGATCCTTCGCCTCGGCGGGTGTGAGGCTCCTTCCTTGATCCCACGGCCGTCCTTCCTCGGCGGCCGCTTTTATCCAACTGCTGGCACCGGCGCTGACTTCCGGTCATGCCGGCATAAACAAGCGGCGGATGTCCCGCTTGGGCTCCACCGCTGCTGTGGGTGAATCCCGTTCCGGCTCCCCGGGACACATAGATATTTCAATGCTTTTTTAAAGATATGGATATTATCTTGGGGAGCTGAGGGCATAGGTAAAGAGATGGTGGGGGGAAGGGGACCTAGAAAAGATATAATCAATCATCCATTTTTAAGTACAAAAAATTAATCAGATCTGACCCTCAGAGCCATGTCATCTAGCTCACAGGGCTCCCCATGGGTCTGGAAATGTGACAGCGCATCCAGTGGGCACAGGGCTAGTATGGTGGGCCCCAGCCAGTGGGTCCTGCTCTACTGCTCAGTCGAGCCCCTTGGGGCGCCCTTCCCTGTTTTTTCACCTACCGTGCCTTGATGTTGCTCAAAGGGCTTGGGAGGCTGCCCCAACAGCCTAGGGTGGATCCAGTGTGCTGCAAACTTGCCACTTGGGCAGTCTCTTCTGGCCCTTCTGTCCCTATTGGTATCCTAGAACACCAGGCACCTTATGAGCTGTGTTGGTGGCATCCATCTGTCCCTATATTCACACCTGTGCCTCGTAGACACGCTTGCTCTTCCAGATTTGCTCTTCCAGGCTTGTACAGACTTTGGTCCTCCTGACCTTGGTCCGCCAGTTACTCTAGCTGTGGACTCATGAGCCTCGGCCCACTTGCACTGACCTGACTCTTCAGTCCAAGTCTTATCATCAGCCACCACCTGGCCCTTGTTGACCCCTCAGTGCTTGGGCCCTAGTCTTTGGCCTGAGGCTGCCAGAATCCACTCTCTGGATCTGGCTTTAGCACCCCCACACCCACACTTCTAGCTTTCGCTTGTCTCTGTCCCCTATTTTCCACCTCTGCCCCTTTCAGGGCCCAACTCTGGCTTGCCCCCCTGGCAACCCTGTTATGGCCTCCAACCACCCTTAATAGCCACTTCCAGTTATTCAGTAGTAAACTTAACCACAACAAAAGGTACAAGTTTTTGAACGAAAACCTCCCCTGCTTGGTAAAAGATACCTTTCCAGCCCTCCTTCCCTTGGAGATCTCACTTCTCAGGGTGGATGGTGCCTGCCAGGGCATCTCCTGCAGCCGCTCTCTCCAGGGAACTCTGTTCCCTGCAATGCACCATCCCAGACTGCCTGCATTGCTCCAGGTGCTGGGTTTATATACCCTGGGGCCCTTACCCCTTATAGTAAGGTGACTCCCTAATCAAGCACAGGGGTTTCTTCTTTTACCTAATGGGCAGCCTACCACTCTCTGTTGCAACTTATCCCAGGTACTTACAGCTGTTTTCCTCTGGCTGCCTGGAAATTTGTACCACTCATTCAGCTCACTGTGGTACAGCTGGCCACATGCCAGATGACACCCACATGTTGACCCCTCACTAGATTGGGCTCATGGACCTATCTTATGCATCAGGTCTTGCCCACAGACCAACCCTGCATACTTCCTCCAGCATGCAACCAACACAACTAACAAAAGGAAGTTATTTTCTACACAGCGTGCAATTAAGTGTGGAACTTGTTGCCACCAGATATTATGGTAACTGACAGTTTAGCCAGAATCAAAAAGTGATTAGACAAATTCTTGGAGGAAAAGTAAGTAAGTTGCTATTGAGCAGGGGAGTTAAGGAAACAGTCTCTGATTCAAAACTTCCTAGACATTAAATCAGGGGCGGACAAAATGGCAGTTCCAGCTAGTGGCCAGACTCCATTTCCCAGCAGCTCTTATCCACATCACTGTGGCCGGTTTCCATGGAAACCCCTGGAGAGGTGAGGCCATGACAGCGTGGGGACGGGTCTTCCATGGAGACCAGCCCAAGCATTGCTGGCAGGGCGTGTGGCTGGGTGGGAGCTGTTCCAGGGCTGGAGCTGGGGCAGAGCTGTGATCCACTGCCTGCTGCTATCTGCCGTCTGCAGGCAGGGGCGTGCGGGCAATGGATCGCAGCTCTGCCCTGGCTCACACTATCACTGCTGCAGAACCCTAGGCCCTACCCTAGAGCAGCTCCCCACCCAGCTGCATGCCCTGCTAGCACTGCCTGGGCCAGTCTACATGGAAACCCTGATCCCGCACTCCATAGAAACTGGCCTGAGTGACATGGGCAGGGGCTGCTGGGAAATGGAGTCTGCCACGGGCCAAATCTGGCCCAGCCAGACTTTACCCACCTCTGCCTTAAATTATGGAGGTTGCAAGTGAGAGAGGAACAGTGGCAAAAACCCTGATCATACCCTCTTAACTCTCCCTTTCAGCAGGTCCGACCCAGTAAATGGCAATTCTTATATTCTTAAGTTCTTAGTCTGGAAAAGTTGAGCACTCCTGATATAAATTAACTCTTTGGTTATATTTGTGAATCCAAACTAAGTTGCTTGGCTAATTGGTGCTAGGGAGAAAAGGGCTGGGGCACTAGCTAAATTTGGTGTTTCTGCCTGTCTTGCCATTTGTGACCTTGATGCTCCCACCCTTCAGAAACGGGATTAGACTTTGCGCTATCCTGATTGGTCCAAAGCTTGCTCTCAAGCTTTCCATGTTCATGAACTGTCTATTTCATTCATTCATGTGGTTCCCTCAAAGGGTCTGATTCAAATCCTATAAAAGTTCTGTAGGACTATTTTGTGATGCAACAAATACCTTCTGCCCTTTGTTTCGTGGGTCTAAAAATAGACCTCTTTTTAGCTAGCTATTAGAACAGGTAGATTTAAATTTAGTTTGTACTTACTTTTGTTTTTATTTCTGTTTCCACAACAATATTTGTTCTCATTGGCATGGGCAACTGGTGCCTCCTGAGTGTGGGGGGGTGCACCGGATCGCCAGTGGAAGTGGGGAGTCTCCCAGCGGCCCATCACTGAGCCAGTGGTGAAACTGGAAATGCACTTCTGGTGACACTTCCATTTTTGCGACTGGTGCTTCTAGGGGGTGCATGGCTGATCTCAGGGGGTGCGCATCCACCCACGTGCACCCGCTATGCGTCACCAGTGCTCAGTGGTGACAGACAATAGAACAAGCAGCAGTGATTTCAAGTTGCAGCAAGGGAGGTTTAGGTTGGACATTAGGAAAAACTTTCTTATGTGGAGGGTGGTGAAGCATTGGAACAAATTACCTAGACAGGTAGTGAAATCTCCATCCGTGGAGGTCTTTAAGGCCCAGCTTGACAATGCCGTGGCTGGATTTATCTTGTCAGGGATGGTCCTGCTTTGAGCAGGGGGTTGGACTAGATGACCTCCTGCGATCCTGATCAGAGACTCTAATTAAGGAAATTAAAGTAGTGGGGGAAAATATGCTTCAGCATCATCTTTCTGTTTTATTCGTTTGTTAGAGGGATATAGATTAGGCATAATTCCAGTCTGTATGCTCAGACCAATACCTGCATAGTCAGAATTGTTTCTAACATGCTTCCTCATTTGACGTCTAGTGTACACAGATATTATAGTTTTTTACTTTCATAAACATACAGAATGAATACAGTTCTATAAAAATGCAGCCCAAGGAAGCTTTTGATTTCATCTCAAATTTTCAGTAATGTTAGTAGATGTATTAGCAAACCATCAATATCCTGTAATTTTGTTGTTGTTGCTATAGTCAAGGTCTTGAAGAAAAATACTTTGTTTCATTCTTCAATGTTGCTAGAAAATTTCACCTTAAAATAGGATCAAAATGAGGTCTGTATTCCCTTAGTGTTGTCTAGCATGTCACATTTGTTTTTCTTGCAGTGAGAGGTTTTTTTTGAGACTGAATAGGAATGGTTTGCCAAAATGTCCAGAGAAGCCAGAAAGACATTGCTCTCTCTTCGTGGTGAGTTCTACTTGATCTTGATACACATGTATTTCAGTTATGCTGAATATTTTAAATGGTAGATAGAGTAAATTAATATTGTGTAACTAAATAGCCTGTTGTGTTGCTTTTGTCTTAACACTCGTTGTGGATTTAAAGCATAAAAGGCTCAGTTGTGCCTTTAGGGTGCAGCTCTGGAGCTACAGAAGGAATTCTGCCGTCTTTCTAGAGCTTGCCAGTGCACAGAAACAGCATTCTTTCCCTTCACAGCCAGCCAGCTCCTCTTCCCTTGCATACCACTGTGTTGCATGGGAGCAGGAGTCCATGTGTTTTAAGAAGTAAAAAAAAAAATGCAGTTGCACATCATTGCTGTGCAGTGCAGCCTTTCTTCAACAATATGCAGTCTATCCACGGTATTTTCAGACAGCGATTGGCAGTACTGTCTCCTGGGCCCAAATGTAAAGTGTCCTAGGTGTAATTCATTTCTATATTGTAACAAACCTGCAGTTTAAAAATGTGCTCCAGCTGCAATCGTTGGCACAGAGGGTCATATGCCAGGGCTGTTGAATGTCATGCTTTAATTCGGTGTTAAAAATAATGAGATTATTGTTCTTTGCAGGATTTGAGTAGCAGTGAGCTTAGGAAGGACATCTACATCACCGTTCACATTATACGGATAGGTAGGTATGACCTCTTGCCTGGAAGACAGGAGGTGGTACAGAAAAGATTGATAAGTGCTGGAGTTTTATTTTGTGAATTGTCACTCATTAGCTGAGCATCTGAGTTAACAGTTAAAAGAATAAGTTCACATTCTGCGGGGCAAATTGATAAATGATATGTGCCTAGAAGTTCCCCATGGTAATTTTGTACTAATATTTCAAACACTAAGCAGCTGAACTTAGAATCCCTTGAAATCCATGTTTTTAATAGCATCAAAAACACATAGGTATTTAGCATGTGAACAGTCTTAATATGATGAATGAGCTTAAAGGGAGCCTTAAAAATCCACTCGAGTCCCAACAAAACAATTTGTTTAGAAATTTAGCAGGCTAATTTGTATAAAGAGGTTGATAAAACATGTGTACCCTTTCTGTGAAATAATTCAGACTCCTTTTTTAAGTATAAGATAAAAAGAAATGCCAATGGAAGAAGTTCCAAGAAAAACTTAACCTAAGACAGTAAAAAGAAATCTGGTTTCTTCCAAAGCTAATGGTGCTTGAGAATGGTAGAAGTTATGAGTGTGTGCTGTATTTAAGCTAAATTTTAAGAAACTATCATCTGGGATATATTGAGGTAAATCAAACTACATTCACCTGTTAGTCTAGGTGATTGTCATCTTGTAGATAGGCAGTGTTGTCAGTAAAGAATGGCTGTACAAGTGAAAGTGTATGTCATAAATGTTACCTATATTTCTTCTTTATTTCTGAGAAATGTTTTATTTTTGTTGTAATAACTATCTGCTGCCCAGCGAGCTTAGATAATAAAATACATACTAGTCTTAAGACAGAGTGAGCAGTCACTCGTATTTTTGATGTATACTTCTTCCTTACCTTTTTCTGTGGTTGTAGGAAATCCCCAGGGCTTCAAATTCTCTCTATTATTTAAATTGGCAAAAGACTAGGAAATATATCAGAAAATGTGGAAAGAAAATGATGAATATGATGATTTTGGAATGAAGCAGTTGAGTTGGCAAGAATAAACATTTAATAGAAAGTCAAAGAAGAGAGCCATTCTTTATGGCCCCATTTTCTAAAATCTGATAATCCAGATTGCAAAGGAGCTTTTTATGTCCAATTTGGGGATAGGTAATATTGAAATAATTTTTTTTCACAGTTTTTTAAGGACAGGAAAAGAACCTTCAAGTCTTTGCACTTGGATCAATACAAGAATCCAGAAGTGTTATCTATGAATTTTTATGCCAGTTTTAATATTCTGGTCACTGCATTTGCTGTTTGAGTTGCATCAAGTCAAAGCACCTATGGCTTCTGATTCTGCAGAGTTTAAATAGGCTTTATGTTTTTTGTAGCTATGTTGTTAGACCCCATGAAAGGCCAGTGTGGCTTTTCAAGAATCAATAGGGAACACAGTAAGGTTTCTTTTTTATTATTATTATTCCAAAAAGGTGGAGAAAGAGAAGGAACAAGAGACATGGCAAAGCCAAAAATGGTTTGATATGTTTATGCGATGACAAATGGCACTGATATGGGATTATGAGAAACCAAGAATAGTTACTGAAATGTTTGAGGTTAAAATAAGATTTGTACAATGCATTTTAGAAAATAAAGGATTACTTTTCTAGCTTCTCTGATGGATGGAAATGTTATTGGAAGGCCTTGTCTTATACCAGTTACACACACAGAAGCTTTTTGTTTCAGAAATTGACACTATGGGATAAAGGTGCTTAGCAGCCATTGAGCCAAATAGGTGAAGGCAAAGGTTCTCCTCCAGCTTCTTTGCCACAAATGCAGCCAGAAAATTGGACTCCTTTTTTTCAATTAAAGGGAAATAATACAGAAAAACGTTTGGGCTGCCTAGAGACATGCTCATTCATGTTCTAATTAGAACACGTAGGAGCAGATTCGATTAATTGAGTCTGCTCTGCGTTCTAATTAGAACGCTCCAGTGTTGCTTCACTATTACATGTATTAAGCACCCCCATGTTTCGATATGGCTGTAGGCATGCTTTAACTAAACTTCGTCAAATGAGCTTTAGTTAAAGCGCCCCTGCAGCCAATTTACGATGGGGGGGAGGCAGTACCTGTTTGCTTAACTCTCATTGGCAGGGACAGTACTCCCTATCAGTCACTGAGGAGGACTATTACCAGTGACTGTAGTTAAATAAATGCTTACAAAAACTACTGTATAAGTGTCCAGTAATGTTGTCTGCCTCTAAATCTGCTACCCAAAGCAGTGCAGTCAGTGGATTTGAAACACCTGTTTGGTAGATAAGGTCAGGGGAAAGCAACCATGTCCCTTCAGATTTGGACCTTACAGAAGCACCATATGTTTACTTTGTTCCACATGTTCCGCTGTTCTGATTTAAAGTGAGGAAAAGATGGAGGAGCTTTCAAAACAGTATGTTTATCATTATTTAATCAAAACTATTGCACTGGCTGTAGATATAAGCTGAGCTGCTCTCCTCCTCTTTTCTGTGGCTCTAGGAGGAGACAGTATAGTGGATTATTTATCATATTTGTGTTTTATTTGACAGGCCGAATGGGAGCTGGAGAGAAGAAAAATGCTTGCAATGTACAATACCGCCGGCCCTTTGGCTGTGCAGTCCTCAGCATTGCAGATCTCCTGGCAGGAGACTCAAAAGATGACCTCATCTTAAAAGTATATATGTAAGAGACTGCTTCCTTTTAACTTTTAAGAGGTTTGGAGTTCATTTATATCAGGAGCTATAACTAGGAGATACACAGTAAGGAGTGGTCTTAAATTTGGTAGAAGTAAAGACCTTTGGCCCCTTGATATTCAAAAAAGCGAGGAGGGAGTTTTACTATTTAAAAAAAAATCATTATTGTATTACAAAAAATGCTTGAAGACCTTGTTTGAATGCTTAGAAGTTTTTAATGAAAAAAATTGCTAAAAGTTTCCCAGCTTAATATTCAAGTGAGGAAAGATTGAGTTAAGTGTGCCTGCATAATAATTTCATTATGTGCAAATTAAGATTACACAATCTAATACTGTTTATCAAATGATATAGTTGTTTTTTTTCCTACAGTTTGAGGGCTTGATTCTGCAGGTGCTTATGCAAAGGTCCTCTTAATTTCACAGTGTCAGAGCCTGAGAAATATCATTCAGTGCAGTAGCTTGTAAGAAACGAGTGATTTGCTGCATTCCTTCACTTTTCCTGTGCAGCCAAGCAAAGTATATAGCTAACAGCATGGCCAGCTTTAGTAGTGCACTTTATAAGCTTAGCAAGAGCTACCTGCAAAATATGTTTTGCTTCCCTAGAATGTGATTTTCATATGTTCATAATTATTATTTTATATACATTTCTTTTCCCTGTCAACTACTATTTCTAGCCCTACATTTGTCAATACTAAGGCAGTATTTTTTTATAATAGGTCATGTGCTTTTATCTTTCACTCTTCTTGTGCTCCAAAAACAGCTGAATTATTTTTGTTTCATATTTCCAAAATGATTTAAATTTGAGCAGATAATTAAACTTAGAAAATGTCAGCACAAAAGGTGCAAGTACTAGAAAGTTTTGAAAGGTACTGAAAAAAGGCTATTAGTATAGAAATACTTCTGCAACCCTAATTATAGTAGCTGCTGCTCTTGCCACAGTAGTTAAGCCTTTAAATAAAATTACACCAAAGCCCTCATGAAACTGTGTGAAAATTAGGGAAATAAAGATACGACTAAAATTTGAGTTTGAAAAATAATCTTGAGTATAAGAGAACTTGGTTTATAGTAATTAACTTATTAATACATGACAGTGGTTTTAATATATTTCTTGAAAATAAAAATTGCATCCTTCCTTGTTTCCTGATCTGAAAAGGTTTTAAAACTTTCTCTTTTTTTCTTGTGGTATATTTTACAAGTGCCTGGATAACTTTACTCTCAGCTCTCATAAAATCAAAGGTCCAGATCCATAATTGGACATGCCTATATGATTTTTGCAGATTCCTTTTAAAGTCAGCTGGGGTTTAGGAGTTCACTTTGAAGAGTCTGCAGAGAGTTGGAGCCATAATTATAAAACACTAAAATCAGTCTCACCAGTCATAACAAACTCACTATGAAATATTGAGCTGTATTTATTAGGAATTGATTATTGTGCTGTGAAATAGTAACAAGCAAATTAAGTCCCCCTTTTTCCCCCCAGTGCTTTCACACATGCTTAATTTTATTCACACAAGTAGTCAGTGGGACTACCCATGTATTCAACAAGATAGGTATAGGCACATTTTTACAGCCTCATGGTTGCTTTTTTTGTCACAGTAATATAAAGAAATAGAATGTTTGGAACCTTCTGTTACAACCTACAGGTTAAAATAAATACACCTTCCTATTTGTTCACAGAATTAATGCACTTTCAAAATGTATATTTTTGTGTTTAAGCATATGTCATGTCTTTATGCCTTTGTTTGCCTCATTATAACAAAAAGCAGTGCTTTTCAGGTCTTGCTTAAATGTCTCACTATATCCAAATGGTAAATGGGTACTTCTTTAATTCCTGAAAAAAAGCAGGCAGAGCAATCAGTTATATGTAATGAAACAAAACAATTACATAACTGGAACAGCAAAAAGAAGTATATAAGGTTAACAAGGCAGTTACTACAGGAGACTGGAAAATCAAAAAATTCACTCCAAATGTTATTATTTTAAGTGAATGGGTTTATTAAATAGCAGATGAGATTTTGGCTTATAGTAGATTGGAAGAAAGTTCAATTTCCTAGATGCAGTGACACAGAACATATAACTCTCTGTTGACCTTGGGCTCAAGTTGTTAAGAAATATTCTGTGGCATGATCTATTCCAAGGGTGTAACATTGAGATGTGGTAGCCTTGCACATTAGGGACACCTGTACCATTCAGGATTAGTACTTGAGTTTTGATGGTACTTAAGTCTTTAATAGGCATGCTGTGCCCACTGTGCTGACTTACCACCTTCAGAAGCAGTGGTACTGAAGGCAATTCACGGTGATGGTGGGAAGGTGGGCTAAGTTTAATTTGACTTAAATTTCTTGGCATACTAGATTAAAGTGTTCTGCTGGATGCCATAGTGTTAAATATATATATATCATCCATTACATTCTGCTTCTGGAGTCTTTTGGTGACAGAAAAAAGTGGTCTCAGACCTGCAAATTTGGTGGATTTTATAGAATGACTAATTTGAATCTAAATAATGATACAGAGATTGGTCATGCTCAGGTAGTAGCATTCTAATACTTTTAATTAAAAGCCATTGAAAACATTGTAATTTGGAGTTTGTGGTGAGAGCTTTTGCATTTACCATGCGGTGTAATTTGCTCTATAATGGCTACCTCCTATAGGTAACTGCCTATTTTAAATAACCATCTTAGTGTCTTAGCACACAGGTTTGTTTGCCTTTTAATTAAAGAACACCTTTCTTTAACATCCTGTTTCCACCCTCTGCGTTGATAGAGGCTAGATGCACATAACAATCGAACTATTTCAAAATGTCACTGATTGGGAACTTGGGGTGAAACTGAGCACCCAGCCCAGCATGGCTTGCAGTGGGGTAGTGTTGGGGAAGTGCTTGCACTCATGCTTTGGGAGTTCTAGAGGGTGGGTGACCTGTGGCTGGGAGCCATCACTTTTCTGCTTTCTCTTGTTTCCTCAGCATGAGCTCAGTAGTCTTGAATATCTTGCAGATGGCCAAAGTCTGCACTTCCCCTTCCTAGGGAAGAAGGTGAGGGTCTTCAGCTGAGTAGAGAGTGAGGACACAGCTGGTCACTAGGAAGATAGCTGTTATTGAACAAGTAGTGCAAGGAAGCTTGTTGATTAAAAAGTACCAACAGAACAGCAAAAAGCAGGTGATAGACTTCTGGCTACTTACCAGAGTGGCCAGCTATAGCACTGGGGGAGGAAGGAAAAGCAATACAGTATAGGATGCATGGAGGACTGACCAGACCAGTGTCACAGAACTCTTGGTGTCCGTACATATCACTGAAGTAGTTCAGAAGAATACTTAATTTTCCAGTTACACTTTTGAACTGTTCCAGGTGACTTTGAATCAGGATAGCAGGCTTGTATGTCTGTCTGCTTCAGGTTTAGCCTGCATTCAGATCATTCAAAGTGTTGTGTGTGTCCATATCCTGCCTTCTGTTCCTTTTTCAGTGGTCATAGGTAGGGGTCTCCAGAATTTTTGTGGGGAGTGTGGGGCATGGCAGCTTCTTTAATCTTGGAGTTTTCCGTACACGCTCCCTTGCTCACTGCTTGCCACCTGGTCCTCATGAATGGGAGGCAAAAACCGCTGTGGTTTTAGCCTCCGAGCCATCAGATGTAAGCGGCAAGTGATGGGGGAAACTCCAGGATTAAAGAAGCCACAGCACCGTGCACTTCTGGCGAAAATTCCAGAGATCCCTAGCCATAGGTTTCACTTTAAATTAGAGCCAAAGTAGAAATGTATATAGCTGAGTGACTTGGCATCAGCTGTCATTGGTTATCACCTCTAATCCCTTTCTCTCACATATTCCCATGCAAAACAAGAATTCCCACTGTGCTATTCTCAGTAAGTGAGTATGAGCATTGTCATACTACCTCCCCTCAGCCCACTTTGTAGCAAGTGTTGGCCCATTGGTTTAGATACATCTCAAAGAGCTATTAGTTTGGTGAACAAAGATTTCTTTGAAAAGGCCTGTTAAGTTTGGTACAACAGTTCTGATAAATATGAGTTCTCATTTCAGATTTAAGAACATTACTATTTTCATAGGTGCAACACAGAGAGTGACTGGTATCAGATCCATGAAAACATCATCAAAAAGCTAAATGCTCGTTACAACCTGACAGGCTCCAATGCTGGTGAGTATGATGTGTTCCAGAAAATTATGTTGTATTCTTTATGTGGTGTAAAAGTTGTTAAGAAACTAAATCTTTCTACGAGAGAACCATTTTTGCTATTACATTTCCATAAACCAAGAATGAGTACTTTTTAACTGTTGTATTTATAGCAACACACTTAAATAGTGCCACAGTATGTGCACATCTTCCCTTTCCAGTGCAGCTTAGCTAAAATCATATCACTGAATATTTACTTTTATTCTGAAGAGTGCCACACAGCTGTTAAGTCCTGCTTAAAATCAAGTCTCGAGGTGGATAGTGTAATAGTCACATGTAACACTAGATCATCAGCTGATGTAAATGGGTGTATATCTAACTGGCAATATTGCCTGGTCAAATACACGGCTGCTTTTGGATTGTAAGTAACCAACTATTAAAATTCTACAGCACGTTTAAGGGAGGGAGCATGGGGGCCCCCACCTTGTTTTTAGTACTTCCTACTGTCCAGGTCAAAAAGATGCATATTGTTCTTATTTTAGAAGCTGTCGCTATGGCTCTGTAGCCAGCAATGCTAAACCAAAACCTTCATCAAAATGGGTAATGTCTTAGTTTGTCAATGAGCAGCTATTTACATTTGAAGTCAGATTCTGCTAACAGCTGAGGGTAGGAATATCTGTTCAGTTGATGTAGAAATTACTGGCACCACCTATTGGTAGAAAC
Source organism: Crocodylus porosus (assembly GCF_001723895.1). Lineage (NCBI taxonomy): Eukaryota > Metazoa > Chordata > Crocodylia > Crocodylidae > Crocodylus > Crocodylus porosus. The sequence goes on along the minus strand of NW_017728931.1, from coordinate 95,646,269 downwards.
TGTTGAACTGAAATGTAATTTAGTCTGATTTTTGGCTATGTAAATTTGGAGGGCAGTTATTTCTTGATCTTATAATTATTTCATTCTGAAAAGTTTATAAATATAGGACAAGGAATATGAACTGCTACACACCTTCTGAAGCATGATTAGATATTGACCACAGCTATAAGTGGGTAGGTTTAGCTATGGTTTCCTACTGCTCTGGCTGGTATTTGGAAAACTCTCAGGAATTTTTACTGTAGTGTCAGATTGACCAGGGACCGACAGGGCTTTTTTTGCCTTACTCTCAAGTCAGGCGTAGGGAGTGGTCCTGTTCTTAGGATCAATCATCTGAGTATTTATTAACCCAATGAATTCCTTACCACTGCAGTGCCAAAGCATTGGCGACACCCTTATCTCCCCATGATCTTTACATGTGTCATGTTCTAGGGTTTTTTCATAAAGTGCATTGTAGCTGTGCTGTGTGTGTGTGAGGGGATGGAGTGGATGATCTTTTGGACCCTTTGGATAAATGGTTGTCTGCAAATATAGGGGACTGGAGTCAGTGGCCCAGGAATCTTGGTGCTCTTTCACCTCTATGTTTATTATTTTAGCCAAAACTTAATGGCTCAAGCTCTCTCAGTGCCTTTTAAATCTTTGAATACAATGCTTATAAGAGAAAACCCTAAAACATTCCTCACTGAATAAAATTTTATGTATAAATGTACTTGATATTATATTTGTAATATTAGAGGTTGTGCCAGAAACAACACCTGTTATTAAGATTGTCTCTCACTTTCCATTTTAAACACCTGCCTTCTATTGGTTATAATTTTGTTCTGCTTTATTCATTATGACTGATGTCTTTTATGCTTACTCTCTGCCTGTCTCAGTTTCTTTGAAGTGAAGATGATTCAAGAATTATTAGTGGGAAATGGCTATTTTTGCCAGGGTTAAAAAACATACAGCAGCCCTTCAAGCATTTCTAGTGACCCTGTATTTTGGAGTGAGAATTTGAAATGAATTAAAGAGATAGCCATGAGGCTGAGGGAGTGAAAATCCACTGGGAATTGGACATGGTAGAAGCTTCTGAAAATAACCTGATACAAATATAGCTTGTTTAGATGGGCTTTCCTTCAAGGTTCCACTTGTATTGATCATGACTCAACTTTCCTGAGCTCCTTCCAAATATAATTCACAAAGGTTATGTCTGCACTGCTTGTGTTGATCTTGTTAGGACAGATGCTCCTAAACATGTCCTGCCCATCTGCTGCTCTTCTCACTTCCCAAACTTTAAAATATAGTACAGTCAGTCCTCAGACTTAGGACACAATTGGTTCCTGAAAACTGCATCTTAAGTCAAAACATTGTAACTCGGAACCGATTTTCCCATAGGAAACAATGTTAGAAATGGGAGATTGGTTCCTGAACCAAGGCCTGATGCCTTTTTTCACCAAAAATAATCTAGAATTTTGTACTCAGTAAATTATAGATGAGTAATATAGCTACATTAATGTATTTATATTGTAAATAGCAATCATATTGATTTGGAAGGACTTCTTTGAGGTGACTTCGCCGGACTTTTTGAAGGGTTCTTGTCTGGAGTCTTCTCAGGAGTCTTAGCTGTAGGTTTTTCTGGAGTCTTGTCTGCTTTCTTAAAGAAAGTGCCCAAGGAAGTTTGACAGATGTTCTCCAGGGAGATGGGTGACAGAGAAAACTTGTTCGCTGGCATGGCGTCGCGCTGGATCAAGCGTTGTAAAGTCAAAACTGACATCAGAAAGTTGAAACAGGCTGTACAATAAACATTGTAAGTGCAAAATGTTGTAACTTGAAACGTTGTAAGTCAAGGACTGCCTGTAGTGTCTCTGACCACTCTCCAGCATGCCAAGGACAGAGATCATGAAGGAAGCTGTATTAGGAGACTCCCACAGCATGGCATCACTACCACAGTTCCAGGTTTCATGTTTGTGTGAGTAGGAGCAGGTGGGCAAGCTATGCTCATGAGAATCCCTCCTCAGGAGCACTACTGAAGTACCGTAGAAGTTTACCAAGTCTGTTCTTGACTCCCACACATACTACTTATTGCTTCTACGTACCATATTTTCTTACATCCACACACCTCACTTCTTTTTTTGAAAGCAAAATACAGAAAAAATATTTTCCCAGAGTCCTAGCCAAAAGCTGACTATATGCAGCAGCTCACTTGCCCTCAGATAGCTTTCTGGCTGCTTCAGGCAAAAGCTTCAGCCCTTTCAAAAGCTTGTGGCTACTCACCTGAAGAGAAGTGGCAGCCATTATAGGAAAGCATCTCCATGCTTCAGTTTCAGCAAAGAAAAGCAGCTTTCCTGCTTAAGGTATGAACCTCAATTTTGGAGGGCTGATTTTTGGGAAAAGGGGACATATGGCATGCAAATAAATGTGGTAGGAGGTTGAGCTAAAATTCTGAATGAGCAGTCAGATATTGTCCACTGTGCCTTAAAGTAAGGTACAACAGAGCCCACCATGAATACCACTCTCTGCTCTTCTACTGATTGATATTATAATTCTGTACACTATAAAACTCTTATAGTGAACACGGCATCTTAGCTCTACTCTAGGTGAGAGGAAGATGCAGTTCATATCTTTGTTCAGGCTTCTATTATGACAATTGTCATCTGTTTTGTCAGACTGCCTTTAAGAATGCTTGTGGCAAAACTGTGCTCACAGCTGTGCTGCGTAACCACCAACCATTACTCTATTAGCTCAAGCAGTGAGAGAAGCCTGCAGAGTCCTGGATTCTATCCTGCTAATCATGCAGTGTTAGTACCGTTCCCTAGGATAGAATTTCTGGGTTTATTTTTCAAATTCTTATTTTAAAAATGGGATTTGGGTGCCAAACTCTCGTTGACTTTTAACGGAAGGTAAGGGCACATACATTTTTTTTCTTTTTTTAACCTATGAATCTCTTCCCAAAAATCTTCAGTTAATTACAAGATCTTATACAATTTGTTTTAAAAAGATACCTGCTTCAGATGTTTAACTATGACCCATCCTGTCATATCGTATCCTATGATATATCACAGGTACAGACAACCTTCATCTCAATGTTTCTAACTTCTGAGTGCTTGAATTTGCAACCATGATATTTCTTTAATGTTCATTTTCCTTTTTTTATATTTTGGTATTGGCAAATCAAATATTGGTCCAGAAGTATCCCTATGGCTTCTTTGAAGCTAATGAAATTACACATGGGATTAATTTGGTCTGGTGTTTCTAGCCTCAAGGAGTTTAAAATTTTAGTCAGATTGATTTAAGTGAAAATGACAGAACTTTTAATAGGGTGGATCAAAGAGGCTCAGATTGGTGGTATAGAGAGCAGTGGGGAATACACAGAAGGACATCCTGATTTTTGAGAAGGTAGAGTATGTGAATGAAAAGTAAAGAAAATATTATTATTATATAATTTCTAGTACCTCTGTTAATTAACATCAAGAGTACAAGTATCTGAGCTAACTTAAATAACTTTGTGGCACTGTGTGGATTTGTCACATTTTGTCATTGCTTTTAGGAGTGTATTTTCTATTGCACTATGCTAGATACACTATTATCTACTACTGCACTCTAATCATATTATTGCAAGATATGCATAACAGCTAGCTGACGTGACTTCAGATACTTTATCACAATGTGGATGTTATTCCCATAGTACACATACTGACTTGTTTTCTTATTTTATTTTAGACTAGTTTTGCTAATAACTTAATTAGATAAAAAAATTAAATAGGTGGCAAATTTATGTTTAATTATATTCAAATCCTTGATGCTTTTATTCCAGCTTGATAATCTAGGCATAATATTGTGGCCAATCATACCATCTTTATTCAATTGAGTAGTTGCCTCAATTTAAATGGAACTACATGCATGAATAAGGGTTGAAGGATCGGGTCTTTTATTTTGATACAGTACCTTCAGTGAGAAGGATTACTGTGAATGCCAAGGAACTGTGGTTTTATCAGACAACATAATTCAGAATCAAAGTCCTTATTCTCTACAATTCCAAGGGATAATTGTATTCCTGATCATACTTTATCCCTGTAAAGAATCCTTTATATAATCCTAATCATGTGTCTTGTACTTCCCTGGACACCTTTGAGGAAAAGTGGTTTTCTCTTTAAAGACATAATCTAAAGTGTTTTTAGGGAAGAGGGGAGAACTGAAATGTTTAATATAATAAGACATAAAATTATCATTTAAAAAAATGATTTGGTATCACAGTACAAGCAACTTATTTTCCTCCTGTAAAACAGATCATGTTCCCTTCCTAAAAAATAATATGACTTAGTTTTAAATATCTTGGTGTCCTAATAGATTTTTGCTAAGGTTGAATACTCTTCATTATACAATTTTTATTGTGAATTTATTTTAAATAACAAGGGTATTTGGTTAACAGACCTGTGTAATTGGTGATCATTTGAATTTTGAAAAATGATGGGAGGATCAAAGCGAGACAGGGAGCAACTGTTGTTCAAGCAGTATGTATGTGAGAGATTGATGGAGGTTTGAGAGAGGACACATTTCAAGCAGTAATGTTATTCTTAGTAGAGTATTGAGTAGCTGCAATAATAAATGATGAAAATTGTTTTTAAGTCACACTTAAGAAACTAATTCCTCTGCAGTTGCTTAGCAGCAAGAGAAAAGCATTTGTTAAAGTATTGCCAATGTGTTCAGATAGTTTTGCTGACACCTTATGGAAAATGATGTTGTTGCACTGATATATGTGGAATTCAGTACATATCCCATATCTTCAGTCATTCTATATCAGAAAGTTTGAGTGGCATGTTCTAAATCCTCACCCTTGGAGTCTGATGTCTATAGGGGGTTGCAACTTATGCCTCTAGAGCCAGATCATCAACCCCTGATTGCCACCCCCTTTGTTATATTTATCAAAGGAAGATAAAATTGGCGTAGTAAATAACCCTCACATCTTCCTTTTTCTTCATCATCATCATTATTGTTGCCACTGTTAAACCAAAACAATAATGCATCTTTCTATTGTGTAACAACAGTAGACTCATTACTCCTGCAGCTCAAAAGTTAACTGTACCTTAAGGGTTGACTCACTGTTGTTTTGTAAAGAAGAGGTGAAGTGATGTAGTAATAAGCTTTTGTTCTTTTTTTAGTGATAGATGCCTCATGGACATGAACACAGTTCTTTATTTTATGCTTTTGAATTGGTGAAAGCACAAGTTCTGCTTATTAAGTGGCATGCATAGACCAAGTCCATAGCTATGGTTTCCTTCCAAAAGTGGGCAAAAAAATGGTTTTGGAAACTAGAATTTCCCTTAAGCCAAGGCATCATTTCAACTAAAAGATATTTTTATTCCACTCGCTTCTGTCTACCATTTTTGTAGAAACTTTTTTTATGATGAGCTGTAAAGGGACAGGAATTTTCAAAAAATTGAAACCTGTTTAAATTTGCTGATGATACCAAAAACTGGGGTGAGTTGAGCATGCTAGTAGGGAGGGAAAGACTGCAGCAAGACCTGGATAGGTTATAGGGGTGGGCTAACAAAAACAGGATGCGTTTCAATACTGACAAGTGCAGGGTGCTGCATTTGGGCAGTAGTAACCAGCAGCACACTTATAAGATGGGAAACTCCCTACTTGAGA
>NW_017728931.1:95637915-95640468 GCF_001723895.1 Crocodylus porosus | reverse complement strand
CAGCTGGAGTACTGCATCCAGTTCTGGGCACCGCACTTCAGGAGGGATGTGGACAACATGGAGAGGGTCACATGATCAGGGGGCGGCAGGGCAGGCCCTACAAGGAGAGGCTAAGGGACCTGAACCTGTTCAGCCTCCAGAAGAGAAGGCTGAGGGATCTAGTGGCCATTTACAAACTAGTCAGAGGGGACCAGCAGGCATAGGGGGAGTCCCTGTTCCTCCGAGCACTACCAGGAGTGACTAGAAATAACGGTCACAAGCTGGCAGAGAGTAAATTCAGACTAGACATCAGGAGATGCTACTTCACTATCAGGATGGCTAGGATCTGGAACCAACTTCCAAGTGAAGTGGTGCTGGCTCCTACCTTGGGGGTCTTTAAGACAAGGCTAGACAGTCACCTTGGTGGGGTCATTTGACTCCAGTACTTTTTCCTGCCATGTCAGGGGGTCGGACTTGATGATCTGCTCAGGTCCCTTCCAACCCTACCAACTATGAAACGTACTCTTTACATTTTGTAAATTACAGTACCGTGTAGAGATTTTCTGCTTGAAGTGAACAGGTGATATTAGCAAGAGGAGAATATATCATTATATTGCTGTGATATTGCTTCTGGTCCTTGAGCTAGCTTCAGTAACTCTATGGTACTGTATGTGGTTGTTACCTTTTGTTACTGTTTTTGTATTCATCCTTCAAAGAAGATGATGCTAATTCCATAATAATCCCAATTATATTTGGTTTATGTTCCAAATCCTGCAGCTTATCTAAACTTCAACCTGTTCTCCAAAGGCGAGGGAGATTTTGGGAATGTCTGTCGTGTTCCCCTATGTTATGACCCAGATCAGTGTGGTACCTTGATGTTTATTTCCCATACTCCATTCTGTGGAGATGGAGATAGAAATAAAGTAAGTGTCTGAGCCTCATGGATAAATTACAGTTGTATGGGAGAGAGAGATCTCTATGATGTACCTTCTGATAGTGTTTCATGCTAGCAGAAATAGTGAATGGTAGATCAAAGTCCTGTTCTGCTGGTAGATCAAAGTCCTGCTGGCTTTTTTGGCTATTGACAAGAAACAGCACACTGTTAAAGTGCTTTGTTACCTAGCACCCAAGTACAGATTTTAAAGACAAGGGCCAGATTCCATCACCTCTGTTTGTATTAAAGAGTATCTTAGGCCCCCTCTACACATGCATGTAAAGATGCATAATTGTGCATTAGATCACATTGTGCCTTATTGTTGGGGCTCCCCCTGTACCAGCAAGAAGCAAGCTCTCGTGGTTGGGAGGCCCACTCAACCCAGCTGAAGGGCTCAGCTGTGGAGGTACACATGCACCTGACAGGTTGGAGGATCACTGCTGCAGCAATCTCCCTGCTCCAGGGATGCATGAAAACCCTGGGGCTATAGAATCACTGTTGTGGCAGTCTCTTTGCCCCAGAGGTGCAGGAAATCTGCAGGGCTGGAGGACCACCACAGGAGCCATTCCCTCTCCCCCTGCCCCATGGGGTGGGAAACCCCTGGAGCTAGAGAATCACTGTGAACCTCTGAACCCAGGGGTTTTCTACTCCCCTGAGGCAAGGGGATCACCCATGCAGTAATCCTTCAGCCCTGGGGGTTTCCTGCACTCCTCAGCCCTAGGAAATCCTCTTCTTGGGCACTGGAGTGTGGGAATGCCTTGGGGCTGGAAGATCACAGCTGCTGCTATCCCTAGGGCTTGGGAGTTTTATGCTGGTATGGTGCACCCCTGCAGCTGGGAGCCTAGTCAGCTCATGTGCAAATTAAAGCTGAATACCAACCAGCTATAAAGTTAGTACGCATTTTCAAGGTCTAGCTTTGTTGCTGGTTGGAGCTCTTTATTGTATGATAGCTACTTTGCACATGTAGCTGCCTCCAGATAACTGTCCTGTTAATGAGTTAATTGCACAATGCCTTTAACTTGTAGAGGGGACCTTACTTATGGAAAAAGGTAGTGCTTGATATGGGTGAGGCTGGTACTGTAGCCCTAAGAACCAGGGGGTATCTGGTTTTCCTCACAGAGGGAGCGAGCAAACAGGAGGGTCAGTATTGCCTTAAAGTATGCTTCAGTTTTCTCCACATGAGAACCCAGTTAGTTCTTTAATAAATCAGTTTTCTTGAGCACTATATAGTATTAACTCCAAGCATGCATCTAGATATAATCTTAGCAAGCAAGTAATTGTGTATTATTAGGACTGGTAATATACATCTTAAGAGCTGGCTACACGTCTTGGACCAGACTTGTTCCTTAAAGGGAGATCAGATGTTTTCAGTTCTGAGTCATCGTTAGAGGAAGGGAAAGGAGGGGATGCAAGAAGCCTTTATTCAGGCTGTAATATTTATAGTCCTTTTGTTGCTGGCACAAGGTGCCCGAGGGAGGCAACAACTGGGTTCATTGCCCGGTGTGCGTCGCGCCAATAAACACACTGGGGGGAGAAGCAGACAGAGTTTATTTGAGCTCAAGTAAAAGGCGCAGGGAGACTGTATGGACTCAAATCCTGCGCCCCTAGCCCTGCAACAGTGTATTTTTATACCCCGGTCA
>NW_017728931.1:95614694-95637904 GCF_001723895.1 Crocodylus porosus | reverse complement strand
CAGCCTGCCTGCTACTCATCCTGTTTTTCCAGTATTACAGGAGGTTACAAAAAGTCCAAAGAAAGGGTTACAAAGGTTCAGGAAAGGAGGGGGCCCTGGCTCGCCTAGGCCTAGAGCGGAGGGGCTTCATTGATACTCGTGGTCTTCCATCCCTCTGAGTTACCTAGGGTTATGCCCAGTGACACCAACACTTTAGTGATGTAGCTAACAATTAAGTCAATTTTCTGTTTTTCATCAACAACTTAGGTTATGTCTTCACTTTATCCCTTCTTCTTGGTACCAGGAGCCCTCTGCTCCAGAAATGGGTGGAATGCACCCTAACAAACCCTTTTATCCATAACAAGAGTTTTTTATCAGACTTTCTGCAGAAAAACAAGCTACATCAGACCCTTTTCTTGTAGAAAGCAGGCTCCACATAACATAGCCTGTGGTATATGCTAGCTCTGTTGAATGCATTCTAGTCCACATATGTCAAAGCTGCTAGGCCTGGTAGGAGTAAGGGACCATTTCAGTCCTGTGAAGCGTCAAGAAGCTGAACTGTCTCCACAGTGCAATCCAGTTGTCCTAGTTGCTTGTAACAGGACTGCAGCCTGGATCAATTAGCCAGTTGGCAACAAGCTGCCTGTGTAAGGGGCCTCAGGTGGCAAGTAATTAGCAATAATGAGGGGAAGTGATTGGCTGACCAGAAATAAAAGAACAAGGAGGTGAGGTAAATTGGTGGGGGAGGGAGGGAATGTTGTGATGGAGAGGGAGGACTCTTTGAAAGAAGATTACAGGGCGAGAGCTAACCCATGCTGGGCATGTTTATTTGGGATTGGTTGATATTTGTAACTGAACCCTGTGGTGCAGATCAACCCTGGGGCTTTGAAGCCAGTATTGCTGGGACCAGGCTAAGGGCATGTTCTATTTGGATTGTTCTGCTTTCAGCTGAGCCCTGGGAAACAGAGGAACCGAGGGCATTACAGCCTGTGGTTTGGAGCCCAGAGAAAGACTTTGTTACTGGGGCCAGATTGAAGGGCTCAAGAACTGATTTGAGCGTGGGTGAGCTGGCCACCCACTACATTGCAGGAAATGGTTAAGTAAAAGAAATAGATTCTGGGTGTAATCCTTTAGCTACATTAAAAGAAGCAAATGGCTTCTTCCCAGATATAAAACAGAATATCTGCCAGTAAAGATACAAAATTAATATTTGTTTATATTCCATACCAAAATATCAGTTTAGATTCTGCCCCCTTGTTGATGTTCTGTTGTGTTTTGCCATCTTTGCTTTCTTTTTTTCTGGTTTATTAGTCACCTTGATCCCATGGTTTCATTTTTCATGGCACAGGTTTTTTGATAAAAACCATTGTAAAGGTATTTACAAAACATAAATAATTTTCAGTTGCTGAATTACAGTTCAGCCTGAAGTTAAAACTTGGAGATACTAGTATATTTGTGGAAGAAATCTAGGGACGATCTCTAAAAGAGGCACTGATGCTTAAGTTCCCAGTTAAGATGTCATTCAGTATAAAATAACTATTTAATAGCCTACAGAATCACTGCACTGTCAGTTAACTTGTTGATTTTTAAAATGCTTGGAGATGCGCTGAATATAAAAGGTACACAATAAAGGCAAACATTGGTCTCAATTACAAGTGACTTAATGTGAGACGAGTGTCACAATTTGTCATTTCAGTATGTAGATAATGGATAATTTGTTCCCTTTTATAAATAATCTTGTTACATGAGTCTCTTTGTGCTCTGTTTTTAATAAAAAATATTGCATCCACACTTTTTTCTACCTAAAAACATTTGATATTTTTTGACATTTTAAAAACAGCCCTTCATTAGGGCATTTAGAGAAGGCTGGTCCGGTGCAATTCTTGATTACAGGAACATAAAATAATTTGTGGTGGAACAAGCCATATAGGGGTGGATCCATAAAGGGAGCTTTGGAGCTTACGCGTCAGTCTTCAGTGAATACAGACATGTAGGCATTGCTGGCATTCACAAAATTCCAAATCATGTGACACCTAACTCTTCAGACATCTGAGGACCATGCTTGCTTGGATGTTGAAGACATTGCACAGTTTGATGTCTTCTTTATTCCTAAACCCCAGAAGTTTTTATCAACGAGGTGTTCCACTCTATGCCACCCTCCAAAAATCTCTTAAAGGGCTCAGTATGTGCATAAGTCCTCCCAAAATGGGAGAGGGAAAAAGTAGCAGTGATGGTAGGGCCTCTCCTTTATACTAGTGCTTAGAGCAGAGCTAGGTAAACATTTTGTAGAGGTAATTTTCCATCTCCTAGAAAAATGCAGTTTTGGGTAATTGCAAGTATTAATGATGTTAGGTTAAATTTGTGAAATAGCTTTGGGTTGAAATGAAAATGACAAAAATGTTTCAGAAATCTTGAACCAGTTCATTTTGGAAATGTCAAAACAGTTTTCCTTGGAAACGTTGAATGAACTGTTCCAACATACCTAACATGTTTCACTTCAGGCAGGTAGGATAAAAGCCAAGTAAACAAAGACCAAGAATTACAAATTTCCAGAGGAGGTCGACCCGTCACATCCCGCTGTTTAAATTGCCCAGTGGTTAGAGTACTCTCTGAACCAGGATGTGGGAGATCCAGTTTCAAGTCCCTCTACTGCTGAAAGGATTTGAATATACTTCTCGTACCTCCAAAGAGATCACCCTAATCCCCAGACTTTAACTCCACTCTGAGTATCCTGTGTCATTCTTCTGGGGTGGGTTGTTATTAATCTCTCAGGTTAACATTATTCATAGTTTCATAGTTGGTAGGGTCAGAAGGGACCTGAGCAGATCATCAAGTCTGACCCCCTGCCATGGGAAGGAAAGAGTATTGGGGTCAAACGACCCCGGCAAAGTATCTATCTAACCTCCTTTTGAAGACCCCCCGGGTAGGAGCGAGCACCACTTCCCTTGGAAGTTGGTTCCAGATCCTAGCCACCCTGAATGAAGTAGTACCTCCTGATATCTAGCCTGAATCTACTCTCTATCAACTTATGGCTGTTATTTCTTGTTACTCCTGGTGGTGCTTGGGGGAAACAGAGACTCTCCCATAGACTGCTGGTCTCCCTTGGTCAGTTTATAGACAGCCACCAGATCCCCTCTAAGCCTTCTCTTGTGGAGGCTGAACTGGTTCCACTGAGCCCAAGAAAGGGATGCTATAGTGTGGTGATTAGGACACTCTCCTGAGAGACAACAGATCCCTTCTCTGCCTAGTTTGGAATAAGTATTCTCAGTCTCTGCTTCTGATTTGTTTCTCTTCCTCAGTGCCCAGTGATACCTCCCCTCCACTCTGATTCTTCCCCTCCCCTACCCACTGCTACCATTGTCCCTGGCTGACCCTAAGGTGGTGGTGGGGGGAACCCCAGAACCACTTCTGCCCTACTGTAGCAGGGGCTGCACAGGGAGCCAGACTCAACTAGGGACAGCGGTGACAGCAGGTAGGTTCCCTTTTCCTACTTTGTATCCCTGAGTATTCCCACCAGCCTAGGAACACGTGCAGAAAAGGGAAACCTTGTCCACTGCTGCTGTCCTTTGCAGAGAGCTGGGCTCAGCATAGCTGTTTCCTACAGCCCCAACTAGAGCTGGACAGAAGTGGCTGGGATAGCAGCAGAGATGAGCAAGTCTTCCTTTCCTGTGCCAAGAAGCATAAGTAGAGAGGGCAAGGGGGCAATGGGAAAGGAGACATGTGCCAGACATGCCCCCCCCCCAATCCCTTGCTTGATGACTTGTAAGGACTCCATTTGTGGGATGCTAACTCCACTCAAGAATCTGGTGAGGAGTGTATACTCATAGATTCATAGACATTTGGGCTGGAAGGAACCCCGAAGGATAATCAAGTCCACCTGCCTGCCCCAGGGGCAGGAAGTCAGCAGGGCTCATAGGATCCCAGAAAGATAAACAACCAAATATGTCTTGGAGACATTCAAAGTGGGTGCTTGAAACACCTCTGGCAGCAGTCTGTTCCAAACCTTGGAGGCTCGGACAGTGAAGAAGTTCTTCCTTATGCCCAGCCTAAATAGTTTGCGGCAGAGTTTGTGACCGTTTGATCTTGTCATCCCTTGGGGCGCTCTGGTGAACAGACATTACCCCAGATCCTGGTGAACATCCCTGAAAAACTTATAGGTGGCCACCAGATCGCCCCTGAGCCTTCCTTTTTCTACGCTGAAGAGTCCCATGGCTCTCATACCTAACTCAGTTTTGTGAATTTCTCTAGGTGTAATGGTATTTAAAATCAGGTGTTGGAGCAGGGGCGGGCAATTATTTTGGGCAGAGGGCCACTTACTGAGTTTTGGCAAGCCATTGAGGGCCGCATGACAGGCAGCCCAGGGCAGATAAATATTAATTTTCTAAATATTTTAGGGACCCATGGGCCGGATAGAATGGCCTGGCAGGCTGCATCTGGCCCCCCGGGCTGCATTTTGCCTACTCCGTGTTACAGTATCTAATACAATGTACCTTTTAAGCATACATCTCAAAACAATTTAATCATTAATAAAATAATCAACTCTAGAGCTCTGATAAAAAATTATTTCTGTATCTATTCTTTAATATTAACTAAAACCATATGTATGAAAGGCAGAAATAGATTCCATAGTGTTAGACAAGAAACACTTAACAGTTGTGCAAATGGTAGCTTTGATGAGCTAATTACAGCTCATTAAAATGTCTTTCTGGTTGACGTAATATTTTTTGTCTCAAGAGATGAGACAAGCGGGGTATGCACATTCAGTAGCTTTTTTACTTACTTATGCCAAAAGGAAGAAATTAAATTCAAATCCCTTAGAGATTAAATTGCTGGTGTAGAAGATTATAAAAATAACTAGCTCTTTTATTGCTTTGGACTTCATCAAAGGGGTTCTACAAAAATAGTAAGTATAGTGAAATATCCTTTCATATCCCAGTAGTTTGGTATGCTCTAAATGAAAAGTACAATAGTGACACAACTTAATTGCATATTTACTGAGAAACAGCATGTTATTTTACGTTGGTAATGCCCTGACTACATGGTAACTCTACTGGAAACAATCTTAATTATACATTAACTTTAATTCATGGGTGAGCCTCAAGATTTTAGATCAGATAAATGCATCTATAACTGGGATTTCTTGTCCTACTCTCAGCTTCTTCCAACTTGCTGCTTTTATTGTACCACTTATTCTCATCTGTGGGTCTAGAGCAGGCTCCTGTAGCTTCTAAGCAAAGTCTTGGATCCACCTTTGGCTTGTAATGTGGGATAAATTAAGGCCAAAATGAATCTGAATTAATTTTAAGGAGGTGGGGAGGGGCAATGAGGTCTAGACAGAGAGGTGTTTCTGTTGAAGCAGAAAGCTGGGGCTCAGTATAGTTAAGAAAAAGAGTGATGTCCTTAAATGCATAACTCCCAACTTCAGTGCTTTACTTTAAAAAAAAAAAACAGAAAAAAGGATGAGATTCTGGTTTGTTCTTCAGCCTGTATAGTAAATTCTTTCCTATTCCCCTAATAGCTGTGCAGAAATGTCATTCTGCCAAATATAGGAGAAATTAAATTGGGTATATTCTATCATTTTATCTCCAATTTTCTCTGTTTGACGACAACACAAGATGAATAAGAAAGCTTAGAAATAAGAAAAATGTTGGGAAAATTGTTTAAGAATCGCTGTTGTTCACAACAATGGAAATAATTATTTTCATGATGCTGTTAAGGTCAGGCAGAGGTAGGTATATGTGTTACATTAATTGGATTGTAGAATTATGAAGGCTTGGATCTTTGAGATAAAATTATGAAGACTTGGATCTCTCACTGGACCCCCTGTTTAAGATTGAAGTACCAAAGTAGAACAAATTCACTTGAGCTGTTGATACTTCAGAATGATTGGTGGTTAAGCCCAGGTCATCTTCCCTTATTAAACAATTGGTAAGCAGATCAGCTGTGTCAGCCAGGTCTGACAAAACAGACACTAACAATTCTGAATTGTTTTGCCTTGTATCTTTCTTTGTTTCCAAAAAATGACAGCCTCAAATCTCTTCAGCAGACAGGAGGGACTTAAAGCTGAGTCTGCAACATCTTGGATCAGTAAGCAGTGATGCAACTGAGAGTTTTGATTGATGAAAGGGGATATCATTTGCCTTAGTGATCCCATATTCTGGAGCAGCCAAGAGCCTGCCCAGTTCTCCAAGTTAGATCAGCCTCTGGAGAGTCTAACTTGCATTTGGCTTCTCATCGTCGCCTGCAATCACTAAGAGTTAGAAAATACTTGGAGAGTAGTCTGCTCCAAGCATTTTTCCTCTCTTCCCCCAAACTGAGCCATGGCTCACCCCACACCAGGACCCAGGAAAGCTCTGGTGTCAAGCCAGGAAGGGCCCTTAACACTGGTGGTACTCCCAGTCCCAGCTTTCCACTCCCCTGTATGCCAGAGGAAAGCTGCATGTGACAGAATATAATAGAGAATTGGACCTAGCATATACCCCCACACTGTCTTCCTGCTGCCATCCTCCCATACGTATTGGACAGACAACACGGTAAAGCGTAACTTAGTGCACCACATCAGATAGCTCTTTTGGGCTTTGAGTAATCCCTTGAAATCACCCTCTGTGTTTTCACTGAGCTAAAAAAATAGAATTACTCTAGTGACTCTCTCTGTTCTTGACAAGGTTCACAGGCATGTCAACGGCACTTCTGAAGTGTGTTTTGTATCAGCATGTCACTAACATTTATACAGTGGAGTACTTTTGTTTAATTACTTTACACTTCTCTGACAGTTTATTAATCTGCCAGTTTAATCCTTCATTACATTTTATGACAAGAGGATTATGTATAATATATTTTGATGTGTTTAAGAATTAGTTGTCACTGAAAGCTGCTATTTGAAATAAATTTGAGGTAGGCACAGTGTTTTGATGTAAGTACACAGGGTGAAAACGCATCCTTCTTTGTTCCCAATAAATATGAAGGCTGCAAGATTGACTGCTGATAGAGAATTGTGCCCACTTTTTTTTTTTACTAAATAACTTGAATTATAACTTTGTGATAGTATAAAAGCTGCTTTTGACTTGGCTTTAAATGGGAATTTTACAGTATTTTATTTGCGTTCATTTTTTCAAGTAATTTTTCCCAGTATTGGATTTTACTGTATAGCTAGCAACATACAAGTTTCTGAATTCAGCAATGTTCAGAATAAATAATGAAAAATCATAGTCTAATGAGAGCCCGTATTGCTGGGACCAGGAGGTGATGCTGACTTTTCAAGGCAGGCTCAAAAAATTAGTGAAGTATAATTTTCCTTTAATTTTTTGCTAATGCCAACATATTGTACATGAAAAGGCTAGGGTTGTTTAACTAAGAGTGACTTTAAAAATATACTTAATGCCTTGTGTTGTTGCTGTTTAGATGTGGTATTAATATGACATCAGTAATAGGCTGTTTGGGAGAGATGGGTTTTATAACAGCTGGTTTCATCTCTAACTATGCATTAGATACTTGTGAGCAGACTTTGTTAAGGGTAAAAAAATATGCACCTGAGAGTGATTTTAAGGTGCTATTTGATAAGAGCAACAGTGGATGCCTCAGTGTTCATCTCAGCACTGCACTGTGCCTGTGGCTGATCTGACTCTGGCACCTAATTTAAATCTGAAGTTTGGGGTAAGATTACAAATGAGATCAACTAGTTCTTGTTTCCATCAGTCATGTCCACTAGCAAAGGGTTGTTTGGTTTTTTTAAGCCTTTTCATTTCCAAAAATTGTTTTGCTGGTTACTATTGAATAATACAGCTGACTTGCTTAATTTTATCTACTGAAGAAATAGCTAGTTCTAAGAAGCCTTTAAATGATCAGTTTAATGAGTATGCCTATAAGAAGGCTTTAGTTCCTTCAAGAGATACAAAATTATTATGAAAAATATCTAGGCTTTCATAGCTATGGAGATCTGTTTCTAACTCTTGCTTTAGCCTCAGTTAAAGATTGTACTTTTATTTGAAACAAGATATTTAAATAGTAACTGGAATTCAAATAGCAGACTGAATTGTAGTTCAGTGTTGTGAAAGCTGTTTGCACGGCAGAGCTCCAGTTAATGAAGGAGAAAATAGGAAGTGTTTTCCCCAGAGCCCTTTGCATGTTAATTGCAATAGAAGTGCATAAAGTATTTATAAAGGTAGAATTGAGCATTTTGTGGCTTTGTTAATATTTTTGTTAACAAAATAAAATATACAAGCATTCCATTTTAAAGTTTAATATTCAGTCAAGGTGATTTGTCTTTATATTTCAAACAATATAATGTCAGTATTAGACTTTATATATGCTGTATATTTCATTAATAGAAAGGAAAGGTTTTTAGTCAGTTCACTGGGGTAGATGATGAGAAAAACAAAATACTACTACCTCAAATAACATAGCAAAAAAGAAACCTGTATGGTACCCTGACTGGGAGAAGGACAATTTTAAAATTATTTTAATGCATATTTATTAGCACGATTTTAAATCCAATTTAGCACCTCATGTACATAATGATGGAAATATTTAAAAAATGTGCTAACTCATCAATTCTAGGTAGGTTTGAGTACATTATTATAGATTTCATAGACATTAGGGCTGGAAGGGACTTTGGAAGATCATTGAGTCCAGCCCCCTGCCCAAAGGGCAGGAAGTCAGCTGGGGTCATAGGATCCCAGCAAGATAAGCATCCAATTTACTCCTGAAGGTGTTCAATGTAGGTGCTTGAACCACCTCCGATGGCAGGCTGTTCGAGACCTCGGGGGCTCGGACAGTAAAGAAATTCTTCCTTATGTCCAGCCTGAAACAGTCTTGTAGTAGTTTATGACCATTCGACCTAGTCATCCCTTGGGGCGCTCTGGTGAACAGACGTTCCCCCAGATCCTGGTGGTCAGCCCTGATAAACTTATAGGTAGCCATCAGATCACCCCTGAGCCTGCGCTTTTCCAGGCTAAAGAGTCCCATGGCTCTCAGCCTGTCATCGTAAGGTCTGTTTTCCTGACCTCTGATCATGCGCGTGGCTCTTCTCTGGACTCACTCAAGCTTCTCCACATCCTTTTTGAATTGTGGAGCCCAAAACTGGACGCAGTACTCCAGCTGCGACCTCACCAAGGCCGAGTACAAGGGGAGAATGACGTCCCGGGATTTGCTCGAGAAGCATCTATGGATGCAAGCCAGCGTTTTGGTTGCTTTACTAGCCGCAGCATCACATTGCAGGCTCATGTTCATCTTGTGGTTAGTGATGACTCCCAAGTCTCTTTCTTCTGTAATGCTAGCCAGCGTAGCACTGCCGAGCCTATAAGTGGAGAAACGGAAGAAGGAGTTCTGACACTCATTCTGTATCTCAGAATGATGTGAAAATAAGAAGACTGATCTTTGATAATTTTAATGTGAATGCATTTGAAAGAATATGAATTAATGTACAACTGAAGGAACCTTCCAGACTCTTGAACCCAGTCCCCTGTATTTACTGGCAACCCTTTTTCCATTTAGTGCTCATACCACAATGACAAACAAGCACACATTTAAATGGCCAAATATAAAGTTATATGTGTAGGAACAAAGAATGGTTTTATGCTTCAGGATGGTAGCCAGGACCTTGAAAAGTAGGAGACACAAAAAGATTTAAGGCTCATAGTAGATAACCAACTGAACATTAGTTTCCAGCAGGATGCCATACTTAGCAAGGCAAGCTCATTTTTTTTAATGGATTGCTGTGTCTGCTTCTGGTGTACACACTTCAAAAGACATACTTTGAGTTGCAAATGGCAAGAGAAATAAGGCAATAAAAAAGGACTCTATATCAGAAATAAGACCAAGAAAAATATAGGTCCCTCACAGCTGATACAGAGAGGGCTGAAGTATTTATAATGCTATTTTTACTTCAGCCTTCACAAATAAAGTCAGCTACCAGATGATGAAGATAGGGAAAGGGAGGGAAGGAGGCAAACTGCCTAGAGTAGTGGAATAACAGGTTAGGGGTTATTTAGACAATCTAGATGCTTTTAAGTACACCAGACACAATTTGGCTTGCAGTACTAAAGGAACTGGCTGAGGTAATTTCAGAGCTATTGACTATCATATTTGAGAACTCATGGCAGTCAGGTGAGGTCCTCAATAACAGAAAAGGGCAAATACAGTGACTGTCTTAAAGAAATGGAAGAAGGAGAATCTGGGGTCAGATCAGCCTGACCATGATACCTGGAAAAATCATGGAGCAGGTCATCAAGTAATTATTTATAAGCACCTGGAGAAGAACAAGGTGGTTGAGAGCAACAAGCATGGATTCACAAAGAGAAAGTCATACCTGACCAATTATTTCCTTGAGGCACAGTGAGATGACCTTTTATGATAAGGTATTAGGCTCTTTTGATGGGAGGAAGTAATGGCTGTGATATACCTTGATTTTTAGCAAGGCTTTTCACATTGTTTTCCACAACATTCTTATTAAAAAGCTAAGTAAATACAGACTATATAGAAGTACTGTAAAGTGGACAAACAACTGGTTGCATCATCATGCTCAATTAATGGCTCAGTATCTAGTTGGGCAGAGGTATCAAGTAGGATTATCCACAAGTCTGTTCTGGGTCCATGATCTGCAAGTGCCTATATGGGGAACTGGCTTGTTTGGAAAAAGTCATAATGGGATCCAGTGGTTGGAAACTGAAGCTAGATGAATTCAGACTAGAAATAAAGTACAGGGTGTTTATAAAGTCCTTGTGCAACTTTCAACTTTAATAACTTTGGATATACAGATGATGGAAGCAAACTGTAAACAGAGATTGAAAGCATAATTCATTAAGTTTCTTAGCATAATATAAAAATCACAAATGCAATTCATAAAATCACAACTGTAAAATATTTTCTGCGAGTTGGAAAACTGGATTGAGTGATATGTCACGAAAGATGGCAGTTATGCTGAAGTTTAGAAATATGAGCTGTATTGTGTTAAAACTTAATACATTATTGCTTTCAATTCCTTCTACCAGCTTTATAAACACCCTGTACATATTTTAGTGTGGACAAAATTAACCACTAAATATCTTTTTTAGAGACTTAGTGGGTTTTCAGTCACATAAACATGAAATGATAACTGGATATTTTGCTAAAAAAGGCATGATCTAGCTGTATGAAACAATGCTTGATTGGTGCCTGAAGGAGCTTGAACTAGATGTTTATAATGGCCTTATAATTGTGGTCTTTCAGATGCTTATCTGCCAGTAACTCTTGAAGTTAACAAGTGGTGAACTAAAATTACATTTCCCAGGTAAAGAAATGCCGGGCACACTTTTTGAAGATAATGAAATTCCACTTTAGTTGAAGACTGTTTTCATGTAAAGAAAAAGTTTGCTTTGTAACTCAACTGTATTTGCATCAAGAGGCTTCAGTACTAGAATTCAGTACATTCATGAATGCTGAGCTATGTGATCAAAACTTGTTAAGGTTAGCTATGTTATTAACTTATGTCAATGAGCCTCATTTTCCATACCAATAAGACAAAGAGCTGGATAAATAGTAGATTTTCTCCTCACAATTCAGAATAATCAAGCTCACGCTTTCAAGTGAATCTGCAGGACTTGAACTTTTTGTGTAGCCATTTGTGCACCAGATCCCACAAGGCTCATGCAAGTGTTAATTTTTGTAATTGTGCTGAATGGATGTATTGTTAGATTTGCATTCTATGGGCAGCATTGATACCAAATGTCCACATAGCAATTGCATAGACAACATTTTAGATATTGCCAGGAATGTGAACACCTGCATGCTTTCAGGATTATTTTCACATCCTTAGCTAGCTTTGCTTGGACAGATACCTTTCTCACAAAACAAACAGGACTGGTTAGCAGTCTGTCCAAGATTTTCATGTCAGCTTCCTCAGCAGCTGCTAGGCGTTCTTTTTCTTAATATGATCTAGCAGTCTCAGTTGCTTCTGGATAGAATTTGAATGTAAACATGTCTTTTTGTTCAGAAGAACTCAAATATAAGTGAATAGGCTGTGAGCTTAATGAATGTAGATTGCTTTCTCCCTTCTTCAGCATTAAACATCTGAATCAATACTGCTGTGTTAGAACCATCTTAATGTAAACCTTATAAACTTAACAAATATATATAATGTTCTTTTGGCAGGTTGTCAATTGCATATATACTCTGTGCTCTAAATGGGAAGAATAATATGTCAAATTGTATTGAAAGTAAATTGTGAGCAATCTCTTGTTCTTGCAAATGAAAAAAGTGGGGGGAAAATGTTTTTGAAACCATGTAGTAGTGATGCCTGACTTACTGGCTCCATGGGCCAGGTGAGTGGTGTGGGGTCAGTTTGAGGGCCAGATCCTGTGTGGGGTCAGTCTGTGGGTGCAATCCAGTGTGCTTATCTGCTTCCACATGCTGGCCAAACCCTAGGCACCCAGTGCAGCCACACCAGCCTGACCTCACATGGTAGATCTGGTTGCACACAGACCTAACCCTACAAGCCAGCACCATGTTATTAGGCCCACAGGATTTCCCATGGGTCGAGAAATTTGGCAATAGAGGAGTAGTTGTTAACCCTGCCACTGCCCCCCTGCTGCCAAATTTCTGAACTGGGGAGCCTTGCAGACCAGATGCGTCATCCAGATCCATGAGCTGGATTTGGCCAGTGGGCTGGAGGTTGAGTACCATTGGCCTCTGGTAATTTTGTAGTAATATTTCACAACTTTTATTGTAAGAAGTAATGTTAATTTATACATAGTGTGGTAATATTAAAGGGGATAAAACGTTAAGAGAATTGTTTGAGAAAAATTACAGGCTACTAGATTAAAGTAACAATTGTTTAGAGGTTGGTTAATCAGTTTCATTGTCACAGTGTAACTCCTGTTATTAAAAGAATGCCAAATTTATAATTATTGTGAAGGGAAGATTGCTTGTGTCATGTTAATTATAAGCTGGCATAATATGGGGAGCTGTTCTGTAAAATTTGCAGCAATGTTTTAATTCAAACTGATACACTCCAATTTTTACTGATACCGAACTTCTCTGCAACAGTCTAATACTTACGTTGTTTCAGGAGCTAGTGCGAACTGGTGTTTCCTCTTAGTAAGAGGGGAGCTGATGTGAAATGAGCAGACACATTGCTCTGATGCTTTTAGGCAGAAATGCACTCATGTTAAGAGGTTAATTGCTAGTGAATTTTAATTTTCATGCCATATGTTCTTATTGTGATTTGCCTCCTTTCTTTTCCACTCTTTCAGGGTGCTCACAGAAGTTACATTTTTCATGCGATAAGGCCCCTGAAAAAATGCTCTACAGCCATAACATAGTAAAATTCATGGCTGCAATGCTTTTTAAATGGCTGATTGCACAAAAATTAAATCCTCATCTGATGAAGTATCAGACGAGCACTCTAAGTCAGGGTGCTGTAGGGTACCTGTGAACAGGTTGCCTGGGAAGGTAAATTTTGGGTGACTCTGCCTGCATACATGTAGCTTTGTGGGGCTGGGCTGGTGCTTTCATGGGCAAGCACCAGCCCAGCCCTGCTTCCGGGGCTATCACAGAACTGAGACAGAGTCTCCTCCCAGTGCAGTGGGGATGAGAAATCCTGGAGGAAGCTTCTGCTTTCTCATGCCCCCCCCAGCAGTTACCCCTACTGGGTTCTTGGGGGAAGCCAGTCCTGGCATGCAAGGCAAGGGAGCTCTCTCCATTTCACCCCCCCCACCAGATCCTGCATGGGCATCTTGACAGTGGCAGAGGCTGCCGTTGCCAGGAGTTGGGGGCAGCGGGGGGGTGGTAAAAGGGGTTGTGAAATGGAGCTTTTCCACTTCATGGATCCAGCCTGGCTACCCCTGCTGGGGTCTTGTGAGGAGTCAGGCTAGGCTGACAAGGCGGGGAGGACTTCATTTGCCCCCTTCCACACCAGCTTCAGGCATGGCAGCCTCTGCTGCTGTCAAGATGCTTGCATGGCGGGGGAGGGTGCCCCCCTTGCCTCACAGGTCTGACCTGTGTCTCTCCCAGGCCCCAGTAGGTGTAGCTGGTGGGGCATGTGCAGCAGGGGTGGCTCAGACCCTCCTCCCTCCCTCCCCCTGCCACTGCTAACAATTAACAGCTGGCAGTGGGGGCAGGGCTGAGGAGAGGGGTGGTCTGGCAAATTTCAGGGGGGCTGCTGGGCAGGGCTGGTGCAGGCAGGCTTCAAGCCCCCATACCTAACAGGCAAATGCCTATTGGGTTCAATGGCGCTCTAACTCATGGTGCTTGCATAAAGTACCATGAGTTAGTGTGCCTCCCTGACACTTCTTAAGAAATCTGCCCTACCTTAGATTTTATATGTTGAAGTCTTCCTTTCTCTCCTTTCCCTCCTTTTGCAGAAAAGTTTTGCATTCCATCATTTAATTCTTAAACAGAAAAAATAACTTCCTGGACTTTCAGAAGGCCTTTGACACTGTCTCTCACCCCATTCTCATTAAGAAACTGGGGGACTGTGGTGTCGACACTCACGCAGTCAAATGGGTCACCAACTGGCTGGAGGGCCGCACCCAAAGAGTGGTGGTGGATGGGTCATTTTCGACTTAGAGGGATGTGGGCAGTGGGGTTCCGCAGGGCTCAGTCCTCGGGCCCAAACTGTTCAACATCTTCATCAGTGGCTTGGATGAGGGGGTAAAAAGCACCCTGTTCAAATTTGCTGATGACACTAAGATGTGGGGGGATGTGGGCACACTAGAAGGGCGGAATAGGCTGCAATCAGACCTAGACAGGTTACAGGAGTGGATGGACGAGAATAGGATGGAATTCAACACCGATAAGTGCAAAGTGATGCACCTGGGGAGGAAGAACCGGCACCATATCTACAGGTTGGGGAACTCCCTTCTTGTCAGTACAGAGGCAGAAAAGGATCTTGGAGTCATCATTGATTCCAAGATAAACATGGGCCAACATTGTGGGGAAGAAGTCAGGAAGGCCAACCGTACCTTGTCATGCATGCACAGATGCATCTCAAGCAGATTCAAGGAGGTGGTACTCCCCCTCTATGCAGCACTGGTCAGGCCGCAGCTGGAGTACTGCATCCAGTTCTGGGCGCTGCACTTCCAGAGGGATGTGGACAACATGGAGAGGGTCCAGAGGAGGGCCACTCGCATGATCAGGGGTGGCAGAGCAGCCCTATGAGAAGAGGCTACGGGACCTGAACCTGTTCAGCCTTCAGAAGAGAAGGCTGAAGGGGGATCTAGTTGCTTGTTCCAAACTAGTCAGAGGGGACCAGCAGGCACTGAGGAAGTCCCTGTTCCCCCCCCCAGCACTACCAGGAGTGACCAGGAATAACGGTCACAAGCTGGCAGAGGGTAGATTCAGACTAGACATCAGAAGGCGCTACTTCACAGTCAGGGTGGCTAGGAACTGGAACCAACTTCCAAGCGAAGTGATATAGGCTCCTACCCTGGGGGTCTTTAAGACAGGCTAGGCAATCAGCTTTGTGCTGTCATTTGACCCCAGTACTCTTTCCTGCCATGGCAGGGGGTCAGACTTGATGATCTGCTCAGGTCCCTTCTGACCATAGAAACTATGAAACCTTGAATATATGCCACTTCTGTTGTTTCTTGGTCATAATATGTCTACAAACAACTTAATCATGCACACTTTATTTAGAAATCTTGTTTTTTCCAGCTACCAATGGCTCTCCCTTCTCTCTTATTTTCTTATATTGCATATTTAGAGCTCCTATTTTAATTCAGTTTGGGTTCAAACCTATTACAAGGCAGATGTCTATGTGAAATGTTTAGATTTTAAGAGGTGTTTATATAATTTAAATTTCCGGAGAAGACAAGTCAGTGGAGTCCATGAAATTTAAATCTCAGCACTCTATTTTCTTTCTTGCGCCCCTCTCTCTTGGTCTTACAAAAAGTTCAGTTTAGATATATAATCTTTAAATACCTTTATTCATCCTTTTTTGTTTATCCCTTTCATATAGTATCCAATGTTTTGTGTAATTTCAAAGAGTTTGTGGCTTAAAATACCTTTCATTTTTAAACTGTAAACTTTGTGAAATGTAGACCTATAAGGCCTTTCTTTTCTTGCAGGAGTAAGTATTTTAAAATCCTTGACAGCCATTTTTTCAGGTTAGAATTGATGCTATCTTTTATTTTTTTGTCTATTTAATTTCTGCAAACTAAATAAAATTCTCCTAAGAAAATCTAAACTGGCTTTTAAAAGAAGATTCCAGACATCCTTACATTCAAATTGATTTGAGGTCTTAAACTTTAATTTAGTGTGTAAGAACAGTAACAATATTTCATGACATTAGGCAGTGTACAGTATCTGATTATTTTTTGTACTGTTGTTCTATTTCAAAATGTTTCTTGTATTTCCAGACAGAAAATGCAGTTTGGGAATTAGAGGTCTTTAAAATAAATAAATAAATGAAGATATAAGCCTTTAACCTCTTTTCAAAACCTTGTCTTTTGTATATTTTAAGTCATGGCTTATCATCTGATTCAAATTTATAATAAAGTTATTGTTTTCTAATGGCTGTTCATTTTCTTATGTGAAATAAGTTGGTATTCTTGGTACTAATGCCTGTAACTAATGCCAAAACTAACTAATATTTACAAATGTTTGTCTATTGAAAATGGTATCTTTAGAAATAGAATGGATATCCCTGGTGTGTGTGTGTGTGTGTGTGTGTGTGTGTGTTTACTTTTTTGTCCCCTATGTTGTGTGAAAGAAACCAAGGGAAGAAATGCACTGGTAAATTTTTAGTACATACACATTTAGTGAATTTTGTTTAGTATGATGTAACAACCTAAAATAGAATTTTACTTTTAACATGATGGGTGTGCGTAGTTATTGAATCAGAAGTTAACAACCCCAGCATTAAAAGAGTGAACACCTGGTCACAAGTATTACATATCCAGAAGTTGACACTTCATTAAAATAATAAATTGATAGTATAAATAATAGACTTCATGAGAAAAAGATGAAGGTGGCCATGCTGGATCACACCAGTGATAGGGTAAATTTCTTCCTAATCTACAATAGAACGATGTTGTAGTCCATATGTATATTTATTAATTGCAACTTAACCTTCTGTAGTTATTTATGGGGGGGGTTTTCTTGTTAATCTGTTTTTCTCTAGGTATTGATGTGAGAATAATTAATGACTGTTCCTGTTTCCTCCTTCACTTGTGTGTTTACACGTGTGATATACCAAAGTATTGCTGAGGTCAGGAAGGATTCATTTTTTTAAGATGTATTACATTGACACTAGTCAGTTAATACATTTGAAATAATGCGAAGTCAAACTTGTCTGTTTTGTAGTTTCAGTTATCATGAAGCATAGTACTTTTAATAACATATGCAGAATTATTAAAGGTAAAGGCACTATTCTCTGTTTCTAGACTGCTCAGTGTCTCTGGAACCAATGAGACAGTTGAGAAACAGAGTGTATATTACCCTGTAACCTTTGAGATGGCCACATCTTCCGAAAGAGACAGAAGAGCCTTGTTAAGAATTAATCAAGTGTACCAAAAATAATATTAGTATGTCTGTCACTGAGAGTTAAAATGCATTAAACAAACAATACTGCGCATAAGGAGGAAAGTCTTATGATATTATGTTCCATGATTTTTCTAATTTACTTAAAATATTTGGTTTTAAATAGAATTTCATTGGCTTTACTGTGATTGTGAAATAACTGATAAAACATTTATTATAAAACATTCCATATAATTCCTACAATCTTCTATCCAGTAGTCATGTTCAATATTAGTTATATCCTTTGCTTTGTATCAAAGAACAAAGATAGTCTTTTGCTTGATATTTGCTTTCTGATTAAATTTATGACACTACTTTTATTGTTCTTGTCTCTATACATTCTTTTACCTTTCCAGATCATTGACATCTTTTACTGATGCTGCTGCAATTTACTATTTGCTAAATATTAATGTAGGAACATGTATTTTGTTGAGTATTCATGTTACTTGTCAACATATGATGTATTAGACAAAAACCCCTGCATAAACTTGATAAGTTTGTGACTACAGTCATTTTATTTATGTACACATATTGTTTGGACGCCTCACAGAGAGTTACTTATTGGCACGGGTCTTAAGCCAAGGGAACCATGATATGGCCCATAGGCTGGATCTGGGTTGTGGGGCTCCCCATGCATCTAGAAATTTGGTGGTAGATGAGTAGTGGCAGTGTCAGCTGCCATGGCTGCTGGAAGTGTGGTAATTAATACTGCAGCCATGCATTCTGCCCATGGGGCCAAATGAGTTGAGCAACACTGGCCTAAACTACGAATTTGTCTTCCTACTTCAAAGGCATCCTTATATGGAAGTAAAAGTTTGCAAGACTAAGACTACATACATACCTTCAGATAATCTGGGAGAATTTTCCCAGGTTTGTTCTCCTAGAAGAGAAATTTAACCAAGAGCTTTGTGTGAGGCCCAGAAGAATGCAGAATTTTTAGTGTTGACATTGTTCAGCTTACGGGGAGGGTTGGCTGTATGCACACATCTTGGCATGTTCTGCAGGCTCCCTTAGTCTGCCTGGTGACAGATGGTAGAAGTTCAGCAGAGCAGCCTGGTTGACTGACCCAGACTGATCAGTCAGGATGCGACTCCCTGCAGCACAATATGGGGATTGTGAAGGTGGTGTGTTTTGCTCCCTGCTGGAGCAGCAGAGTCCAGTGGTACTGTCTCCTGAAGTGGTGGGCAGGGGTGGGGGGAAGAGATGCTGAAGGACTATATTCTCTTGTCAGAGAAGCTATGGCATATGCAGACATTTGCTCTCCCAGACACAATTCACCTGGCAACTTAATCCTGTTGCACAATCATCAACTTAAGCCTGATTGCTCCCAGATAATTTTTCTCTCAGAATGGTCATTTATACTCTGGGAGAAAAAGCCTGAATATCTGTACATTTATAGTTTCTCCTGAGAAGAGTCACAGCTCTCCCAAGAAAAAGTGAATATCTGTGCAAGGCCTAAATGAAGGTTAGCTGGAAGAGTAAGCAGATTAAAAAAAAAAAAAAATAGATTGCTGCAAAATATTAATAACAATTGACATTGCCCTGAAACACACTGTTTTAAGATCTTGGTAGCTCTCTGTAGCTGAGGTTTGATCTGCTGTAACAGACTCCTACCAATGAAAACTAGATTATTAAAGAGTTTGTATGACTGGATGGATATTTAGAATTTATTAGGTTTTTTGAATATGTTTACCCTTCCCAAATGTATGATTTTGGAGATGGTTTAAATGTTGTTGAATTCTCTATTAGGAAAAGTACATTTATACCTTTTAACATAGTATTTTAGTTTGAAATAAAATGTTTTTAATTAATAATAGGCATTATGTGTTTCTTAAGGTGTGGTTTTTTTTTTTTTAAATCTTTTTCTCCCCTTCATTTCCAGGTCTAGCTGTTTCACTTCAATTGCTTCATGGAGATATTGAACAAATAAGGAGGGAGTACACATCTATATTTACCCATGGAGTATCAATAACAAGGAAGCTGGGTTTTTCCAATATTATTATGCCTGGTAAGTTAAAAATAAAGGGTGTCAGGTAAGAAAAATGGGATATTACTCAGTTTTAAATTTCTTTCCAAAGAACTTCTATATTTCAGCCATTTCAGACTTCAAGCCACTGAGTCTTTTAAATAGTTCTTTTTTAAACTTACTGAATTTACTTGAATATAATACAAGGCTTTTTCCTCAATCAGCGTGAGAGAAAAGCTCCTTGTCTTATATTTTCATACAAGAAAACTTAATTAAATACATTGCCTATCATTAGGCTGCTGCCAAAAGCAGCATGTGCTCAGTAATAGAAACTAACTATGAAGCTGATGAAATGCAGCCAACACTGAGCATGACTATAAAACAAATGGCCTGTATTGGCCAAACTTGCTGATGGGAACCTGCCACAAGGACAGGTTACTTCAGCCTATGTAAATAAGTTATATGGTAGTGCCTATTGTACTCAGTCTTCCTATACAAACTATGCATAGTTTGTATTATATGTAAGCAGACAAAAAAATAAACACACAGGTAAATGGCACAAAAGTGCTGCTTAAAGCATGTTTATGGAGTACCTGTGCTAAAACTTGCAGCAGTTTCAAAAAAGGTAAAATGCATTAATTCTGAATCAACTAAGTGTTTGGATACCCATGGTACTAAGTCATTGTTTTCAAATTTGCCCCTCACTTCCATGTACAACATCTGTACATTACCCACTATAGGGAAAGGGGTAAAATGAATCAATTCTGGATTAACTAAATTACTACAGGCATGCTTGTTTTAAAGTCAGTGTTTTCCAAGTTGCCCCTTACTTTCACGTGATCAAGGAGAGCACAACCTGACAGTAAGGGGGAGAAGGGGCTGCAGGGGGAAGTTGGGGAGGCAGAGGGCAAGGGGCCTACCTAACCCTCCCCCCCATATTTATTTTCCCTTATATAACGATGAGGGGGGACACATTCAAGGCAGACGTCCAATAATTAAATTCTATACCTGTGAAGTTATAACAAATGTATAACTTTTCCATATATAGAATCTAATTACTGGGGGACCATCTTATATTCAGGTGAATACAGTAATAAAATAAGAGACAAAGTACTGGGATTGCTGCTTTATTATATGACGGACTGTGAGGAGCAATTCTAAGTTAATATAGGATAAGTACTATCCCAGTTGGTATGATCCCAGGGTAGTCCTTGGCCCATGCTGATCATCAGCTTATTATCAACATTAGGACCCAGGGTATCACTAGGTCTGGAAAACATGCCATATATTTAATTTAAGATACAATGCAAACCAGTCACAAAGATGTGTTACCTTGTATGTGGAACATCTTTGTCACCGGTTTACCATTTTATGGTGCCATAAATTGGCTGAAGAAGTGACATTTTCTTAATAGTTGCCCTTCGGTGCCACTCTGTCCTGCCCTGCCTTCTGCCTGGCTTCATACTAACAAGGTTAACTACCCCTCACTACTAAATAGGCATTTCTTTTTTTAGCATTGGTACCTCTGGATTGGGATTGAGTGGGTTTGGCGTGTTTTCATGACATCATGACAGTAATATCTTAGAGACAGTTAGGCACAGAATGGATGTGCCCTCAGAGGTACAGAACTTTGAGGTTAATAAAGCAGTCTTATGATTATTTTGCAAATATACATTTGCAAACATTACGTTGTAATGTTTAGTAAAACATACTAAATGATTCAAACATTATAATTTAACTATGAATCTTACATGTATTTAATGGATGAGTGAGATTTAAATAATATAGACTGTTGCATAATTTGATTAGTTTGGTGCATCTCAGTGTAGTATGTAATGTAAATCAATTCAATACATTTTTTAAATATTATATACATGATGATTGTCAATGCAGATATACTGAACACAAAATAATTCCCAGTGAAGGAAGTCTTTTTGTCTAATTCTTAGCAGTCCATGATTTAATGAGCTGCTGCTGTGCGGTGCCATATTTCCTTTGATTGTCATAAATAACTCTTTCCTCCTATTTCCTTATCTTCCTATTGTGAGAGACCGCGATGTTTAAAATTATTATAAAAATGTGTTATAGTATTGCAGTATCTGCCCCCTCACTTTCAGAGCTAAGTATTATGCAGGTTCAATTGAAAACTTAAAAAATATAGTGAGATTTCACTGTGCTGTTTCATCATCTCAAAAATTGCCTATACTCTTTTGTTTTGGAATCACACAGCTTTTGTCTGTCTTTACAAATGAGATTTGTATTGAGCTGAGATAATCACCATACCCCTGAAATTTATATATTCCGCATTGCTATTCAGAAGAGTATACTAAATATAGTGAGTCGCTTGCAACAGATCAGCCACTGAAATCACTATGGGCTTTTAAAAATCTTTTGTTTCATTTTCTTTCAGCTTTTTTTCTTTAGCAATATTTCTAAACCTGTAATCAATTGAAATAAATTGAGAAATTAATATGGCCATTTGATAGGGGAAACAGCATTAGTTTTATTATTTCCTTTCTTTTTGTCGCAGTTTAGTATTTTGTTCAGGTCAATTAACTCTCAAGTGAATGCTCGTAATCAAACCATCACTGAATTATTTAATAATAGACTTGGCATGCAATGTAGCTTAGATTCTGTACAGTTTAAATAGGAGTATCCACATGCAAAATGCCAGATTAGAAAGCACTTTTCCTTTCTGATGCGCTTTGTACTGTAGTTGCCCTTCATCTACCAGCTAACACTGACCATTTTCTCTTGGAGGATTTTAGCTCTATCATTAAAAGTAATGAGGATCAGCATACATGCTGTATCGGAGATTAGACAATGCTATAACGCATGTTTTTGTAGAGTAATGGCTTTTGTGCCGCTGGAGTTTGACAGGGTGAAGCCGTAGAATGCTCTTTCCAGGGCATATGAACTATTAATTTAAAACCTCAACTGTTTTAGGAAATAGGAAAGAAGATTCAGATGGATTGAAAAGCCACTCATTTCTCAGCTTGATTCAAATCTCACATGTATCTCCCTTGATGGCCAGGAAAAAAGAAATGCTATGGAACAGGTTCCTTCATGTCTTTTCTATCTAATCAAGCTACAGGGGCAAATTCTGTACTACCTTATGTTTGTGGACCTTGCTTTAATAATTTGATGCACAGGCAAAAATTCCATCTTTCCAGAAATGTTCAGAAAGCATTATACAGAGTTAGGCACAAATGTTTAAACCCTCAGCTGAGCTCTCACGAGCAGTTCCTATTCACTTTCAAGGAAACATGACCACACAATTACTTATGACCAAATCCAGTGTCACATAGGCAGATTATTAGTTCTGAAGGCTATCCAGTATAGTCCAGCTTCATCAGCCACCAAACCCATTCAGTGCCTGAGTTCGAGTAGTGCCTCCATTTTGAACTTCAAATTACCCTAGGCATCTACAATTCACTTTCAAGCATGTGCAGAAGCTTATCTGAATTGCTCATCTAACAGACAGCTAACTCTAACCTCAGCTCTGTTGGGATCCAGATTGATGCTCCTAAGGGCACAGACAGACAATTTTAGCCTGATCTGGCCCCAGACAGCTGTCTACAGCTATGACCAAACAGAAATGCATACCTGCAGACCTCTTTCAAAGGGCCCAATCCCACGAAAATCTGAACCCTCATTGTATGAGGGTTCAGGTGGCCATGCTCCAAACTAGAACACACTTTGTAACTTACGTCTGAGGAGCTCCCAGCTTATCACTGTTTTCAGAATGGGAGGGGGCAAAGGGAGCAGAGGG
>NW_017728931.1:95581821-95614594 GCF_001723895.1 Crocodylus porosus | reverse complement strand
ATTGGAGCCCCACCACCCCATCATTCAGTGCTGGCTGAGGAAACCCAAGAATGAGCTCCCTCTGCTCCCTTTCTCCCTCCCATTCTGAAAACAGCATCCAGGCTGGGAGTGGTGTTGCTACAGAGACCGGGCTGCAGGTTCTCAGCAATCCCCAACTCTGGTACCTAACAGTGAACTTCTCTTGGGTCTGGGTGCTTGTTGCTACTCATAACACTTCCTGCAAAGCACTATGAGTTGCTTTTCTGTCTGTGCCCTAAGTTCCCAAAAGAACCAGATCTGTTAGGCATGCTCAGAGCCTGTCAGGACTGTTTATGCATTTTACATTAAATGGTGATTGATTAAAAAAAATAGGGAAAAAACTCCTAACATCGGGGTCCAGCAGGAAGATGGAGTCACAACATTAGCAAAAATAGCATAATCGTTGAGGGTCACTACCGTAGGTTTTGGATTATACAGAAATCAAAAGTTGACTTCTTAACATACCATCTTGCTCAATAAAATACCCTGTGGAAGCCCATGCATTATTTTAGTAGATGATTCCTTGTAATAACAATAAGATTCTCAGAAGCCATCATTGGCCTCTCTCACATCCAGCTTTCGACATGTTTTGCAACCTAGGAGCATGGTCACTTTTGATGTCAGTTGTATTCCACTCTCAAGATCTGATTAGAGGTGCATTCCTGCCTTCTTGCCTGAAAAATGGGGAGGTAAAGCTGGTTCCCCAAATAACTCCAATGTATATTTTGTTTATTAACCTTGAACTATATATGACACTGTATGGTTGTTTACTTGGCCTGGTGAGATCTATTTGGAGTTTGTCACAGTTCTCTCTTCAATAAACATTTGAGGGTGTTCCATAACTAATAGCATTATTTCTGGTGAGGTTTTTTGTTTGTATGTTTTTTGTTTTCTTCTGCCTTTTATGCGGTTCACATGCAAGAGCATGCTTGTCAGCAACTCCCTTCCTCTGTTCTACTTTGCTTTTTATTTCTGTGGACTTAAATGCTGTGATTTAGAAGCTTGTGAATTATATGGTTGTTATGAAAATAACGTACTTGAGACTGTCAGCACTTCACATATATCATTATTTTTCAGTGAGTTATGGTTTTGAAAGGGAAAATGCATTTGTAGATGAAGCCAAGAATACAAGAGCTTAGGCTGAGAGCTAATGTTCGTTTACTGCAGAGTCAGTTCTCTGCACATCATGTTACTTGCCCCTTTATATTTGTCTGCATTATTTACCTTGAAAAAAGAACTGTACATGCAATGGGGAGCACATTATGTAAGTGAAAAAATCTGAATTTAACACTGCTGTTGGCTTCCACATTAAGGAAAGTGGACCTTCCTTATTTGTCTGCTAGCTTTTGTTCTTTTTTCTGGTTGGCAATAGATTGGCTTGTTCTTACCATTGCTAGTAATATTGCCTGACTGCATTAGCTATCCAGAAATGCATTAAAAGCAATATTGTCACATAAAACTGACCCAAAATTCAACCTTCCATAAAACTGTTTTAGAATCTTTGGGGAATAACCTGCTTGAATTTCTTTTTTAAATCCCATTTCTTCTAAAAGAACTACCATTTCTGCAAGTCTCAAGTGGGGAAATAAGGCTAATACATGAGCAGCTGTCCAGTTAGACAAGTACAATGAACTTTTAAATTACACTTCCCCTTCACTTCTCTCTTCTGCCTTGCTTTGTTGATTTGCTTGGTGCATTGGGAGCTGGAGGAATCATAGGAGGGGCTAGAAGAGGGGAAAAGGAGTAGGGTATTCAGAGAACTTTGCTCCATTTAGATCTTCTCTGGAAGAGGACAAGAGAAGGGAACCTTTGCAAGATTAAGGGGAATGACATTTAGAGAGCAGGTTGCTTTTGCTTTGCTGATTCTGCAGTTATAGATGGAGTGCAGCCTGTATAAGGCGATATTATTTAAGAAGATGCTCCTGACCTTGTGCATACAGGATTTCATAAGGGAACCTTCAACCTTTTGTAAACCTGAGGAGTGAGAGAGCACTCCAGGAAAGGGACAGTGGAGAAAAGTAACAGGATGGTAGTTAAGAAATACTAGGTTTTTTTGAAATTGACTTATAACTAAAAATGAACTTTGTAAACAGTGTTGCAAAAAAAAAAGAGGATGAAAAACTTTTGTTCTTGCAAAATTCTGCTGGAATTTTGACTCATTTTAAAGCCATCGTAAATCAACTGATTAAAAACTTGTGTGAAATTTGGTGAATTTGTTTGTAAATTTTAATCTAACCTGATAAATGTGTGTGATTTTAAGAGAATGTAGAAGTAGCAAGTATTGAAATGGACTATGGTATGAGCACATCTTCTGTAGGGCACAGAATTTGCTATTGGAGGGATGTTTCTCAGGGTTTGTTGGCAGCTTTTGTGATATGCCTTCAAAAACATGTATTGTCATACAAGTAAAAATGGATAATTCAATCATTTTAAAAGGAACCCTGTTAGTCATGCTCCTGTCTTTGATTAAAAGAACACGCAGTACTAAATCTTATCTGAAAATAACCAGTACTGTTACCAAAAATCAGTAGTATTCCAGGAATTTTAACATACAGGTTATTGATTTAATTCTTCCTTTTGTGTACTGAAATGATTGACAATAGCATTCCATGGAAATTAAGCTATTTACATGAAATTTCTTTTTAACTTACTTATTTCTTCCCATGCCTGCCCCCATGATAACCTTTAAAAGCTTATAAACAAAAATAGGAGAAAACCATAAACAAGTAGACCTACCCCTGACTTCTGTCAATTCTCATACTGCTATATGGCCTCTAGTTGCCTGTCTTCCCTGTTAAGGAATCTTTTTGAGGCAGGGGTCATCTCTTACTGTGCATATATTCAGCAATTAGAAGAAAGGTTTCTCAATCTTAGGACCTACTCTAATATTACCACTAATAATAATTGCTTGGTACCTATGTAAGGACTTCTAGCAAATAATTAAGTGTACGGTGCATTAATGAAGCATGTTTTAAACTGTAAGCCAGGGTATGGAGTACAACTACAGAAAACATCTGAATAATTTTATCCTTTAAATCTGGCATTTATACCTTCTCTGGCAGCTTCAACCAGATAAATACAATGTTTTCTGTAGCTTTTTTTTTAAACTTTTCAAATCTGCTATAAGAGGGGATAAACAATCCAGAAGGGCCAGGCATAATTCTGTGGTGAGTGTTTCAGTAGTCTTCCTTTTACAAAGCCAAAAGCAGAAAGAACTCTTCTTAAAAATTGGTCAAGTTCACTTTGAATTGTAGTGTGTCCATAATTTACTGGTTGATTTCCTTAACGATGTTCCTCTCTTAGACAGCATCAGCTATATGACCTTGCTTCCACACTACAGTCTCTTCCCGTACCACAGTCTTTCTGAATGATGGCCAAATGATTCAGTTCATGTGTAAAATTTGATTATTGCCTTCATAGTGCTGCCTTGACTACCTACCAACCCTGTGTTTATAAGAGGAGAACCCTTTGTTGCCCCAGTAGTATCAGCTGGAACTTAAAATTAGCATAGTCTCCTGGGACTTTACTAGTCAATTTTGAAGATGTATTTCAAAGTAAATTAACATTTTAAGGAAATAAATCTTTTTAATAGCCAAAATAGCATGGTCAAGGCTGTGCCTAATGCAGAAATGAATGAAGACTAGTCTTTCTCGAATTAACCTGTATACTATTACAACAGCTTGTATCATCTCCCTTTAGACTCAGCTGGTTCTGATTTGAGCTGTTCTGCCTTGTCCCCAACATTTCCTTCAGCTGTTTTCATTCCTTATAAGACTATCCTTCTTCTCTGTGAACACACATTCAAATAATCTGGGAGAATGCTCCCAGGTTTGTTCTCCCAGTAGGAAAACTTACCAAGAGTTACATTGCTTGCTAGAAAATGTTATTTAGAGTTTTGCTTTAGGGAACAGGTTTGTAGGTAAAATAGATATTCATTAGAACAGGGGTTTTCAACCTTTTTAAGGCAGGGTACCCCTTCTGGTGGGTACCCCTTCCGGATGTGGGGGTGGCAGGCTGCGGGGGTGGGATGAGGGGGATTGCTGACAGACAGCTGGACATGAAGCTAGCGGTGCAGGAAGCTTGCATGGGGTGACCACCGCCATCTATACATGCTGTGTTACCGCCAGGCACCAGGTGCTGCTTTCCTATGCCCAAGTATCCCTGCTTCTCCGCGCTGCCGGCTTCACATGCAGGCAGCTGTCAGCACCCTCTACACCCCTGGCATGCGGGGGTGGTGCAGGGAGCTTGCACATGGCACCTGCTCCTGCTGTCATCTATACACTCAGCACTGCCACTGTGCACTGCAGGAGAATGGGTGCTGATGGCCGGCTCCCCCCCTCCCCCCCAGCTGGATGGACGCAAAGCTGGCAGTGCAAAGAAGTGCCAAACTGCACAGTCACAGTGCCAAACTGCAGAGCCCTTGGGATTTCCGACTTTGGTGGACAGAGACCAGTAAATGCCCAAATTAAGATATGTGTGCATATGATAGTCCTTTGTTTCACAAACCTATGGTGGCAGGATAGAGCATGGACCGTATGACAACCACAGGGATACCAATCAGTGATGCCTGGAGATGAAGAGCCATCAGAAGGGAGAGAGGATACAAAAGGAGGGATTTCAGGACAACAAAGGATCTCCAAGAGGGAAACCTGAGGCCACTATGGATAGACGGTTTACCACCAGCCCATTTCACCCACTCTATGGATGGGGACGGAGGGCCTCAGCTCTCAACCTCCAGGTTGCTGACATCTGATATTCAAGAGAGAACCTCAGGGTGAAGCTTGTGTACTGGCCAGATGTACCTTCCCTCTATGACAGCTCTATGTCTGGTAGATAAAGAGTTGTTTGCCTTGCCTGCATTATTCTTATCTGCTATCACTTTGTATCAATAAAATTTGCGTATTATCAAATGGAGAGGTCGTTGTCAGTTTGAGGGTTTGGGTCTGCCCAGAAGAAGGTATCTGGGTCATAAATCCAGTGCCAACATGCATGTGCAGACATTTGAGGATCTGGGAGCGGAGAACTTGCAATGCTGACACTGCAAGGCAGGGGTTCCCCTGTGCAAATATCCCAGCCTGTATTTGTATGCCTGGTAACAGATGACAGTAGTGCAGCAAAGCACTGCTCAGAGTCAGCCTGTGTGGAGATTGTGAAGGGGGCATGTGCTGCTCTCTCCCAGGGCATCAGCATCCAGCTAGTGACATACTGTCTCAGGAGTGGGTGGTGAGGAGGGTGAGCCAGGAGGCAAATGCTAGAGGGCGGTATTCTCTTCTGATTGAAGCCACAGCATGTACAGATATTCGTTCCCCCAGGAGAAATTTTCGTTGGAGTGGTTTAGTTCTGGTTGTTCCCATGTTGTTTTTTTCCTGGAGTGGCCATTTTTACTTTGGAAGAAAAAGCCTGAAAATCTGTACACTCGTGGTTTCTGTACAATCATGGAGCAGCATGGAGAAACTGAATTATCTGTACGAGGCCCTTGTCTGCTCTGTGAAGAAAGAGAATCAAAGTTCCCTGACCTTCACTAGCCTTATGTACATGAACTCTGCCCCTGTCATTCTATTCATCAGCAAGATGGGTACTAAACCAAGCTTTTCTGTATACATTTCGGAGATGTTTTGCTACTAAATGTTGGAGCTGCTACTATGTTTTACCCCCATTTCTGCCCTGCAAGTCACAGCATAAGCCTTTAAAACTGAAATAATGTTTTTTAAAGTTTTGCATAAACCAGTGGGGCCAATGTTTTTGGTAAGCATGCCACAAGGTAAGCTTGTACCCTCCTCCAGTGCCACTCTGACCCAACCTCTTTCCTCTATCCGACCTCTTACTCTTTCTTCTCCCATGTCACTATGTTTCCTGCTCCCCACCAGTCTGCCCTGAGCCATACACAGGTGCACATGCGGCAGGATGACAGAATCATGCCTTGAGTAAAACAAAAGATTTTTTTAGTCTGATGTAGCATTTTACAGTGCAGTCCAAGAGGAAGAGAAGAGAAGAGAAGCCTAAGAGAAGCTTCTTGTGGACCATACAATATTTTCCATTTCTGTGTACAAAATGGCTTATAATGAGGGTTGTAATGCCAAAGCTAACTTTTAAAAGGATAATGCTTATTTAAAAAAAAACAAACAAAAAAAACAACTCTTCACACTTTCTGGAAAGCACACAAAACTTATAATATTTCTGATATTAAAACCTGGAATATTTAGTTTTCCATACATTCTGAAATGGGCATTTAATTTTCTCATAGTCATCATCACTGTATTTATGTCCAGTCTTACCTTTTACTGATTTAGGCTCAGGGGGTGTTCACTGCTTGTTTTGTTCATTTTCTCTCTCTTAAACTTTTAAAATCTCCAGTATATCCTCAATATTTTTCAATTAAAATACTCTTTGTAAATATCGTTCTTATTCAAATATGTCTATAATACTGCATAACTGAAGTATTTAATTGCAAATTTGCTACCTAGCAGCAACTCCTTTCACAATTACAAAGTTGTAAGAGTGGCAGAGAGAGGTGATTTCCTTCTAAAAGAAAAAAAACACAAAACAAATTATGTTTTGTTACATTGCTACATAATAAAATTGTAGGGATTTTATGACAAAGCTTTCTCCAGCTTAATACTAAAATATCTTCCCTTTTTGACAGGAATGATTGCCTTTGAATTTTTTGACTGCAGCCAATAATTTGAAAACTTCACTCCTCATCTTAAAATATTGTCTTTCAACAGAAAGTTTCCAAGGTTCTAAATGTTGCTCTATGGGCCTCTGCTGTCTCTGGAGAGTTAAATTGTTGATTCCTTTATTATGAAAATAATTGTCTTTGCCCTCCTCACTATAGCCAAAATCCAAAAAAAACCTGTTCCTCCCTCTGAAAATCATAGATTCGTGTGTTATGTTTTCTTGTAAGATTCCATTTATAAATTGTTAATATGTTATTAACATGTTTTATTGAAAGGACAATCAATAGTTTTGTGGTTACAGTAGGTAGCCCAGTGGCTGCTTACCACTAAGCAGTGGATCGTTTGCACTATAGTTACTGATCAGTATGAATTTTGTATAAAAGACGAATTGAGATAAAAACATGATTGACATTAAATTTGAGCATCATCAGTTGGTATATTCACAGTGCATCTTGGCAGTGCAGTTTTCCCTTGTCTGACTACCCCTTTCTCTCCAGATATTATAGGCATGATTACCATCCAAAACTTTCCATCATTCCATCTATGGCTTGCAGCTTAATTCTGCTGCCCATCAACCTTTTCTCCTCAGCCTAATTTGTAGCACATCCCTCTTTGGTCCCTTCCAAATCAGCTCCTTCAGATACCTTTTTTCTCAATACAAGCAACTCAGACTATCCTGTCTGATATTATTTACCCTGCATTCAGTCTTTTCTGTTGTCTTTGTTAAGCAGGAAGCCCAATCTTCTGCCTGTTCTCTACAGCACCAGTACTTGTTCTAGGCTTCTCGGCAATACGATTTTTTGCAGCCTGTGAACTGTACTCTGGAGGAGGCATTTTCTTTTGGGACAGTAGGGTCATCTGAAGAAGCAGATACTTCCACTGTCTGCATTCTGTAGTACAAATTCTGATTTAACTTTCCAGATGTTTAAATTTATCACCTTTTGTAACAGAATTAACTTAGAAATGGCCATGGCCATATAACAAGTACTCAGAATTCATGCAGTTGTTAAGGCTGTATTATTAGGCACATTGCTGTTTTCCAAGCATTCATTCATATTAGCCTGAATATTTGTATTTTCAAAGATTTCCGCAGAGATTTAACCGTTCAGCTGGATGACCAGATAAGGATGTTCAGTTCTATGGCATTTAGTATTTAGGTTTTTATTCTAATTTTGGAAAGAAAGGAAGACAAGGCAAACAACAATGCACTCTTGCCTTCTAGCCAACCAGTGCCAGATAGGGCCTTACAGGTCAGTTTGTATATAGAATATAAACTTCTGCACATAATCTGCTCATTTTATGAAACAAATGGTAACAAAAGACAAACTCCATTTGACAGCAACATCAGGCCTCATGCCTCTGCCCTGATTCAAAGGGGCTGTAGCTGTAGCTGTCTCTTCTATGCAGAGCTTGGCTCTGCTGATACAGAAGCTGAAGGTTTTTTGGTTTTGTTTTTTAATTTCAGAACAAGGGGCATCAACCTTGTGCCCCTTCTTGGGGTTAACCGTGACATGTTTATCATGTGGCAAAATTAAAGGGCTTTATTTTTAGTTTCCACATTACAAAAAATGTGATTTTTCTGTCAGAGAAAATCTGAAATGATCACACTTTTGTACAAAGAAAGGGAAATTGACAGGAGCCTTTCAGGAGGAAAAGCACTGAGCCAAAATTCTGTTTCAGATCTATGAAATACAGATTTTTTTTTTAATTTCTGTCCTGAAAAATCTTTGTTATATTTGTTAGCTATATGTTCCATTTAAGGTGAATGTCCCCCTCCCCCAAAAATCTCCCTTCTCTATGAGATGGAAATTTCATTTTCTGGCCAGTTCTAGCATTTGTCTTCAATTTTATTGCCTTTTTAGTGTCTTATTGTGATGGGCTAGGGGTTTATAGAAGCAGGTGTATCTGTTCTGCTGCTTTGAACTTCAGGCTGCACTTTCTCTCTCCAGCAGAAGATAAAAAGACCCTCACTAGGAGCTGAACTGGGAGCTAGCTTGAATTGAGGATATTTTCTGCATTGTTTGCATTTGGATTGGAGGATGCTAGGGAAAACAGGTTTTTTTACTCTAAGGTGTCTTATACATCTTGCTTTGTCTATGACTTTGTAACCAAGATAGCGTTTCCTAAGGAAGTCTAGATCAGGAAGTCTGTTGTCTAAATTGTTGCCTTTTGCACTTGACTCTGAAGTCTACTAAAGTTCACTCAGCTGGTAGCAAGATGTTGTTATGAAGGGTACATCCTTCTCTTTTGTTCTTTGTTCCATGCAATTAGACTCGTTGTAAAAAAAACAAACAAAAAAACAGTGGCACAATTAGTTTGGAAATGTGTTAGAAACTTGAAACTCAGGTCACCTTTCTGAAGCCTTTTGAGCATTCTAGAACTGTTTTTTTGTTTTACATTGTGAGGGAGAGAAGGAGCCGGCAGGCTCCAAGGCTCCCCGCCCAGGTGCAGTTATGCTGAACACGTGCACCCCAGCCCAAAAGGTTGGGCGGGAACTCACCTCGTTCAGGTGCCAGGAGGAGGGAGGAGCTGGGACGACCAGACCTGGCATAAAGGAAGAGTCGGAGCCGGCCAGCGGAGGAATGGAACCGGAAGGAGACAGCGGAGGAGCTGCCACCAGAGAGAGCACGCGCGGCTGGCCGCAACCTGCCCAGAGATGCGGCAGGACCTTTTGGGGTAATCACAAGCCCCAGCGGGGCTGGTGAGCCCGGACAGCCGGCCCAGCGGGGCCAAGGACTGCTTGACACCGCCGGGAGCGGCCAGAACCTGGCAGGGGCCAGTTACCTTATAAACAGTAATATAGGAGCACTCACGGGCTGTGAGCCTGCGGCTCCTATAGCAAGGGGCAGAGCCACCTGAAGGAGCCCTAGGGAGGGCTGAAGATTTCAAGGGGAGCTAAAAAAGGGGTTTCAACCCGCACGGCATCCAGGGGAACATCTGGGGACGTCTGCTGAAGGTCGAAGCAGACCCTACCCTCTAGGACATCCCTGGCCCTAGCCTTTTTGTGTTGATCCTTGCATTTCTTGTACGGACAATTGGAGCGAGACCCAACCCAGGGTCTGCTCAGATAAGCGGTCACCTCCCGACGGAACAGGCGAGGGTGTAGGGGTGGCGGAGCCCTCATCAACGCGGGACCCGCGAGAAGCAAAGGAGTCTCACTTCTGGACGACACGCGCCAGATCATCTGAACCTGTAGGTATTATCATCAAAGTTGTAGCAGGCGAGGCGAGCGCAGTCAGACGTCCAATTGCAGGTGAGCCACTCCCTTGGCTACCGGTAAGCGGTCCCGACACGGGGAGGCGGTGGCTACATTGACTGCCCCCCCGACATACATCTAACTCCTAAACAACTCACAGCATATGTGGTTTCAACTGCATTTCCAACTCATTAGGACCTGAAAATGTACAAGCTGGTGGCTTGTGTTCCTACACAGGACAGATGGAAAATATGTAGTATTTTCCTCCCTGTGAAATGTAACTGTTAAAAGTAGTGCAGATGCATCCAGAATGGTAGTTGATCTTTCAAGGAGGTCCACAGATCCCATTTCTATGCCAAAAATAGTTTTGAAAGTCTCATTTTAATAACAAAAATGCTTATTAACATTTTCTTTAAAGTAAAACTCATGGAAATGAGAAATAGCATTGACTTGAAATGATGCAAGAGAAAACATATGCTAAGAAAATATCCCACGTGTCTTTCAGTCATTAGTCATATCCTGTACTAATTTTTTTGGACAAAGTGTACAAAATGTCATTTTAAGTAAACATAATAAAGTTTCTCTAAAATTAAAAAATAATCAGGAGTATTCATAATTACCTTGATTTAATGCCTTGTCCTTGTCTTTTTATGGCATAGTCTTCAAGGGCAAAATAGGAAATAGGTTATTCAACAGGGTTTTCTTTTATTCCTTTTGTTCACTTTGCATTATACTTTGTTTGGAATGTTTCATTAACAATCTTTACATATTAACAAATTAATGCAAAAAACATTTGTACTCTCTAGTAGTGTTGGTATTTCTGCTGCTTGAAAGTTACCTGAGGTAGAACAAAGGCAAGGAAAAATTACAAAGCATGACAGTATCCTGAAAAGTTTGAGTTGATTGGATTTGTCCTCTAAAATAATTATGCAGAATCTTAGATAGAGCTGATAATGAACTTAGATGATGTTGATGTATTATCATTATCTTCAAATATTTATTTGTACTTTTTAATACTGTATAATAAAAAACACTAGATGTCCTTGGAAACTTCTTAAAGTGTGTGTGTGTGTAGTCAGTCATGCATAATATTTATGTAGGTCAGTTATATATATTTGAGAACCCACATAAATATCATGCACTATTGACTGTCACAGCTTATTTAAAGTATATATAACTATCTACTACCAGTTGGATTTCATTTGACATAAAATGAAAATGATGTGAGGATATACTCAATTATTGCCAAACCTAGAGATGTGACTTTTAGGACAGAGAGTAACTGACTTAAAAGAAATTTTGTCTTGGCTCTTCATTGTTAGCATAGTTTGAATAGGAATTCAGTCCAGTTGCTCTCAAATAGTTTTAATAACTTCCTTCCTTGAGAGAGCCAAAGCAAGATTGATATTTCACTATGAAACATATATTTGAAATAAATTTAGTATCATAAAGTATCATTTTTCTTTCCGAATTTCCCTCATTCCCTGCCCTTCCCCTCTGCTCTTTCCCCCTTCTCCACTCAAAATTAAGCT
Source organism: Crocodylus porosus (assembly GCF_001723895.1). Lineage (NCBI taxonomy): Eukaryota > Metazoa > Chordata > Crocodylia > Crocodylidae > Crocodylus > Crocodylus porosus. The sequence continues at coordinate 95,603,171 of NW_017728931.1, read as the reverse complement.
ACATTGATTTGTTTTCCTTTGACCCTTATATATTTTGTGGTTTATGCTTTTCTTTTATAGGTGAAATGAGGAATGATTTATACATCACTGTAGAAAGAGGAGAGTTTGAAAAGGGAGGGAAAAGTGTGGCCAGAAATGTGGAAGTAACAATGCACGTTGTGGACAGTTGTGGTCAAATTTTAAAGGTACTTCATTCATTTTATTTTCCCTTAGGCAGATGCTGATCCCCTTATTCACATTTTCTTGAAGACATGTACTTCCATTCAATTCAGTGGAACTATTCCTTATTTGAGGAATAAGGAATTACTTTGTTTGGACCCTATTGTCTTTAATTACTTGTAAACATTCAGATCATGTGCGCTTGGCTTTAAGTCTTTGGAAATTACAAATTTTCTTTATTTTTTACAACTGATTATATAACCTAAACAAGCAAAGAAACCAAAGGTAGCCTATTGATTAAAATGGTGGAAGGTTTTGAAAGAAGGTACATTTTTGCAGAACTTCTCCCACTCATGATACTTTTTGTTTCTCACTAATGTAAGCATTTCCCCTGTATACACTGTTTTAGTTAGGCACACATTCTAGTTCCTTTACTTATTCAATTGAATTAATTATTAAGGAATTCCAAAATATCATGGGCTAGAGGGCTTTCAGCAGGGGCAGTAGGGAAAATGCTGCCACCTCTGTGAGCCCTGCAGCTGCCAAAGTGTGAAGCGAGGATGGTGTTCCAGTGATGCCCCTACTGCAAGCCCTGCGGTCCACGTCAGATGCGGGACTTCCAGCAGGGGTTGTGCAGGGAATGCACGAGCTCTATCAAGCCCCATCAGCTGTTGGCCTCGCAGCCACAGGATCATGATCTTCGACTCCCCCCTGCAACCGCAGTAAGGTCTCATGGGATCTAATGCATGATCCCATGATGGTGCCTCCTGCCAGTAAACTGCCCCCCGCGCGTTCATTAGAATATTTGTCTTATTCTGTTGTCATTTGCGTTGTCTAAATTAAAACAGAATTTAGCAAATTGTCTTTGTAAACAATACTACAGCTTGTGTTTTGAGCTGTGGTGAGAAAATATTTAAACATTAACTCTGCATTTTCTCAAATGTAATTTTCTGACGAATTTGATTTATTAACCCTGTGCCTGTTGTCCTATTTACTGGCCATGTCATTTGATTGTATGTTGTCTACAAATATATGGTCATTGGCCTTTTTGAGCAAGTAATTTAACTTGTATTTGGACTGTGAAGTGTTAATCAGAAATTTCTCTTTTCTGTGAATAAGATGCTTGCTATCTGAATTATTTTATTTTAATCAGCTAAACACTGCCCATCAAAACCAGTCATATGTACAAGAGTTTTTTGCCTTCCCAATTTTTGAACATACAATTCAGAAATATCTTTTTACCAGTAAACAGCTAAGGAACCAAATGCCACTTGTTGTCTGATATTGCCTTTATTACTCCCAATATGATGAGGTTTAAGTTGCAAGACAGAACATGGTTGTGCTTCAAGCTGCAGCTTTTATCATGTACTTTCACTATTAGTCAAGCATCTGAACTGTTGTTAATCTTGACTTTTCCCTTGCTTTTTAAATCATGTCTTGTCAGGTTTTCATGTGTTGAGTTAACTTATTTTTGATCTAAACCAACCAAAATCCCCCAACTGAGCTGTTATTTGGGAAGTAAATGGGAAGCATAGAGGAGTCTCAGTTTCTGTATGATCAGTTTGGCTCTCATTTACATTGTTAGTTCATGTCTGTGCACGTACTCCCTCTGCAGTGAAATTTATGGTAAGATGTGACTGTTAATATACCAAAACACAGTAGACTCTTGCCATTGGCCATATCGGTACCAAATCAAAAGGTTAAATAGTTTCCTATAGCAAGAGTGGCCAACTGCGACATGGGTCCTAAAAGCAGTTTGGACAGCCTCTGTGTGTAGGATGCACACAGACCAGGGAGGGAACAGCATCACAGTGGCAGATAAGTCAGAGCAGAAAGCAGGCAGCACAGGGAAGAAAGCAGAAGGAAGAGCAATAGATTGGGCAGGAAAAGCAGATTGAAATTGCACTCAGGGAAGTTGCAGGGATAATTTGTGACATGCTTACTGAAAAGGTTGGCTCCCTCTACCCTATAATAACATTGTCTGAAGTTTAGACAGTGGCAGAACCTGTCACTGTGATGTCAAAGTACCTGCAAGCTGCCTGAAAGGGGTAAAAATCACACCCACATACAAATGCCAGAAACACTACCCACCACATCCTGTTTTAATTAATGATAGATAATCTGAAATGTCAAATATAGAAAAGGCTGAAACAAATGGTCTGGCTTAGTTATTAAAAAAAAAAAAGTAGTAAAATGAGGTCAGGGCACAAAGTTATTCTGTGGGGCTAGAGAAGATTTCTCATATGGCTTCTGGTCTCCAGAGATGGCCAATGATAGCTGAGTCAGGACCCACTGACTCTCCACCCTGCTTTCCCAGTCTCTCCTATTGGGGCGGGGAAAGGGGCAGTGCTGGGGTCTGAGGCAAAAAAGCATGCAAAACTCTAAAACGCTTGGTTCGGAGAGGATACCTTTTATTTGACCAACTAAGAAATCGCAAAAAAAAAAATCTTTTTCTGTAAGCTTTTGGGCTCACATGCCCTTCATCAGGCTCAGGGAAAATTAAAGATGGTAAAAAGTCCCCATAGGTAAGAAATAAACTTCATTTTTGCACAGAAAATGGTGCAAAATTGTTCTTCCTTTAGAGGATCAGTTTAAGTACTTCATCCATTCTGTAAATACTTTTCAAGTGGGAATGTGTATGCTTGCAGTTTAGAATGCTTCCAAGGCATCTGGAGCACTTCAAATGCTACTTCTTCCCACGGCTTTGTTCTTTTGTTATGAAGTAAACTGTCCATTCCCCTAATCTTTATACTAATCTCTTCTCTGATCCCATTCCTGTTTGACTTCATTTATTTTGATTTTGAAGAAAACACCATTGTACACAGGCTTTTAGATGAGATCACTCCAAGGCCCATATATGGTGGCTTAATATAGGAGTTGTCAGCTGGGGGGTACAAATACCCCTGGGGGTACTTGGGAAGCGCCACCACTGCTGCTTTGCATTGGGCCACTGGGGGACCTCCCCATCTTGCTTGGCAGCTGGGCGCTGGGGAACACTTACTCCCCATTCCACATCCAGAAGGGGGTACTCACCAGGAGGAGTACCCACCAGGAAGGGTACTCTCCTTAAAAAGTTTGAAAACCCCTGGCTTAATGCATACCTATCTCTGCTGCAGATACCTCATCTAATACCTTGTAAGATCACATTTGCCCTTATGAAGCCACCTTGCATTTATGGCTCATTGGGTGCATCTACACATGTGCTTTACTATGGATTAAACTAATTAGCTCCACAGTAAAGCATCACTTCTACATGTGCTGGTATTAGGGCTCAGTAAACTACTTAAATCTGCTGTAAAATAGTACTGTTGGGTACAGTACTATCTTATGGTAGAGTAAATAGTTGCACTGAAACTCCTAGTTACTGCCTAACCCCACAGGTTCACAGGTTCAGCATCCTTGTGCCCCAGCCAGCCCCAACACTGCCACCTGGAGCCTCCGCCCCCTGGTGCCCTCTGCCAGTCCGGGCCTGCTCTGTCCTGGCTCATATTGCTGCTGACCCGGGTGCATGTGTAGACAGCATGCTCAGGAGCAGTTTACTTTGGCTCAAACAGCTCCAGAGTTTATTGCTTCACCTTAATTTCACATAGATGTACCCATTGTCAGTTTATTACTTAGGCCCTGAATATTGCATAGTTCTTCTTCTTTCATGCTCTAATTCTTTTCTGTATTGTTGATACCTCCTAACTTCTGTTTCTTCAGCAGATTTCATTAACATACATTATAATGTTTTGTACCAAAGTCTCTAATGAAAATGTTAATGTAAATATTTAACAAAATTGATTCCAATATTGATCCTTAAGAAACTCTCATTGTAAATTTAATGTCTTCAAACCATTAATCCATTTGTTTTCTTCATTAGGATTTTATCTCCTTTGGTTCTGGGGAGCTGCCAGCTAGTGAGTACCACTCCTTTGTCCTTTATCATAACAACAGTCCCAGATGGGCTGAGCTATTGAAACTTCCTATTCCTGTGGATAAATTCAGAGGAGCACACATCCGCTTTGAATTCCGACATTGTTCCAGTAAGCATTGTACATGATTTATTGTTGTATTATGTTAGTTCCATTAAGCACATGGAACTTTATAATATCTGAGGAATAGAGAGAACTGATTAAAGTTCTCTTCATAAGTTTCATAATAGAGCTTTTCAGTTAAATCAGCTAGTAAAATCCAAAACGAGTGGAAATTTGTTACTTGATATATTGCTCAATCTCCTAGTATTCTGTAAGTGTGTGTAGACATATACAGAAAGAGAGAGAGAGTTTGTTTTTTATGAATTTTCTCTTTAGTAATAATGAAATCGTCCTCGCATCCTATATTCTTGGTCAGAGTAAAATAACTGCAACACTTTGAGGGAGATAAGAACTCTGTTCTGGTGATGGGGAGTTACAAGGGTGATCATTCCATTTTTTTCCCCTGCAAAAATCAGTTTTTCAGACATCAGAACAAATGACGTGAACAACCTGGGCCAAGGTGAATGCCCCAAACAAGGTAATATAAAGATAGTTATTTAACAACAACAAAAATCAGGGGAATGGCATAGGCCAGGCTCTCTCCCTAGAAAAAATATCTTAAAACTGCAGCCAAAATATGCTCATTGTAAAAAGCTTTGACCTGTGTTATACCTACATCTTACTCCAATACCATCTCCCTAGACCACATTTTCACTTTGGGTGAGCCCAAATCTTACCCTTTGGTTGCATGTCTCCAGCATATCTGAAACCTCAAGTACAAGCACATTCTAATAATATCTACTGTTGTCATAGGTAGCATGCACTGTATAAATTTCAACAATAGCAAATATAATCAAAAGCATGTGCAGTGGCAAAATAATTCTGACGTTTCACAAGGAGGCAGACTAAGCTGTATATACAATCAGCAGTTCTCATGCTGTCAATAAAAGCAAATTGCTTAAAGGAAGCCTTGCACATGAAAACTAACTGGCTAAGCTGACAGAGTACTCCAGGGAGAGCAGAGCCTGCTTTGACAAGCATTTGTGGGATTACAGAGCAGCTAGGAAATCAAAGATAGATATATTTGCATCAAGGAATGACATCAAGATAGTTTAGAGTTTTCCCATTAGGTCAAGAGTAAAATAAGTGTTTGTGGCCCAAAGTGTATCTAAATGCTCAAGAGCCATTTAAACCTTGCAAAACATCAAATGCTGTGAAAGTAATATATTTGTAGGGTAAAAATATTTTCTTTTTCTGAAGCAGCCATTTGAACGAGCATTTTCTTGTTGTTCTAAAGTGCAATTTCAGCTTTTGCAACTGCTGTGTTGTTCTTCTCGATTTCCTTTGAGAGACAGAGAGCTTTTATGAACCAAAGTTTACTTCATCAGACATTGTGAAAAGACAACTTATCAGGGTAAAGTGGAGTGAGTAATTAGAATACCATAGGTGGAAAAATAGGAGGGTGCAGGAGGAAGAGGGAGGTAAGCGGAGTGCTGTGAGAGACATATAAACAGAGAACCGGTAGGAACAACGGGGTCACAAAAATTAATTCCAGTAATGAGATAAAAATCTGTACTCTGTGTTTAAATCATACTTAATATAGTCCAGTTTTTATGATGACCTGTTTTATAATTTTCTGTTCAAACTGGGTTTTAATATTTTTCCCAGTCAGAACAGCAATTCTGAGGTCAGCAATGGAGTGTCCAGGGACATTGAAGTGGTCGACCACAGGCTTTTGTGTCTTTCTGTAGCTGATGTCAAATTGGTGTTCCTTCTTTCTTGCATACAGAGATCACCAAATCTATTCAATGCAGACAGTAGATGGGCATTGTAACACATGTTTTTGTCATAAGAAATCTAGTCTTACCGGTCGATGTTTCGTCTTTGAAACAGAATCTGGCATCTTGTGGGGTTTTGTTCTTGTTGGGTTTTTTTGATTGGCACAGGCCAGAAAAAGGTAGAGTTTGAAAGATGAATGTATTTGTGTATGTTGTTAATATAAATCATAGGGACTTATATTGGGGAGTTGGAGTCTTAAATTGTAAACTGCTTGAAGAAGGGATTTGTTTAGCTCTAAACTTTCCTGCAAAATGTTATTCATGCCTTTGGCATCTGGATTGGCATAGCCTAGAACAATGACATCGTTAATTGATTCCAATTTCTGAGTCACACCAATGACAAAGTGTAGATGTTAATTAGTGGAAGTAAAATCTAATGCACGCATGCAGTTTACACCTATGAGCTACTAATCTTCAATATGGATATAAGCTTTCCTAGAAATTTGCAATGTCAGGTCCAAGGTTTAGCTTTGGGCCCATGCATAATAAAAGCATTGTATCAAGGGACTTGCAAGTTTATTCCCTGTCCTCCAGAAATGAAAAAATCCCACTATTACCTCTTAGAGCTTGGTATCAGTTCACAGAAAAAATAACATGACATTTCATAACCTGGGAAGAGATATTATGTAATAAAGAGATGTAACGTGTCTTAGTATGGACTGACGCCTAAGAAAAGCCAAATTATGCATTTACATGTTGGATTAGTTTTGATTGCTTTATCTAAAACATAGATTATAAACCTAAATCCTGAATGTGGTGATGTTTTTATTTACATGTGTGTTTCAGCAAAAGAAAAGGGTGAAAAGAAGTTGTTTGGCTTTTCTTTCGTGGCTCTGATGCAGGAAAATGGGAGGACATTGCCAGATGGCACTCATGAACTCATTGTGCACAAGGTAATTTTAATCAGAAATCATTAACTGTGATGATTAGTTTGAGATGTACTCCAAAAAAATGCCCAGAAACATTAGACTGAGGAAGGCTGCAATGATTGCCAAATGAATGATAGCTTTGTCAGTGTTCAAAATATCCTCCTTTGGTACTCCACTGAGTGTATGTTCCCAGTTTGTAACTGTGGTTGCATCTGGTTATATATTTCAGTGCAATGTGTTTTACTGGAAAGTAATAGTATCTTGTAATGTGTATTTAAATTGTATGCAGAATGCTAGATGCATAAAGAATTCTGTAATGCTAAAAACTGTTATGGCATATAAATGCAAGCATAAAAATAACATTCTTCCATGTTCTTAAGAACTATTGAGAATATTTTACTGTGTGATCTCTCTTCTGGCTACCTCCTTTGCAAACCAATTTGCCATAATACCTGTTTTAAAATTTCTCATTCAAGCCTTCAATAAATAGAATATATTTCTGTTGAGATGGAAGTTGATACACCATTCATGAGTTAAATATCTATAGGTCCTTTCAAAATTATGTAGAATAGATAATGTTTTACATCAAATGTATAGGTACTACTAGAGACCCAAAGAAGTTTTCCAAACCTAATGAGAACTGTCCCTGAAGACATGATAAAAAAAAATGTATTAGTTCTGTTGATGTATGTCTACAAGCTTAAAATTATTTCTAATTTTCCCACTTGAAAACCGTAGCTATTTTTAATTATACAGCAAGCTAAGTCTTCTTTTCAATACCTGAATTTGCTTAGGAACCACTCTCTATAACCACATTAGTTTATAAAGCCATGGGTAAATATTCTGACATAAAGAATTAAAAAACATTGTAAATATTCTTTTTGATAGTTTCTTTTACCAATAATATACTAGATGTTCTAAATACATTTTTGAAATAGGGTTATATAAAACCTTGGGTGGGTATTTTTCTGGTGTTTTTTGTGCATTCCTAATACAGATGGTACCTTTGGACATTTGTGTTGTTTCTATGTTAAAGCATCTTACTTCATAATTTATTCAGCATTTTGCACAAGCATATTTTGCACATATTTTTTAAATTGTGTGTCTTCAGAAGTGCTTGGATAAAGGTATTAACATTTCTTTATGTAAAATGATGCTGTCAGATGTAAAAACAAGGTACCATTTTATGCCTCATTTTTTTTTCAAGGAATGCACAGTCTCTAGCAGAATCAGCTTGTTGCAATACGTTCTGGGTAAGATCCTCATTTGGTGAAAATGATCAGTTGAAGTGAGTGGAGCTAGGACAGTTTACACAAGTTGAGGATATGGCCCTTTGTACGCAGTGCCATGATTTTAAATCTGTTATTTTCACAGTGTGAAGAAAACACAAGCCTTCAGGATTCTAGTCGCTACCTCAAACTCCCCTTTTCAAAGGGAATTCTCCTAGGGAACAACAGCCAAGCAGTAAAAACTACTAAAGAGTCTTTCTGGATTACATCTTTTCTCTGCTCCACTAAGCTCACACAAAATGGTAGGATAATACATGTGTGGGTTTTTTAGTACAGTGAATTCAAATGAACGTGATGGGTGGTCTTTTCAATGCCAGACAGGTATTTGTACACTTATGTTTTGCCATAAAAGATAACTGATACTGTTTTCAGTTTTAAGAACATTGTTTGTTCTGTAGTTTTGTTAACCAGATGGAAACCGATGGTACATGATGAACCATTGATTTTTATGTAGTTCAAGGATGCTTTTAAGAGTAACACAATATTGGAATCAAATGCAGTACCCTTGGAATCAGCCATCAAAACCCAGCTGCTTTGAAAAGCCTCTTAATGTGTTTGTTTTACAGCTTTTTATGAAGTGCTTCGTGTAGGCTTCTGGATAAAGTAGTTCTATTTTAATGATGTAGATGTCTTGTATATTGCAGTTACATAGCTTTCTCAAGTAGCATTACTTTTTTGCTTTTTTTGCTCTATAGTAATCATTTAGCAATTTATGATAGGTTAAAACAACCTGGTATACTTGATAGTGTTGTGACCATTACATGTAAATAGATTTGTGTTTGAGGATTTTTTAATACTGTACTGAGATATTTGGCTAGAATCCTTATGCCACTCTAATCACAGGATTTATTACAGCACGGAAACAACTCAAACAACCAAATCTTTTTTTTTCCTCATAAATACATGTTACTTATCATGCTTGTGATATCTCCGGTTTTATAGTCAGTTGGTTTATCAACAAAAGAGAAAATGGCAGTGTAGTTTAATTGGTTGAACTGATATCTTGAAGTGTAGTTTAATTGGTAGTTGCCAGTTGCCAATTTAGCATTGGCAGTGTAGTTTAATTGGTTGAACTGATAACTTGAAGATCTACAAGGTCCCTTCAAAACCCTACTTCTGTGATTTTATTATCCTGGGGATCTTTAAGAAGAGGCTTGATGCCTACCTGGCTGGACTCATTTGAGTCCATTTTTTTCTCCCGCCCAGGCGGGGGGTCGGACTTGAAGATCTACAAAGTCCCTTCCGACCCTACTTCTATGATTCTATGATATTATTAGCCCATATTGAATTCTTCACATTATCATGGTGTGTACAGTGGTCTTTATACATTTGGGTGCCTCTGGGGAGAGCCCTGCACACTGCTACACTCCCCCTCCACACACACACACACACGCACCCACAGCCCCCCATGCATAGCCCTCCACAAACCCCAAACCCACCCACCAACATCCAAACACCCTCCCCACATACACACACCTACAGGCCCCCACAAAACCCATACCCACCCACCCTTACCCCTACCCCTCCATACCCTCCCCCCACAATATACATGAGTAAGGCATCATTTTGAGCTATTATGCAATCACCTCTATATAGACAACAAAACACATACAAATCAGGACAAAAATATATTTTTAATTAAATTAAAATACATTATTGTCAATGTTTGATTTTTAGTATGTAATTTGTTTTTTTCCAGTTCCAAGATGGCAAAACCCCTTTCCAAAAGGAGTACTTTTAGGGGCAAGGAGAGGGACTTCCCATGTCAAAGGTCAGGGGTAAGGGGGCAGGACTTCCAGTCCCAAGATGGTGACCAGGGGGCAGGGCACCTTTCAAGGGTCAGGACTACCCTTGCGGCCCTGGACAGCTTGCCAGAACTCGTTAAGTGACCCTGTAACCCCAATAATTGCCTGCCCCTGATATGGACAATACCACCTAGATGGTGACAGTGTTAATTATTTGAAAATGGCAGCTGTAAAGATTTTTAATTATAACCATCTCAGGTTTTAATGAGAATATTCTTCTTTTTTAATTTTCATTGTGTTATGTTCAGTGTCTTTTCCCAAGTAAGACTGTATACAGACAATTAAGGAAAGCATTTATAGTCTGCTTTTACGTGTACATTCATTCTGTATTCTCAGTATTGTCACTTTGCAGCTAACGATTCAAAAGATTGTTCTCCAGATGCTGTTAAAAAGAGATAATGGACGAATTGTGTAGCAGTTACAGATCCTGGATCATGGTAGCACATTAATCTATGAAGGGCAGTAGAAGAGTGATGTAGAAATTGGGTCCAGAAAGTGAGAAGCAAGGATTTCTTAGGGTGATACCTTTTTTGGGACCAATTGTGTCATTGGAATAAAGTAGACAAGCTTTTGAATGCAAGAGACCTGATGAAGAATGTCTTGCCTTTGAAAGCTTGTGCAACTTTATTCCAAATATATACCATATTTACTTGAATATATGCTAATCCTGAATTAAGATACCCCCCTCTCCCAATTATTAGATTGGGAAGTATGGAAAATTTATAAATTTGTTGTAATTTTCAGGTAGAGAATCTAATTATTGGAGGTTTGCCTTGAATTTGTTCCTTCCCACTGCTATAGCCGGGAATATTAAATCTACAAAGGTCAGGTGGCCTTCTTGTCTTCTGTCCCCACAACTTCTTTCCCCTGCAGCCTCTTTCCTCCCCTTATTGTTAGGCCCTGCTCTCCCTGAGCATATGGAAGTGAGGGGCAAATTTGAAAATACTGATTTTGAAAAAACCATGCCTGTAGTAATTTGTATGTAGGCAAATTACTATGGTAACTCATACACTTAATTCATCTAGAATTTATGCATTTTACCTGTTTTGAAACTCCTGTAAGTTTTAGTACAGGTACTCCATAACACGCTTTTAGGCACTTTATTTATAGTATAAACTATGCATTATATCAGCCCAAAGTTAAATGGGAAAGAAAGGCACAGTTTAGCAGTGGGTGTAAAGAGGAAGTTGAAAATATTCAGTTAGTGGCTAACCATATCTTAAAAAAAAATCAGCGCTATAGTGAACTGAGCACAATGGGCACTGCCATGTATCTCATTCAGATGGCTGCATGTGGTGTGTTCTCATCAGCATGTTTGCATAATACGAGCATGTGTTTTATAGTCAGGCTCAATGTTGGCTGCGTTTAATCAAGTTCATAGTTGGCTTCCATTACTGAGCATGTGTTGCATTAAATGACAGTTCATTCAATGAGGTTTCCTTGTATGCAAAAGTAAGATGAGGAGCTTCTTTCCCCATGCTGACTGGGGGGAAACTTCTTATTTAAGTAAATATAGTAGTTGAGCCAATAAAAGATATCACTAAGACATTCTTACCCCTATAAAGGATGGTATTCTGTTCTTTTTTGGATTCTTAGATAATCTGATTTGTTTGGCTTCATCACAGGTCAGCAACCTACCACCCATGGAACCATTGATCCATCCCCTGGACTGTGGGGGCTTTGGTGTTCAGCAGTGGAGGGCTTTGCCTGCACTGCAGCTTGTTGCTTTGGCCATGCCACACTGCTGCTGGACAGCAGAAAGAAGTGGCAGAGGTCGTGGCATCCAGGTCCTAGAGTTGGCCTGCTTGGACCTGAGCTTGGTTATTCCAGCCCACTGTTGGGAAACAATGCTAACCCCTGCTCTATGGAGTAGTCATCTAAGCACCAAGAATACCACTTAGCTACTGAAAGATTGTTACTAATACCAGCATTTTACTACAAATTAGATAAGGAGAAGAATACATTTTAAAAAAGAACATGAACCACTGGTCCTCTCTCAGCTCTAGGAGTTCAGATTTATTCTAGCAACACTCCAGGGGCAGAGGATATTTCTGTATATTGCTCAATAGCCAGGATTAGCTTTCATTTTAAACTTTCTCTCTCCAAAGATATTATTTGGGGAGGTTCGCCTCAGCAAGTTTCTGGCTCTCCATTCTTATAAACAATTAAACAATTAGGAAATGAATGCAAAGCAGAGCATGCAATTACTTGGTCTTTTGACCATTACCTTGGCTATCCCTCCTGGGATTCAGCATATTTATTTAAAAAAAAATGAAACATTTAAAATATAATGTATTTACTTTTATACAGTAAGTATTCATAGGAACAGCTTTGTATGGATAAATACAAATTTCACTATGCTTATCTACAGTACAGCCTCATTATAATGAACCCCCATGGGACCAAGAGAAAAGTTCATTAAATCACAGTGTGGGCTTTCCTTCTTTCCTTGACCATTCCCATCTATTCTGAGAGGACTGCCTTTAGCCCCCACCATTCACCTTGCCATGAGCGTTAAGGGGAATAGGAAAAGAGAGGACATCTCTTTGCAATGTCAGCCATTATGAGCTCCTCCCCCAACTGCCTAAGGAGTCTTTCACTCACACTAGTAGTTTATTAGAGAGCAAAGTAGCCTATGGAACAAATACCTGCACTATATTCCTCAAAAGAAAGTGCTAGTGATTAGCCTGACTTTCTCTCTCCTCTCCTTTTTCTCTTCAGCCTCAGTAACTTTGGTATTAGCCAAAAAGATATCTGTTCCATGATTGAATAGGCACGTTCCATCATCCCAAAATGATAAAAGTACCCAATACAGTATATTTTTAAGTATTGCTCTTTCCCCATTTCCACTTCCTGGGCATCTCTAAATCATTTAAATACAAAACTTATTTAATAGCTTTATATATTTATTTTGAATATGCACATTCTCCAGAGTTGTGAGAGATTTATATATGCCTAAACACATAGACTTCTTGCAAATGTTAAAAAAACCAAAACAAAATGGTACTTTAAACTCTGCACACTTCCACCCTAAGCCCCGGTGCATGCCCAGAAGAGGCAGCGCATTAGTTGGACCTGGCTTGGTTGATGTCTGTATAGAGAGGGCGCTCTAGTGAAGCTTTTTGGCGCTTCTATCTAATAGCTGATTGAACCAACTTTAGATAAAAGTGCCCAAAAGCCCCAGTGAAGTGCCCAATGTATACAGACGCTGTGAAGCTGAGTCGAAGTAACGTTCTGCTTCTTCCAGTAAAGCGTGCATATATATATTGTAATGTCTGCAAGTAGCCATAGTGTCCACCCTGCGAGTAAGTAGGAGGTTAGGCTATTTTAGCCAGTTGGTCTGTGTTCAGTATGGTTCCTCACCAATTGAAACAAGCCCCACAAAACCAAGCGGTTTCACAATAAAAGAGCATGTAACAATTTCTGGTTTTTCAAGGGACTGATCTGTACCTAGTTTATCAGTCTATCCACCTTCACAAAAACATGATTCAGCACCTAGTGATGCTGAATTAGAAAACAATAGTGGAGCATTCACAGGGGTGTTTACAAGAGTGTCCACACCTTGGAGGTACTGGAAATCACAAAGCCAAACCCCAGACAGCTGTTCTTAAACCCTTTTCATATAAAAGTAACTTATTTATTTTTAATAGCTAAGGTTAAAACCATTGTGATGGTGCTAAAATGTTTGGGGGGTTGTTGTTCTTGTTCTTGTTTAAATTAACACATCAACTTACATAAAAGAGAAGATATGAAATGTAGGTTTCTCTCAGTCTTTATCTGCAGCATTGACTTATCTTCCGAACTTGTAATTTCCCAGTGTGTTTATTGTGTTCGCATCAGGCTATTTGGAAGCATTTTATGTTCTCATTTTCTTAATACATGTAATCTATTGTTTCTGTGTCCCTTCCCCCTCAGTCTCACACATGAGTGTTTCATGTGTATTTGAACTGTTCCCTAACATTATCTCAGTTGTCTTTCATTCCTCTCATTTCCCTTAAAATGAATTCTTTGAAGTGAATGTCTTACGCTTGCATTTTTGTTAATCCCCAACAAATATTTTATACTGAGTGAACCATCTTCCTTCAGGAAAATCAAAGCCAGTCTCTATTTGATAAGTCAAGGGCTACCGAGGTATCAGTGGAGATAGCTGTTTGCACCATCCAAAAGGCATTTCCTCCAAGGTGGGAACCTTGTTGTGTCAAGGTTACAGAAGAATGAGTAAGGAGAGACTTATAATCTAGTTTTGATCCTTTAAATGTGCCCTTACACATTGATAGTTCTCCACTGAACTATCAATGAGAGCCTAATGGTCAGCCTGCAGGTGTGGATAAAACAGAATATCTTTGGGTCAGAATCGCTTCAGGAATTGTTTTAGAATACTGTTAATGATCTGTTAGACAAGCTAACAATATAGTTGAGTTTGGAGATGAATAGAGGTCCCTGCAAAGTTATTTAAGCCTTACCTAGTGAGATGTAGATTGGAGAACAAAATATTAATAGCAGTGGGATGCAGTTATTCTTGACCAATGGAAGAGGCACTGAGTGAATAGGAAGTTGTACTGTTTTATGCTTGGCTTTTCATAGCAAGACCATTAAAGAAGAATGAGTGCTAGAAATTATTTCAGGTTGAAAAGCCATGGGTTGATTCTGTTTATCAAATGGAGGGGTAAACGTGTGCATCTGTAACTAAGGTTTTCGCTTTCAAAAGTCTAGTCTTTGTGTGTGGGCAGACAAAAAACAGTTGTATCAGTTTAGACTCCTCAAAGTAGAACTCTTATGAGCATGTGTCAGCCAATCTGCTCCGTTTCATGCGTCTGCTGTAGTATGTAAAATTTAATCAGAAAGTTACCAGAAATATTATAGTTTAGTTTTCTTTTACTCTGGGATAAAGCAGAAACATACAGCAATTAAAATAGATCAGCTGATGTATGCTCATGCTCATCCTCTGCTAAATTGGTATATTTTTTAAAAGCTAAGAGACCTAGTTAGGGAAATCAGCTTGACTGGAGAGATCCAGGTTTTGAATATGGAGGAAGTTTGGAATTTATTTAAGTAAAATTTGCAAAACCGTTCTGGAAATATTATTACATACAAAAATTAAATAAATAAAGTTGTTGCAGGAAAAGGCTCTAGTCCTAGCAGGATGACTAGCCAATTCAAGAAGGACATTAAGAGTAATAATTAAGGGAGTCTGCAAGGAAAAGAAGATTGTTGAGGAAGGAAAGCTTTTTCTTATAGGTAGGAAAGTCTAGAGATAAAGGGAAAATCGCCTAAAGTAGAGCTGCTCTAGACCTTGTAAAGGATATTAAAACAAGTAGTAAAAAAGAGTTTAGCTCTGTAAATAAAAGAGAATAATAGAAGTAGGACTGCAGTGCAGTAGGGTTATGTGGGGGGTGATTGAAGAAAATCTGCATAGGATCCAGAAAATAAAATGAATATGTTGCCTCAGTTTTCAGTAAAGGTACTAATGAACCTGGGAATATGGCAAAGGTAGGATGACTAATGGGAATTAAAATCTAGAAATGGAATTTCTATTTTTGAGGTAGAAGTAGAACTTAAAGTTTAATATAATCAAGTTGCATGTAGTGGCAGAAGATTTCTATCCCAGACTTACTAAAATGATTGTTGCCTGAAACTGCAAGTCTGATAGCAAGGATTTTTAATACATCTGTGACATTGAAAATGATGCCATATGCTTAAAGAACATCATGCACGGTACCTTTATTTAAGAAGGAGACAAAAAAATTTCTGGCTAACTGCAGACCTGTCAGTTGAACCTTAGTAGGATGCATGGCTTTAGAGTGGTGGTGCTCAACCTTTTTTGCAGGGGGATAAAACTTATAATCAGAAATAGGCCAATGGCCACATACTAGCATTAATTCCATTCTTTGGCAAATCTTAAGTATTTTAAATTATATTAAAAATGAAGAAATACAATATTAGTAATTTTAGGTTTATCAATACAAAGTAAAAAGTTTAGTCTTCTGTAGTATTTTAAATTTATAAAATAATTTAAGTTTAGCATAATTACAGAAATAAGTAATTGATTTACATTCAAATGTGGCCTGTTCCCTCCTTCTGCTTGCTAAGGGTATCACAGGGAGGAGAGGCTAAAGGCAGAAAGGGTTATGGCTCTCATCCAGGCAGTTCTTATAGATGGGTGTAATGGGCTGGGAAGGGGGATAGAAGGTAAAGGGCTAACGGTCTGCTAAGGTATATGGCAGAGAAGTTACTGAAACCGGCTGGACTGAGGTTGAGCAGTGAGGTGCTTGGCTCAGTGCCCTGTGCAACAGTAGGGATGAAGGTTGATGGGCCATTGGCTTCCATTAGCCTGCAGGGAGATTTCTAGTGCTGCCTGTGGGATTGTAGGATCTCAGGCCTGTGGGAGGGAAGGACAGATGCAAAACTGCCCATCTGGCAGTACTGTATTTTAGCTCAGCATCTCTTGCTTCCTAGTGCCCTAATAGCGTCTCCTGAAGAGAAAGCTACATGCTTTTGGAACATGGTGGGAGTGGGACTGTCCTCTGTCCCACAGCAATGACACTTTCTTTGAAATAACTCTTTTGTTTCCAGGTGCTGTGCCAGAGCCATGTAGGTGTGCATTAGGCAGAAAGAGATGGGCCTCCACTGCCTTTCCCCTTCCAGCTGCCAAAGCTTTCACATGGCTCCAGAGCCCAGGGTGTGAACACTGGCACCATTTGCCTCTCCTTGCACCTGCTGAATTGAGCAGCAAGGGAAAAAGGGGGACAAGCAGAAACATAAGTCAAGTGATTTGTTTCCCATAGAGATAGGGAAGTATTAATGCCATTGTGTTAGGTACTTTGGAGATTTTCTCTGGGATATTTTGAGAAAGGTGGAGGTCCCTCACAAAAGATGAACTCAGGCTGGAACGAGTATATTAGAAGAACTTATTAGATTTATTTGGGAAGTAAGAGCCTGTTTTACAAGAGGAGATTAAAAACAGGTGCTTTTTTAGCCCACAAAATATGAAGGCTGAGAAGAAAATATGATTGTTCTCTGTAAAAACATTAGGGGAATAATTGGGAAGGAGGGAGAAGAGCCATTTTAAACTGAAGGATAATATTGGCATAAGAACAAAAGGGTAGAAACTGATTATAGATGAAGTAAGATTGGAAATTAGGAAATAGCTTCTAACTATCAGAGGATGGGAACTGTGGAACAGGAGAAGTAAGGGTATTGACAGGTGTTCATTTATAGCGCTGCAAAGTATCTCAGCACATTGTAGCACTATAGGCATTCAAGCCTCCTGGCTGCAGAGCTACACATAGGCAAGGTCTTCAGCCGGGGGTGACTAGGCATGTCTCCTTTGATCCCTCTGCCTCAAGAGAAGCCTGCAGTGAGATAGCCATGGCAGTTAGGGCTGTGCGAAGCTTTGGTCCCTGATTCAATTTGTCTCCAAATCGAATCAGAAGACACTTTATTTCTCTGAATTGAATTGGAACCCTCTGAATCAAGTCAGAGAGATTTGGAAAGATTAAACGCTGGGGGTGCCACCCTGGCTCAGCTACTGGTGCCTTCTGGGTCTTGGGGGGGCACCCAGGATCCCCCGCAGCTGATTGCCAAGCCAAGGGCCATGGGGGGGGGGGGCACCCATGCACTCAGCAGCAGACCCAGAAGTGGATCAGAAATACTTCTGGTCTTCTTCTGGGTTCACTGCTGAGCACGCGGGGGGGCTCCCCCATGGTCCTGTGGGAGACTCCATCCACCTGACCATCTCAGCATTCACAAGCCATGCCTGGTACCTCAAGGTAGGTACAAAAAACATTTAAAGCTGTGTCTATGGCCAAATCACTGATTCTCTGAATCAGCATCGAATCTTCAGATTCAGCCAAATGGGATCAGGGACAGTGATGCAAATCAACAAATTGAATCACTGTCTCTGATTCAGGCCGAATTGAATACAGCCCGTTTCGCACACACCTAATGGCAATAGCTGACTAGAAATCCTGCAAGCCCCTGGTGGTGCTGCCATGGCTGCCAGAGCATCAGTGTTAAGAAGGACATCATCAGGAGCTAATATTCTGGCCCCAGTGGCAGGGCCCCCTGTGGTGCCACCAAAGCGGCCAGAGTAACCTAGAAGGCTTGGTGTTCTGGGAGTCACAGCTGCAGCATGGTCCCAAAAGGAATTTCTGACAGCTTACAGCTGGATGGACTTTCAAGGAGCCAGCCACTCTCCCAAAGGATCCTAGATACAGTTTTGCATAGCACTTACAAGGGTATGGGCACTTCATGAAGTGCTACAAAACCATTACTATTTTGTAATGTTTTTACTGTCTTTATATTGCTACAAACAGCCTGAATGGGTGAACATTCACTTCTTGTACCACTAAAGGGTGCATTTAGTGCTACAGATATAGAGTCATAGAGAAGTCGAACTGGCAAGGACCTCCCAAGGTCATCTAGTCCAACCCCTGCATGAGGCAGGATCATCCATATCCAAACCGTTCCATACAAACCATAATCTGCACTCTGCATAAAACTACCATCAACCCTGACACAACCTAGACCTAATGCCCTAACGTGCCACAGGTAAAGCAGGGGAAGCACAACATCCAATTCTATAACATGTTATCAATATATGCTCAGGAGGTATAGTTATGGTAGAGGGCCATACCCACTACTACAGAGGAAGGCAGAAAAATCTCATACCAATATGATGTCCATACCAATCTGACCATGGGGTAAAATTTCTTCCTGACTGCAAATATGATGATTGATCTGACCCTGAGTGGAGGGCAAGACTCTCCAGCCAGGAACCTCTGTTTCTGATCCCAGCAGGAGCATTGGTACACCCCAGTCAAAGTCCCCACAGCCTTGGCTGTAGCCAATACCCAAATGCTTATGGGAAGGCTTAAAAATGCCCTGATACATATAATTGAAAGGATGTGGGGAGGCAACCAGCAAATATGATGCACGCCCATGGCTGAAGAAAACCTTTATTGTTTTAAGATGGGGCTTTATCGTTTCTGGAAAGAGTCCTTCCAGCCTTTGTTCTTATTAGCGGAGCAATTATGGTGTCAGATGGAAATTTCAAGTTAGCCAGACTGTGGTACAACATGTTACTAGATAGTTCCCTTCTGTGATGATAAAATCTGAATTTTGATATTTGGAATGGAATAATCAAATGTTAACATCTGAAGGTACTGCCTTTCTTCCAGCTGTAATCTTGTATGACTTTTTGGCAGGCGATATGCTTGACCTTCTCAAATGGCGAACCCATCCAGACAAAATAGCAGGTTGCCTCTCAAAATTAAAAGAAATCGATGGTTCAGAAATAGTGAAGGTACATATTATTTTCTTATTTCCTTTGGAATAAGTTAATGTGACAGAATAAATTTCTTACCGTTTACACACAAATTTATTTGATAACAAACTTTACCTTTTGATTCTCCTTTCACTCATAGTTTCTTCAAGACACACTGGACACTTTATTCGGGATTTTAGATGAAAATTCTCAAAAATATGGGTCTAAAGTATTTGATTGTTTGGTAAGTGTTTCGTCATGGCTTTGTATAAGCAGTGTTACTGAAAAGGTACTTGATAACACTGAAATAAGACTTCTAGAAATAAGGAAGGGCATTAACATTTTTCCTTTTTTCTGATTAGGTTCACATAATAAATTTGCTGCAGGACAGCAAATTTCATCATTTTAAGCCAGTAATGGATACTTACATTGAAAGTCATTTTGCAGGTGCACTTGCATACAGGTAGGGTCTGAGCTTTCTTGCCTGTTTTGAATGTTGACAATAATTGGTACCAAGCACAATTAGTCTTAAAGATGAAGTAAATTTAGTATAGGAAGAAATGAAATCCAATACATATCTAAATCTCCAAAATTAAGTCCAGTAAAAGAATATCGCAAATCATTTTAAATTATGAGAGAAACAGCTTTTTTGCCTTACAATTTAGAAATATTTTGCAACCAATAAAATAGATGAAGCATAGGCATCAGCATTAGATTTGAACATTAATCAAAAAAATGCCATGCTTCTGTATTTGAGCATCCTTCTACCTCTCTGCTCCAAGCTAGATCTCAAGACTAGAGCTTGTTAAAATATTTTTTAGATTTTGAGGTTTAATTCGAGTGGAATAAGTCAGAAGGCATAAATGTAAACATGTGTAAACCTTCTCAGGATCAGTGCCTAGAAAGAATTCTAGGCATTCAGAATACAAATATCTGCATTTATCTAAGACATTACTGTATATGAAGTTTCAGATTGTTAAAAGGACTTGTTTACATCTAATGTGAAAGGAAATAATCTCAACAACCTCGCACCCCTAACACTCTGGCAATCTATTGCTGCTGTATTGACTTTGTGTGTTGTACTACATACTAAATAATGACTATCACTTATTCCTCTACTACGTGTATTCACTACTTACCATATAAGTATTGATTAGGTCCAACAGGGTCTAATGAGATCACAACTCAAAATCAAAAGACTGCAAAGGGAGTCAGAGCTAGCAGAGACTGCCTTTAGTGATTTGCTTTTATGGTTTAAATCAGGGGTGCTCAGTCCCTGGCCTGTGGCCCAAATCTGGCCCATAGAGATCCCCACAGGCTGGAAAATTTGGTGGTAGGGGATATGTTGAAGCTCTGTTTTTCCAGATCCAAACCCTGCCGCTGCCTCCCCCAGGTCACTGCTGCGCAGTAAGATGGGGCCATGTACACCTCCCACATTGTGAGACAGTGCTGGCTGCTACCTGTTCCCCACCACCCTGCATGTCCAGATCGAAGCTAGGCCACTCCCCACCCCCCTGTGCAGCCAGATCGAGCCCATTGGCTGGATTTGGCCCATGGATGGATCTGTCACTTCCCATCCAGCAAAAAGGTCAGGCACTACTAGTTTAAATGAACAACTTGATCAAAAAAGCTGCTTTAGTGGCAGAGCTATGTGCAAGTGAAAGCTTGGGCCTATAAATATTATTATAGTGCCTTTACAGTTGAGTACTTTCCTGGAAGAACCTTTGGGTTGCAAAAACTTAGAGACTTTTTATCTGCTTGTTTTGAAGAAGTTACTTGTTTATATTTTCAACCTGCTAAATTTTTATTAACTCTTTCCCCACTTTTGCACTGTAATCATTTTCCTTTTCATACTCTAGAGATCTTATAAAAGTACTGAAATGGCATATTGATCGAGTAACAGAAATAGAGCTACAGGAGCATATCCAGGAAGTGTTAAAGGTAATAGAAGTTGCCAGATATAATAATATACCTGAATGGTGCATTAGCATAGCAACACTGATTTAAACCACTGAGGTGTGAACACATGGTGAAATGACCCTGTGTATTCAGTGCATTTACATACCTCTGAGGCAGTTTCATAGATTTCATAGACATTAGGGCTGGAAGGGACCTCGGGAGATCATCGAGTCCAGGCCCCTGCCCAAAGGGCAGGAAGTCAGCTGGGGT
>NW_017728931.1:95578824-95581721 GCF_001723895.1 Crocodylus porosus | reverse complement strand
TTTGCTCCCTGCAGGACCGGACCAGTGCAGAATAATCCTCCTTGGAGGTGAATCCCATCCTCCATCCTTTGTAGGCTTTCCTTTTTAGCTGCAGGTCCCTAGAGAGCCAGGAGGGCTGCTCTGCCTTCTTGCTGCCTTTCCTTCGTGTTGGAATAGATTTAGCTTGTGCATTCAGTTAATCATTTTATTCATGTTTCTGGAAACTTTTCACTCTGAAAAGTTGATCCAAGATGATCAGCTGAGCAGAACATGGGACTTCTCACAACTTATGGGACTTCTCACAGCCTGGGCCATCCAGATTTTCGGGCCAGATTTTGCCCATGGAACTAATAACCACCACTGCTATAATCCCTGTGGCAGTGGGATTAATCCCCGATGACTTTAATTACTCATCCCTGGCAATTAAAGTTGGTAGCAGGGAAAAAGTTGTGGGGGGGAGGCAGGAGACAAGAGGCAGCAGTGTTAACTCCCTTAGTTCCAGAATTGTTCTAAGGGCTCTGACAGCTCTGGGGATTAATACTGTCGCCATCAGAATACATGGCAGTCCAGCCCACAAGATTCATCCCACGGTGCGAAACACATTTCACACACTTGGTATAGTCAAATCTTTGCATCCGAAGATAAACATATTTTGTTGAAGATTCTACCTTCCTCTTTGGTTAGGTTAAGAGGAGAGAATTTTGGTGTAAATGGGAAAATGCATATTATTTGAGTCCTGGTCCCTCCTCCTAGCTCTTATTAAGCAAATACTCCCTTGCATAGAACAGATGAAGGAGTAATGCTTTTAAGAATGTTCTTATAAAGTAATGATGGTGGATCACTGGGGAAAAAAAAACATGTTGACAAAATTAAATGTCAGGCCATGTTTATCAACAAATGTTATAAATATATTAATTTTATTTTGTTTAATTTTAAAGATTATGACTTTGGTCTAATACAGGATCTTTATTTTTTGGCATTCATAGGCACAGGAATATATTTTTAAATACATAGTTCAGTCTCGGAGACTATTTTCTCTTGCTACTGGCGGACAAAATGAGGAAGAATTCCGGTGCTGTATTCAGGAACTCCTTCTGTCAATTCGATTCTTCCTTTCCCAAGAGAGTAAGGGAGCGAGTGCTTTATCTCAGTTACAAGTAAGTTTTGCAGGCTTGCTTGCTTTGGTTATTTCCATTTCCCATGTTTGCAAATGCATACATGAATTTCTGTTTGTTTTGCCTAACAGCAAATTCCTGCTTTCTGCATGGCATATTGATTGTTTGTTTCTGCTTATACTTTGCTGGGTTATGACTTATGATTAGAGCCCTGAGAAAATCCCAGATTTCTTGTAGAAAATTTGCAACATGTGCATCGGTAAAGTATCATTTTTCACAGAATATTCATGGAACTACCATTGATCTGGGCAAATGAGTCCCAGTAGTTCCGTGAATAGTCCATGAAAAATGATACGTTACCCACTCACATGCCATATGAGCGGCAAGCACCAAGTGGTGGAGAAAAATATTATTTGGGGTGGCTGAGGCTGCGCCCCGCCTGGCCCCCACCCCTCCCTCCTGTGGTGCTGTTGCAGGGAAGTAGTGCTGTAGCTTTAAGCAACAGCAGAGGAGTGGCTACATGCTGAGGACGGCCAGGCACTATGGGACAGCAGTGTCATGGTGCTGCTGCTGTCACCAGCCACTGCAAAAAGTCTTGGGGGGATAAGCCCCATTAGCCCTGGTCTTACATTGCCTATGGCAGGCACACACACCACCCCAACAGTCTCCAGGTCCTGGCCCCCAAACCCCCTTCCCTCTCTGCTCCCTATACACTTACCTTCATCTGGCCATGGCCCCAGCAGCTCCTTGCAGGCTGGAACGCTGTAAAAGCTGATTTTCCTTTGAAACCTGGAACACTGCCAGCCTGCAAAGGGACACCTGTGCTTTCATGCATTTTTTTGGCGCAGGCTCGCGACCCTTAAAAATCGTGACATGGAGCTAACTTCACAGTATCCATGCAGTCTGGAAAACTGCGATTTAGTCAAGGCCCTACTTACGATAAGTTTTTCATTCCACCAACTTCTGAATCAGAATCATGCAGGATTTTAGGTTGCTGACAGACATGACAAAAAACAAAACAGCAGTTTAGCAGATGAGGAAGTGTATTAGTTCGAACTGGCCCCCAAGTGTCTGTATAGATTGGGCACTTCAGCAGGGCTTTTTGACACTTGTATCTAAAGCTGACTCGATCAGTTATTAGATAAAAGTGGCAAAAAGGCCTGCTGAAGTGCTCAGTCAATACCAATGTTGGGCGAGCCAGGTCAAACTAACAAGATGCCTCATCTGGGCATGCACTGTGCTCAGAAGTGGGGTAGGCTGAACTTAAAGCAAAACGCTGCTTTGTTTTTTTACAAATCTGCAAGTAGCCTTAATGTCCTGCTCCACGGTAAATGAAAACTAACCCCTGACAGTGTGCATTGGAGGTAGCTCTCATTTACCATGAGGTACAAGTGTGCACACTGGTGATTACTAGGGGGTAGCTGACAAGGTATTAATCCCCTCCACCCCTGTTTACCTTGTGGTAATTGGTCCATGTGCCAAATGCCCTTAACTAGACTGTTAGTTTTGCATTAGAAAGGGACTGACTACATTGTGTTAATCGTGGTTCCAGTGGCTATAATGAATCATAATCAAGGTTCCTGCTTTTCTTTGTTAAAAAAATCCAAAGTTCTCTGATTAAAAACTCCAAAACCCTTTTTTCCCCGTGATTAAAATGAAACACCACTATATCTATCTAGCTATCTATAGATATATAGCAAAACTGAGACTTACTGTGATCTAAAATGTAATTCAACTCTGTCTTTCTGAGACAGGGGATAAGTATTTTAAACAGCTGTGTTAGTTAATGCTGTTAAAAGCAGA
>NW_017728931.1:95557758-95578430 GCF_001723895.1 Crocodylus porosus | reverse complement strand
GTATATATATATAGGTGTGTGTGTATAGGGTGTGTATGTATATATAGGTGTGTATATATATGTATTTATAGGTGTGTGTGTGTGTATATATATATATATATATATATATAGGTATCCCTGGGGAAAACTCACTTTTTTCTCCTTTAAAGAAGAAAAGCTACATTTTTCTGCAGCAAACAGAAAACCCATATCCCTGACCATAATTGCCAAACAGAAATTGAATGGTATGTCTATGACTGTGGTCAGTGTTCAACTTTCTAGGCACTTTGGAATCCAGTGTTTTGAACCAAAAATGTTTAAACTTAATGTAGAATCTTGCCAGACTGAATATTGTGGTACTTCAGGTAGTTCCTTCATTTCCACTGGGGCTGTTAAAATTGATCAATACTAATAGCTGAGGCCAGAACATACAGGGAACAATACTATACATTCAACATGCAACCCTCACTTGAGGAAGAAAACTGGACTTGCAGGTACCTTTCAGACCTTTGCATGTTGTACTGAAAGAGGCAAGTATAGTGCCCATCTTTAAGAAAGGGGAAAATAAAGGATCTAGGGAACTACAGATGGTTCAGCCTCACCTCAGTCCATGGATAAATCATGGAGCAGGTACTCAAGAAATCCATTTCTAAGCACTCAGAGGAGAAGGTGATTAGGAACAGTCAGCATGGATTCACCATGGGCAAGTCATGCCTGACCAACCTGATTGCCTTCTATAATGAGTTGACTGGCTCTGTGGATGTGGGGAGATCACTGGATGTGATATACTTTGACTTCAACAAGGCTTTTGATACAGTATCCCACAACATTCTCGCAGGCAAGCTAAAGAAGTCTGGTTTGAAGGAATAGACTGTAAGGTAGATAGAAAACTGGCTGGTCCTTGGGTTCAAAGGGTGGTAGTCAATGGCTCAATGTCTAGTTTGGCTGCCAGCATCAAATGGACTGCCCTAGGGGTCAGTCCCGGGGCTGGTTTTGTTCAGTATCTTCATCAATGACCTGGAAGATGGCATAGAGTGCACCCTCAGCAAGTCTGCAGATGACGCCAAGCTGGGGGGAATAGTAGATTAAGATGGAGGGCAAGATTAGGACTCAGAGAGACCTAGACAAATTAGAGGATTGGACCAAAAGAAATCCCATGAGGTTCAATAAGGAAAAGAGCCAAAGTCCTGCACTTAGGACAGAACGATCCCATGCACCAATACAGGCTGGGGATTGACTGCTTGGGCAGCAGCTCTGCAGAAAAGAACTTGTGGTTACAGTGGACAGTACACTGAATATGAGCCAACAATGTGCCCTTGTTGCCAAGAAGGCTATTGGCATCCTGGGCTGCATTGGTAGGAGTGTTGCCAGAATAGATCAAGGCGAAGTGATTATTTCCATCTATTCAGCACTGGAGGCCACATGTGGAGTACCGTGTCCAGTTTTGTGCCCCCCACTACAGGAAGGATATGAACAAATTGGAGAGAGTCCAGTGGAGAGCAATGAAAAGGGTTAGGAGGCTGGGGCACATTCCTTATGAGGAGAGGCTGAGGGAACTGGGCTTATTTAGTAGAGAGAAGACTGAGAGGGAATTCAGCTACCTGAAGGGTGGTTCCAAAGAGCATGGAGCTAGACTTTTCTCAGTGATGGCAGATGACGGAACAAGGAGCAGTGGTCTAAAGTTGCAGCAAGGGATATTTAGATTAGGTATTAGGAAAAACTTTCTCATTAAGAGGGTAGTAAAACACTGGAACGGGTAGTAAAACACTAGAGTCAGCTAGACAAAGTCTTGGCTGGGATGATATAGTTGGGGATAGTCCTGCTTTGAGCAGGAGGTTGGACTGGATGACCAGTTCATTCCTTTGAGTTGTATAAAAAGCTGTTTTTTTTTTTGAGGGGGGGCGGGGGGGTTCAAAGAAAAGACTAAATTAATGGGAAAATGGTAGGGATATGATTAGGACAGTTTTTTCCATTACAGCAACTTAAATGAAATATTTTGGGACAAAATCATGTAAATGAGCATCTGGAGAATCCTGTCCTGTTTCCAGGTAGCACCTTTAACACTCTAGCATTGTAGCATTGCTGAAAGAGATGAAGCATGGCTGGGATAAGTGACTTTTCCCAATTGAGTAGTTTTGGGAAAGTGTAAAGAAAGAAAGAGGTTTCAACAACATTTTTTGTAACCTAACGTACTTCATTATTCAGTGTTTCTTGTTTGCTTTTCAAATTCTTTTCTTTCTTAAAAGACTTCCAACCCTATTTTGGGTTTCAGAATTTAACCAACAGTCCCAATCCTGTCTCCAGGCAATATAACCTCTTTAAATATTTGAAATATATGGGAGGGAGAGATTCTGCTATTTGTCTATGTAGGTAAAAAGAGTATATCCTGGCACTTAACAGTTTGTCCTGTCATTGTGAATAATCTCTTTTCTCTACTGGACCATGTGGTTAAATAGCTGCATTCAAAATAGTGATTTATGCTTACATGAGAGAGAAATAAAAATATTTAATGGACTAAATCAGAGCTGTCCAACTTCTGAAGAGCCAGGAACAGCATGCCGTGTAGTCCCCTGGCCCACCTCTCCCCCATGTGGACATCATTGGCATGTGGGTCTTGGGTTCCCTGTTTAGGAAACAGAAGCTGGTAAGAGAGAGGGGAAGCCCAGAGACCCTGGTAGCAGGAACAGTGGGAGGACGCTGCTGGTCAGGTGTTAATCCCTTGCAAGCTGCATGGATTAAGTCCATGTTAAAAAGAAATTCATGGCAGAGCTCTAAGGTCATGAGAAGCGTGAAAATATCTGGAAGAATCTAAATAATGACCTCAAATTCATATCACAGTTTATAACTTGGAATCAAAATATCACAAAAGCAGGTGTGTTCTGTGATGGCTGAATATGAGATGCTGTTGACACTGGTCAGTCTGTAAATGTTGACAATGTCAACCTAGTATCACTGTATGTGACTAATACTTTTTCCCTTCCTCTTTAGACTGTGTTTCTCAGCTCCTTCCCAGCTGTATACTCGGAACTGCTGAAGCTCTTTGATGTACGAGAAGTGGCAAATTTGGTGCGTGATACTCTAAGCAGCTTGCCAACAATCATGCATGGGGATGAATCTCTTCAAGCTGTTAAACTTCAGTGCATTGGAAAAACAGTAGAGAGTCAACTGTACACTAACCCAGGTAAGGTGATAACCTGCTGGGTTGCCTGCAGTTAGAAATCACCTCTTCCCTGCAGGTCAGCAGATGCACGGGCAAAGAATGCCTTTCATAGCATTGTGATAACAGGTTCCAAAGCATTGTCCTGTACAGACTGTTCACTAAAGTCTTCTGTTTTACAGTAGTGTGATCAATACGAGTCCAGCTATAACTCCCCCCCCAAACAAACAAACAAAAAACCAGACATTTTAATATACTGTACCAGGAAATCCTGGTAGCAAAAAAAAGGCGAGAAAAAAAGCAGCGCATACAACAGGAATGTATGCCAACAGACACAGAGGCTTGGTCCTTCAGGGAGACACTCTGGCTACTGGCCAGTTGCTCCTCAGCTCTTCCAGCATGCCAGGAGCAGGGAAAGGGCAGTTTGCCTCACACCACAGTGCAAACCACAGTATGGGCGTGTGCTGTTACTATTTTTGCCACTGCAGGTGCATGAGCCTGCAAGTATGGATACACCCAGTGTGTCTTTTTGCAAGGGTTTTTTTATCTGAATGGGAGGTCTAGGTTCTGGTCCTTATCAGGACCTTTGATTCTTTCTTGCCTTATACCAGTGTTATGCTACTGTGACTCCATTGACTTCAGTGGAATAATAGCATAATAAAATGGTAGTGACAACCTATATCCATGGTGTCAGAGTAGCCATATAATGGAGAAATTAAAAGGGTTCACAGAAAAAGCAAGCTTAGCAATGTAAGCATGGTTGTATGTACAGAGTACACAGCAGTTTTGCCATTTGCTATAGAGAAGAAGAAATGTCAGTATGTAAGCGATTGGTTCCTGTAGTCGGCACCTCCAGCAATTCCATATTGTCTTCATATTACCTCATTACCTAACATTGCTAGCAATGTCACAGATACAGATCTGGATACTGAGGATGAGGAGCACATCAGGAGTATGACCAAAGTGTTGCTATGCTTTGGCATGTCAGAAAGCCTCACCCAACAGATGTGTAAATCCTTTCCAGCCCAAGAGGGAGAGACCAGGGAAGAGTGAAGGTAAAAGGCTGAGCTGTCTTCATATAGATTTATGGGTCTACGGACATCAATTTAGAGCAACCTTAGGTCTCCGCTTCCCAAATTGCTTCAGGATCAAACACTACAAATGAGCTCCTTCCTCCCATTACTGTGTGCAGAGTAGCCACCTGAGAAGCCAGCTGAATGCAATTCAGAGGAAATTAATAGCAGTTTAATGAGGGCATTCTTAGAAATGTATATCTGTTCTGGCTGCAAGGCACAGTTCACGACGTGATTGAAAAAAAAAGACATTAGTGAAACTAGATTTGTGCAAAAGAAAGTTGTGTGTGATACCACTTAAATCATCTCCCCTAAGAACAGTGACAAGAAAGCACTGCTGAACTCCAAAGGAACTTATAATTGCTTTATTCTAAGCATAGGAGAAAGATTAGCTGTTTTAGTTCTCTAAGCTGCTAGGGTAAATGACATGGGAACAGTTTAATTCCAGTCACTAATAAGTGGAAAATGTGACAAAAGTCCCAACGAGGTGTTTGCTTCAGACCTCTCAGGGTCTTTGAGTACCCCCTGAAGCCATCCCCGCTATGACTTTCAAGGTCAGGGGAAACCCAAACCCCCACCAGCTGCCACCCTGTTTTCTTGGCTGATCCATCCATTGTCATACTTATTTCTCTTCCCTGGATGCCTCCAGCACATCGTCTTCAACCCTACCTTGCTGAATTATCAAGGCTGTTCAGTTTTCTGTTGATAGTGGAGGTTCATCTTCCTCATCCTGCAGGTAGGCAGCTCTGGGACCTAGCAGGGACTTGATTAACCTTTCTCTATATACAGTCTAGTCAGGGAAACTGGGGAGCACATTATTACAACATGAGCACATTTAAAACAGAAATATTACAATAGAACCTGTAGTCTGTCACAGAAGGGTCTCCTAAAGTTCAGCTTTTTGGCCTCTTTAAATCCTAATGTTTCGTTCTTAAAAAACCATGGTCCCTCAGCCCATTTCTAGAAAGAGGCCTTCTTTAAGTCTTTGTAGGGGGAAAAAATCACAATGAATTACTTAAGAAAAATTGATCCAGAGAGTTTAAACCATTGTGCCTCGAGGCAAAACTGAGGCTTACTGTGATCTAAAATGTAATTCAACTCTGTCTTTCTGAGACAGGGGATAAGTATTTTAAACAGCTGTGTTAGTTAATGCTGTTAAAAGCAGATAGATATGATAAACACGGGAAATGATTGAGAGGCTGCAAAAACAGTATTATTCAGGCTTTCAAGACAAAGGGCACCTTTATATGTGGCTAAACCTTCTCTCTTATCTAAAGTTTGATTAACTGCTAAGCAAATTTGGCTGGGATGTTCTAGATGGGGCTGATCCTGCTTTGAGCACAGGGTTGGACTAGATAACCTTCTGTGGCCCCTTGCAACCCTAAATTCTCTGATTCTAAATCTGTGTAGCACTGAAGATTTTTCTGGAGTGCTACACAGCTGTTCCAGTATTTTTTCTTTATGCAGCTTTACTAATCACTTGCAACTCACAGGGCAGCTCAGGTGCCAATCAGTCCCTCTCCTGCAGCATCTTGCTCTAGAGATCTTCTCCCTGCTACCTGTAGGGCCAAACTGCCCACTTGGTCTCAGGCACTGGTCTTATAAGCCTTTAGAAGTCCCATCCCTTCCTGTCAGGTGACTCTTAGGCCTGACAGCCTCCACAGTACTTTATGACTGCTCCCCTGTAGCAGTGCCCTTGCTGTCCAAGCAGGGCTCTGCCCTACTGTCCTATTGTTGGGCCACCAGCCCTGCCATAGTGGTCCCTGCTGCTTAATCCTCTTCAGCCCGTAATGAGTAATCTTCCCTTACCTGGGGATGTCCCTGCATCTGCTTCTCTCTTAAAGTAGCAGGAGTCCCTGCCACCACATTTTTGGACCCACGGGGAGCTCCATGGGCTGGATGACCCCACGTGCTGGATTGTACCGGCACATAGGGCTGCTCTGTGGACAGATCCAGCAGAAGTAGTTAATATGCATATAAAGAAGTCAGAATCCATTTCGGGACTTTGGGGCAGCTTTAGCCTATCACTTATACTATAGCTAACAGTTAAAGAGCTTTTAAGACAAAAACAGCTCTAATTCCCATGGAAAGTTAATGGGTATTAGAGCCTCATCTGCACTTGGATTTTGTAAACTTTTTCCCTCCAGCATTGTTGTGCTATACTGGAATCTCATAGTGAGGTTTCCTGTGCTGTTTTTCTCTTACGAGAGACTGGGGATTTTTGATTGGTTTGTGGCCTTGTTCCCAGGCATGTACTGTTTGGGAACTCTCTGATTGGAAACTTTTCAGGCACCAGGCTGGATTGACCAAGCTTGGGGTTAGAGGTAGGCAGGCACATGGCAGGCAGGCTCTAGGACCAGACCCAGTTGCCACCATCACCTTTGACAGGAGAGAGTGTTCTCAGACAGTGTACATCCTCACAACTTCAGGGGAAAGTGACTGCTGCTGACTCCCTCACCATTGTGGGAAAGAGCGTTGGCTGCAGACACCCTCTCTGTGATGCCACAAGGAAAAGCGGTAATGGCAGTAGCTGTGTCCTAGTTCAATTAACTAACTGTGCTGGGCAACAGTAAACTCAAACATAGAGCACAACCTGGCTTGACAACAAATTGAGTCAATCTGGCTGCTGAAACCCCATATCCAAAGGCTATGACTCCATGGACCAAATCCAGCCTGCGGGCCATAGGTTGCTGTCCCCTGCTCTGGGTACATGCATCTCTTCCAGCCCTTACAGAATGAACCTGGAGCATGCCTATGCTGTAAACTTACTGTGAGTATGGACAGGTGGCACTCTCCCACTAGAAACAGAGCATGCAGTTTCTCCTTCAGCAAGCATGCTGCTTCTAGGAGAAAGATCTTTCTCTTGGCAACAAGGAAGATCTCTCCTGCAAGAGACTTTCTCCTATTGCCTATAGGCTGCCTTATCCTCCCCAGGCCTGAAAGAGAGGTCCAGTGCAGGAAGCAGAAGCTTCTGAACTCCTTCTGGTCCCAGGAGGATTGGAGCAGTAGGGAAAGTCTCCCTGTGCCTCCCCCAGACTAAGGTTACCGCTGTTTAGGGAACACTGACCTGAGGTTACCCCAATCCCAGACCGGGAGGAGTGGAGAGCAGGAAAAGCTTCCCTGTGCATCACCTGAAATGAGGAATCAGCAGCTGCTACATTGTCCAGCTTCCCACCCCTTCCCCAGACTGGGGTGACCGTGGGGAGTGGGAGGAGGTGAGCAGCCACTTTACTAGTCTGGGGTAACTCCCAACAGTGAGCACACTAGTAGGAGGGCAGAGGGGGCAGTTGCAGGCTGCAGTATGCTCCCTCTCTCTCTAAGATGTCTAGCACTGCAAATTTCCCAGATATTTTCACCTGTAGAAATCAACCCCTGTCCATGGTATGTCAGGTAGCAGAACGGTAGCAGAACCTTAAAACATGCCTGCACTGCTTCACATAGGCTACCTGAACCAGGAGCAGCCAGAGCGGGTTCAAGTGACGTGGTGGAGAGGCTTATTAGCCTTGTTGATTGCTGGTGCTAACTAGCTTGCATCAATGCTGTGTAAATCTGGACTTCTTGCTTCTGGTTCAGGAGGTCATCCACATCGTGTCTGAGTTTTTACTGTTGCCCATCACAGTTAGTTTATTGAACTATAGACATACCCTTGATATATATGTTCAGAGGTCAGCTATTCCATACCACTACCAATAATTCTGCCTTTGTGAGTGCAGCCATGCCTGTAGTTTAGCTGTCAGGTCATCATCTTGTACACATGCAGCTTTTACACATAACTGAAAATAAATGAGCAGTTTCCTTCCTGCTTAAGGCAGGAGGACGGGTTAGTGAGGACAGAAGACCCAAATGAAGAAGATAAGGCCAAAGGCCAAAAGATGCTCTCAGTAAGGAAACTGTATCTTGAAGCTGCTTTGAGCTTGTTTCTGCAGACCTTCTTGCCCTGGTAAGATGCACAGAGTTAATTTTGATATTAAATATATGGAATATGTGCTGAGACATTTATCCATCTTAAATGCAGCCTCTAAAATGGATCAATGTTTTTATTTTTTGCAAAACCATCTGACCAAGCAGAAAAAGCCTTTTCACATTTTTTTCCAATGACGCATCTCATTCTTCTGCATCCCAGCTAATAGTTCTTTTAAAGTGAAAACAGTGCTTCATGAGAGGTATGAAACGGACAGCTCTAGAAATTAAAATGCACTGTTTACACATTGGGAGCTATTTTTCATGCTGTTCAGCAGTCCTCCTTTCCTACCTCCACCCATGCAGTCCTCCCAGCCTAACAAATACAAAATTGCCTGTGTGAAAATGAGACTTCTTCAGATCAAGAGTAGGAATGGCTTTTTTCATTTTCATTGCCACAGCAGAGAAAAATGCAAAATAAAAAATGAGCAAATAACAAAAACACCTCAGTTTTTTAAATTTTTCCAAGACTACATTGTAATTGGGAGCATAGGAATGATAGTTCTTTGTTTAAAATGTACCATTAAGTTGAAAGTATTTTTGTTATGTAACAGCCCTTTTACAAACTCCAGTTTTGGCCACCTCTGCAATAAAGAGCCTTTGAAGTAAATGATGACTGAAATATTGTCTTTCTATAATAAACCTCTGAGAGAAACTCAAAAAAAAAATCACATGCTAATGATGCAGACATGTTAATGGTCCCTATTGACTAGAGTGCAAGAGGGAAAGTTTTGCTTTTGGGCTGAATATTTAATGCGTGTAGCATGCAACAGAAAAGCACAGAGATGTCTCAAGTATCCTATCTTTAAATGATGCCAACCATAGACCTGAAAAGATTAATGTCATGAAAATTTTATTTCCCTATTTCTGTACAATATTTGTAAAGGCAAGTATTAGCATTTTTAAAAATCAGCTAATTTGGCTTCCTGTATGTGGAGAAAATTAGGACAGTGACTGATGGTTAAGGCTTCTAATTATTGTACTATTACTTGTACTCATTAATTTTACTGCATACAGTGGCTGACATTGTACCTGACAGTTGTTGTGGGGGGAGAAAGAAGGAGGCGGGGGGTAAAATCTGTAAGCAAGTGATTTATGCTGCATTTTCTGACCTTCCAGAACAAAGCTTTTTAGTGATTCCTTTAGATCTCGGGCCCCTGCCACACATTACACTTAAGATGTGATAAACCAGTTAATCACGTCTTAAATTGCTACCCAGCATTAACAAGCTACAAATTAATGTATTTAATGGTGTGATAAAGCAAGGAATAAGCCACAGAGTTATTACATGTGCTTCCAGACCTGGGAGCCCTGTCTGCTAATCTGGGACCCAGCCCCCTGCAGCACATGGTGCGCCCATGTG
Organism: Crocodylus porosus; assembly: GCF_001723895.1. Lineage (NCBI taxonomy): Eukaryota > Metazoa > Chordata > Crocodylia > Crocodylidae > Crocodylus > Crocodylus porosus. The sequence goes on along the minus strand of NW_017728931.1, from coordinate 95,568,898 downwards.
ACTGGGAGCCCAGATCAGGTGGCAAGGCCTGGCAGAGTGTGGTGTGTGCCTGCTGGTGAGAACCGAGATCACCTGAAAGGACTGCCAGCTGCAGGAGTTTGCTACTTGCCAGTGCAGGGAGAGCCCAGGATTATGATCCTGGGCTCCCCTTCCACTGGCAATAAGTTGTGATGGCATCTGATACTGGATCCAACATTCATGCCTCCACCATACTTGCGTGGCATGGCAGGAAATGTAGTTGTAGAAATCCTGCATCAGATACCATCATGCCTTCACTTGCATGTCTGCCAGAGGTCTCAGTCACAGATCATACAAGGTCAATATTTGGATTATATGCTTTCAAGTAGTTTGTTCTGTGTTGTAGTAAATGATGTAGAAAGATAGTTCAGTAGGTGGTGCACTAATTGCCTATATCAGTACAGTTGAAGGTCACCATAACAATAGCTGGCTTTGCAGTTTTGGTCTTGTTTCTTGTATTTAATATGTACTATGAAGACTCTGACCATTCTGCTGCCAAAAACACCAAGACACTTTTTCACAAATAGAATAGTAAAACTGATTAATAAATAAGGTTGGTTCAATTATGGCTGAGGAACTAAGATCCAAATAAAAGGATTTGTCATGTAAAACACTTTAGATCCAAAATTTGTCTCAAAGTGTGATCCAGAATACCCCTACATAGCTATGTCTAATCCTGGAAGGCCCATGTGTCCTTTTTTTGGCCTGCAATTCCCATATGTACCAGTCATACTCTTTTGGTATGTTCCCAGAAGTGTCTAGGGCTGAGCACTTGTGTCCAGTTTCCTATGTAGTCCCACTGGGATCAAGAAGCCAAGTGGAGAAGTGCCTTAGTCCCCGAAGAGGCCTGATGTTGATAAGTTATGGTGGTGTCTAATGCACTTCAACAGCATCAGACCCCTCATAGCATGAAGTTGTAGTTACTTTATTTAAAAACTGGCTAGAGCAGAATGTTTTGCCCATATATTATACTATAGCCTAAGAAAGTACTTTCCTAGGAAGTTGGAGAACTGGGTTCAAGGCTGCCCTCACCCTAAAAGGATTCAAACTCACATCTAACACATACTTGGCCATAGCTCCAACTACTACTCTGCAGCCTCTTGCTCCCTCTTGTGTTCTGTTCTTGTGCCCATGAATCTTGCACAACAGACCCACTTGAACAAGAAGGTTAGGCAGTGCACCATACCTAGTGTTGCCTTTAAGTGGGTGGTTAGTCCACTGCTCTGGGGTGGGAGATATTGGTTTGAATTTCCACGAGTTAAAGGAGGCATTGAATTCAAGTGTCTTTCTTCATGGGCAGTTGTTTCTAACCACTAGACAGCAGTCCGCCAGTAGTGGCACCACTTCCTTCTCCCATCATGTTTTAATTGGAGAACAATGGGCCCTATTTAGTCCTTTCAAAAAGTGTGTAGGATGAGGGCTCGGGCATTTGGAGCACAAGTACAGGCAGATACCTCCCTGCAATATTGTCCAAAGTTTCTAAACTCAAGTGGATAGTTTCACACTTGCAGGAGCATTTCTTTTTGGTTAGCTGTGTGGCCCTCTTATTCAGCCTGTGGGTTTTTGGATCATCCTTCTGAGACACCTAACTCTCCCCATACTTTGTGTAGGAAACTTAGGTATCTACCTGTGGGGCCAGACACTTAACAGTTGGTCATTGCAGTGCCAAACTTGTACACATCTAAGTTTATTTTCTGGATCTAACCCTAATTTCCTGGATCTAGCCCTAATTTCCTGCTTTGAGTTTCCCGTGCATGGAAAAAACATACAAAAACATTTGAATAATTAATAAGGATGTAAAAGGAAACAGAATAAGCAGGAGGCAAGAAATACGTGGAATATTTTTCAAATCATATATGAATCATCTAGTCCTTCTGGCATGTTTCAAGTCAAATGGCAACCAGGGAAGGCTGTGGAAAAGCAAGAACAGTGTTAATGTTCAATAAAGGAGAGAATCTTGATCCGGCAGAGTTAAATTTTATTTCTTTTTCAGAAAAATAGGTGAGAACAAAGTATTGATTATGGAGAGGATAACAGGATCATGAGCAGTTGTCAGCATGAGTATATAAAGAATAACCTTCTTGCTAGCTAAACCTGATGTTTAGTGAGATAATGGGAAAATTAATGAGCAAGGAGACTGCTTTAGAAAAGTTAGATTTTCATAAAGCATCTAGGGGTTTCTCTAAAAATATTTTAATAGAAAATGTAATTCAAATATATTCAAAACATATTTACTCAGTTTTGAGTATCTAAAAAAGCCTATAAACAAAGGATAGCAGCAAGTTTAATCTTACAAGATGGTGATAGGTGTCACCACAGGGATAAGTGTTAGGACTTGTCTCATTTAACATCTTCATTAATGATCGTCAGAAGAGGAAGTAAATAGCATGTTAGTGAAATTGAGAGATGGCACTGAATTGGGAGAAGTCAGGAAAATAATAATGAAGGACCGTGGGCAGAAAATTAGATTCAGCTAGAGAAATGCAAATTAATTCATGTAGAGACAAATATGAATCACATGTACTCAGTAGGAGGGAGGAACCTTAAAAGCAGTCAGTGAAAGAGACCCAAAGGTGTAATTGTGGACACTAAATAAAAATTGAATTTGCCTAATGTAATATCTTAAAAAAAAAAAAAAAAAAAAAAAAAAGCCAGTGGCATTTTGGATTGCAAAGGAGCCATGTCAAAACCGGGGAGGTATATAGTTTTCATGTGATTTTGAATGCAAGCAATATTTTTTCAACATTTTCTGCATAGCACTTATATAAATACATAGCTTTATTTCACATGCACAGTATCCCATATGGCATGCTGTGTGTTTGGATTTTTTCTTCTGGAGTGGGTTGTTCCTGTTTAGAGGTTTTTTTTTCTTTGTCATGATAGCATATGTAGCTGATAAATGCTTCTGATCAGAAATATTTCTATCAATGTAACATACATTTGCATTTGCGTAAATACATATAATCATATATTCAATAAAAATACTAAGTAAAACAATGTCATAAGTAGAGTCCACTCATAACATTTCCCTCTCATTCCAGATTCCAGATATATTCTTCTTCCAGTAGTTTTGCATCATCTCCACATGCATTTACAAGAGCAGAAGGATCTGATAATGTGTGCTCGTATCCTTAGCAACATATTTTGTCTCATCAAGAAAAATAGCTCAGTAAGTAAATACAGGTCATGTACCCCAGGATTTGGACTTACTTTGGATTTCTTTATTGGAATATTAGTAATTAAATGAGACTGGCTCTTGAACAAAAAAGAGTATGTTGTAAAAAATGATCCATGAACTGTATCTCTATGAATGTGTCAGTTTGGTTTTTCATCTATGTTTTTTTTTTTCCTTACAAGAATATTTTAATTGTAGTACACTGTGTTCTACCAGGCATTGACACTGCTCCAATGTTCCTCTAAGATTCAGTAGCTCAAAAAGAAAAAGAGGAAGTTTGACTGGTTTAAGATTTAGAGGGCATGAGGTAAATAGCTTTTTCGTGTCAGATATATATTTTAGGGTTTAGATTTAAAAGTGACTGTTTTCTCTGTTATTGCGTAGCAGGAATGTAGGAAAGCCTAGGGCCAGAAATATATCTATACCTCTAGGTCCAGCCCATGCCAGGGGATATTTTAAGAGGTATTATCCAAACCAGGACTGTGGAGGAGTAGGGGGGTGTTTCTCCTACTCTGTTTTGCCCTTGCCCCTCTCTGGTCTTGTTTGAATAGCTTGTTTGGACCCTGCTATTTAGAAAAAAAGCTTTCTATGCAAGCTTTCTGCCTAGAGGGATTGAATTTGGAAATATGTGCAAGGAGTAGATGTGGAAGGGATTTCTAACTGGAAAGAAGAAGAAAAAGGAAGAGATTTATAGAATTCTTAATTGCAGGACAAAGGGTAGGGGGAGGGGGGTCTTCCCTGCTTTTACCTGTGGCATGTTGTGAGGTGTTCTTAGTGTTTCAGATATTGTTCCTTGTAGCTGTGGGTGAGGATTCGAAGGCATGCTTATGGCTGATGATTGCCTGTGAATGCAAGGGTCTGGACTCTGACCCAGGAGGCCTCTTCCAGTTCTGTGGTTCTTAAGTTCCTAAAAGTTCATGGCAGCATGTGGTCCTGTGGATAAATAAGAACAGGATTTGCATAGATTCAGACAAGACATCAGGAGGCGCTACTTCACGGTCAGGGCGGCTAGGATCTGGAACCAACTTCCAAGGGAAGTGTTGCTGGCTCCTACCCTGGGGGTCTTTAAGAGGAGGCTAGATGTACACCTTGCTGGAGTTGTTTGACCCCAGTACTTTTTCCTGCCAGGGCAGGGGGTTGGACTTGATGATCTGCTCAGGTCCCTTCCGACCCTACTAACTATGAAACTATGTGTATAGGGAAATTCACCACTAGGGTTTGATTGTTCTTCTCTAATCCTGTCAGACCTTAAGATATGGTGGCCTGGCTTCATATCAGTCTGCAGGAACCTCACTCTCAGCCCTTTGAGTAGAGCCCTCTAGTAGGACTTTGGGCAGAATCAGTATTCTGTAAGTGGCAATTAAGAGACCCACAGGACTGGTTAGAGGCATGTTACAATTTATGGACTGTAAGGTAACTGAAATCAGTATACTGTTGGTTGATCTATGTATTTTGGAAAAGTTCACTGGAGGTGAGGGGGATTAGTTGAGGTGCTGTTGGTTGCTATGGACTTTGCAATTTGCTTCTGGGATTTGTACTGAAATCTAGGTGATAATGGTATAACCCTAAAGGTCAAGAGGCTTATGTGGCCAAGAATGTTGAACAAGGCTGTATATTGCAGATATGAAGGAATGTTGTGGTTATGGGGGTTGGATCACTTCCATCTCTGTGGTTGTGATGGGGAGCAACAAGGCAAGAACAAAATAATATTGTGCTGTAGTTGGTGTCATCTGTATAAACCGTGATCAGCATGCTTAATCTCAATTCCTTTGTTATCAACATACAAGAATCCTCAGGAACCCAGGATGATACATGTGGTTTTTAGTTTCAGATTGATATTTTGATATAGAATAAGGGGGTGTAACTTTGATGCTACAAGACTTCTTTCATTGTATCTGTCTTATTGGATGCATGGTTCACCATGAGACAAAATGAGACCGGGGGATGAGGGAGGCATCTTTATTTTTTGTATCTGACACAGCTTTGGGATAGAACATTTTTTGTATGTTATTGTAGAAATGGATGGAAGCCAGGGTTGGTGTTGATGCATAGTTTGATGTCTTCCAGTGCATAAGATGAAATGATCACGTTCATAACACGTGATTGATTTCATATTATCTATGATGATGCTTTTGGACCATCTCATAACTTCTAAGACAAACTGTTAAGTGTCTCAGGTGATATATATAGCAAGATCTGTGTATGTGTGTGTGTGTATATATATATATATATATGGCAGAATACATACAAGCTGGATCTAGTGTTCAGGTCAGAAACATAGGATTGTAAGTTGAGGGACAGCACTACAGATAGATCAGAAGAGGTAATTGCTGGAGGCTGCAGTGCATTTAGCTTGACAAGGCAAAGGATTTGGCCAGGGCCAGAAATTTCTTAGCATGAGTTTACTACTGCTTGCATTGCAAGGTCTTATGCAAGCATCCTTGTCTATGGTGACATTTAAAAGAATGCAACTTTCATACCCAAAATTCAGGGAAGAGTTTTATCACAGAACCAAAATGTCTGACAGTTTCTAGGCTGCTTTGGAGGATAAGATTGTTCTCCCACAGACCACCCTGAGAATAATCTGTAGAAAATCATAAAACTGTATTTTCTCCCTTTTTGATACAGTAGCCTACATATACGTGTGTGTGTGTGTGTGTGTGTGTGTGTGTGTGTTTATGAGGTTGATCTACAGCACATGAAGAGATGAAGAGGAAGGAAGTTATGGCAACAAGCTCCTGTTGAGTCCAAATAGTGACATGCCAAGTGTTTTGATTTTTGTTACAGCTCTCCTGTGTTGGCTGTGCAAGAGGTGAAGATGAAGCGTTGATCTTCATCATGTCTGCTGAGTCTTACCCAATAGAATTAATGCTCTTGTTTGTCAGTTGCTTAGGCGGCATTTGGTTATAGTTAAGTGTTATTTGCTGTGAAAAATGTCACATTACTTTGAAGATAAAATAGCTCAGGTTTGGCCTGTGCTGCTTACTGCCATGGAAACAGAACAGTGTGTTAAGGGAAAACTCTTTACTTTCAACCGGTGTCAATCATTTTGCCCAAAGAGACTGTAGATGCAGCTTTGTGCTAACCTGTGATTTGGACCCTTTCTTTTCCAGGCTGGTAAAGAGCAGTTGTGAAGTATTAGGTCCAGAGTGAGTTGAGATTGTCAGCATTTCCCCAAGGAAGTGAAGTGCCAGAACTCATGTGGAGACCAGCTCTCAACCCTGGTCAGCTAGCATTCAAGCTCCCAGGTTTTTATAGAGACCCATGAAATCTTTATGGAAATGAAAAGAAAGAACAATGAAAAATAATGAAAAGCCAAAATGAAAAAGATACACATTTGGAAAGAAAGCAAAGGGAGACTGCTATGCTAGTGTATATAACATAGCAAAATTACCTTTTCTATTTTCTGATTTAGAAAAAAAGGGCAGCTGGAACACAAAGCACATTAACTTTGTTCTTACATACATATGTAAGAATGTTCTTAACAAACAGTTATGCATTCATGGCCAGGAGCACTGGTGCCTATGTTAGCTCCTTTGTACTGGTCTGCTGATGAAAAACTGCAGTGAATTTTCTTTAATTGACCAGATTTACATTTGCACTGTTCGGGGGATGGAAAAGTAGCTGACACTTCCTGCTGAATCAGTCACTAAAAAAGCTTAGTGAAATCAGTTTATTTTTAGGGTAGTTTCTTTGCTGATATGATGAAGTATTTAAACCAAAATTCTCTCTGTGTTTTACACTTTAAGCCTCCATTTAGGAGTTTCCCTTGCAAAAATGTATGGATATTGACTATAAAACTTTCACATATCATTGAGTACTCTCTTCTCTGCTGTAACAGAAAATAAGATTATGCTTAGTGATGAGTACTCAAATTCATAAGGATAACTGTCTTCTCTATATGTGTGATTAATTGCAAACACTTGGGTTCAAATCAATGGCATGTTGATGTTATTTTGAATAAAGAATATTCCTGTGGTTTCTAGACTGCAGCAGTCATGAGGAAAACTAATTCTCACATACAGTAAAGTAATCCAACTGCTAATGCTGTTGAAGGAAAATTTCTGTCTGTGTCATCCTCCCTTCTAAATTATAGCAATCTGAAAGAAAGTTTGTATCTATTTAAGGAAAAATCGGTCTTGGAAGAAATTGATGTGATCGTGAACAGCCTGTTAGACATACTGTTGAGAACCATATTGGAGATTACAAGCCGACCTCAGCCATCCGGGTCTGCAATGCGCCTCCAGTTTCAAGATGTGACTGTAAGATTTCATCATAAAACAATCTCAGTCTGTCGTTGCACTTATAGATCCTCCCATTGCATCTAGGTGAATTACCAATACATTGTAATACACATGTTAATCTGATTATCTGCTATTCTGAAAAAAGATTGCATTATCCAGATGTAGTGGAATTAAAGGAGTAAGGTAGAATGTACTTTTTTGTCGTTCTTTCACTGGAATTGTTAATGTTCTATAGTTTTATTTTTTCATGGATAGTATGTATAAAATTAAGGTGGTGAAATTTTTCCACTTGACATCCTTTTGGATAGTAGAAAATTCACTGAGATTCTTCTGTTGATAATTCAACATCTTTCTGCAAGCAGTTTTCTGTAGGAGGAGGAGAAAAAAAAATTATATGAACTGAGTGCCTGAGTTTCAGTTCTAGAGTATTAATTGACGTCAAGAGATCAGTGTTAGAAAGGGAAAATAAGTGGTATTTAGGTCAGTGTAATAAAATAGACCGTGCATTTTAAGAGGTTCAAGTGAAATCACTTAAAGAAAAGCCCACTGTCAGTATTAGTGAAACAAAATGAAAGCTGCATTTTGTTCTATTTGGAAAGAGGTTGTCAGGTGACTTTGGAGGAACAAAGAATTCTTGCATGGAAGTTGATACATAGAGGCCTAACCAAAGAGTAGTGGACCTAGCCTTGTAAAAAGAAACAAGTTGCTTACTTGTCAGTCAGCAATTTCCTAAGAAACACTATGTGTATTTGAACACTTCTTACTTTTTTAAATTTGCTGTCTCACTTGACCAACCATGCTTGTTATTTTTCCAGTGATGAATGGATTTTCTCCTTTCAAGCCTAAATGCCCTGTGAGGTCACACATTTTAAAGAGCATTCAATACATGGGGAAAAATATTTTTTACTTTCTGCCACAGGGAACAAAATTATTAGATGTATTCATGGAGTTGACCATGGGTTACCTGTAATTTGTGATAGGGCAACCCTGTGCTCAAATTTTATTTTGGTTCAGAGGAACTGGACTTCTATAATCTCACATTCCTTTAATTTTAAACAGCAGAAATATTCTCCAGGTGTCAGGTCATCAAAGAAGGATTCACTACTTAGCAAAGTGTAGGTTGCAGAATTGGGCTACAAGTGTGGAAAAAGTCCATTCCTACTGGTTTCCTTTAAAATATCTGTTTGCTCATGGATGTAGTTCTTATAAAATGCCATTGAAAACATTCTAAAAGTGCTTGCAAGTTACAGAGTTTTCTTTAGTTATACATGCCTTGCAAAGGCATTCCATCATCATCACCACAGGCATCTCACTGAATGCTTAATGTACAAGTGATTCACAGCACAGCATAAGCCAATTATATACATTATTGCAGGGGAGCATCATGCAGCATGGGTTTTGGAAACACACTGCTCCTGGTTCTTAAAAGTATTTATGGCATAAGTCACCACCCAATGTGAGTATGGGTGGAAGAATCTGTCCCATTATGTTACCATGAATTCATACTGCATTTATAATTAAATGTGCTTTGTGAGATGGATGTGGGCTTATGGCAGCACACTGGGTAAGATTCTGTTACAATTGCTCCCATTAGATACTTCCATACTTCTGCAAGTAGTCCCAAAGCTATATTTCCATGTGTTGCCACAGGCACTGCATGGTGTTTTTGCATAATTTATCAAGAAGCAGAGTAAATTGGACTGCATGGAGCTTGATGCTCAGTGGCTGGATTGTTCTTAGGACCCATGCTAACTTGCTTACAATTAGGTCAGGTTTCTCTACACCAGGGTTGCCCTGCCACAGGTCACATGCAGCTGAAGAGGGGTTAATTTGTAGCCCTCAGGCTCCCACTCACCTGCTGCTCTCCCCATGCTTCTGGCTACATCTATAGCTGGGGAGCTTCAGGTTTCCCTCTAGCTTCTGCTTTCTGCACCTGTGCAGCACAGCACAAGGCAGTGCGGCACAAACTGCAGTGCAGGGGGGAACCTGTCACCAGTGAGTTAGGGGCCAGCCCATGTGCATGGTACTGCAGGGAGGAGGGAAAGCAGGCTGCCAACTCTGCAAGGTTGGACAGCCCTGAGCTCTACCATACTTCAGAATGCAGTGTAGATGTGTTCTTAATCTTACCTTATGGTTATGAATCACTTGCACGTTAAGCACTTTCTCTGTGATAGATGTGGTACTTTGAAGCTGTGTGCTCAGAAGGAAGCTTTATAATATCCAGGGTCAGTGAGCTCAGTGGAGTTGCGCTATCATAAAACTGGAACAATGCAGTGGTGAAGACAACCCCACAAATCTAATTGCTTTATGAAGTCAATGAATTGGCTCCTTAGGTTGTTTTATGAAAAATGTAACTGCATACAATTAAATATCTGAGAGGAACCCAATTAAAACAGAGGCTCTCCCACTGTGAAATCTTAGAACACAGCCCCTCCGAGCCATAATGAATTGGAACACAGTGCTACTGCAAAACTGTCAACTCCATATGTTTTTAATAATTTTGCTCTTTATATGGGAAAATGAAAAATAACTCATTCAGACCACTTGTGGAATTGTGACGTTCTACTCAGCTTGATTTAGGATGCTGGAATCTGACCCTTGTATTTCTTAGTTTTGAAGAGGTTGAGATGTAAATTAAGTATTCAGTCTTATTTACAAGCAGAGCATGCAGGATTTTATTTACATTCCTTGGCTCTGTGACTGTGGCATTGGCAGGGATCTGAGCCAGCATTTTCAGTATTAGGTTCTGAAGTTTGTTTCAAAAGGAGCAGCTTGAGTGCTTATTACTTTTGAAATATACCACATTTATCTGGGTGCCTAATTATGCACTAGACTCTTGATTCATTAAGGCATCTAGTTACAGCAATGTCATGCATCAGAACACATCCTGGGCCTGCATACCTCAATTGGAGGCACCCGTGTGCATTTTGCTCAGTATTTTACAGCACTTACAACATTATGCAAGAGGATGTATAGACCAGCCAGTAGGAAGTATGGAGTTTCACAAGAGTTTGACTGTCCCTGCAGCCTTGAGCTTAAGACCTCTGTTAGTGTGGGTTTTGATGTTGAATCATCTAAAGCCAGGGCCTTATTAAAATGAGGGAGCAGGAAAAGGAGGATGTGACCTGCTCATCTTTTGTCCAATAGCCTAGTGAGCTAGGAAGAGAGAGATCTCAGTTCAAGACCTTCCTCATCCAGAAGGGGTTTGAATCTCCCCTACACAGAAAATTGCCCTTACTTCAAGCTATAACCTAGATAGGACTAAAGCCATCTTCTGCCATCCCCTTCTCTCTTGCTGAAGCAGTCACTGGGAATCACAAATATAAGAATCATGGGTGCAAAGAAAGAAGCAAGAGTGAGCCTGACTATAGTCTAGTGAGGAGGGCATAAGTTGTCCCAGGGCCAGAACCCAGTGCCCCAGAGGAAGGCCCAAACTATTGGGGATTTGGCAAGTAGTGGGGAGGAAAGGGGAGCTGTATTCCTCTGTTGCTAAGCATACTCTAACTGCATCAAACAGAGTGATCCTCTCATTTGTACCTTGGTGCAGGAATGACTTGTGAATTAATCCAAAATGGCCTTAGGTAGGTTTCAGGCTTTAAAGGCACGTCTTATTCAAAATGATTGACATAAGCATGTGTAATAGCTGTGAGTTCTGATATCTGTTGTATTAACTCAAATCCAAGATGAGTTCCTCCCCCCCCCC
>NW_017728931.1:95510366-95557658 GCF_001723895.1 Crocodylus porosus | reverse complement strand
TTTCCCCCCATTTAACATGGCAAAAAAGCCCCTCTTCTTGGATTTGAATACAAGGCATGGGGAGGCAGGCAACTGCTGTGGCTTTGGCTCTGGCTCCCGGGGTTGGAGTGAGAGCTGTACCTGCTGCCTGCTTTCCACCTCTCCACAGCCTCAGACCAAGGAACTCAATTTTGAGATCCCGTTTTAAACAGTCTTGGCTATAGATAATGTCATTTGAGTCAAAGTTTGGTCATTTTGTAGCAGAGTAGCACTATGCAGTAACATAATATAAATGTTTTACTTCAACTTTAGTGTGTGAACTTTTAATACAAAGCAGATGTTATCACAGAAAAATGCATACAGAGGGCTGTATTCTAAAAGAGGACATTGAAACAATGGTTGGCTTAGTTTCTTATTCACAAAATATTTGTGAGAGAGATTAATGTCCTACAACCTTGCTCCAGTTGCAGTCAGGGAGAGTTTTGGCCATCATTTATTTAGGAAAAAAAGGCATTTGATTGAACCCACATCTGCCACTTCCAAGAAAAATGGCTCAACTACCAAGAGAGCAAGGCTGAGGCCATTTCTGAAGTAGGGTTATTAGGCATCCATAAGCATAAGAATCATGGGACTAGAATAAGAGAAAGGAAGAATTACTCATTTTAGCTAAACTAGCAAGATGAGGAACAAAATAGTTTCACATTTTTATAACTAAAGAACCGTAGTCTCATATGTCTATTTTTTTAATTTTTTAAAATTTTTTTACAAGCAGTGATGTATTTAAATTCAGTTCGGAGCCCAAAAAATAGAAAAACATCACAAATATTAAAAAGCTTCCTGATCAGGAAAAATAACATGGGGTCAGGAAATTTGATGATATAATATGAACATTTAAAGGTGCTTCCTGTTTATAAGGGAACAGCTGTAGCCTGGGTGATTATATTCAGAGGCTGAAGATCAAGGGACTTCCTGGCTGAGGGTACTAGTACATCACTGCAAAAGCAGTGATGCAAAAAGCTGGTTTTTATACCCTGACCCAAACTCAAGAACACTGTCTCAATATAAAATCCTGCTGCAGAATGAGGCATGGTTAATTTTTATGCCAATGTAACCTGTCAAGGCAAAGCTTCTAACTCAGTGCTGACAAAGTTTTTTTTGTGGTTGGCAGAAGTGACCCAGCTTAGATCCAAGGCTGGCTGTTGCTAGGAACTGGCCACTTTTCCCCACTGCCCAGAATGGGCAAAGCTGTCTGCTACCCAGCCCACTCACCCACTGTAGAGCATCATGAGGGCGAAACCTCCTGCCACTGAATACCACTGAGATACCAGCTGCTTGGGCCAGATGCAATGGCTTTGTGAGCTATATATTGCTGACCCTTGCTCTGACTCCCTACAAGCTAGCTACAGCAAGGTAAAAGCAGTCTGTCCACTTTAAAATCCCATTAAAGACATCTCAAGTTCATTAACTTGATGTAAAAATGTGTTTCCTTTTCTGGTGATTTAAATATTCACATTTTTAATGAAAGGTTAAAATTACCCAAAGCATGAGTGGCATATGAGTGAAAAATGTTTGAAATATGTTTTTCCCTTTCTTCCTGTTCTCACATTATCATTCCCCTTTGCTCTAGAAGTAGTCCGAAAATTGATTTCCTATCCTACAAACCTTTTCTTGACTTAAAAAAAAAAAAAATGTTCCTGTTTTGCACTGGAACAGAATCAAAGCCTTTCAGAGTTTTCAAGGAAAAAAAAAACCCGAACGATACTACTTTACTCCAAAAGAGCTGAGGTCAGGGGAGACCCAGTTTCATTGGCCTCCTTTTGCGATTCTCCCACCCTGTACCCTGGCAGTGCCCTGGTAATCAGCTTCTTCCTGGGTGGCTGTGTATACTGCACATGTGTATCCTGTCCTCTGTCTTCCTCTCCCTTCTTCCTCCCCCTGGTTTGACTAGACGTTCTATGCTGGACCTCAGAAAACGATTTTGATGAAAGTTTTGTCAAAGCCAGTACACTGCAGTTTTGATTATTTGATTATTTTCCAATAAAATAAACGTTAAAAAAAATCCCAAACTGCTCTTCTTATTCCTCCTTCTTATTCCCCATCTTTTCTGTCCCTGCAGGTAAACAAAATGGTTATTACCAAAATTTCTGCTATATGTTTTTGTTTGTTTTGTTTCAAAGCTTAGTTGATAGTAAAAGGATAGAATTCATCCTATTTAAACCATCAATCTGCACAAAAACAAATGCAAGAGAAATAAATTTTGTTTATGTAAACTACATATTATAATTACTTTTTCGGATCATGCTTGTATTGTTTTAGCTGTTATTGTACTGATTCAAGTGGAGGAAATTGCAGAACATGGAAATTATATTTGGAAAACAAACTCATCTTTAAGCAGATCCACAGGCCTGTGTTTTAATAAGGAAATTCTATGAAACGATATTTCTAATCCATAGCGCTATTTTTCTTTAAGTTTCATAATATTTTAAAAGCCTTACAATGTAATAAATTTAATTGTTATATTTTCTGTATCTTGGGTTTAATGTAATAGATTTTTCTTGATTTGCCTCAGGGGGAGTTTGTCTCCTGCCTCTTGTCACTCTTACGACAAATGACAGACAGACATTACCAGCAACTTCTTGATAGCTTCAACGCCAAGGATGAGCTAAGGGTAAGGAGCACATCAGCATTTCTGTACCTTTTAAATCCCTCCCTCCCCCTTCTTTTATGCTTCATGGTTCAGGAGATCTGCCTCAGATAAGGGACCATTGATTTACATGGGTTGAAGCTGAAATATAATCTGTTCCTTAGATACCCTTTTAACTCGATGGTGTAGGTTTTACATTCATGTTTACTTGGGAAGCCTTGCTGTCAAGGGTAGTTTTGTGTTTCTATACTGTAAATGGATAGTATGTATTGTGTTTCCTTCTGAAAGAGAGTAGGGAAAGCTATAGAACTGTTATCACCCTGTTCTTATTCTCCAGCCCTATCCCACAGAACAAACTAACCACATTTCTAGTTATAAGAATGGGCAGGGCCACGGCCACAGTCGGATCAATATGGTATATTGCAGTGGCAGATTGATAGCTTAAGAAACATATATTTTTAGTAGTAACAGGTTCAAAAGAACAAACTTCCCCCCACAGTGTAAATCCCTGATACTGTCCAGGAAATACTTTCAAGTACTTGAAACACTCCCCAGAGAGTAAGTGTGGTCATAACAACTTTAGGTATTACTGTTGCCACTTTCATGCCTTCAGTTCAAGCAAATAGATGTCACCTCAGTTATATTCACAATATAAGCTCTAAGACCCATTGGTTAGATGCCTAAGTTGACTGCAAGAAGAACAAGGTTCTCTTAGTTCTCCTGATAAGGGAGAATCTGCGTGAAGTAGACTTTTGTTTATTGCTTATATACTTGCTTGCTTAAGGAACGTGATGTTTTTGAGGATGATTGCTTAAGAGGTGTTTGATGTAAGACACATCTTTATTCCCCCACCACTCTTATATGGAGGCACTTGTTATTACTGGACAAATATACTGTCAGACCCTTCAGACCAGGGGGGAAGGAGCAACTGGACAAATATAGAAGTCAGGAGGGGAAGGAGGTATATGTGTTCATGTTCGCTGTTGTAAGAGAAACTTGCTCACAAGGCAGCTCTTCTAGGTTGAGGTCTGGCAACCAGCTGTAGTTAATTATCTCAATCCTCAGTACAAGTAGGTCACAGGAAGTGAGCTCCTAAGTCCACAACAACAGACTCATTCTGCTCTCATGAGTGTGACTACTGTCTTGGACTTTCCTGGTTCCATCTCCATGGTTAGAAATATGTGAATGTTTACGTCTGAATTAAGCCTGCAAATTGTTTATTGTTTCACTTGAGTTTGATAAGTACAACACAGGATTTTGACTGAAAGAAAGGGGAAAAGAGTCAGTGGTTGCATGCAGATGTTCATTGGCACCACCAGAAGTGATTCTGGGAGAGGAAGCAGTACTGGCGTTTAGTCTTTAACTACCCCCTCTCCTCTGCTCCTTGCATCTTCACAAGACTGAGATGATCTCAGTCTGGGGCAAGCACAGAGAGCATCGAGGCAAAGACTTCCATCTGCTCCTCAGCTTGGGAACTCTGGTCTAGGGAGTAGGTAGGGAGCAACAGGTAGCACCACAAACCCTTCAGACCAGGGAGGAAGGAGCAGCTGGACAAATATAGAAGCCAGGAGAGGAAGAAGGTATAAGTGTTCATGTTCACTGTTTTAATAGAAACTCTCTCACAAGGCAGCTCTTCCAGGTTGAGGTCTGGATTCTCCTAGAAGAGGCATGTTTCCGCAAAAAGAAACTGAGCTAACTCATTTATACTGGGAGAATAGTGATTCTCTTGGTAGAAAAGTAACATCTTCTCATGGCTAGTGTATTGTAAAAAGAGAGTGCAACTTCTTGGAGACCCCAGCTCTTCCTTGATACATTAACAATTTATTTTTGTTTATCCAGTATCTTGGGCAAAGATTGCCATCTAAATTAAGCCATGCTACTTACTTTTGCACTACTTTTTTATTTTGAATATGGAATTTTCATGATAAATGCTGTTTTCTTGAGTGTTCTTTTAAAAGTAGCACCAAAAACTTAATTGGTTGAAAAAGTAAAAGCACCTGTTATTTTAACTGATACTTGGTGGGGATTGAACCGGTCACTCTAATCGTGTGGGATCAAAGCTTCACTGGTGGTGCAAAAAGGCTCGTTCTACTGTTGCCTTGGCTGTATTCACAATGACCAGGTACTTGAACAATTTGGTCACTTAAGGTATATGGAAAACATGATGCTTCAGGATTTTATACATGTCACATGTATGCTAACCTTTGAATTTGAGCACTTGCTGCTCAGTGAGGCTGTTGTTATGAAGGGTTTTTTTTCTAATTTGCTATCTCGGCTGAAAGATTGGGCACATGAATTATAAGGCATTTCTGCTTTCTGAGCAGATGACTCCCAAGGTGACCATATAAATGTCTGTAATACAAACAGTCGCATGAGTGCACTGAACAATATTTGTGACATTTTCTCATTCCAGAAGCACCTGTGAAAACAAAAATCTCCACTTGAGAGCACTGTGAAAATGAAACTAAAATGGTCCTTAGTATTATCAACTAGAATTTGTAAATATTATTTTTATAGGTTTTCAGGGCTGTTTTTTAGTACCCCAGTGCATACTATATAGTCTCTATATAGGTCATTGATCACTACATAGAACCCTGCTTAATGTAAAGGAACAGCACTCATTTAAAAATAGCATCTGTATGTAAATATTTTTTTATCTGGTACTGTTATAAGTGATGCTTCAGATTCTTAAAAGTGAAAGAGTGAAAATAAGTAAAATAAATCCAAAAAGATTTCCTTCATTTCTTCAAGTCATTTTTTCTGTATATTTGACAGCTCTTTGCATATATTACCTGTGGCATTTCAGTCAGGCCTCAAGTTGTTTGAGTCTTTCACACTGCAGTACCAGAAAAAAAACATTATTAAAACAAAAATGTACAAAATGACAGATAAATAGCAGGTGGTTCATGGGCAAGAATTTCAAGCGGTTCACTTGCTTTATGTATTATCAGTGTCCCTTTTAAAATATAAGATGATGTATGTAGATTGTGTTTTTTCTGATTATCTTTCAGTATAATTTTATACTAGCAAGCATATGGCTTTGTTTCATTGCTAGGTACAAACTCAATTTGAATATCTTTTTAAAATATCTGTTCTATAGGAGTGCATAGGATCAGAGCACCATTACCCCAATGAGCTCTGAAATCTAATTTAAAACAAGAGGCAACAGTGGGGATTGCAAGAATTAAGGAGAAACAGAGAAGAGTGGATAAGGAAAACTGTATGCATAATCATATCCCAGCTATGTGCACAGCTATATGTTTTTTGGTCGGTTTCCTTTTAATTGAAAAATAAAAATAACAGGTAGTTATCAGCAGGCCCTGCTGGTTGTCTTCCTAGGCTTTCTTTATCAGTTTACCACAGGGTGAGCGTACAAGAGAGATGCGAAAGACAAGATGGTAATTTAAGACTATAACAGATATCCTTATACCTATTCCAGCCCCTTTATGTGGCATAAGAAATCCTAAAAGTCCCAGTCAGAGCCATGAAGTATTTACCCTAATGCAGGCGTTAGGCACCCTAATGCACCCTAATTCCAAACTCCAGTGTAGCAGGGCAAATGAGGCTCCTGGCAGACATTTATGTTTGTTTTGTATGTATGTATGTGAGTACTTGTGTAACAAAATGTAACAGGCCAACTGGCTACACATTAAAATTATTGTGGGGTAGTTCAGTGCTACAAAGAAGTTGTTGTTTTAATAATCAACTTTTTGTGGCTGATTCACCATTTTTACCGAGTGATAAACTGGTTTAACATCTGTTAGATTACAATTTGTCATACAATACTCAAATAGTATGTGCAACAAGTGAAAAACAGCATTATGGCCACTGTGACAGTCATAGGAAGCTGTTGTGATGTTATATAGGTCCCCCCAGGTTCTTTAATTTACACCACAGGAGACTCTCCAGCCACTGAGGCAACCCAGAATTGAAAGGGTACAAAGTTGGCCCCCTTAACCCTGCTGTCCTTGAGTTGTGTGCTGTACCCCTAGAGTGAATCTCAGTCCAATTTGACTTGGGGAGGCAGGGGAGTCAAATACATAAAAAGGTATTTGTGGAAGATGTTAAAAATGACCATAACTGTTCCAAAGGCTGTCCCTTTCACTGAAGCACAATAGGACATCAGTTCACCATTTGTTTATACAAAAAAATATTGCTACTGGAAGAAACAACATAAAATATGACATTGTGAAGTGGTGTCACAATTGGTGTAAAATACAGTAAAGTTTACGTAAATTACAGGTAAGAATATTAAAAGACAGTGTGTGATTGCCCCAAACATAAAAAAGAAGAAATTACTCTCATGATACCACTTGAGAATATGAAGCATTAATTATAACTGTACTCCAACCGTTGAAGTGTTGCTACATTTATACTGCCAGCTAAATTTTTTTTAATGTTAAAGTCTGTTGCTGAATCATTATGATGTGTTCACTAGGGCACATACACAGTGCTACACAATAGTTTATGGCAAAGTAATTGTAGTTGGAAGCACGGACTGTGAAACTGATTTACCGTGAGTGGTACCTGCTAGTAAACTCATGAAGAACTTTGACTATTCAGACCACAAAACAGAAATGAGCATTTCCATCATGCAGAGCCTCCAGGTAGCGTACTTCTGACCACAATATATACCACAGAATTTATTTTAAGATGATTACAGTGTTAGACCCCTTAGCGTTGGTGAACAATAGCGCTGGCATATTCAGGGATACTAGCAAATTTATACCAATTAACAGACAAAAAAACCACCAATACTTAACCAGTGATTAACATATAAGTTCATTGCCCATAGGAATGTATTGGATATGTGGGATAAATATATGTACCAAAAATGCAATTATTAAATAATTTTGAAAAAAGAACAGCAACTCCTGGATTAATGTACTCGTCTGAAGTCTTTAAAACATATCTTGCAAATGCCCTCTCTCACTCTCTAGCTTTGAATTATTATTTTCTTTATAACAACCTTCACATTATAATGGCAAATCGCTAACTTCACCAACATTTGAGGTTTTTAATTGATTTTTTGTATCTGTGCATGTTTAATGTAACTTGTCATTTGACTTGTCAAACCATTTTTAACATTTTGTTGGGTTTTTCTATGAAAATTATTTGTGTTAGAAAAAAATTATTCATGCTGGTGCCACTTCTCCGGGTTTTAATTAAGGTATCTAAATTTGTTCATGTTTGAAAACTACTTGAAATACTAGAATTCCTTTGATTTTTGTATGTTTAAATTAGTCCCAAAGTTCAGACTGAATTGAATGTATTTTGGCCAGAGATTATACCTGTCATACTGTAAACACTACAAGATTTTGGCAAGTTGTCTGGCCAATGTAATCTGCTTCCACTCTGGTGGGTGCTTGCAAGTTGGATGCCAGTCTTAGCTGCTGCATTCTCCCATTTGTGGTGCTGTTTCAAGGAATGGTGGGCACGTCTACACATGTGCCAAACAGAGCAGTTGTTACTGCGCTGTCATTTAGTACTTGCTTCAGTACTAAACTGGCGTTACTGTTCAGTCCCAACACTGCGTGGGTTTTTTCCCATGCTTCTGTGCAGTAGAGTTCACATCACTGTTCGTGCCAGCCGATGCTACATCACCATAGCGTCTCATGGAGACGTGCCCAATGTCAGCAGTGTACAGTGTCCATCACATATAATTTTTTTTGGAAAACATGTTTGTGGATTCCGACTTACTGGGAAGTCTCCAGCTTGTATCTTCATCTAATCCATACTGGGAACTAAATATATTCCGTTGAGATGGCCAAATTCAAATAGTAACATTTCAAAATCACATAATTACATTGATTCTGTTCAGTTAATTATAATCCCTCAACTCATATTTTTCATGATGTGGCATTCATTTTACTTACAAGAAAAATACCAACAACAATAAACAGAGTGAGAATGGGCTCACTCTATTAGTTTTCTTTCTAGAGAAGATTCATAAATTGCAAGGCTGGAAGGGACCTCAGATCATCTGGTCTGGTCCCCTGCCCCAGGCAGGAAAGACAACTGGAGATTTAAATAGCTCTTCAAGAAGTAAACTATTTAATTTTAGTTCAGTTATCTTAATGAGTAGAATCATGCTGGAAATTGTAATACTCAGCTCTTAAATACTCAGTTTTTTTATACTCCAAGCAGACCTTTACACAGATGGAGGAAATGAGGAAATGAGGCAGAGGGTATTCATAGAGAGCTAGGATTGGAACTTAAAGTCCCAGTCACAGCTATCACTTTTAATGGCCATTGATTCTATAACTGTGTGTCTATCTTTTTTTCTCAGCATATAGTATAGGTAACTTTAACACTTTTAAGAGGAGTGCTTGATTTTAATGAAAAATGGACATTATCAAGAAGGCATCCAGATCTTAATAGCACTCAGAAAATGAGGTTTTTTGGTTTGCAAAGTGCTCTTGGAAATGCATTTGTTTGAGTGTATGCAGAGAAACAAGAAGTATTTTTGACATTTCTCTCTTGTGTGTGTCACTGTAGCTCAAATAACACATTAAATAATTTCCCCCATTATCAGGAAAACTGTGGTAAGCATATCTTGAAGTTTTCTTGGGAAGCAAATAAAAAAATCAGCTGAAATAAGTACTCTGGGGAAGAAGTCAAAACAAATTTGTGGTTCTTCTGTTTTTAGTATTTGGGTTTCTCATTGTTAAAATATTTCTAGAGCTCACTTCTTTTCCTTTTTTTCAAAGAAGCAAGGAGTTAGTTTGTCGTTTCTTCTTCCCCTAGGATTTCCTGCTGCAGATTTTTACTGTATTTCGAATTCTGATACGACCAGAGATGTTTCCAAAAGACTGGACAGTGATGCGTTTGGTGGCTAACAAGTAAGAAGTTTATAAATGGTCGTGCCATATGCATAATTAATATTTGAGGTGCATGGGTAAGAGAATACTTGTGTGATGTGTATAATAAAAGATGCAAAAAGATCTTTAAAAATATTTCATTTACAATATTTGGCTGTCCCAAAGTATTTTGTGGTATAATTGTATAGTGATCCAGCATAATTATAATGACCCATTCATTTAATTAAAAAATCTCTGAAGCTATATTCCATAACAAATTTATGACATGACTAATATCTGTTGTCCTGTTGTAAATGAGTTGTTAGGCATCTATAACATGGAACCCACATAAATAGGTGTACAATAATAGAGTTATCAATCATTAATAGGTTTTTTGTCTGCTTTGTAAATGACACATTGAAACAAAAGTTTGTCTTAGTATCTAAAGGTTGATACTGATTTAAAGCTGTTAGCTCCCAAGAAAGAATCAGCTGTTGCAGGAACATAAAAAGAAAATAGGATGCACACATGAGTTAATTTAATGCTTATATGCAAAGCACCCAAGTTGCAGTCTAAATAGTCAGATACAGCACAGGAGCAATGTAAAATTCCATACACAGCCCTACCATTATACTCAGTCTGACACAGTTGAGTCAGAACAGACATCTTTGCCTTCTCCGTACTTTCTTCTATGGAAGCAGCCAACAAAGTGAGTTTTTCTGAAGGGGTCCACTGACTTCCAACACCTCGCCTGACAGCAAACACCAACCTTATTTCGCTTAGATTTACCAGGCAACATAACCAGCCCTCAGTGTGACACCTGAAAGAAATTAATCCATTATCATTCCTGTTTTTGATAGTGTTTCTTGGCTCAAAGAGTCATGGCCCTATGGTGTTGTATAAATTCATAATCTCTGCCTCTTAAAGCTAAGTTCAGCAACTTGGTGTCCTATCATTTTGTGTGTGTGATCATGGTGGCATTTGTTTTTCTTGTGAGAGAAACATTTTCCTTCATTTATTTTTCTCACCTCATTTAATGCTGCTAGTCTTGATGAGCATAAATTCCACTGAGAAGTGTTAGAAGTGTTAATACATGAGGAATGGATGTGATCATTTATTTCTGTGCGTGGTATGCAGGAGATGAGAATGCGAGGGAGAACATAGGTCTGGGTAGTCTAAGCTGGAAAATAAACTAAGAAATATGAAAAAGAAAAACATGCAATAACTCTTAAAATTAGAATATAATGTAAAAAGTACCATATTTACCCAAAGCCAAGATAACTTTGAATTTAATATGACTCCAGTAATTAGATTCTATACATAGAAAATGATAAATTTGTTATCATTTCCATGTATAAAATCTAACTATTGAGGATCATCTTAAACTCATCTGCTCTACCACCTCTATGGTAGTCCAAGTGGTGGGGAAAGCAGCCTTCCCTGCTTTCAGATCAGATTATCTCTGATCTGTGCAACCCAGTTCATGTTACCCCTACCTTAGCATAGCCACTGTAGGCTTCAGTTCAGTGTAAACACCCCATCTGCCCCCCTCCCATGGTCACCCAGATCAAGCCCACTGTCCCATCCCCGCGCCTCCCCCTGCACCCAAATCCCTGCTCACTGCCACTTGACCCCCTGATGCCTGCCCCCACCATCCTTTTTATGCAGTCCCATGATCGCACATGCATACAGGCTGTGTTTACAGACGCACCTTTCCTCAAATGGTTGTTGTATTGTTGATTTATCACATAAACCAAATTGTATGGTAATGGTTGTTGTATTGTTGATTTATCACATAAACCAAATAGTTGCATTGCCACCATTGTGCTACCTCAAGACCTCATAGTACCAAGTCTTCTGAAAAATGCATTTTGAACTTTTTCACTAAAGGAAATGAAGGAGCTGCCGACAAAGCAGAGATGTAGGGAGAGAGCTGTTGTTCTGAAGGAAATAGATGTGTGTGGTGTAGATATGACGGTGTAGTTACACTCTTTATTCGCTGCGACTAGAACACAATTCAGTTTTAAAACCGTCTTTCAGAACCTTATTACTTTGGATTTAACAATTTCTATAACTTGAAATTTCACATAGATATAAATTATCCAAGCTTGATTGCTTTTAATAATTTTTTCTTCTTATAATGCTCCATTTAATAAAACAACTGATTTACAAGTAAAAGTAAATCTTGCATAGAACTGGCTTCCCCCTCCCCCCAATCCCATGCTTCTTCTCCCAACTTTGATGCTTAGGCACCATTTTGTGTTCTCTTCCAAACTGAAAAGAGAAGCTGTTCCATGCAAAAGGGAGACAGTGTAACTTATTTTCTTAGAAAACTGGATGAACTGTGCAGATTAATGACAAATATGGAGCAATAGCTGGAGAGATAAGGCAGGATTCAGCAAGGTTACTGGGCTATATATATGAAGGTTTAGGAATTTTATCATTGAACTGAAACTAATGGAGTTCGATTAGCACCTGGATTATGCACACATCAGCACCTGAAACTAGTTTAATAGTTTCTAGGGTTGGAAGGGACCTGAACAGATCATCAAGTCCAACCCCCTGCCCTGGGCAGGAACGAGTGCTGGGATCATAGTACCCCAGCCAGATCTATCCAACCTCCTCTTGGTTTTAAACATTCATTATGCCACTCCAGAGCAGGATTATCTCTGATCTGTGCAACTCAGCTCATGTTACCTCTACTTTAGTACAGCCACAGTAGGCTACAGTTCAGTGTAAACACGCCGCCTGCCCCCCTCCCCTGCTCACCCAGATCAAGCCTACTGTCCCGTCCCTGCGCCCCTCCCCCCACTCCCTGCTCACTGCCTCTGCCCGGCACTGTCGATTTGTAGCTGCCCACGCTGTCTGTTTGCAGGTAACAGGCAGGGAAGGGTTCAGCTGCCCAACAGCAGCAGCTGGGCAGGCAGATTAACTCTTCCCTGTCTACTCCCCTGGGACAGACAGACAGGTCACTACAAGTAGGTGAGGGGGAGGCAGCAGGGGGGATCCCCAAAGGGCAGGGAGGAAGCCCAGAATGGGAAGGGGTGAATTTTTACTTTTCTGTCCTCCATGCCCCTGCTAGCCTGAAATGTGTCTGCTCCAAACTTGAGCTAGCACCAATACTGATCTATATTTATGTGGCTCACAGTGTAACGTGTAACAGGGCTCTTTATTCATCTCAGATGCCTAGTAATAGGCTGAAAGGTTCATCTCAGATGCTCAGTAACAGGCTGAATGGTAAGGGTTGGTAGTATTGCAGGAGATGTTTATGGGCTGGTTAATGAAACAGACTTTCCTAATTAGTTATGAACTGAACAATGCATAAATTAAAGTGCATTTATTCAGAGCTTTTAAATCTGGTAAGGGTCTATAAAAAAAATAGCTAATTTTGGTGGAAATGGGTACATATTTTTGGAGGAAAATCATGTACATCTAAGGCCCCCAACACGTGCTACATTGAAAATGTGATTAGCAGGTTAATTGTACTTTCAATAGTAACCTGCCCACATGTTCAGGTCAATTTAAGACACAATAAATGAGCTACAAAATATTTCACATATTATGTAGAAAAACTTTGTGACTCATTTGCATTGCACCTTAAACTGAACATGTGGCCCATTGAGGATGGCCCATAACCGATCCCAATGCTCAGCAACTGTGTGGGGCATCCCCAGGGTCTGAGACAAAGCTGTTCCCTACCCAGAGGAGGTGGAGGTAGAACCAGTCACTGGAACCCAGATCCCTGCCTAACTGCCCAAGGAAGATGAGGGTGCAGCAAGCCCAATATTGGGGAATGTCTCCCCAGTGTCGTACATAGTGCACCCCAGACCTTTAAACACTGTGTGTGCACCTGTGCTGCACACATGAATTTCTGACATCCTGAGAAATTCAGGGTCCCCAGGTGCCTGGGGACCCTGGAAACAAGAAGCCTGTCCCTGATCTCAATGTTCCCATATTCTGGAACCTGTAAAAATCACATGTGCTGCCAAGCTGTGTAGCACATAGTTTTTACTAACCCCATGCATTGGGCCTCTGGGAGTGGGCTGCCCAGGGATTTGTGAAAACTGTGTGTTCCTCCCTAGCTGGTGCTTTGACAGTGAAGTGATTGCTGGTTGGACATGAGGATCAGACTGGGGCTGGTTCCAGACCCTGGTTTGGTTCCTGGCCCCTGCTGATTGTGGACTCCTGGCTTTCAATTTACTCATGCAGCAGAGCTTCGCCTCATAGTTCCAGGCTCCCACTGCACTGGAAGGTAAAGTGCAATTGGGATCTAATCCCTGATCCCAGAATGGCACATCCTGCCATGCACATTTAGCATGGCAGGAGGCATGATTATTGGGATTGCAGATCAGATCCCATCATGCCTTTAAGTCAGGGTTGAGCAATTTATCTGGCTTATCAAGAGGTTCTATCCAGCCTGTGGGAGGTCCCTTACTGCCATGTCCAGGTGTGGAGGGCAGCCCAGGCCATGGCACTTGCAGCTTGTCATGGTGGCTAGATTTGGCTTCACAGCAGCGGCTCACTCTGCCTGGCTGCTATTGCCAGTGTCTCTGCCACTGCCACTGGACTCCGCCCCAGCCCCACTGCCCAAGCACCCCGACCTAGCTACCCTGCACTCACCACCAGGGGTGCCAGATGGAGGAGGTGGACGAGTGGGGTCTGCATGCAGACCAGCTCAGGACCACTGCAGGCAGGGTGCGCTCAGCTGGGTGAATGGGATGGGGCCATGGGTGGGCAGGGAGTGGCATCCAGGGTGGCTGGGTGGGAGTAGGGCTGAGATCTTGGGATGGTGACAGTGTGGGGCCAAGGCCCAGGGCAGAGTCATGATCTGCACATCCCTGCCTGCGGAACCAGTGCCCGTTGCAAGGATGTGTGGGGAGCAGATTGCAGGTCTGCCCCAGGCACCAGCTCCACACCGTAACCACTCCATGATTGTGGCCCCACCCACCCATCTCACTCCTGGATACCACTCCCAACCCACCTGCAGCCCCATCCCATCTTCCTGGCCAAGAGCACCTTGCCCATGGGGGTCCCAGGTCAGGTTCCATGTAGATCCTGCCCATCAGCTCCACCTGGCACCCCCAGCAGTGGGTGCAGGGCAGATGGGCCCAGGGCCAGATAGGATCAATTCCTCCCTTACCACGCCAGGCCAGGTCAGCAACCCCCCTCCCCCCCCCACAGCCCGTAATAGCTTACCAAAACTCCTTAAGTGGTCCTCCAGCCCAAATAATTGCCCATCCCTGCTTTAAGTGATCGTCTGTCAGTAACCTAAGTCTGTTAAACTCTACTCTGTCAACTCTAACAAACAAATCTGCATATCAACTATTGAATATATTACTGCATGAGGCTGCAAGTGTGGCAGCCAGCAAAAAGTGTGAATGCCAGTAGTCAATGTGGAAATGCAGGAGAAGAGGGAACTGCTCAATAGGGGTGTGCAAAATGAGCCATATTCACTTTGGATTTGGATATGGCCCAAATCAGGGACAGTGATTTGGTTAATTGATTCAGATCACTGTCCTGATTCGATTTGGCCAAATCCAAAACTGAAATCAACAATTCGGCCATAGACACAACTTTAAATGGTTTTTGTACATACCTCGAGGTACCAGGCACAGCTTGTGAATGCTGTGATGGTGGGGTGGATGGAGCGTTTCACAGGAGTATGGGGGAGGGTCTGCATGCTTGGCAAACCTGGAAGTGGACTGGAAGTACTTCTGGTTCATTTCCAGGTCTGCCACCAGGCACACTGGAGGCCCCCCTGCACCACAGGCTCAGCAATCAGCTACAGGGGAACCACGGGTGCCCCCCCAGGCCTGGGAGACACCAGTTGCTGAGCCAGGGAGGTGCGCAGGGGCCCCCTGTGCACTCCCCAGTGGACCTGGAAGTGGACCAGAAGTGCTTCTGGTCCATTTCTGGGTCTGCTGCCAAGCGCGCTGGGGACCACCCCTGCGCTCCTGTGGGACACTCCATCTGCCCTACCATCTTATCATTCACAAGCCATCTGGTACCTTGAGGTAAGTAGAAAAAACATTTAAAGCTGCATCTATGTCTGAATCATCGAATCTTTCTGAATCTCTCTGAATTGATTTGGAGGGTCCCGATTCAATTCAGAGAAATTAAAGTGTCTCCTGATTCAATTCGCATTCAGAGAATTGACCACTGAATTGAGCCTAATCTTCACCGAATCATATCAGTGACCAAAGCTTTGCGTAGTCCTACTGGTCAATCCTGTTTGTCCTCTAGGTTTTATGAGGGCAAGTCAGAGCACAGGGTTTTTGCCAAGGACTCAGTTTTTACAGTGAGTTGCTCTGTCACCTTGGACACTTCACTGGGCTTTGGGATTCCCCTCTGCAAAAAAGTGCTCAATGATATTTTGCTTTTGGAGGTACAGGGAAGATGAACTATTTGTTATCTTATACAATGTTATGAAGATGGAAAGTGCCACCTCCTAAAAATAGGTATTTTATTAGGACTTCCTCTATTATTCAGGCCCTGTTTAAGCTCTGTCTGCATACAGTGTGTGTTTTCTGCATTTCACTTTCATTTTCTCATTTCTTTTGTAGTTAGCTCTCAAATTGTATAATAAAATGAAAACAAACATAAACACTGTAGCACAACATTACGAAATGTGTTGTGACAGAAGCACAGCAGGGGTCAGCTGCACGTTGACTCATTCAGACAGGATATATGCAGATAAACCATGAATATGTTCAATCTCCGGAGAGTTCAAAAGCTTCACTTTTTCTCTGTGACATCTGCTCATCCAAGCCAACCCTACAGTGAGCAAAAGTTACATTGCTTGACAACAACAGAGGAGCAAAGAATAGGCATGTGATTGCTACAATTCATCTCAACAGGATAGGTGTCAGTATGGTAAATCACCTGAGCAAGTGATTTATTGTTGTTAACAATGTAAATCCAGGATCATTGATGTAGGGCTTCTTAATATGGTTGATACAGATTTGCATGTGTATGTTTGGACACTAAAGAAAGGGCCTCTATCTCTAAGGCTCTCATTATCGTACTTTTCACAAGTACCAAATGGTTGTCTTATCTGTTTCATAGGCAGACAATAAAAAGGCAAATTTACAGCAAAATGTATTGCACGTTAGCCGGTCAGACAAAATGTTTATTATACTATGATGTCTCCATGACTTGGGTAAAAAAAATGTGGTGTGAATTTTTCAGGTTAATTTTACAACACTATGTCTGTTTTCATTAACTTTGTTCTTACATCTATGCTTATGTATTTTTATTAATTTTTTGCTGTATGCATTTTCTGGCAACAGATTTAGTAGTAAGCAGTCATATATGTTTAATTTTTTTCAGTAATTGTACATGGTATCTTTCTTTTCTTTTTGCTAATAAGCAAGCATTTACAGTAATCAAAGTTATGTTTTTCCACTTAAAAATGTGTTCCTTTTTTTCTTTTACCAGTGTTATCATTACAACAGTCCTGTACCTTTCTGATGCCCTTCGTAAAAACTTCTTAAATGAAAACTTTGATTACAAGGTACAGTGAATTAACTTCCTCCAAAATATATGTTGGGTCATGTTATCAGTGCAATAATCTGTCAATCTACAGCTATTGTGATACAGGTTTGGATAAAACACAGCTAAAAATTCTGAGCTGTTAGAAGGCCTGCAGTACCATAGAGAGAAAATCAGGAGTCATGTTTCAAAATATCATGAGTACCAACCCCCACCTCCCCTGCCAACCCCACCCCCAGTCCCTCCCTTGCCCTCCCCCTCTTCTTTGAGTCTCTGAAATGTGCTTGTAGTATATGTTTAAATCAGGGTTTTTGATTACCAACACTATTTTTCTATTTTTTTCCATGTTTTAAGATTGTCAGAAAGTAGAATCCATTTTTTTGTTCATTAACTGGCATGTTAATTGAAAAATATGGCTTTGGATATTTTCTACATTTTCAGGTCTGGTTAACCTGCCGCTTGCTTTTAAAATGTTATTTTGGGTTGATTATTGTTAAAAATAGCCTGCAGTTAAGTACTTAATGAATTTGGGTATCTGTAACATCTGATGGCCAGAGTGCTATACTAAAATTATAGAACGATGCTTTGAGAGTTAAATACAAAATGTTCAATTAAGGCTCATAAGAGGCTTACCTGAATTAGAAAGGAAATTGGGCATACTATGCAAAGCCTGATTAACAGGGATACAGAGTTATGAGTGCCCTCAGCTCCAACAGATTTCATCTGGAGTTGCAGAGGCCCTGTGTAGAAAATTCAGACCCACCCTACTTTCAAAGCACTGGAGAAAATGCTGGCCTATATACCATAAATACTTGGAAACAATTACTCGCCCTGTGAGGTTCTGCAAGTGCATAGACTAAAAGTGATGGCAAAATTACCTGCTCCTTCCAGAGGATTCTGTGCTTAATCATCTCACTTATTATCAAAATTCTTACCATCTCCTGCGGAAGTACAGGGAGACAGGAGGGCATGTTGGCACCTTTCTATAGAAATATAGTGGACAGAAAAGGGCTTCCTGTACACTTTTTATTTTTGCATTACTGTTCCGGAGCAGCCATGCTTTAGCTTAGAGTTGGTAGTTTTTAAATAGATAGTTTTACTGATGAACCTTTGCTCAATTATTTCCAAAAGCTAATTTTCACAGAATGAAGGGGAGACGCAAATTTATGGAACAATAAGATAAACAGTGCCTTGTTTTACTTCATTCTAGTTTTACTGAGACATTGCAGTGCTCAATATTCATGAGATATAAATGGGTGGTAGAGCTTGCCAGAGAATTACATTTCTGTTTTACTGCATTTTTTCAGGTTTATTTCCATTCTGCATTCAGTTGAAAACAAAACTTTCTGAAAGTTGTTGTGAAACTAATTGTGTTGGAATACATTTTCAGATCAAAACGGTTGGGGTTTGGGTATGGATTTCAGTTTCTGAGTAACCAGAGAGTCCACCATGGAACTCCAAATCCTTCCTCTCAAAGGCTTAATTGAAACTGACAAGTCTTTGTGAAATATTTTGTCGTAAATTACACAACACGTATTTAAGGGAAAAAGACCATTTTGACAAAGCGGTCTGAACAACTCACCAGACAAGGACCAAAGAAGAGATGCCAACAATATTGTAATGCTGAGAGAATTTAAATAACTATATATCATGCATTTCTTGTAGATCTGGGATTCCTACTTTTATCTTGCAGTCATTTTTATAAATCAGTTATGTCTGCAATTGGAAATGTTCACACCTTCCAAGAAGAAAAAGGTATTGGAAAAGTAAGTATCACTGTCAATTCCCATTAAGCACGCCTGTAACATAAATAGGGGTGGACAAGCAGGACATCCACTCCAGGGGGCTTATTTAGTGGGGCATGAGAGTGATGTGCACCTCTGAATCCATGCTGTGGCAGCAACAGCTGGGGTGAGGGGAGCACCAGGAGTCAGGTAAGCTACTCCCTCCCCCCAGTACCTGTCTCTGGCGCTCATTACTTTCCCTCCCATGCTCCCCATCTCTCCCTAAAAACTTTTACTTTGGCAGTAATTAAAAAGAACAGCTGTGGGGGGGAGGGGCAGAGGGGAAGGGGAGAAAGGAGGGAGCATTGTGAAGCATGTGGACCTGTTCCAAATCCCACTGAAGTGAACAGAAGTATTTCTGTTGACTTTAATGGGACTTGGATCAGGCCTTATCTGATTCAGACAATTTTGTTTTGTAGGACTAAATTTAACTTTTTTGTTTTCAGGGCAGGAAATCTTAGTGGGAAAAAAATCTTAAGTAAATTAAGGCAGTAGGTGGCTATCACCACTTAGTTATTCCCATTGATTATAATGTTTAGGGAGTTTATACTAACCATATGTGGCTTTATTAAATAAGATATTTAATTAGATATGTATTAGACATTAGCTACTGTTTTCCTCTTTCCATGCAGCATGCTTACCCAAAACTCGTGACAAATTCTTAGCATTTCTGGAATCTTAGTTTTGATACTGTGAAGCATCGGTTATGGTAATCTTACAAAATATTTTTTTAAATAATGCTCTACTTCAGTGATTCTTTTTTTAAATATATCACAGATATGGTGACATGCGGGTAACAATGGGCTGTGAAATCTTCAGCATGTGGCAAAATTTAGGTAAGGAATGAAGAAAAAAACCCTTTTGGTTAAGATTGAACAGTCAAACAAGGAAACACAAATAAAATTTGCAATAAAGTTTGGTTATGGATAAACATATATGTTAAGAATTGAATACCTAATGATGTTTAAGGTAACTCTAGTTAGCAGAGTATTCTCTTGCATTCTGAAGCTGTCATCACTGAATGGTAAGGCATTGTCATACTGTGTCAGACCAGTCCAAATTTCCTTTAGAGGGAAGATAGAACAGACACTATTTGATAGTTCTGAAATACCCCTAGAGGTTCATCCTAACATCAGTAATAGAGTAGTTATGCCCAGAAGCATGAGGATTTAAAGTTGTTCAAAACTATATTATCCTACCTAATGTAACTGTGAATTTTCTCATTATCCATATAAATGTCTAATCCTTTTTAAAAATGTGTTAAGCTCTTGGCTCTAATTACATATTTGGCAGAGATTCTGCCAGTTAGTTGTCCTTTGTTCAAAACAAAAGAGAAGTATTTTCTTAGAGTTCTTCTAATTTTGTTGCCCATCAGTAAAATGTAGCTTATGAGGTAGGAGTGTGTTTTGTTTTTAAGAAGAAAAAGTGATGCTTATAAAAGAAAAAAAAGACAAAGGGTATGTCTACAGAGCCTCTTTTCCATACATGGAAGTGTCTTATTGAGGAAGATTATGTCCTAAAAAAGTGCTGTTGTCACAAAACAAGTTATTTTGTCATATTAGTGTGGTTTTGGGTGCATGCTAGTAAGCTCTCTGGAGAGAGAGTTTATTGGTGCATGCCCAACACCATGCTAAGGCAGCTATGTTACTTCTGTTTCAGGAGGTGAAACACAGAGTGGAAACAGCCAGAACGGCACTGAAGTTGCATAGCCATTTCCTAAATGTCCTGAATTTGAACTTTGTGCTAATAAACACCCAAAACTCCAATGCATGTATAAATTGGTCATGTCATTTGAGTCAGTAGGTGGACTTTGAAGTGCTGGATAATTCTTATTTTGTCACGCTACCAGAGCTGGATCATCTTATCTTTTCCAATCCCAGCAACAGCATGTGGTTGAGACCAAGATAGGTTTTCCCATCCCTTATCATTTGCCAGGCTGATTTAGCAAGCATATGATTAAAGCAGTGAATAGGTGAACAAAACTTATATTACCTTACTGGTTGTTCTTCTAGCTCAGCTTGGAAAAAAGTTGTTCCTTGTTTTATCTTTTTG
Source organism: Crocodylus porosus (assembly GCF_001723895.1). Taxonomy (NCBI): domain Eukaryota; kingdom Metazoa; phylum Chordata; order Crocodylia; family Crocodylidae; genus Crocodylus; species Crocodylus porosus. The sequence goes on along the minus strand of NW_017728931.1, from coordinate 95,536,908 downwards.
TGATGCAATTATAATGATTTTCTGCATTATTATTAAGAAACCACATTATTTGTTTGCAAAATGTTTTGTGGTTCTTGGATAAAATTTGTAAAAATGTATTTATTTTCACTGCCCTGGAATACTGAAAGAATTGGCTGAAGCAATTTCAGAGCTATTGGCTATCATCTTTGATAGCTCATGAAGGTTGGGTAAGATCCTGGGTGATTAGAAAAGGGTAAATATTGTGCCTATATTTAAAAAAGAGAAAAAGATTCCAGGGAATTACAGAATAGACAGTCTAACCTTGATCCCTGGAAGGATCATGGAATAGGTCCTTAAGGAATCTATTGTGAGGCACCAGGAGAAGAGTAAGGTGATCAGGAACAGTCAGCATGGATTCACTGTGAGGAAGTCATGCCTGACTAATTTGATTTCATTTTTTGCTAAGGTGACAAGCTCTATGGATGGGGAGGGAAGAGCAGTGGATGTGATATACTTTGACTTAAGCAAGACTTTTGCTGGCATCTTCCATAACATTCTCAATAATAAGCTAAGGAAATACAGACTAGATGAAAGTACTGTACAGTGGATATATAACAAGCATTGTGGTCAACAAATTATCCTCAGTGGCTCAATATCTAGTTGGGAGGAGGTATCTAGTTGTGCTTCCAAGGACTCTGTCCTGGATCTGGGATTGATTAATATCTGTATTAATGATTTGGATGATGGGATTGAGTGCACACTTAGCAAATTTGTGGATAACCAAGTTACATAGAATTACAGATGCTGGTGAGTAGGACTAGGATCCAGAATAACTTGGATAAACTGGAGAAATGATCTGAAATCAATCGGATGAAATTTCAAAAGGGCAAGTGTAAGGTTCTACTCTTAGAATAGTATAATTGCATGCACAGATACAAAGTGGGGAATGATGGGTTAGGCTGTGGTACTCCAGAAAAGGATCTATGAGTTACAGTGGACCACAAGCTAAATATGAACGAACAGTGTGCTCTTGTTGCAAAAAAAGAAAAAAAAAGCCAACAGCAGCTTGGGTTGTACAAAAAGGGGTGTCACAGGCATGTCACGGGAAGTAATGTTTTTTCTCTGTCCAGTTTTGAACCCTACACTCCAAGAACAATGTGGACAGCAGGAGAGACCAACATTATTAGAGATCTGGGAAATATAATTTAGAGGCTGAAAAAACTAAGATGATCTAGTTGGTAGAAAAGAAGACTGGGGGTAGATTTGATAGTAGTCTACAAAAACCTGAAGTGTGGTTATATGGAGACTATAAGGGGTAGAACTAGGAGCAACAGTATCAAATTGTTGCAAAGAAATTTAAATTGGGCATTCCTTCATTATTCCTTCAAGACTTCCTTCATTATGAGGATAGTTAAACATTGAGAAAGGCTATCTAGAGAGGTTGTAGAATCTCTATCCCAGTAAATTTTCAATAGCAGGATACAGACATTAGACTTGAATAGTTTAATCAGGGATGATTCTGTGTTGAGCATGGGGGAGGACTAGATGACTCCAACAGGTCCCTTCCAGCCCTTCTTTCCTATGACTCTATGACCTTAATACTGGAACTTACCTAATGGTTTTGATACACATGCTGACTGATAGATCCATTACTGTTTGTTTCTTGAGCAAATCAAGGATGTACATAATATGCTAATTAAATGTCAAATACAAAATTATTTTTCAATGATGCTCTGTTCACTCCTTGAGAAAAGTTATTGTTTTCCAAAAATACAGCAAAAAAAGAAATATAAATGATATCTATTGAAAAAGTTGTTATATTTGTACACATAAGAATTCTCACTTGTGGACAAGTATGTATTTCTCGTCTCACCCTCTCAGTAATTCAGGTGCTTCTCTGTATTATTAATTAAAGCTGTTCCTCTATTCCTCTCAAACCCATTATGTTCTATTGATTCTAATAGCAAACAAGTCCCTATGGTGAATTTCCTCCTGGTAGTATCTGAGAAATGAGTTAGGGTTGAAATCATGGATACTTTTGAAGTCATTTTTGTAATTGCTAAATTTTGCTGCATTTACAAGGATGGATTAATAGCAGCTGATTTCCCTGAGCCTATACATTTTATCTTCTCCTTCTTGCAAGTGGCTAATGCTAGGAAATATTAGACCCTAGCTACCTGAAATAAAGGCAAAAATAAATAATTGATTGATGTTTAAATAAAACTTAGAAAACAAGAATTTATTTATTTATTGTGGACCCCACTACGTGAGTTTTCTCTATTTTTATTTTAAAGCCTGATTTGTAAAAATTGCATGTATGAATTTAAATGCCACATAGAAACGTCATAGAATCATAGTAAGTTAGGGTTGGAAGAGACCTCGGGAGGTCATCTCGTTCAATACCTTGTTCAAAGCAGGGCTGTCCCCAACTAGATCATCCCAGCTGAAGCTTTGTCAAGCCAGGTCTCAAAAACCTCCAAGGATGGAGATTCCACATCCTCCCTAAGTAATCTGTTCCAATGTTTTACTACCCTCCTAGTGAGAGAGGTTTTTTTAATATCTAACCTAAACTTTCCTTTCTGTAACTTGAAACCACTGCTCCTTGTTCTGTCATCTGCCAGCAGTGAGAGCAGTCTAGCTCCATCCTCTTTGAAACCACCCTTCAGGTTGTTGAGGGCTGCTCTTAAATCCCTTCTGAGTCTTCTTTTCTACAGACTAAATAAGCTCAGTTCCCTAAGCCTCTCCTCATAAGTCACGTTCCCTAGCCCCCTCACCATTTTTGTAGCCTTCATTTATCTACATCCTTTCTGTAGTGGGGGGCCCAAAACTGAGCACAGTACTCCAGATGTGGCCTCACTATTGCTGAATAGAGGGAAATAATGACTTCCCTCAATGTACTGGCAGCACTCCTACTAATGCAACCCGGTATGCTGTTATCCTTTACAACAAGGGCACACTGCTGGTTCATATTCAGCTTATTGTCCACTGTAACCCCAGGTCCTTTTCTGCAGAGCTGTTGCTTAGCCAGTTGGTCCCTGAACTCATACCAATTTGGGACTCAATCAAAACAAATTATAAGGTCTAAACACTGAGTTTGTCATCCTTATATTTGAACTTATTAAACATAATATCAAAAATCTTCATTCTGGAAAACTTTCATGGCATTAAATCATTTTTCAAGGGGTTAGGAAAATATATTTTTAGACCATCAGTGGTTGCTAAGATACTGTTACCTCAACTCAGCTAATCTTTTCCTATGCCAAAAATGTAATCCTGGAAGACTGGTCTTTTAGATAAAACACCAGTACAGAGAAATAATGTTTAGAAATAGAAATAATTAAAGATACTGGAAAAAATATAAGGTAACAAGCAGTTATATCTGGTAGGTTTTGGGGACATTTGATTATTTACATTTGGTAGCAGTTGCTGTACATTGTGTTACTTAGGCACCTACAGCAGGGGTGGGCAAAATACAACCTGTGGGCCACGTCCAGCCCACCAGGCCATTCCATCTGACCCATGGGGCACCTAAAAAGTTTAGAAAATTAATAGTTATCTGCTCCTGGCTGCCTGTCAAAGATGACAGGACCCAGGGGAAGCTGGCAGGACTCAGGAGAGAGGCCGGCCTGGCCCCGCCCTCCAAGCTTCCCTTCATGCCTGCTCCAGCGCCATGTGGCCCCGGGCTGCATCGCAGGACTGTGGGAGCACTGCGCTATGCCAGTACCCCAGGGCCAGGAGCAGGAGGGTGTGTGTGTATGGTGTGGGAGGGGAAGAGAGAGAGAGAGTATTTGTGTGTGTGTGTGTGTGTGTGTGTGTGTGTGTGTGAGAGTGTAGTCAGGGGGAGGCACAGTGTGTGTATGTGGAGGAAGGGAGGGAGGGAGGGAGACGGAGATGTGAGGGAGGCACAGTGTTTGTGTTTTCATAGGACAAGTCCCACAAACAAACACCACCATACACATGCACCCACACACCCCCTTGCATTGCCAAACACACAGACCCTCCCCCCCACAAAACCCATACTCTCCCACATAATGAAACACAGACCCACATGTTCCTTCGCCCCACACCTATCCATCCCCCCACACACCCTCCCCACGTACCCACAACCCCCACAAACCTATACCCACCCCCATCACCCCCATTCCCCCACGGTATACAAGAATAAGAGTTCATTTTAAGTTATTGTGTGATCATCTCTATGTACACTATGCAAACACATATAAATCAGGAAAAAAATATTTTTTGAAATCAAGTTAATGAATATTGTAGATGTTTCATTTTTAAAATATAATTTGGTATTTTTCTGGTTCTGAGATGGCAAAACCCCTTGCTGAAAGGAGTATTTCCAGGGGCAAGGGGAGGGACTTCCGGTCCCAAGATGGCCACCAGGGGGCTGGGCACCTGTCAAGGGGCAGGGCTACCCATGCAGCCCTCAACAGCTTGCCAAAACTCGACAAGCGGCCTTCTGCCCAAAATAATTGCGTGCCCCTGACCTGCAGACATCTATTTACTATTGATTATTATTTATTTTATATGTTTGGTTTTTTGCCCCCTTTGCTTACAATAATTTATATATATCTGAGTGACTAATTAAATGCTAGTGACTCATTTTTAGCATAGTTTACAACTTAGTTCTCATAACAGTTTAGATATAGAACCTGAGTGTTGGCCCCTTGGGAGGTCAATTTGAATTCATGTGGGAATTCAATGAGATTTTCACTTTTCTCTAAAGGGAAAGCTGAGGATTTCTCAAGCAGGAGGCATTCTGCGTAAGTTTACACCTGGCTTCTATGAGTCACGAGACATGGCAAGATTCAGAAGAGTGAAGACTGTGTGCTTCACTCTCCAGGTGATCCTCAGTAGAACATCTGGAGATCAGAACTCCACTTTGGATTACAGAGGCTAGGGATGTGGCATTGTAGCACCTATGGTATTTCTGCTTTGATGTGCATTGACCTCAGCTAAGTTTCACCTGAGGACTGGAGCATTATCATCTATATTCATTGTATGTCAATTTCAGGTATATTTTTCCTGTTATGTAAAAACTAAAACACTTGAAAAAAAGAATTTTGGATGTTACTTATTTCTTCCAGGAACTTTAGGACCAGATGGAGATTACTGAAATGAGGCAGAACAGCCTAGGTTTTTTTTGCTGTTTCTCCTTCATCTTCTAGCAATAAACCACTTGAATGCTGCCATATGGTAGAGTGGGCAAAATGTATCTCTAGTGTTTCCCCTTGTAAAAGATACTGGATGTGCCAGTACTTAAAATGGCACAGCAAGGAGAACTTTAATATCCTGGGTAGAAGTTGCAAGAAAGAGCAACATTGAAGGGGTATGTCAGTATGAATAAGGCCACAGTGTTGAATATATAGAGTTCAAAGTCAATGATCAAACAGAAGATTTATAGATAAGATTGCTGTTGAAATGATTTTTTCTGAACTTAACTAAGAGACTGTTAATTAAAAATGTTAATAATTTTAATTGAACCTTTAATAATTTCTGATCTTATTAAGACTGGTAGGTAAACTACCATATCTTTTGATATGGTTGGATTTGATTACAGGTGTAACTGTGGTTTGGAACTTTCAGAGCCTGGAGAAATGAGTTTTGTTACTTATTTAAAAGTTTACAAAGTTGGTAGGCATTTATGTACTTCACAGTTAAAATCTAGGAAGCCTGATCAAACCACAGGTGATTTAATAAAAATTCCTAGTAGTTTATTGTAATTTTTAAGGATTAATAAACCTGATTTTTCACTTTACAACTGAAATCAGTAGATTTACTCTAAAATAAATTAGGGTGACACTGAGGAAGCACAGTGGATGTATAGAGTGATAACTTCAACTGTACCTAAATACACCTGATAATGTATCTTATTCTAGAGGGGTTTGGTTCTTGAGTTTTTCAGTTTACTCAGCGTAAAAGAGTTAAAAGCACTGAAATACTGTAGGTGCATTAGCCCCATGGAGTGAATCTACAAAGTACATAGTTTCATTTTTCAGTGGGTTTGTTGTTGTGTTGCCTACACTGTGGGAGAAGGGGCCTCACCCACCTTAGTCCTCAGGCATGCAGACCTGGAAGTTCACTCGTAAGAATGCGCCAGTCTTGCTCTTAATGAGTGTTTATACACATGCTCTGGGAGGCAGGGGGACAGGGGCAGGGAGGGTACTTTAATTGAAGCAGCTCAGAGCATCACCTGTATTGGCATCCCCATGCTGAAAAATGGCAGTTGGTGTGCTTTAACTAACACTCATCGAACGAGTTTTAGTTTAAGCACCCCTACCGCCATTTTTCAGTGCAAGGTTGCTGATGCATGTGATGTTGGAGTCTGCTGGTGCCCAATAATTTACCATGCTCCAGCAGACCCAATTAATTGAGTCTGTTCTGACGTAATTATAACTCAGGGGTTCTCAGCTGGGGGTACTTGGGAAGGTCCTAGTGGGTATGTGCGGGCAGGCAGGGATGGAGCACCACGACGTCCCAGGAGCAGGGCCAGGGCAGAGTGAGGCCAGCGGTGCCCCTTTGCAGGCCGCACAGGCACTGCCTGGCTAGTCAGATGCGGGGGAGGAAGGTAGCATGTGCAGCTGCTGCTATGCAACACACTACATTGCTGCCGCTTCGCACCCAGCTGTGCCACCCCTGTCTAGAGATGAGCCCAGGGTGGCCTCACTGCTCAGAACCCAGAATAAAGTGTACACTCTTTGAAGTTTTTCTTAAAAAAGCACAAGAGAAAAAGGGAGGCTGTAATAGCCAAATAGCTTAGTGGTGAGGGCACATGACCGGGAGGCTGGAGTCCCAGGTTTGTGTCCTTTCCTGAATCAGGCATTAAGGGATTTAGCAGGCATTCCATTTAAAGTGCGATAGGATGTGACCCACAGTCCCAACAACTCAACTCGGCCTCCTACACATGCATGGCAAGAAGGACATTTATGAAGAGCAGCGATCAGATCCCAATTGCACCATGTTGCCAGTACAGGGGGAGTCCTCATCATGATCCTGAGCTCTCCCTCCACCAGCAAGTCGGAAGCCAGTCTGCTGATTGGCGCTCCCAGCCTCTCAACTGCATCCAAGTTGAGGGTTCTGATGCAACCTCGAGGCTGGGAGCCCTCATCAGTTGACTGCATTATGGGAACCAGCCACAAAGGTATTGCACACATTTTGTATAATAACTTTGTGACTTATTCCCTGTGTTATCACCCCATTAGTTTCATGAATATGTGACCAAGTTACTGAGACATGATTCACTGGTTAATCATGTTGTAAGTGTAACATCTGCCAGGGGCCATAGTGTGAGTCTCTTCTGTTAGAGCTATTCCATTTTGCATAAATTAAGTATTGACTGGAGCAGAGAGCAAGACAGAGTAGTTAGGGCACTCAGTTAACTGACAGGAATCCTGGTTCAGCTTTACCTTTAATATAGCTAAGAGTTATAACTTGAAGTAGTTTGGTATGTATGTTGCTATGCTCTGTAAATCTGCATCTGTGCAAAGATTTTATAATGCATATTGGCTGTTTGCATTTGATAAATGAGAATAGTCAAGACACAGCAAAATCATCTTTAAGATCTTTCTGCAAGTAACAGAAGCTAAGAGAAAATGTTCTCATCAGTACAACATAAATCCTGTTTTATTTTAATTTGCTGAATGTTTTGAGACTTCTGCACTGCATAAATTGAATATGATTAATTAATGGCAGAGGTTTAACTTTGATAGGACAGGGAAATGTTTTGAGAACAATAGAATCCCAACTTGCAAAATTTTTAGACGAAATTTGTACTCTCATTTTTGGACCCACAACATGAAGGATAGGTGCAAATGTGCATGTTTATGTCTTTCCCCGATGCACAGAGAAGGATTGCTAGCTGTGTTACTCTGCAGCCAGGTAGACTAACTAAATGAGAGATGCATGGCATAAGCTTTCTTAAGGAGCAGACTTATTTCGTCAGGTGCTGTGATGACATAAGGCCACCGCTTACAGAAGCTGATGCCATACATCTCTCATTTAGTTAGTCTGTAAGGTGCAAATCTTTACTGCTTCTCCCCAGTGCATACATGAAATCAGATAATTAGCCACATTTATAGACAAGCACATAGGAGCAATTCATACCTGCAAAAAGGAAACAGTCACTATGAAAACAATGTCCTTAATACATTGGTTTCTATAGTAGGAGTAGCTTACTGGTTGCACATCAGCTTTCTGGTTAAGACAGTTAGCTTGATACTATGGGAGAATGTCAGAGAGAATTCTTAAGAAAGTGATGATCACGGAAACTTTTATTTGTTCTTTTCCCCCATTCCAGATGAACAGTAAAGAGGGTGAACAGTCTAACAGTGTGAACAGTCATTCATAAACTCAGTGCTTTTTCAGAAATGTGATGCACTAGTCAGACTCTTTTTCCTGCATTGCTCATAGCTGTTGTCTTTTTCCTGGAGTTTAAGAAGCACTCCATGCCAGGAATGTTGTTAGCTAACTAAACTGTTTTCGTTTAGACCACCATTTTATAATCTTCACACAGCAGCCAGTAATGTGGGTTGTTCATAACTTACCCAGAAGGGAATCTCTAATTACAGTCAACTTCATTTTAATTTTAGGGGAACATAAACTCCACTTCATCCCAGCATTGATTGGCCCCTTCCTAGAAGTGACATTGATACCTCAGCCAGACTTACGAAATGTAATGATTCCCATTTTCCATGACATGATGGACTGGGAGCAAAGGCGCAGTGGCAACTTTAAACAGGTACCGTATGTGAAGTTTATCAGGCAAGATTGAAATTCAACTCTAACACTGAACAATTATTTCATTAACAAAATCTATAATGGTGCAAAATGGATGAAGAACAAGTAATACCTTGCTGTGACCTCAGCTGGAGAGAAATACTTTAAGTCCTTGAAGATGTCAACATCAAAAATTGGCATTACTTTTTTAAGATGAGGGTGAAGTCAGTGTCCAAATTAGCATATTATTAGTAAGGCAGAATTTCACTCGGGGTGACTTTCACTCAGGGTTCTGTAGCAGTAAGGGTTACATTGATGGGGAAAAATAATTAGGAAGAAAATGAGGCATGATATTATGAAGGTTTACTGAGATGGATTCTACTATCTGCCCTCCCAGTTGACAAAACTCCCTGTTTTTATGAGAAACCAGCCCCTGTGAGGATCCAGCTATTCTAGCCACTCAAGCACTTGCTTAGCCAGCAAGTAAGGAACTACCAAGTGTACCATCTGCTCTTGCAGCTCCCACTTGGTTCCTTCACATTGCTTCAAGCCACTTTGTTCTGCTCTCCTCCCTCCTGCTTTAAATGAAACAAAGAGAGAGTATTTGAATTAGTTTCAAGCAATGATACGGATTAGTGTGGGATCTCTAACTAGAAACAAAAAACAAAGTGAGAGAAGAAGAAGTGCATGCAATGATGTAAGTAGGTGTTTTTTCCCTTTTAATATTTTAACATGTTACTATATTTACTTTCAAATTGTTGATAAGGACTAATGGAAAAATAAATCTTACATAAGCAATATACCAACTTTCTGCTTCTTTCTGTATTGGTCATTGGCTTAATGGCATGCTGGAATTATGATTTACTCTTTAGCAGAGCACTTTCACAATAAAATGGTTAATTCTTGTTTTTCGTTACTAAATATCTTTATTGCTATAAGGAAATTTATTCTAGCATCTTTGCTTCAATAATAAATAGTGATCAATAATTATTGCAATCATCATTGGCTACAAAATCTTTATGCTCTGGCTTTTCTTAACAACTGACTTGGAAATCCATTGCACTAGATTTCCAAAGCAGCATGTTTGAGGCATATTTGAGGTGAGGGGATTCAACAGTGGCAAGAGTAACTGTGAACCCCAAATTGCCAAAGAGGATAAGTCATCATACAGTTAATTAATGGAGGTAGCTTTATATTGAGGTCTTACAGCCTGTGGTAAGAATTCAGTATCATTGGGTTGTATGATTTTTTTTATTTGAGTCCATAAATAGATAGCTGCCTTAGCAGGAGCAGCAGCAACAACAGCAAATGCTGCTCAGCTTATAGGTTTAAGTCACATTCCATTTAAATTATTTTTAAAAAATCCTCAGGAATGGTAGCAGTTTAAAAGAGATTCAATCTTTTGTCATAAAATTCAGTTTTACTTTTTAACCAGTAATTTAAGGGATTTATTTAGTAACCCCTTTTTTTTCAAAATCTAATTAAAGAAAAAAAGCCTTTTATATGTATGTGTTGCAGGTGGAAGCTAAACTGATTGACAAATTGGATAGCTTGATGTCAGAAGGCAAGGGTGATGAGACCTACCGGGAGCTCTTCAATAGCATGTGAGTAATAAATTCCTCTTTAAGTCATTTATTCAATCCAGTTTGTTAGCTCCTAAAAATGTGTGTGGACTAAAACTACTAAACCGGCTATGATCCTTGTTTCTTTTGCCAGCTAAGAAATAAGGGCTAATTGCCTACATGAAGATGTTCTTATTGTATCTTCAATAACTGAACATGTCTTTTTATTTACAGCTATACCTGGGAGGAGAGGCAGTGTATCTTATACCATAAACTATTACCATTCATAATAATTTTGAAATCTGAAAAGCTAGAGATGTTCATTTGTTGGGTGGGGGATGCAGGTGGGGTGTGGGCTTTTTTATATAACCTTGTAAAAGCAAGCAGCTGCTTATTAAATGCATTTCACAGATGACCAAAACTTGCTATTATCCAAATAAGGTTTTCACTTTTGGATGTTTTAATTGTTGTTGTGACTATTTTATTGTGAGCAGGTTACCTTCATATTATAATTATTTTACAAGTGATTATTTGATCACTGCATATATGTTAAGAAGTGGCATTGTTGTTGATTTATAACAAGAGACTCTTACAGTAGAGGAGGGTAAATGCTGTCCTTTATTCTGGAGCCCTTAGGGTGCTCCACAGGTTATTCCCATCAAATGTAATCACTGATGTCAAATCATGAACTAAACTCTTATCTCCTTTATGTTTCCCAAATTAACTCCAACTCTGTGTAAGACTTCAGTATATAAGACTCTGGTAACTTCAGAAGTGGCTATATTGTTCTTCCACTGGGTTTCATGTTGTATGTTTGTTTTCTAATCCTATTAAACATACAGTGTATTTGTTTTGAGTGACTTCTTTTTAAGTGAGAGAGAAAAATCACATTTAACTCTACAAATAAACTTTATTCATATCTCTGTGCCTGTGCTCTGGCAAACATAACCATCTAGAATCACAGTCAAAGAAAAAACCCTGGTCTTCTAATATAAGTACTTATGCTCATAACATCCAAAGGAAAGCAGAAATGACTGAATAATGGAGACCTATAACAGAGTATGTTAAAGTATAAACTGTAGTAGTACTTCTTGGAATGTTTAAGTGTAAGCAAAAGTAATAAAAAATAAGAAAAGTTCAAAATCTTTCATAGCAAAGCTTTAAAATAACTTTAAGATAAAACTGTAACTGTAAGATAAAGTATATAGCATCTGAAATGCAGTTCTTGGGGGAAAAACTTAAGCTTTATTGGGAAGTTTTAAATGGGGGAGGCATTATACAAAGAATAGTGGAAGAATAGGTTAAAACTTTTTATAAACCAGTCACTGTATCATAGCGTCTGCCTTGACTGAAGGACATAAGTGAAAAGGTATTTAAAATGGAGACTATACCTTGTGATTTGAAGAAAGAAAAAATGGCGAAATGTGTAAAGGTTTGTGGTCATTATTATACAGGGCATATTACTGACAAAATATCAGATTATTTTTTTCTTCCATCAGTAATTTAAACAAATATTATCGAAGGGTTTTGGTGCTGTACTTCCTTGAGTTAAAAACAATGCAAAAGTGATTAGATTAAGATGTTGATGCAATGAAGTACATGTTAACTGAAGAAATTGTGAAATATTAGCATAGTTTTCAAGCAAGTAAGTTTTGAATGTTTTGGCAAAATGAACTACCAACTATGGGCACATCTGAACAAGGCACCATAAACTGCACACAATGCATGCTCACCCGTTCATCATGCTGATAATTAGCAGTGTGGTGGTTTATTTTGATACCGGGAGATTCCAGTGTCAAAAGAAACCACTGCTGAAAAAAGTGGCATAGCAGAAAGGGAGCCTGGCTGGCCAGAGCTGTTCTCTGGCTGCTGGCCAGGCTCCAAGAAGTCAGCTTGACGCCACTGTTGCCCTAGGAGGTCACCAAGACCCCAGGTAAGACTGTTGGGGCCAGCACAGGTACTGGCCTTAGCCTCCCCTACCCCACCCGGGTCTATTTGCCACATGCCCCTGCATGTGCATGCTTATTGGGACGTGCCCTATGAGTCTTAAGAATGTCCCCTGATTCATTTTTAATAGGCACTGCTAAGCAAATACAAAATGAAGGAGAGAGAAGTATACTTTTCTTGCATTTTCTGGATATAGGATAATAATTTACATAGTGTTTTGTAGGAGTCTAGGGTTTTGTCCTGTTTTCTCTCTCTGCAGACAGCTGGAATCAAAAAAACTTTTGCATCTCAAGATTCCCAGGCTAACTTAATTTTTTCAGAGCAACATACAAACCTCTTTGCATTGAAGGCACATCAAAGACAAATTACAAATGTCACTGGACAGGTTTAAACTGTTATAGGCTGTGGGGTTTGATGTTCATAATGAAATATGCCATGAAATGCAAGGGGGGAAAATGTTGCTGCTATTCATTTTTGGACAGGCTTCATCCCAGGAGGCTTAGAAGTGACCAGACAGTAGCTGGCTTGCAATCAGCAAGGCATCATTGAGGACTGTTACTAAAGATGGAAAAGTAAATATTTTGTTGTAATCAAGTACAAATTGCTATATTTGTTGTCCAATGTAATTCACACGGAAAAAGATCTTGATCTCACTTCAAATTGTTACTCTGTGATTAAAAATAATTGAATGTCTTAGTTAAATAACATAGGAATGTTAATTATCAATACTCTCTTGAGAGTTCAGGCTACATCTCTGTAGTATTCTGATCACTTACTCAAACCAGAAGCCATTTTTTAGTTTAAAACCATTGCTCGTATGGAAGCCCTTCATTTCCAAAAATTGCTAGTAATTACCTGGTATAGAATTACTGCAACCTTCTAAACTGACTGCGTGAAGCCACCTTCATTCATATCAGGGTCCAATAAAAGTAGCAGGAACAAAATGCTTAGTTAGTAGCAAAGATCTGAAATGTTGAACCAGGAGATCCCTTCCACTCCTATGTCCTTATTTTATAATGTATGTATTGCAAAGAGCAACCAGTGCCCTTCAGTGTTTTCAAATGAAATAGAATGTCACTTGCTTTATTGCATCTACCAGGAGCTCCTCCTAATCCTCCATTCCCCACAACAGTTTTCCTGTGTACCACCCTCCCAACCCCTTCCTGTTTCAGGGCATCATTGCAACTCCCCACACATTTCCCAATTCTAGGAACTCTGTATCTTCCATTTCTTGCACCCGTGTACCTGATACGTGTGCAATTTTTCCCCCTCTCCTACATCATTGTTCCTTATTTGCTGTCCGGGAAGCCCATAGTTGTTTCCCTTCTCCCTTCCATAACGCCTGCATTCCTTCCTTCTCACTGTGGCATGGGGTCTGAGTGCCTCCTGTCACCACACCATCATTCCCCATTCTCTAGCCTAAGCCAGAGGGTCTTTGTTCCCTCCTTTCCACGTTGTTCTTAACTTCCTTCTGCCCTCATGCTAGAAGGATTCTTGTGTCCACCAGAATCAGCAGAGGAGCTCCCCTTAATTCCTAGACCTTTCCCTGAAATTTTGGAATTGTTCAATGAGATGTTTAAAAGTTACTGCATTACAGAGAGAGACAAGTTATTAAATGCCACTGAGTTACACATGTAATATTTAACGAGTTTGCTTAATAAAGTAAAAAGAAGAAAACTCTGACCATTGTAAGATTGCGTTGGGATTCACTTCATCTCCAGTTCAGGTGGGCAGTTACGAGACTCTTTGATCAGTAACTCCGGAACACTGCAGGGTGATTATGGTCCAGCATGAGTATGATTACAGATAAAGTCTATAGCAAGGTCAATATCTAAGTATATCTTCTGCACTGGACAGATAAAACTCTCTTTTGTATCCACTCCTTTGTTCTTAAGAGGTACCAAAATGGTTACATGAGGTTCATGATGCCACTTGAGATACTGACTGTCCTGCTTTTTTTTTTCTTTTTTGGAGTTACCCAGATATGGAGGTTTAAGTAAAAAGACCCTGCAGATGTGCATTTATTAGTGCAGAGTCAGGTTCCTTTGCACTGCCTGTCCTGTCCTTCACTTTTGCACAATATTTACAATGCTCTGCACCTGTGCCATATGTCAAGTCCAGTGTCTAACAAGAACTGAACGATGAAGGCAAGCAGGCTTCAGGCCAAAGAAAAAAATGCGTGTGCATGTGGGTGGCTGGTAAGCAAACAGATCTGGGAATGGGATCAAGGAGAAGAGGTATTAAATAAAGTGTGCACAGAATTTCAGACACCATGTTGTGAAGAGAAAGAAGGCAGAGCTGACATGCCAGGCATTTCTTTCTATAAGTCTACCTAGATATTGCTATGAGGAAGCCAGGGGATATATTTGAATGGCTCTTGATGTACATATTTGCTCTGTGTTACATCTGTGAAAGGTATGTCATGCAAAAAAGGAGGTATGCACAGAACACAACCTATACAAGTGCCCAACTGGAAAAAAAACAATATTTTTCTATGTAAATAAATATTCTTTATCTATCTATCTATCTATCTTTAACATATGTCCACGTAAGCAGACAGATAACATAGATAGATAATTGTGTATGGTGTGTGAATTTGCATGTGTGCAGGCTAAATATTCATATCGAAAGTCATGCTATATTATACCCATAGGAAATTGAACAGGACATAGTTTATATACTCAGTTAGCATGTAGGGGCTCCTACAGACATGGATTTCAAATGAATCGAGTCTGCTGGAGCATGGAAATTGACATACTTCAGCAGCCTGCCACGTCACGTGCATCAGCGTCCCTGCGCATCCCTTAACTGAAAAAAATGGAGGTGGGGTGCTTTGAAATAAAACGCGTTCAATGAACTTTAGTTCGAAGCTGCCATGTTTTCAGTGCGGGGATGCTGATATGATACACATGATGTGCGGACACTTTTTAATTAGTGCAGCTTGCTAATTAAAGCACCTGATGCCGCGTCCTGGAGCACATGTAAAATTGCCCTAGGAGTTTTGGAGATCTGTTCAGATGAAGGTCAGTGAACCTGGGAGCTCCCCTGATATAGACAGAAGTTCTGATGTTTTATCTACAAGCCTCTAAAGTCCTGTTGAGTATGTGTAAATGGCAGTTTTCAGAGGCTTATAACACAGCCAGGTCTAAGTAGATTTTCATGGACACAGAAAAACACCTCTATGACCTCTGGACTCATCATCCTGCCAGATTGCAGAATCCTGCACCTCACCATGGACATAATGGAACTCCTTATATTAATAACTGTTTGGGTAATGAGTTATCATTGGGAAAGCTCTCCGTTTTACCCATACTCCTTCTCTGAAATGTCTGAATATTTCTTTCTGAAGCTTTCAAGAAGCAGATCCTTAGGAAGAAAGAAAATGCAGAAAATTTCAGTCCAAGTGATTAAATAATGTAAGGCAATCTTAACAATCATGTTGCTGCCAGCTCCATCTATTATGCCACATTAGTCAGTGTAAATTAGTTTGTTTCAGTGTGTTATCCTAATTTACCTTCATATAAGGGAGAGCAGAGTTTGACATCTTTAGAATCCTTTGGTTCAACAGTTAAATTCATGGAACTGTAAATGCGTAGATAGTATGTACTGAGTGGAGGCTGTTAAATGAAGGGAACACGTTACAAAAAAATCCCTCCCTAAACAAAAAGCTTTTTCCTGTTGCAATTACAATATAGTTAAGTTGTGTGGGTGCAGAATTATTGTAGGCGGGAGCAATCCTTACATTAGCAAAGCAGGGTTCCATTGAAAAGGAATCTTAAAATTCTTAATGTTCTCTTCTAGGTAAGTCTTCCCCTTCCTTCTGTTTTCTTAAATGCTTGCATATAATGAATTAAAGAAAAACAAGAAGTATATATTATAATCTAAGGCTTTGAAATATTTGTGTATTTTCTCTCTAATATTTGTGTGCCTTTCGATTTGACATGGCTAACTTAAAAATCCATTTGCTTTGTCACTGCTTCCTGGATTAGAATTCCACTCTTTGGTCCCTATCCTAGGTAAGAATTTGTTTGCAAATTGTGCTGCTTGTGAGAACAATGTCAAATTAAATCCCTGAATGTTGCAGATATTGCTAAGGCCTCTCAGATACTGCTGAGAGTAGAGTGGTTGTCATGGTGACAGATAAAAATAAATGGTGAAAATATTCTGGGTTCATTTTTTCCAGCCTACTGAAGAAAATTGAGCGGGAAACATGGAGAGAAAGTGGCGTTTCATTAATTGCTACTGTAACACGTCTAATGGAAAGGTTACTCGACTACAGGTGAGCAGTTAGCACATTATTTATATTGAGACTATTATAGCACTCAGAAGTCAAACATCAAGGTTACAATCCAGCAGTTTTCTAACAGGAATTTGGAAACTTCACTAGGAGGTTACTGGTACGGAAGTACCCCAAGATTAGTAGTGATTAGAAATCATTCTCTTACTGCCTTTTCAGAGCCCATTTCGAATTGTAGCTATTTAAATAGTGCCATCTAAGATTAGCCCCAGGCATACTTATTGTAAGGAGCTAATTAGACAACACCGAGGGGTGGAGAAGGGATGTAGTTTCATCCTCCTCTTTATAAATGGGAAACAGAGGCATGGAAAGGGTTAATGACTTCCCCAAAGTCACACGTGAAGTCTGTTGTTGAACCAAGACCTGGACTCAATTCTCCTGAATCTGCATCTAGTTCCTTAATCACTGGGGCTCTACAGTTGATCTAAGGCCCCTGGCAGAAGTTACATTTAAGACCTGATTAACCAGGGAATCCTGTCTTTAGCAAACCAGCCACTCATTCAAGCAATTAATGGTGCAATAAAATAAAGCAGGGAATAAGCCGCTAAGTTATTTCATAAAACAAGCATAATAACTTTTTGGCTGGTTCTTGCTCTGCCCTGAATTGAACGTGTGGCTGCTCCCAGCCTCAGGAGTGCACCAGAGCCCTTCAAGACTCGAGTGTATTCCTGTGGCTACAAGCACTGGTAAGCTGATCAGGACTCCCAGCCATGGGAGTGCATCTGAGCCTTTGGCCAAGCCGGGAGCCAAGGAGCCTTATGCGCTCCTGCAGCTGGGAGTGTCAGGCGGCCAACCAGTACTCCCAGCCAGGGGAGCACCAGGCCCCAGCTCATTACTTGCCAGTGCAAAGGGATCCTGAGATCATGATCCTGGGTTCTCCCTACACCAGCAATAGCAAGTGACTGGGATCTGATCCCAAATTCCATGGCACCTTTAAATGAATGTCTGCCAGGGGCCTAAATGACATGCATCACAATGTCTACTCTCAGAGTTGCTGTCCTCTTTTACAGTTTGAGATGAAAGTTGAAGTATGTAGTCAACAGGGAGACGGGGTTCTTGGCTCCTCAGGCATATCCATCCCATACCTCTTCAGAGATTATCAGTACTATGACTTCCACGCTTGTCAGTCCAGTATGTTTTAAGGCACTGTATTCACCGGCAGGTTTTGAAATAGGATCTTCCACTATTAAGTTGATTAACTGATGTGTGCATCAATGTTCAAAATTCACCTTATTTGTTCATTTTCTTAGGAATTAAGTGTGTATAACTATTCTTCATTTTAATCTAGAGTTGCCACAGTGGTGCTATTTTTTGTGTATGTGCTGTAACTAGATTGAATGGAGTGTTGTCCATGAGTAGAGATGTAGCTAACTGTTAGTTTCAGGTCAGGCAGAAGGCTGAGTAGATCTGATCTGCAATTTATAGACTAAATCAGAGGTGTATAGCATATGCTTTTGTAAGCAGAGGGTTTACTTCATAAGATGCTGTCAGCTGTCAAAGTAACTGCTTACAAAAGCATATGCGTTTATGTCTCTGATTTAGTTAGTTGGTAAGGTGCACATCTACCCAGCCTTCTTCCTGACTTCAGATTAACACAGCTAACTCTCTCTCTCTCTCTGTAATTAGATGCCTCACATATCTTAACATTTAACCTAGAGTTAGGTTATCAGCCTCTCCAAATGGTAATGATACTTAGCTTTTACAATAGTGTAGATCTCAGAGCTCATTATAATGGAAGCCATTTTCATTTATAGTTGAGGAAACTAAGCCACAAAAAGATGAACAAACTTGGCTAATATCATTCAGCAAAGCAATAACAAAATCAGGAATAAGACTTAGGTCTTTTAAGTACCAGTTTAGTGCTATATTCATGGGCCCACACTGCCTCCTAGCAAAAGAAGACTTAGGGTCCCTAACACATCTGGGTCTACTTTTGCAAGTGCCGATTGCCTCTAAGAGTAGACATCACCTTTGTGCCACCATAAAAATATTTACAGTGGCAGGAAGTGAAAACAAACAGTCCATACCTTCTGTCATGCCACAAATACTCAAATTTGTGTCTGTGACAGAGGGTATAATGAATTGGGCTGCTTTTATTATGGCCCACATCTGTTTGCTTATGGTAGAAGAGCTGAGACTGCCCAGGCTCTCTAGCCTCCCTTGAATAAGGGCTTCTCAGGCTTGAGGAGCCCAGTCTTGCACACCCTGGGAATTCCCAGGCACTATCAGCGCCCTCAACCTTTATGAGCCCCTGCATCACTTTCTGTGCTCCTGCAGACACATCCCTCCAGGGGGGAAAGTTGGGGCTCCAAATTGCGTGTTTGCAAGTGGGTGTTCCCTGCTTGCAAGCATCCACCTCAGGCTGTGCCCGAGGGAATTGCTCTGCAGGGCATTTCGCTGAGCGTTCCTACAAGAACAGAGCGACGGGGTTGGGGACGCAGTTGCAGATACCTTTTGGGAAATCCCCTGCAGGGGATTCTCCCGCTCCCCAGCAAGAAGGAGCACATCTGTAAGCAGGGATTTTTCACTGCTTGCAGATGCACTCCATGTAGGGGCTTGGCATCCAGGGACATCTGTAGATGTCTCTAGAGCATGATCAGCCTCCCCCTCCACTCCACCCCCATGAGGTCAGCTTCCAGCCTAAGCTCCTCAATTCTGTTTTATAGGATGTGTTTCTTGTTCAAAGGCAAACCATTGCTTCATTCCATACTTCAGATGTCTCTGACTTCACTTTTTTTTGTTTTAGGGACTGCATGAAAATGGGGGAAGTGGATGGTAAAAAGATTGGCTGCACTGTTAGCTTGTTGGTTCGTATAATGATCTTTATCTCTTTTTACCTCAAGAAATAAATGTTCTATGGTAAACACTTAAAGACTTGGGTAAGGTTTCTCTGTTCCAAACTGCAGGTTTAATTAATGCCACTGAATTCACATATTACACTGATGATATAAAACATTTATGTTGCCTTAAAATGCACACTTTAGTACTATGCTAGGAATACTAACTAGTGTGATATGCTGCATTGCCTAGGACCAGATTTAGGTTTTGATCTAATTTTGTCTAGGCTGATTTTTTTTCTTGTGGTTTTGCCTAAGTATTCGTAGTTTGGCTCTGAGGAACCCCCAAATATCAGTCAATAGGGGAGTTAATAAAACTTATTAACAGGTGAGTTTCACATGAAATACCAGTGAAACTTTTTCTCTTGTGTGGTTAAAACAACACACAACAAAACTCACCTAGATTTCTGCCTCTGGCATTTCCCTTCCCCAGCGATGGGGCCTGGTTACTTTTCTATATGAGGATTATCTGCTAAGTAGTGGTTGGTCTCCCTCTCTTCTCCTTCAGTGCCGGTCCTGTGAGGCCTTTGTCTCATTTTAGAGTTGAGATACCAGCACTCCAGTTATGTTCAGATTATGAATTCTTAGTATGAATGCTATTTTCTTTTGCTTATTCCTTTTTAGTGAAGGCTGTTGTTATATTGGCCTAAGATTGTTTAAAGGCGTTCTGAATTTTTGTGACCTTTAGAATAGTTTCAAGCTTCTCTATGAAATAATGCAGCAGGTGCCAACTTTCATGAGAGAGCTTCCAAACACTTTATTTTTATCCAGGGAGTGCAAACAGAATGAGCTTGTAAGGATTTCTTCTATAGGGACACAGTACTATCCAAAGAAGAGAAATTCTTGGTCTATACTTATGGGACAATTTATCACAGGGTTCACTCCCTTTGTCACATACACAAAGCACATGAAATACTGTAACAATATTCTAGAATGGGATTTCCCAAAGTTTGGTAAACTGTTACCAGGCTAAGAAACATTTCATTGCTCTTTTCTCAAGGATCATTAATCTCCTGATAAATTTTAAAGCTATAGCTGTACCATATAAACAACTAAAGCAATTTTAGAGACAACTTTAATTTAAGTATAAAACCTTTAAAACAATCATTATTCTGTGTGGATTTTTGTTCGTGATATTTTTATTGGACAAATTGCATGGCTGGGATAGACTTAGACAAGTTTCAAATGCAGTGCAATCTTCAGGTCAGTACCAACACAACCATTATTTGGCACCACGGATAAATCTCTCTTGTTCTGAAAAAATATCCAAGGTTTAACTGGGGCATTACACAAACTGAAAGTATTTTCAGTCCATGGGAAGCTGGAATGCTTTGTTTTTAAGAGAAACCTGCCTTATGGAGACAAGAGGGTGGAAATGGCATGAAAATGGATTTGCAGCTGAAGCTGAGTGCTGAGTTCCTGGCTAGAGCAAGTCTTTTGTGAGTCTTGTCACTGGAAAAGCCTGTCATTTTGTTTTGCAGCATCAGCAGTACCTTGATGAAGAAGGTTGGTAATCCACTTTTGTCTCCTCTAGGCATCAGCTTATATGCTGATCCTGTTTAAATGACTGTTCCATACCCTTTGTGATGTCTCAAGCAACGGGATGTCTACAATTTCCTTTTGTGTGTGTGTGTAGGCCAACCAGTTTTTAAGTTTTTGATGAATGGTTCTACCCTGTTACACAGAATATCACTATTTCAACCTCCAAGATAATTCCAGCTTGTTTACAAGCCCTAGAGATCCACAGGATAGACTTACCAGCAGTCCAAAATGAATGTCTGAAGAGTGCTAATCATTTATTAAAGCTTGTATTTCTGCTCTTATTCTGAAGAATTAAATCGGCTTTTGCTGTGTGAGCCAGTCTCACTTCAGCTTGAAAGAAGAGCTGCTGGTGAAAGAAATTCCAGCCATCACAAGAGTAGTGTAGAATGCTGTGACGTGATTAGCTCACTTATTAATGAAGCTCACTCTTTTAATATCTTCTCAAAGGATTTGACACGAGTTTTAAGATCTTGTCTTAGCAGCAAGAGAGTGGAAATTAAATTTCTAATTCTTGAAGCATTAGAATGCAGGATTCTGGATTCAAGTGACCTGACTGCTACTCTTGCACCCTACGGAATTGATGTTCTTAGTGTAGACTAGAATATACTACTTGCACTGAACATGGATATATTTTGAGTGCTTCCTAAAGCTTCTCAAATACCATTCTCCTAAAGTGCATGCTTTTGCAGCAAGCCTTCTCCAGCAGACCCATCACAGTAATGTTTTCTCTCTCAGACATTATGAAGTGTAGCACCAGACAGTTGCATGGTTTTTAGGGGTGGCCACCCTGTGGCTCCAGAGTCCAAACCTCCGAGTCCAAACTGAGTAATGTGCTCGCTGTGAGTAGTTGTGTCATGTGACATGACGTAACAACTGTGGAAGCTGGTCACCATCTGCTTGTGCAAAGATTCAAGGAGATGCATATTAACTTCTGAAGAGCCGCATGTGGCTCCGGAGCCATGGGTTGGCCACCCCGGTTTAGCTCATCAGGTTGAATAGCTAAGCAGCTACTTTTTAGATTTTTTTTCTGTTTTAAACCAGGCATCCCCAACCATGTCATTAATATGGCTCAAAACTGTGTTGTTTGTTACTGATCCTATACATTTTGAAACCATTTCTCAGAGACAAAGAACAGGAAGACTTTCTGCTCTTATATGCGCCATATGCTGTCATGTCATTTGCGGAGACACCACCCAAACAGCATATGTTCATGTTGATAGTTGTCACTTTGACAAAAGGTTGTTGAATTTTTCCAACTTATACTTTTATCCAGAAAAAAAATGTGCATTGATGATGTCTGATTTCTAAATATTTCACCTTTTTGGAAGGCTTCAGGCTCTCTGTAGCCAGCACTTCTGAATATACCACACATTATGGCTTGGAATCATTAGATGAAAATCCCCAATACATATTTATTATTAAATATGGATATATTGTTTTTAATGAAGAAACCTGCTCTCTGTATCATGAAATGCTCTGTCCTTTGGTCAGAAATGAACTTTATCAAAGAACTGAGGACTTATACAAATAGTCATGTTAAAATAGCAGAGCCTTCCACCCTCCGCAGTTAGAATCAATATGTCTGGTATTCCAATTCAGTGCCACATTTCACTGTGATTTACGTGTATGAGTGCCTGCGCTTTTGCAGTGTACATAATGTTTTTAATGAGTCTAATGTGGGTTTGCATATGGTAGATTTAGATGCACTTGCAGATACAGATTTAATACTCCTTTCCATCATGAGCTCTAGAAACCTGCTCTACCACTAGTTGGAGTTCTTGGATTGTTATGCATTCTTTTTGTTGTCCATTAAAAATATCCATTTATTTTTGTAATATCTCACATTTTTGCTGTGACTTTTTACAATTGTTTACCCCCAAACTGCTTCTATAATGCTCCTTTACACCTTTCACACTTTAGTACCTGTAATCTGGAACTGGGAAAACTGTGACATGGAATAAAAATATCCAATTATCCAAGAGAGGGGGACACAGTCAATGCTGACAGCCCCACAAGTGATACACAGTTTATATAACATGGAACCAGTGTAAACCAGGGCAGTTCCAAAGAGGATGGAATTAGACTGCTTGCAGCAGTGGCAGATGACAGGACAAGAAGGCAATGGTCTTAAGTTGCAGCAAGGGAAGTTTAGGTTAGCTATTAAGAAGAACTTTCTCACTAGGAGGGTAGTAAAACACTGGAACAGGTTGTCCAGAGAAGTGGTGGAATCTCCATCCTTGGAGATTTTTAAGACTCGGCTAGACAAAGCTTTGGCTGGGATGATCTGGTTGGCGATGGTCCTGTTTTGAGCAGGAGGTAGGACTAGATGACCTCCTGAGGTCCCTTTCAACCCTAATTATCTATGTTTCTATGAACAGATTATACTCGTTAGCATGGATCATCCTGTAGCATTGATAATGTATGATGCTATAATCTTTCTTGATCCAAGTAGCTTGGTGCCAGCATTAAGTGTTGCATAGTGATATATATTTGCTTGCCCTGAAACCCCATATCCAAGATGACAATATTTATGGGTTACTGTAGAACACTCCTCTTCTACCTTGCAGTGCCTGGTTTAGTGCCTGTACTAACCCAACAGAATCAAATGTTGAGTATCATGAACAAGAGTGAAAAAGTGCACATGTTACCCATTTACCACACTGTCAGTCAAAAGTGTCACACATCTAGAGATATCTAAGCAATTCTGAAAACTTGATTCCATGCCTTTGGACAGAAGTTGAAAATAGATCTTTGGTTTTTTTCCCTCATTTCAGCCATAGTATTCAGTAGTTGTGCATTAGTTATCAGTTTTATGAACATATCTCAAGGTTGAAGAAATCACATTTTTCATTCAGGGTCATGTTGTTTACAACATATGAATAGTTCTTTCTAATGTCACCAAAGTCCTTCTGGCATTTAGCTGTCACATACTGAAGAGGAAACCTCCTTACAATAGATATTTTGTTAAAACATGCATACTAAAGCCAAAGTACTTTTAGTTTTAAAATCAGTATAGAGTTTTCAACAAGATATTAAATGGCCTTGGTGAAGTATATATGTATTTTTGAATGGCTAAATGATATAATAATTATATTATTAAATTATATAAATCAACTATATAAAAGGACTTCATATAGGACTTTAGTTCAGATAGATTCTGCTTTTGTACCTCCAAGATTTAAAAAATATTCATCCCTGTTCTACACAAAATTTAAGAATCCTATTTATAAGAGTCTATGTACTTTTTAATGCTAAATGTAATGCATCTTGACAGCTTGCCTTTGTAAATATGAAACTTTTAAAAAACTTGCATAAATTTCTCTAATGTTACATCAGATGTTACATTGTGTACACACTTTCCAGCTATTTATTTTATTGTCTTTACCAGAAACATTGTTTGATCATCTATATAATTCTATTGCAGAATTTTTATAAGACTGAATTGAATAAAGAAGAGATGTATATTCGGTATATTCATAAGCTTTATGACCTTCATCTGAAAGCACAAAACTTCACAGGTAATTTATTACATGTGACCTAGAAAAATATATTTAGGGCTAGATTGTGACTTACCATTCTTTTTTATAGTCATATTGAGCTCACAGGCTATAAGAAATCTCCTTTGACCTCTCTGCAGGTCTCCCAGATCTTAGATTAACTGAGTAGAGTAGATGGGGGTTCTTACTGGCTCATTGTCTCCCTAAGCAGGTGAACAAGGAATAGTGAGGTTTTCTCTCTATTTCTCCTACTCACCACCTCTGCTCCTTGCTGGACAGAAGGGTGAATTTTCATGAAGTGGTGCCACATTGGGGAAATAGTAATATATTGCTTGTGTAGACAAACAATACATTGATTACTCCTTCCAACCTCAGCAAGCAGCAAGGAAAAATGAAGGGAGGATTTGTGGCTCAGTTGGGTGTCTTTGAGTCACAATGCCTTCTGGTGCTTCTGCTGGGTTGATGCTGCCTACAGCCCAGCCCACACTGTGCTAGAAGTCTCAATTTAGCCTGTATTAATTCAGAAGCCTAACTCTGAATTAAATAGAGGAACTTTAGGTTTTGCATTCTTTCTTTTTAACAATTATATAAGAGTTCAGTGGGCTTAGTCAAATCAAATGCATTGCCACCCTGAGTTTGAATTGCGAGGGGTTTGGAAACTTCATGTGTTTATCATGAATGAAAAGGAAATATGGCAAAAATTGTTTTCTTATACAAATTAGCTGTAAAACATAAAGAGAGAATTTGGATTTTCACTAAGTTGTGTATTATCCACTGTGTTGTTCTTTTCATGAGACATTAGGGTCAGAAAAGTACTATTAAACTATCTTGTCTCCCTTCCTGTCTATCATAAGCCATAAAATATCACCTAGTGGGTTGTTATTCAGGAATTTGATTCATAATGTAGTTAGGCACTGGGCAAAGTCATGTGGAGATTTGCAGTGAAGTGTGTTCGGTATGCTAATGACACTCAGCTCTCTCTCTTATCTCATCTGACCTGGGCCCTGCAGTTTCTGTTCTTTCTCAGTGCCTGGCTACAATTGAGGATTAGACCAATTGAGGAGAAACCAATTGAAGCTAGACAAGGAAGAGGTGGGTGGGCATCCACATGACCTAGGAAGGTTGGGGTACCTATTATTGTTAGAGTTCAGCCTCCCCTTGTCAGGTTCACAGCCTTGGGGTGCTTCTGGATCCTGTACTGCACCTGGGTCTGCAAGTAGTATTCAGAGTCTTTTCACCAACTCCATCTAGAGAAGGCTGTGACCTTTTCTTTGATATTCAGAAATGGCCCATCATCCATGTCTTTGTAGACTCAAGGCTAGACTACTGCAGTGCCTTTTGTGAGGCTGCCCGTAAATACCATTTGGAGACTGCAGCTTGTGCTGAATGTTGTACTCCTTTTTGATGGGGGTGAGTTACCAGGAGCACATAACTCCAGTGCTTCTGAGTTTGCACTGGCTCCCAGTAGCTTTCCAGGTATAATTCAAGGTTAGGGTAACCACCTTTTGAAAATGGAAAAGCGGGACACATGCCCACTTGTTTCCCCCCCCATGGGTGGCAAAGTTGGAGTGGAGCCCACTGGGGGTGAGGGAGGATGCAGATTCCCCGCCCTGCTGTGCTTCCCCCTGGGGCCTCCACAGGCCAGCAGGCAGGACCTGGCATCAGAGGCTTGAGAGGCTTTCTTCTGTCGCTGCAGGTAGCTACAAGCCAACCATGCCACTATGATAAGGCACCGTCCCGCCCACCTGGCAGTAGTGGGGGGAGTGGTAGTAGTGCAGAGTTACCCCACACTGCCACCAGGCGGGCAGAGGGGTGCCTTGCCATGGCATGGCTGGCGCAGGGCTCCCAGCAGGGGCTGCACTGAGCCTCCCTGCCCCACTCCACCTTCCAGCATCAGGTCTCGCTTGCTGGCCTGCAGAGGCCCCCAAGGGAGGGCTGTAGGGTGGGGAGTGACAAGCCTGCAGTGGGCAGCCCACCTCTGTTCCCCACCCCACACACAAATCTGGGGAGGTATGTGCTCCCCCATGTTCCCCACCCAGGGAGTGCAGGCAGTAGTGGGGAGTCAGCCCGCCCTCCCACCACCTCCTGGACAAGCTGCCCATAGCTCCATCCCATTCCCTGGCTGGGTCCCATGGCCATGCATTCCCATCTGGGTCCCAGGCCCCATGCACTGCCCTA
>NW_017728931.1:95468793-95510266 GCF_001723895.1 Crocodylus porosus | reverse complement strand
CCCCAGCCAGCAACCCTGTCCCACTCCCTCCCTCACTATGGTGGCCTGAAGCTGCCCCCCGCCACCCCATACTTACTTGCAAGCAGTTGGGGGAGCTGCTCTCCACCATGGCCTGGCTGTATTGCTACCCATGTGCATGCGTACGCTTGCAGACACATACACATGCCCCCACTTCCCACTCCTCCCAGCCCCAATCAGCCCCTTGCAGCCTGGAACTCTGCCGGCCTGTAAGGAGAAAGCTGCTGTTTCCCACATTTTTCTGCAGTGAACAGAAAACTATGTCCAGGGGAATCTGGGACAAATGCTGTCCTGGAGTTATTCAGCTCAGGACCATGACTTGATCTTTAAATTTTGGGACTGTCCTGCCCCACTAGAGACAGGTGGTCACCTTATTCAAGGTGCTGGTTTTGATCAAAAAGGCTCTTAATGGCATAGGCCCTATGTGTGGAAGGGAACACCTTCTCCCTTATCACATTCCCTAAGGTCAGCCAAGAGCAGCTTCCTGTAAGTACAATCAATGTGTCAAATTCACTAGGCAGAAATGTATGGAGGTTATTCTTAGTAATTGCCTGTCAGCTTTGGATCTCCCTTCCCCTTGAGGCCTGCCAGAACCCAAGCTTGGATATAGATTGGATGCACTAAATGACCTTTCTCTTTGGGTGAGGCTTTAGGAGGGAAGACCAAGCTGGAATAGTGTTTAGGAGATTTGCCTTATAGCTTATTTTAATGCTTAATGGGTTTTATAAGCTATTTTGTTTTTCCTGGTCCAAGTGAATTCCAAGTGAATACTTGTTTGCTTGCTTTATACGTTATTTTCCTGTCTTCTGTAAGCTCGCCTGAGCCTTTTCAGGGAAGAGTGGCAAATCAATCTAATAAATGAATAAATAAATACACTACCTACTTCTGTGCCTGTGGCTGCAAGCTAACTATGTTTAAAGTAAAATAACTAAGTTTGAAGTAATTCCTGTTTGTTGAGATATCTGGGGCTTAATCCCAGCTGTTACCTAGTCAGCTAAAAACCTTCAGCTGTTCCCTAAAGAGTTCCACATTTCACTTGTAAGGCTCCAGTTATAAAAATTACTACTACATTAAAAAAATAAAGTAGACATACCTACTGAGCAAGGCATGTGGAATATAAGCTGCACTGGACCTTTTTGTAGATCTCCTAAAACACAGAGCATAGTAGGACAACTTGATTCCATTTATGTGGTCCTTGTCTGCTTAACGTGTTGGTAGACTGGGAAAATGTATTACTGAACCAATGTATTTGCCACGGCCATAATTTTTTTTGAGACAGAAGCTATATCTTCTGATTTTTAATATAATAGATGAGAACAATATTAACAAAACATCTCCATCAGAGTTTTGTGTTTTCTGTACATTTATTATTATTCAAAACGTATGACTTTTGCATTTTTAGGCATGATAAATCCCATGGCTCTTTCATGTTTTGCTCTTATGAGCAGATCTGTCTTAGAAAACAGATTAGATTAAGAAAAATTAGCTTCCACTCTTAACAAAGACCAGAAGCAGTGCTTACAGTGAAAAAAAAGATCCAAACTAATCTTTTAGGATATTGACCCCTGTCAAGAGCCAGTGGAACTGGAAATAAAGTTAACTCTCAGTACTATTACATTGTAGTACACCTTTATTTCACTAACTAAGAAGTTTCACTCTTTTTTTAAACTCATTTATTTTATCTGTTTTCACAGTATGATTTTCTGCACTGTTTCAAATTTTAATAATTCTTTGTGGGAAAAAAGGTCTTTTCTAATCTAATATCCATCTTAAATCTGTCCCCTCACAGCTTCCAGTCATAGCTATACATTTAATCCCCTCATGGCTAAAACATTTATTGTACTATAATGTCCTTTTTACATACCCTTTAAAGACCTGAAAATTGTAATGAGATAACCTTTCAGTTTTCATTTATCTTAGAAGTGTCTAACTTTTTTAACCTTTCCTCCTAAGTTGAATTTCCAATGCCATGAACCAACATTGTTGCACTTCTCTTTGTTTTTCATTTTTTGGATGCATGGGGGATCTCTTAATGGTGTTGGCAAATTATTAATATATACCATACATTATGTACAACAATTCACAAGTACTGATTTGTATTACAACAGACTTTGAAAGCCAAGAAATTGCATGATAAATTAAAAGGAAAGGAACTAAGAAAACTGAAGGCCCATAAGTTTAACGTGTTTTTACTTCAATCTAAAATTTACAAAAGTCAGTTTTTGGATTCTGAACATAGCTGCAAGGACTTGAAGGGGAGGGGTGTAGATACTCAGCCTAGTGTAGAGAAAGAACAGGTTGGAGATTATTTAGATAAACTGAATGTTTGCAAATCAGCATGGCCTGGTGAGATTATTTGTAGAACAATCAAGGAAGATCAATCACGGTTGATGTAATTGTAGATCCGTTGTAGAGAATTCATGGCAGATAGGTGGGGTCCCAAAAAACTGGAAAAGGGAAACCAGAATAGTGCCTTTTTTTGAGAGAAGGGGAAACAGAAAAACACTGAGAACTGTGGACTGGTCACTCTAACTGCAGTACCTGGAATGGTAGTCAAGCATATTATTGATGATTATTCTTTTTAGGACCCAAAGAATAACAAAGTGATTAGTAACAACCAAGTGTGGGTTTGTTGAAAGCAAGTCATGCCTAACTTATTTCCTTCTGTGACAAAACAATGGGCTATGTAAATCAAAGCAGTCACCTAACTTGACTTTAGTGAAACTTTGAATGCTACCTCCTAGAGCATTCTCTTAAGTAAGCTAAGGAAATACAGTGTAGATAAGAAGTAGCCAACTTGCAGCATACATGCCGCATGTGGCATGGGCAGCCCCTGTGAATGACATGTGATAGATCAGTGAGGGGAAAGGCAGAACAATGGCAGAGAAGGCAAGGAGCAAGAATGCAGAGCAGCATATTGTGTGGGGAAAACAAAACGGAGTAGCAGATCATGCCAAGGAAAGGAATTGGAAGGGCACTTGGGGAGGGTGCAAGACTAATTTGTGGCATGTCTGCCAAAAAAGGTTAGTCTTCCATTACTCTAAATGAAACTGTTATAAGGTGGGTGCATAACTGGTTGGGTAATTGTTCTCAAAGTGCAGTCATCGATAGCTCAGTGTCAGATTAGGAGAATGCATCAAGTAGAATCTATTCTGAGTCCAGTTCTGTTTAATATTTTTATTAGTGGCTTAGAGGATGGAATTGACTGTATCTGTAATAAGTCTGTGAATGGCAGAACCAAATTGGATTAGGCAGCAAACACTTGAGAGCAGGGGTCAGCGACCTTTTCTAATAGTGGAATAGCGCTTGCACCTTGGCCACTGCTGCAGGCCTCTGATCCCCTGTTACCATTCCAGTCATCCCTGTTCTATGCAGAGAGCTGCTTTCCCTCCTTCCCCCAATATACCCTTACCCCAAAAATGTGAAAAGCACAGCGAACAACAATTTAAACCAGTTAATTTGGCGCCAAGGATATGCAAATGTTGCAGTGGAAAGAGGAGAAAGTAGGTAGCCCTCTGCACAGACCAGGCATGGCTGGAACGGCAACAGTCAACCAGTCAGCTGCCATTAAAATGGCTAGGCAGCAGCAGGGGATTGGCATGACATTAATAAAATGTGGAATAGATCAAACCTTTGTGAGCTGGATCTGATCTGTTGGCTATTGGTTGCTGACCCCTGCTTCAGAGAAAAGGGTTAAAGTTCAAAATCACCTTGATAATTAGGAAAAATATGTGAAATAAATAGATTGAAATTCAGTAGCAGAAGACAGAAATTGGTGCACTTAGGAAGTAATAATCAAAAGCTCAGAATCAGAATTTAGATACAAAACAGGAAATGGGCTAGCTTGTATTCCTGCAGAAAAACATTTGGGGATGTTAGTAGATTGTAATCTGATTATGAGTAAATAGCATATTACTGTTGCAAGAAAAGCTAATAGAATACTGGGATGTATTAATAAGGTGTTCTGCGCAAGTCACACAAAGTGATTCTTCCATTTTGTTTAGTCCAGAGGTGGCCTAAGCTGGTGTACTTTGTCCAGTTTTGAGCATCAAACTTCAAGAAAGATACGGACAAATGGAAAGATTCCAGAGGAAAGCACAAAAATTATTAGCAGTCTAGTAAGGAAAGCTGGAAGAGCTGAAATTATTTAGGCTAGGGATGAGAAGACTGAGGGAAGACTTAATAACAGTCTTTAAATACAAAAAGGCTATTATAAGAGAATGGTGGTCAGTTATTTTGAGGGGATGGGGGAATTGCAATAAAAGCAGTTTAGGTTAGATATTAGAATTTTCTAAGTATGATGATGATTTAAACATAGGAGCTGATTACCAACCAGTGTTGTAGAATCTGAATCTCTAGAAGTAGAAGTGGTTAAGTGCAGGTTATGCACACTTTAAACAGGGATGAACCTCTCTTGTAGAGGGTTGGACTTGAACAAACAGCCAATTTTTCTATGATTCTTTTTTATTGTGTATTCATACCTTGTAGCCTTTTAGCAGTAAAGAGCACAAAACTGTATCAACCTTATTGCAGTTTATTTTACATAATAGTGCAAGGTAGTATGTTTGACATCTTAGCTCAGTGATTTTTAGGCTGAGGCTCTCAAGCCTCAAGTGGCTTTCAAGTTATCACCTGCAGCCAGCCCCACACTGAAAATAGTATCAAGGGAAGCGGGGGGGAGGGGAGAGTGTGCTTATCTGTGTGTTTTCGCTTTGTGCACTTTGTGGGTATGTCTTTCTTATATCCATGAATAATGAAATGCGTGTGCTATCTGCCTTAGAAGCCTCCAGTTTCTTTTGAAATGGAGCGTGTTTACCACAACATCCCTAGGGGTGTGGATGTTGTTGTATCTGTTTGGTTAACACTGATTACTGTCTTAAATATAAAATTGCAGAGAAAAAAACAACATTATTAAGGCAGCAAGTCAAGCACTTAAAAGATATGAACTGCCAAAACTGAAGCTGGTTATGCAATGTTAATTCATCTCTCTTGTGCATATTCATTTAATGATATGGTCACATGCTATTCTTCCATGGGTCCTCTCATTCATTCAGAAGGAATGTGCTAATTAAATGATTGGTTGTTTGATGCTATGTTTTATCTTCATTATTCAGCGTGTGTCTGAATGCCTTATTTACTACATATTGTTCTAACTGTGCTAAAGGCAGGTTTTCTATGATTACTGTGGCTGTGATATCAGAGTGCGTCACAAATATTCATTAAACCAACTTTCCTTTATGCTGAAAGGATGAGAACTGAAGCACGGAGGGTCTGTCTATGCTGATATTTAGGGTCAACTTTAACCTGAAGCAAGTGTATGGCCCTTTCCTATCTAAAGCACACCTTATTGCATACATCACAGCCATGTACACTGCTGTTTATATGTAAAATGGTAATAGTCTAGGACTTGGTCTAGTCTCTTCTGGGTTTGTCTCCACCTACCGACAGTAGAGAGAGGAAAGCAGGAGTGCAGGAGGGCAGGGAAGAAGTCAGGGGGTTGGTGTCAGGGGAAGACTTGTGCTTTAGGCTTGCTCTGTCAGGTAGGTCCAACTACTTTGCATAAAGAGGCAGGCCTAGAAGGCAAGGGAGGAATAAGGTCACTCTAGTGCCCAGAATGTTGGCAGAGCTGCCAGGATTAGGTTAAAACTGCTGTTCAGGGCTCGAGTTTGAGTGGTCAGCAGATATGGGATTAGGATCAATTTTAAAGTTAACCCTAACTAGCAGTATACACCGAGAGATTAAAATCAAAATTATCCACTAATTTTGGTTGCCAGTTTGAGGTGTGTAGGATCTATTTCTGATTGTTCAATGTATATAACCTTTTGTAGCACTTTCTGGATTTGTCTGTACAATTTAAAGCAGTTGCATGTAGTGATGCCCCAATCTGAGTCTCTCACTGGAAACCATGTCAGCATGGCATTGTGCCTAAGTTAATGAGAGCTGCTTCCCAGGAGAATAAATTAGCCAGTGCACTGTCGTGCTAACTCAGTTATGCTGCTTCTGATTCCAGAACAATGGGCTCAAAAGCTAGCCCAGGGTGCCTTACAACCGGTTAGACTTACCTCTAAGTTTGGAGCATGGCTTTCATTTCAGTTGCTGTTGTGAAGGCTTATTCTTCAGATTTCAGCTTGATATGCTTAAAATGCAAAATCCACTTAGTGCCACCTCTAAAAAGTTTGATTTGAGTGGCTTACCAGTGTCCCATAGGAACTGTGGCACAAACAGGAGTAGAACCAGTTTTTGAGAGCAAAATTCAGTTATTTTAACCATTAGAACATTTGCTGGTTTGTTGTTTAAGCAAATTGAAAGATACAGATTCCGTTATAGGAAAATTATGCTGGGTCCCCACCTGAAACTTCAGCTTCACAGCAAAAGCCTTCTGTCAGAAGGCTTATAGTCAGAGATGGCAGTAGTAACTTGTCATCTTTTATGTAGACCAGGAGGGGATGAGAGATTTTGCTGGTGGGTTTCTCAGATACCTGTGATGACAAAGGAATGGTAGAATGGTAAGACTGGAAATCTTGGGTTTTAATTCCAGATACTGGAGGAGAATGGGTCCTAGTGGGCAAAAGGCCTTTGCTTCTATTCAGCCCCCAAATCTGATCTCTTCTGCACTATCCTTTCCAACCTGTTGCTGTGCTAGCTGTTTTCTTCTGCCAGTTCCTCCTCCACTCATTCTCCTCACCACTGCTTTCCATCTCTTAGTCCCAATCTCCTTGCACAAATGGTGCCAGTCTGTGCCCATACCTGTAAATCTGTATTCAATCAATCTATACAGGTCATTTTCAACCTGGAGGGATGTGGGCAGTGGGGTTCCGCAGGGCTCGGTCCTCAGGCCTGCACTGTTCAACATCTTCAGCAGTGACTTGGACAAGGGGGTAAAAAGCACCCTGTTCAAATTTGCTGATGACACTAAGATGTGGGAGGATGTGGGCACACTAGAAGGGAGGAATAGGCTGCAATCGGACCTAGACAGGTTACAGAGGTGGGCAGATGGACAGGTTACAGGGGTGGGATTCAACACTGACAAGTACAAGGTGATGCACCTTGGAAGGAAGAACCAGCACCATATCTACAGGCTGGGGAACTCCCTTCTCATCAGTACAGAGGCAGAAAAGGATCTTGGAGTCATCATTGATGCCAAGATGAACATGGGCTGGCAGTGTGGGGATGCAGTCAGGAAGGCCAACCGCACCTTGCCATGCATCCACAGACGCATCTCAAGCAGGTCCAAGGAGGTGATCCTCCCCCTCTATGCAACACTGGTCTGGCCGCAGCTGGAGTACTGCATCCAGTTCTGGGCGCTGCACTTCAAGAGGGATGTGGACAACATGGAGAGGGTCCAGAGGAGGGCCACTCGCATGATCAGGGGGCAGCAGGGCAGGCCCTACGAGGAGAGGACCTGAACCTGTTCAGCCTCCAGAAGAGAAGGCTGAGGGGAAATCCAGTGGCCTGTTACAAACTAGTCAGGGGGACCAGGAGGCATTGGGGGAGTCCCTGTTCCCCCGAGCGCTACCAGGAGTGACCAGGAATAACGGTCACAAGCTGGCAGAGGGTAAATTCAGGCTAGATATCAGGAGGCACTACTTCACTGTCAGGGTGGCTAGGATCTGGAACCAACTTCCAAGAGAAGTGATGCTGGCTCCTACCCTGGGGGGTCTTTAAGACAGGGCTAGACAAACACCTTGCTGAGGTTGTTTGACCCCGGTACTTTTTCCTGCCATGGCAGGGGGTCAGACTTGTTGATCTGCTCAGGTCCCTTCCAACCCTACCAACTATGAAACTATATGCTGCCTCTTCTGACTGGCTTCTAGTTCATTAACAGGTTTTCTTATACTACTCCTAGTAGTCATTCTTCCCTCTTGCTTTTCCTCCAAGTCTCTTAACCCACACTCCCTTAACCCAATCTGCTGTCCCTGCCTCTTTCCTTCCTCCACTTTTCTCAGGCCCAGCACCTAATACCTCTGCAGTGTAGTCAGATTCTTTTTCCTTTTTCAGGCATCAGCTTAGAGATTGCTGGAGGGAGAGAAGTTCCCCACCCTTGGTTCCAGTGCCTTGTGATACTAAGAGCAGCAGTTACAGGCAGACCTGTGCTCAGCACCTGCAGTGACCAGCTAGAGTTGGCCAAGTGCAGTTGGAATCTGTGGGTGCCTATACATGTGCTCCAATGCATTCTAATTAGACTGCTCCAGCATGCTGCAGCATCACATGGATTCAGCATTCTGTGTTTCAAAATGGTGGCAGAGGTGCTTTAACTAAAACTCATCAAATAAGGTCTAGCTAAAGTGCCCCATGGCCATTTTGAAATGTGGGATGTTTGAATACACATGATACTGCTGTGTTTTAAGTACAGCAACTGTCTGGGAGCTGCTCTAAGTGTATTGCCCCTCCCACTCTGTCCCAGAGCACATGTATAGACACCCTTTGAAAATTTTAGTTGTCAAACTCAAACAGGTCTCTTCTGAGCCAACAGATTTTTCAGTGCCTTATGACATGACACAATTTGCCCATGCTCCTGCTCTAATGAACAGAGGGACTAAGGCTTCTCAACCAAATGAGTTTAAAACTTCATAAAATACACAAAGCAGCATTCTTTCCCCTAAACTTGCTCTTAAAAATAAATAAACCGTTTTTGCAAATATATGAAATATTTCAGTTGACACTGACACCTGACACAAAAAATTTCACTTTGAATAATCCAAGTTGGACAATATTAATTACCAGACTTACTTGTGGAATGTGTTGAGCCTTGTGTAAAGCTGATGCTACAGGCTCTGGGTGTTGCAATTTAGGTGTACTGGTTTTTCCTGAAGATGTATAACAGCTTGAGAGTATTTACACAGGTACTGTCTTAAATAGTTGGGCTATTTAAATAAATGAGCTATTTTATATTTGTTTCATGTTTACATAAAATATATTGTAACTTGTCTTACAGAGGCAGCCTACACACTGTTGCTGTATGATGAGCTATTGGAATGGTCCGACAGGCCACTGAGAGAATTTCTAAATTATCCCATGCAAACAGAATGGCAACGCAAAGAATGTCTTCACCTCACTATCATCCAGAACTTTGACAGGGGGAAGGTAAGCGGGCTTTTTATTGAACTAATCATAAATGGTTTTAATATAATTAAATCACTTCCAATTTTGCAGTGTTTATGTCTTGAATCAGGGTGGCAGCTGCTGTTTCAAAATCAGCATTTGTCATGAATTCATCTGCCTTGCCTAGGACCTTTCTGTTCTTATGTCCTACATTAAATTACACAGTGATCTATGAGGTAATCTTAATTAGCATTTACACAGTGCTTTTCATTAAAAATGTCAAACACAACATTTCACAAAGGACAATATCATTTGATGAAGCTGCATCACACAAGGAAAGAAACTTGCCAAATGCATGCGTCAGTGATAGACATGGGAATGAAATCTAGGTCCCTTGTCTCTGGTCTATCTACTGAATCGTGCTGGTTTCTTAGAGTAGCAATGGCAATATCAATAATACTATTTCACAGACAAGTGTTAATAGCTTTGTAATGGTGACCATAGTGTAGTGCTGCTATCAATAATTTGTTTCCCAACTTCAGTGGGAGTAGTTACAGGAACAGCATGTTGCTTTGAAGACTGGCACAAATATAATTTATGAGTGCCGTCCAATTTGAAATTATGCTATCCCTGCACCTAATCATTAAATTAATCTGTCTTCTCTCTAATTTGTACACAGGTACAGAAAGATAGACTTTATCTTTTGTAATAGCTATCGAAACCTCTGAGAGTACTTACAGTAAAAGTAATGTTCAACAAAGGCAAAAATGATATAAAGAATTTAAAGGTGCTCTGATTATATGATAGCAAAACCAGGTTTCTAATCTGACTTTTCCCAGAAAAAAACAAGGAGAATAGTTTTGTCTTAACCCTTCTCACACCTTTGCATATAAAATATGAATAGAAATACATAGAAAAGTATAATTAGTTGAGCCTACTCCATGTACTATGCTTGAAAAGATGGATAACACTTGAATTGTGACTTATCTTCTATGGTGGTCCAACAACTTGTATCTTAATAGCTAATGTTATTCAATAACTCTGTAAATATGTCTTGATACACAAAAAAATCAACAAGAGTAGTTTTGTCCCCATCAGTATATTGAAAGCAATGGATATTATGTTCAAGTGTTTTCATTCACATGGAGTGCAATTCAGTTAGCTTAGAAAGGAGAGTCTTTAACATTTTGAATAGTCTCTTGGCAGCTATTGTCTGCCTTATGCTTGTTGTCTACAGTTAAGCTGTAGCAACAATGGAGGTCACTTGAAGATGGATTTCAAATAGTCAAAAAGCCTGTTTAAATTTCTCATTGTGATTCAGCATGTCTATTGCTTGTTTACCTGCAGTGTTGGGAGAATGGTATTATCTTGTGCAGAAAAATTGCAGAGCAGTATGAGAGCTACTATGACTACCGAAATCTCAGCAAGATGAAGGTAAGGAATTCCTTTTAATTATAGTTTAACAAAACGATTAATAGGAAATCATGTTTGCTCAGGTAAGCTTTCTATGACCTGTATGTCAGTCTTACCCTGGATTCTTGTTTCCTGCTGTGTATATTTGTATAATATAGTCTGAAATTTATGCAGGAAAATTGTAAACAGATGGACTTGTAGTGCTTCCATTTTAGACATCTAGCTGAACTTTTGCAAAATAATAATAATAATGTTAACCCTGAGTGAGTACAAAACTTTGCTCTGTTGTTGACATTGTTGTTGCTTATATTTCAATAAAATACTATACACCAGTATGCAACATTGTTAGACTTAAGGCAACTCTTGAAAAATACCAGCTCTTAGTTCTCATTTGTTTTCTGACTACATAAAAATAATAGAGCAATTCTTGTATTTCAGAGAACTCAAAGACCACAACAAGTCAGAATGTTTTTAATACTATGGACTCCTATTTGAAATCCCTGGATTGATTTAGTGAACCATGTCTGCACACTTAAGAGTGCAAGAACTGAACATCTCAAGGGACCCCAGGGTGTTGCAACACCCTGGTTGAGAATCAGTGCTATACTCAAACCCTGTGCTATGTGCAGCCATCCACCTTTGTTATTACAATTGCCTGGAAAGTAGAATTTTGGCTTGTTTGCTGGCTTATTCTATCTGTATAATTATATCTCTAAGCTAAGCTCTTTTATTTTTATTTTGTAAAAACTGACAATTTAACAGTCCATAACTGAAATAAAGGTTTCCTCTCTTTTTGACAGAGACTTCCTGTTTTCTTTCAGATGTCTTTTAGGAGACGTAAACGTAAAGCCTTTCTTTGTTTTTTGTTTTTTTCTGTTGGGTATTATATTTTTAAATAGTCTTCTTTTTTCAAAGTCTTGGTTTGATGGATCGAGCAGAAAAAAAGTAAGCTTTGTACATTGCAGTAACGCTCTTTAAAATTGTGCTTAAGCTTACTAATGCTGACCTGACTGCTGGCACTGACTGCAGCATAGTTAATCTGTCTAAACAAATATCATTTAAAAATGCAGGTCACAATGTGAATTTGAGAAGAGAATTTTGCTCCTAATCATTTCTGTTTAACTGTTTCATTTATTCACATTCTGGATAAACATGGATATCTGAAATGATACATATTCCTCCAGTGTTACTTACTGTTGATGTTAATCTCCATTTAAAAAGGCAAGAGTCTTCTCCTAGTGATTTTAATAGGGATGCAATCGATATTAGTACAGCTGCAGTTCCATAGTTCTTCCTCCGTTATCAGTTCTAGCAAATTAATAAAATTGAATCAATAATTGACTATTGTAGCTCATTCACTCTTTAGCGAATATTTGTTTTAAATATCACCGGAAGAAATATGAGATTTTAAAATAGTAATTTTGTGCCTGGAATTTTCAAAGGATCCTAAGGCATTCAGCTCCCACTGAAAATTGGTGAGATTTAAACCACAACTCCCTTGGAAGTGGTTTTTGAGCCTTGTGTTAATACAAGTAACCATCTCGTGGTGAAATATTGAGTAATCAGAAAAAGAATTGGCATTATGTCTCAAGTCACATGTGGGTAATGAGAATGGAGATGACAAACATTAAATAAGAAAACATGCATATAATTGTTAATCTAACAGATCTGGCTTTTTGTTTATGCAGCAATAAACATGTTCACACACATAAAGTTCACAAAATGTCTGGGACTCTCAAGCTACTGTATAGAGTAAATGTTAATCTTGCTGTATGACAAAACAGTTTCTTATTGCTGTTTAGAATTACATTGTGATTGTTATAACTTGGCGCACTGAGCTAAAACATTTTCCTCTATATTATGGTCTAAACGTATAAAAAGCAGTTTAATTTATTCTTTTCAATCTATGCTCAGATGATGGAAGCTTCCTTGTATGATAAAATTATGGATCAACAGCGCTTGGAGCCAGAATTCTTCAGAGTAGGATTTTATGGCAAAAAATTTCCATTTTTCCTGAGAGTAAGTAAATCTGGAATAAAGATAATGGAGGTATTGGGTCTTGTGTACTTTCCTTTGCCATCTCTTTCTGTCTTTGTGAACTTAATTGTGACATATATAAAATATTTCTGTGTAGGAGCTGAGAAACTGTAGGAGTAAACTAGATCCCAGTATTACCCTAAGGGGGAGGGAAGGTTTGTCCCACAGAATGGACAAGAGCTCCAGATGTCCAAAATTATATATATATCTTGAAATAAAAAATGTGTGGGGGACCAGGCTTCTGCCCACATCAGACCACCCTCTTCCTATCCCTATAGCAACACTCAGGTGGTTTCACCTGGAGCTGGAGCTAGAGCTGAAACTGTAAGATGCATAGTACTGCTGCTTGTATCTTCACAATTTTACAATTATTGTTTCTCCTTTCAAAAAAAATCTCTTTTGAATAATTTTTAATTATGTCATTAATATTGCACCAAACTGCTGCTGTAAAATAAATAAAGCCAGTGAATTTATTTCATATTATAACTTAGAAACGATAAGGATGTATACTGCAGACGCACAAAACCCACAAAAGACTTCTGTAAAGTCAGGAAGTACTGTTCAAGGATAGTGGAAGCTGAAGGAAGATGTGTTCCCTTAACATTTCTGACTATTATCACAACTATAGTCAGCAATTAGTACTGCACTGGGAATTCAAGTTCTGGCATCTAGTGTTTAATGGGAGATTTGCATTGCACACAACAGTGTTTAAAGCCAAGCTGAACTGGCACAGTGAGCAGTCATGTGGAAGATTCAGTGCAAGAGCAGGCAGTATCCTTCTTCTCCCTCCCCCCCAAGTCTGTCCAGGCTGAATGCATCAGGCAGGCAACCCATACAATCTTTAGAAGAAGCAATTTGGATTAATGTTAAGGCTTTCTGTGGTTTCCTTTACTCCAAGATGCATCCATAAGGCAAGATTTCAGACTAACAGCTGAAGGTGTACATCTCGCAAAGGATTTACAGTCTCATCCTGCTGCCTTTACTGTCCATTACATTACATTACTGCTACATATTTCCGTTTAGTGCAGACAGTTTTGCCCTGCAGATCACTGTTAACAAAAATATGTAGTAATTAGATTTCCCAAAGTGTTTTACAGTAACAATACAGACTTTATATGGCACAGTTATGTTTACTTTACTTCTGATTAATTCATTTTCCTATATATTTTGATTTCTAACTTTGTCTTTTGTTATTTACCTTTTCTTTTTTTAAATCATGCAAAAATCCCTCATTTTAACAGTATGTATTTTAATATCTTAATGGCACCCAGTTATTCCCAAATAACTAGCCCTGCTTTACTTTTATTCTGCTCAGAACAAGGAGTTTGTTTGCCGAGGACATGACTATGAGAGACTGGAGGCTTTCCAACAACGAATGCTGAATGAGTTCCCACATGCCATTGCTATGCAACACGCTAATCAGCCAGATGAGACCATCTTTCAGGCAGAAGCACAGTGTATCCATACATTCATGCAACTATAATTTGAAGTTAAATATTTGCCTGCTTTAAAAAAAAAAAAGTAAATCTACTGACAAATTCAATCCTAATGTAATTCCCGTAACATAAATGGTCTTATACCAGGGTAGAATTTGGCAGCTTTTTCTATTAAACTTTTTGATGTAAAATATTTCTAGCCAGTATATTATGTCTCTACATGGCTTGGGGTTTTTTCCTTTTGTTGTTCTGTTAGAGATCTGTGGTCAAACATCTTGATTTAGCCAAAATTACTTTGCAGAACTGTCACAATATGAGTGCTAATATATCTGCTCAAGTTACAGTAATGTTAGTTTTTGATATATAACAGTCAGCATGACATCATTGGCCATGTATGAAGTATAAAGGAGAATCCATTACAAATTAGTTAAACCTTTTAATTTCCATGAAATAAATAGCTGCATTTTAGAAATAAATATGATTATTCCAAGTAAATGCATTAATTGTTTAGAAGCTTAATGATGTGAGCCTACACAGGATTGTTGTTTCTTCAAGCTCCATAGGCAAGTCAATTTGTTTTGCTAAGTCTATGTTGTCCTTAACTCTTCACACTTAGATTTGCAGATCTATGCAGTGACCCCAATTCCTGAAAGTCAGGAAGTCCTGCAGCGAGAGGGCATCCCAGATAATATCAAGAGTTTTTATAAAGTGAATCACATCTGGAGATTCCGGTATGACAGGCCATTCCACAAAGGGACCAAGGATAAGGAAAATGAATTCAAGGTATAGTGCCAAACAGTCTCTTCTGCAATTGGCACTGTATAAAAACCTGTTCAAAGGATTATTTATTGTCCTTTATTGTAAGGAAACTAGAGTAAATAATAGAAGGTGTTCAGTCAATTATAGCTTTCATAATCTTCTAATTTTAATTAAAATATCAAGAAAAACAAACACATGGCACTACTGTCACTTTTACTACATGCTGTACCAAGGGAGGGAGAAAGCATAAAGAGCTCCTTTGCTTCCCTGCCCACTTAACCCCTATAGCAGGTAACAAAGTGCTGGGAACATGACCTCCCCACAGACTCTAGATCTTTGTCAGGTATGGGCATTTGTAGACGACACACTAAAGTGGGTTAAATGCCCTTTTATACCAATTTAATGGTGCTTCTGTTTGCATGAGTTTGCAAATTCAGTGGCATATTGCACATTAATTCCAGCCGCTGTAGCAAACTTGGTGGCATAATGCACCTTAAATGACTTTCAGGCCCAGCAAACTAAAACACCTCTGAGGAATTTTAGTTTGCTACCTTACAGTCACAGAGGGAATCACCGGGCTCCATGTGGCTCAGGAACTGTGCAGACAGCCCCAGCAGGCAGCCCAGCTGCAGCCCAGTAAAGCAGGCTACACTGAAGGGAAAAAAAAAGCTTCAAGTTTATTCTTTCTTTTTCTTTTTTTCCTTCCTTGGAGCCTGCATGAGCTGGTGTGTGGGCCGGCTGCTTCCCTCCACAGCTGCAGTGTTTCCTGGGACTGCCCGAGTCAGGTGCCTGCGGGCAGGTGCTGCCTGCAGCGGGGTGAGAATGACATTGCTGCCGCAGAGGGAAGGACCAGCCCCCTCCTACCCTGCAGCTCAGGGACTGCTTGGGCTACCAGCAGCTTGCTCTCCCCTCCCTGCCACCGGAGAGGCAGATAAGGACACGGGTGTACATGACACAGGGGTTTACTTCTCCCTAAATTGTAGCAGTGTTTTTAAAACTAAAAAACAATTTAAACCTTCAATTTAAACCCCCGTGTCATCTACAAATGCCCTAAATGGCTAGCACAGGTTATGCCTTGTCCTTTCCTATCCTTAAGGAAGTAGGGAACTCTTGAAGTGACAGCTGGTTTCTTGATTTATGTATATTTAGTATAAGGATTATGTAATGCACTACAGAAACCTCAATTTGTGTCAGTTGATGTCAGAATAAGGGTCTGTAAGTATTTTATCAAGTCTACACTGTAGTAAAATGAGCATGCAAATAGATTATATTTTATGTTGAGAGACTTTTAGTCGCTAAACACAAATTTCCCCTCCTGCTTTCCCTTCAGAAAGGCAAGATCAGCAAAAGCTAATCATTAGAGTTAGTTCTGAAAGGTAAAGGAGAAAATTATATATCATACGCTTTTGGTCATCACATAAATTAAAAAATCCAGAAACAAAATAGATGCCTGTGAAAGAGTGAATGAACAAGGGGAAAATGAAGATGACAAAAGTACAATGCAACAATAGTGGTCCAGGTATCACCAAAAATAATGGAGAAAATAATTTGTGTTTGTATCTTGTAGAGCCTGTGGGTAGAGAGGACCACACTGATCTTAGTGCAGAGTTTGCCTGGGATATCTCGTTGGTTTGAAGTCGAAAAACGTGAAGTAGTAAGTATGAAGATATCTGTTAGTAGCCTTATTATTCTGAGTCCATTTTGGGTACTGTTGAGAGGCAATTTAGTTTCTTTATAGTATGGTATGTATGTTATCTAATGAATCAGATTTAGGGATTTTGTAAGGAACAACCTGCCTTGTCAGATGCATTGTCATAGAATCTGACAAAGTAGGCTGTTGCCTATGAAAGCTCACGTCTCTCCAAACTAGTTACTCTCTAAGGCTGCTTGTACATGTCAGCGCTAAATTGAAACAGTGGGTTTGTAATTACAACGATTAAAAACCCACCATTTTAATTTAGGGGCTTCCATCAATGTTATGGGGAGGGGCCCCATCCTTTTTTTCAGTGGGGAGGGAAGCACTCAGCCCGATCCAACTATTCTCTGAGCCCGAGCTGGGGCAGCATCCAGCCAGCTGGCAGCCCACCTGGGTGACCCCAGGGGGCGCCACCACCACAGAAGGAAGGACCAGGCCCTCTGCAGCTCAGGGGCCACTCAGCCCACCGGCAGCTCACCCCCCCAGAAGTGGGAGATGCAGACAGGCTCTACAAAAAAAGGGGACAAAGGATCGGGCCCCTCACTGCTTCTGCCTTCAGCAGCCCGCCTCTCCTGCAGTCGTGGGGCGGCTGTCAAAGACTGCAAGGTTAGAAATAGCAACCTTGCAAAATAAACTACATATGGATGTGATTTAGTTTGCAATGTAACAAACTCATTTAAATCGTAAATACCCCCGCATGTATACAGCATGCCACAATTAAACTGCAAAAGCGGCCAATTTTTGTCACATGTACAAGCACCCTAAGGTACCACCCTGCCCTATGTTCTGCCTGATTTCAGACGAACCCACCTAACTACAGTAAAAGCTTTGTTATTTGGCATGAGTGGGGTGCCAGTTATCTAAAAATTTTGGTTACCTAAGGC
This sequence comes from Crocodylus porosus, assembly GCF_001723895.1. Taxonomy (NCBI): domain Eukaryota; kingdom Metazoa; phylum Chordata; order Crocodylia; family Crocodylidae; genus Crocodylus; species Crocodylus porosus. The sequence continues at coordinate 95,492,981 of NW_017728931.1, read as the reverse complement.
AGCAGGGGTTTTTGGTGGGGTGGGGGGAGGGGCGAGAGGGTGGTGGTGGCTGCACACAGAGTGGCAGCAGCACAGGGTGGTAGGTGGCCGCCGCTGCATGCAATCTGCCCCCCCACCCCACCTCACCCCACTCTGCTGGCCAGAAATTCTCATTAATAGAGTTACTAAAATGCTGATTAACACAGCTTTTACTGTATTTCTTGGGCATTGCTAGCAACAGGAATGCATGTGAGTGTGTTCTTTGTCTTTAGTTCAGCTAGTTAAATGATTTACAAACTCTCGTACCTTTTCTGGTTTACGTAAATGACTTACTTGTTAAGCCCTAAATCCAATATTAATATCAATTTAAGTCATTCAACAGAAAAAAACAATGAAGAAAAAAAGTCATATATAATGCAATATAGTGAAAAGTGACATTTAACTTGTCTAAGTGAAATCCTATTCACTTTGCTCTAATCCCTGAAAAGCTGTTAATGCATCTCCTTTTACAAGAGTCTGAGACATTAGACTAAGTCACAAAACAAAAAAGAAGAAATCCACGCACTTTTTGTGTTAAAGATTTTTTTAAGGACTTGAACAGGATAGAGATAACTAAATCTTGGTTAGATGTCTTTCAGATAAAGTAGAACCTGCTTTTTAATTTTCAGCAAACCATTTTATTAAATCCTGGCAAGAGCTAAAGTTAGGTATTTAGAATTTCTATGGCCGATACAGCTTTCAGCCTATTTGAAAGGTAATGTTTTCCAGAGTGCTAGTGCTGTAATGTGTTTCACGTGGGTGGATTTCTGCGTCCACAGGGAGCCCTGTTACAGTTATCAGGTCTCTGCATGGGCCCACAGGTCTACCTACACAAAGATAATTGTAAGAGTGGGTTCTAAATCAGCAGCCCATTCCTGATGGTTCCTAGTTTTATGCTATTCAACTCATCTAAACTTCAGGGGACAAGTCTCTAATACTTTCAATATGTATTTTGAAAAGTAATCTTTCAACTTAAAGCTCTCTAATTATTTTGGCAAGCTTTGAGGCCAGGAGTTTAGTGCACACAAATTTCCATTAGTGCCAAAGAAGACAGCCAGATGATGATAGGGTTAGAAGGAACCTCAGGGGGCCATCTAGTCAAGCCCCCTGCTCAAGTCAGGATTGTACCTGACTAAACCGTCCCAGTCAAGTGCCTATCTAACCTGTTATTAAAAAAACTCCAAGGATGGAAATTTCACAGCCTCTTTGGGCAGCTTGTTCCAATGCTGAACCACCCCCACAGTGAGAAATGTTTTCCTAATTACCAACCTAAATGTCCCATGCTGTAATATAGAACTGTTACTCCTTGTCCTATCCCCTACAGCCACAGAAAGTCTCCTTTCTCCATTATAACCACTTTTTAGGTACTTGGAGACTTATGAGATCTTTTCTCAGCCTTATCTTCTCTATGCTAAAAAGTTGTAGTTCTTTCAGCCTATCTGCATAAGTCATGTTTCCATGGCCTGCAGTCATTTTTGGTGCTCTCTCCTGGGCTCTTTCCAATGTGTCACATCTTTCTTGAAGTGTGGGCCCAGAACTGGGCACAGAATACTCCAGATAAGGTCTCACCAGTGCAGAATAGACCAAGAGAATCGCCTCCCTTTATTTGCAAGTAATGTTTTTGTTAATACAGCCCAGTATGCTGTTGGCCCTCCTTTGCAACAAGAGAATACTATTAGGTTATATTCAGCTTCTAGATCCCTAAATCCTTTTCTGGAATACTGCAACCTAGCCAGCCCTTCCTCAGCCTAGCTAACCCTTCCTCAGTCAGTATTTGTGCATGTGATTCTTCCATCCCAAGTGCAAGACTTTGCACTTGTCCATATTGAATTTCATTTGGACCATTTCTCTAGTTTCTCCAGTTCTTGTTAAGCTTGATGATTAGGGACCTACCTGAATCACAGCAGAAGTTTGTGGTGTAGTGGCACCTTTAATTTTGCTATTGTTGCTACATGTCCCCCCTCCCCCTCATTGTAATTCCTTAGCTTACTAGTAGTATCCCATACTAGTGCATAAATAGTACCCATTAAGTACAGGACCACTTCTGTACAACACATTTCCTTTTTTAAAGTCTGTTCACTCCATGTGAATGTAATAGTAACAAAATACATGTTTTTCATCCTTCTGGTTTAGTCTCTATAGAAAAAAGCTACCTGTTTTAATATATCCATGGTAACATACAGGTTTGTGTAAGCTCTGAGAAATTCTGTCAACTGATTCCTACAGATTTTGCTGCTCCAGCTGTCACAATTTCTCCAATCAATTTAACGTTGGCCAATGCTTACATGAAAAATGTCTCCATAAGATAGCAGAAGAGCCTCGTTTAAGGCACTAGTGACACTATTACAGAGTCAGCTTTTGTGTACAGTTACATGCTGCACTTTCTCCTATGCTTGGAACAGAACACAACTGTGTTATCTTGTATAACCCTGTATGGTAACTTTTAACAAACAATACAAGTCGAGTCTGTACTACACATTTCCTAGCTCTCAGATATGTCAGCCTGTTCCTTCAAACCTTTATGCAGTATGTGCTATTTCCAGCCAGTAAAATTCCCCTGACCTTTTTTTGGTCAGGAAGATTTTGATCATTCCATTCCTGATGCTGCGTGCCTTAGCCTTCCTCCATTTCATTGAGCACTGAACGGTTTCAGTATTTTGAAGCATTTGCTCTGCAATTCTGTAGAATAGATAATGAATTGTTGGTGCATTTTTGTCCCTGTTTGTGTGCCTGAAATCCTACTGATTATGACCTCATATTTCACAAATGCAGCCCAGGTTTGTAAAACATTTCCACAAAGACTCACTGGAATTTATTGAATAGCCTTGGTTATTATCTAGCATTCAACAATTTGAGAATTAAGCATGTTTTGGTGTTGTCCTCCTACCCCTGACCCGCCACAGGTGGAAATGAGTCCTCTTGAGAATGCTATTGAAGTGCTGGAAAATAAGAACCAGCAGCTGAGAACACTGATTAGTCAGTGTCAGACTCGACAGATGCAGAATATTAACCCACTCACAATGTGTCTGAATGGGGTCATAGATGCAGCAGTTAATGGTGGTGTTGCTAGGTACCAAGAGGTAAGCAGTATATTTTAATGGCTATATTTAACAATCCATTGTACTGTTGTTGGGTTTGTTTTTTTATGTAGTTGTATTGTATTGCTTTCAGTCTCTACCTCTTGCTCTGTATCTATTGTATGCAGTGGGTATAAATAGTTCTAACTATACTATAGGATACTTAACTACACACAATTACTTATATTTAATACATATCAGAAATGACATTACATTTCTATGGCTTTTTATACTTTATATTTTACTGTACATAGCCCTATATTGCTCTTATAGTAATAAGTGGATCCAAGTTTTATCAGTTAAGTGAATTTTTCCATGAAACATTAAACCACCACATTAAAGATTAGTTTCAGTTTTATCATGTTTTCCTACATTACTTCAGTTCCTTTTCAAGTCAAGAGGTAGAGTTGTGGCCAGCTTCCTATTTCTCCTTTTGTGCTAATGTTCCACCTATAACTTAAGCTGGCCATAAGTCTTAGTAAGAGTTTATCTTGAGGCAGCTTTTTGTTTTGTTTCATTTGGGGTTTTTTGCCTCCAAGTCTTTCAAGAAAGCAGTGCTTCTCTTGGAAATGGTACCTGCAATGGAAAAGTATTCTCTCTTTCACTTGTAGCCTTAATGTTCTCTACTTAGATGTAGTTTTTGATCATTGCCATCCTTGAATCACTATCATGAGATGCTGGAAAGTTATCTCTGGACAGTGTGTTGTGGTGTTTTGAAACTGCATAAAAGAGCGCCAAGAGTGTGCTTCCAGCCCTGATTTTTGCTTATGCTATTTCCCTTGAAGCCTTCTGAGCTGGTTAGAGTTATGTTAGGATTCCCCTTCCATAGTGGGCAAAAGTTGAATGTCACACTGCCAACTTGCTTCATAGGTGAAAGGCAGTTTGAAGATGCAACACTCAGGCAACCATGTGAGATCTTTGATGGCTGGAACTAAAACAAAATGCAAGAAAATAAATTACACATTCTTAAGGGCTGCCACTATTCCAGAATCAGAGTATGATTAAGTTAACTAAAAGCTACAACCTGTTCTTCCTTTTATTTCTCTCCTAAGCTGTAGTTTGCTTCCTCCTCTGGAATCATAGCTTTTTCTTCCTTCTTTTAGTTCCTTTCTCCTCACAATACATATGCCTTGAGTGGGTAAATTAAAACATGAGTATATGAAACAAATTTGCTACCCTTAAGGGAGGGAGAAGGCTTGATTTGTTATATTTTTCTTTTCTTTGTGCAGCTCACTCATGTTTAGTACCAGTCTGTTTTCTTACTGTATTGTTCTTGCTTGTTTTCTCTCCTTCACCTTTTTCCCCAAGGCCCTGTTCCTCAATTGCTTTCCTTTCCCATCTCTTTCCGTTAACTTTATTCTTCCCTTCTCGATAGTGCCCAACACTCAGTGTGTCTTTTTCTTGCCCTGGCTTGTCATATGCTCCAGAGTAAACTAAAACTGAAAGCACAAGCTTTTCACTGGGCACAATCCTCCCTCTTGCAGCCTTATAGATGTGGAGAAGGAAAGACAAGACCCAGAGAACACATTTTTCAGCCAAGCGGCCTCTTCTTGAAACTTAGTTGGGTTTGATTTTGGGTTTTGTTTTCCTAGAGATCCAACAAACACCTACTTCCCATTATTTATGCTTCTTTCTGATACCTGCACATGCCTTCACTGATCCTTCACTGGTTCCAGTACAGTAAAAGAGGAGAGGACACATAGCAATCAAGAAAATAAATAGTTATGATGCACTATGAACCAATGTGCTAAAAAGAAAATGTTATACTGACTCCATTTGAGCACTATCTGAAAGTGCATGCAAAGTTGGGATATCACCTGCTTGATACTGAAAAAACAATACTGAAGGGAACTCATTCTTCCTTAATACTCCAAGTGCTATATATATATATTTTTTCCAACAAAAATATGTCAGGGCTTCTTTTTTGCTATGTAAGAACTCTAACTTGTATATGTCTACTGATTAGCAGTAAAAGAAAGGACAAGTAATAAGGGCTTCTGTCATTGGATCAGGGTTTTGTCATTTTCCTGGAGTGGGTTTCCTCCTGTTTCTTGGCTGACAGTTGCCTAAGGGTGTAATTTTTGGAGTGAATCAGACTAGGTGATAGATTTTCTTCCAATTTTACAAGCAATGAAGTACGGGAATTAATTTAACAGTAAAGCGTGCATGTACTAGCTTTCGCATGGATGGAAAACCTTGCAGGTGTTGTCTGAGGGAAGCACCAACCAAAGACAGTAAAGAGAAATGCAGAATTAAGGCACCCCAGCCTTTCAGAGTTCTGCTTTACTGAAGAAACATCATGGGCACCTAACAATGTGTTCAGAGGGGCTTTACACTTCATATCCAATGTAAAGGGGTGGGAAACCTCCCCTAAAGAAGGCAGTTAGGGATTCCCCTGACACAGCTGAAAATCCAGTATGGGAGATAATTCATGATGTGAAAGGAGTGAGACAGGAACAAGAGGGAAGTGCTGCACCTTGGCAATCCATAGTAGGATGAATGGCTCCTAAGAGGCTAGCAGAACATTTTCAGGATGATGTCAGGAGAGGACAGCTGTTTATAACCCACAGCCACACTCAAGTGTATCAAATGTTGCGAAGAGACATGTGAGGATTTAGCCAAAGAGAATAGTTCCTGAAAACAGATGTGTGAAGCTTTCTTTTAAAGAGAAACTTACACTTACTTGTTAACATTAAGTTTGCAACAGGATGCTGTTACCTCCTTACAAGTTCTCACACAGCTGTTCAGAGCACGGTGTTCGTTCTATCCTTTGTGGTCCTTGTATATCTTTTACATCCAGCATAAGGGAGGATACTCTTCCTTGTAAGCCATGCAAGTGAAGATTAATCTTTTATAGTCATCAGCATTCAGTGGTCCTGAGTGTATTTCAGCTCTAATGATTATGTTCTGTTTACTTAAATTCTCTCCTGAGTTTCATATGAAATGCAGCCCTTGTCCTGACTGTTGTCTTTTTTCATACTATGAATAGCTGCAAGTTATTTGAGTGTGGTTTGCAGAGCTGTTTATTCATAAAGGGGTCCTCAGATGTGAAAGTCACTATATAGCTGTAATATTATATTATTCTGTACTGTAACTATATTATTCTGTGGAAGGAGTTAGGCTTTTGTTTTGAGCAAAGATGCCTTCAAACTATTGTAAACATGATGGACTTTCAGCAAACTTGCCATGACCTTGTGGTGTGATTATATTCTGTTCAGGCATTCTTTGTGAAGGACTATGTCTTGAACCACCCAGAGGATGGTGAGAAGATCACACGCTTGAGAGACCTGATGCTTGAGCAGGTAGAGTGGAAAAAAGGCCAAGCAGATGGCCTGCTGCCTATTCTAGCTGAAATTGATATGTGCTCAGATAAAAGATGAAATCACAGTGTTTAGCTGCTCAGTGGCCCTCAGCATTTGCTGCATTAGCTTTCAGATGGCCTGCAATTCCCTGCACCATAAACATTTTTCCAACTTTTAGTTAATGTAATCCCTTGAATTCTTTGCCCCCTTTTTACTCTCTCTCATCTCATAGAAATTGAACATTAAATAAGAGGGAGAACTTTCTTCTAATAGAAAATATTTGTTGTGAATATTCATTTAATTCGTAGATTGTACTACAATGGAGTGACGCTCCCATGACTAAAAAACCAAATGTAGCAAGAGTGCTTGGTATATTATGTTATGAAAGATGCTTTTAAAATATTTGCCTGTGTGGGAACTTAGAAATGACATGTGATATAAGAACTTCAGATTGCCCTTTGATCTTTATACTATTTTCACTCTATTTAGTTGTTTGGATTCTTTACAGTAGAATTTGCTAGTCATGCTAATTAAAGTGGTGTAAATTACCTCATTTGTAATGGATTTAAAAGAAGAGAGATGTGTCTGGAAATGTCTTTCTAGTATTGTGTTTACTGAAAATGACTCTTTTTTTTGGTGTTGTATTTTCCCTTATTTAGCCAATAAAATAATTCTAGGCATTTGGTATGGTGGTGAGCCAAATAAGCTTGACTTCATATATTAGAACTGTTCAAAAAATTTTAACTAAACATTTTTTCTCACTAGAGAACATAGCTAAGATCTGAATTCAGTAAATTAAAAGTTTCTGTTTCAGTTTACTCCCCCATTACACCAACCCAGCCATACAGAGAGATTGTGATACATCGTGGAAGATGTAGTTCTGTTAGAGAGTGGGTCCACAACAGTGATTCTCAACCAGGTTGCTGTGTATACTGTTAAGTATGTAAATATCTAGGCAGGATTCGCATGATAAACCAGTTTTTCTTAGGAATCCAATGTCCAAAACAGTCCATCCAACAGTCCATTTTGAGGTTTTTTCCAAGAAAAGAATTGCTCTGATAGTCTTCCATCATCAAAAAATGAGTGAAAGCTAAGAGACAGCATATTCTGAGGGGTGCTGTGAATCTACCAAAGGGTGCCATGAGTTTGATACGGATGAGAACTACTGGTCTAGAGGGGCATGAAAAATTCAATGCTACAGCTCCCATGAGCCACCACAAAAGCTGAGGCAGAAGCAGAGATTTATGTCATTCTGTCCTGAAATAACCCATATTTTGTTTTTTAGTAAGCAAACCCAATCCAGGTGTTCCAGTCTGAGAATGCTATATTGAATGCTTCAACTAAAATTCTCAAACTGAAATGCTTTGACATTTTATTGCAATTTTTTTCTGAGCTTTTGTTTCCATGCAAAGTTTTAAAAATTCAACTTTTTATCCCAGTTTCAAATGAAGGCAGATGTTGAATGAGTAATTATTAGGTCATCTTGCATACTTATTGTGCCAAATCCTCATAAGGTGCAAGTTGGGTGGGTCCATTGTTTTTGGTTATTTCCATAGAGCTGTATTGATTTAGATCTGCTGAAGGATCTTATCTGTTTTGGTTTCAATTTTAAAGTTATCATTAATCCTTGGAATTTGAAAAGACCTAATGATTATCGAGCATATCATTTTGAATTCCAAAAGCTAACTAATTAAAATCTCGAATGATTTATCAGAGAGCAAGAAATAAAGTATTCAGCAAGAACAAGAGAGCCCCAGTTTTACTCATATTGAAGTCAGTGGTGCTGTGCTGATGTATGCATTCAGTATATCGGCTAGATGTTATCTAAAGATCTTGTAGCCTAATGTAATTGCATTATTTTACATTTAATTGTATTTGTCTTATTGCTTAATTAAGCCAATATAGCAAATCTATTGGAGAAAACTTGAGCAAGATAACAAATTAAGTATTCTATAAAGTCAGATCTAGACCACACAATGAAAATACACATCTTAACAAATAAATACATATAAGCTAAATACTTGTGAAAACCAAATAGCACAAAGATGATTTGACTAGATGCATGTGTTTGGCTGTAATTTATTAAGATCCTTGATTCAAATAGGTGCTTTTTCATAAATTGTGTTTGTTTGTTTTTTATTAATTGGATTATAGTATAAGGGAAATTAAAAATTAAAACAAATCCTTTTTTTCCCTTCCTTCTCTCCTAAATTTATGAAGGCCCAGATTCTAGAATTTGGCTTAGCTGTGCATGAGAAGTTTGTGCCTCAAGATATGAGACCTTTACACAAAAAGCTAGTGGAACAATTCGTCGTGATGAAATTAAGTTTGGGAATACAGGTACGTGAGCAGAAGCATAGATAAGCTATAGGACTCAGCTGCAGCATGTGAACATGGTTGTTAATTTTACTAAGCAACAAAGAGCGACATCTTTTGGTTATTTGGCTGAATTACATTTTTGTAGCACTTAATAATTTCAGAGTGAAGAAAAACTTTTATCTAACTTGCAGTGTAGCCTAGAAAAAAAAACTTGAATCTTACTTCATTAAAGAACAAGTTAAACATCAATGAAGAAAATTTATTTTAGTTCCTGAAGGTATGGACAGATGTACATTTTAGCCACTTGAAAAGAAGTTGCTCCTTCTCAGGAGCTCTCTCAAGTTATTACAATGCAACTATTCTATCTGCATAATTTTATATGGTAGCTAAATTGCCCTAACTCTGACCTGAAAGAAACTGGGTTAAAGTTAGAGCTGTGGTACTATATGTTTGTTGCTACAATGTGGGGGGCCAAACTTTTTGACAGGTGTCACAAGTTAGCCCTGCACCTTCCCCAAGTCCCAGTCAGATCCCCTTTCCCTACCTAATCTTTTGCTCCCTTCTCTGGGCTTCCCATCTGATCTGCTTTGCTTTCTGCTCCTGGTTTATCTGCTGCAGTGCTGCCTGTCCCCTCCCCTGTCTGCTCTTTGCCATATGCAGAGGCTTCTTGTGCCATTTATGGCATGTGAACCACAGGTTGGCCACCCCTGTGCTACGGGATCATGAAGATGTTTCAGTTGCATTGTAACAGCTTGTATCAATACCCTTTAATATCAATGCAGTTACATCTGTCTATACCCTTAGTAGTAGTAATGTATCAGATTCAAAATTAAAAGGCACTGCTAGTTAGTACTATGAAAAATAATCTTCCAAAATATTTGATGGTGCTTTGTTTATTCAAACAAATATTTTCTTTTTCAATACTTACCTAGGAGTTTTCTGCATGTGTTCAAGCAAGTCCTGTTCACTTCCCTAATGGCAGTCCACGGGTATGTAGAAATTCAGCGCCTCCTTCTATGAGCCCAGAGGGTGCCAGGGTAATTCCTAGACGCAGGTAAGTCAGAATTTAAATTAGCAGAAATATCCATCATTTTCTTTAGTCTTATTCAAATGGTACTTATCATACATGTATACTTTTTGATATCATCAATCTATCATTTGTTATCCTCCATAGATGGTAAAATATCAGTGTGATAAATTACCCAAATTTGATTTATGAGATAAATGAGGAGTGGGGATTTTATTTTGTCTGGATACTGTATTAACATTTGATAAATTGCCATTTGGAATAGGAATTAACTAATCAATATTGCTTTCTTGTTCCTCAAACAGTCCATTAAGTTACCCAGCTGTCAACAGGTATTCATCTTCATCACTGTCATCACAAGCTTCTGCTGAAGTCAGCAATATTACTGGGCAGTCAGAAAGCTCTGATGAAGTTTTTAACATGCAGGTATCTTTCCTATACTAAATTCAATCTAGCTTGTTGTGAGTTTTCTTATAAAAAGCAATTAGGTGTTATTGACTACTATTTTCTTCTCTTGTTTTAAGAATTGTGAATGAAATTACTCCCTAGTCTAGAGGTGGTCAACCTCCAGTCCACTGGCCAGATCCAGCCTGTGGAGCAATAGCATCCAGCCCATGGGGATCTCCTACAAGTGCAGGAACTCTGGTGGCAGGCAGAGCAGTGGCAGCTTTAATTGTTACTCCCCTGTGGCCAAATTTCCAGACTGATGGGGAGCTCTGTAGGCCAGATAATGTGGGCCTTTGTGCTAGGCTGGGCCAGTGTGCGTGGTGGCTCTGAAACCAGATCCAGGGACATAGGGTTGAGCTGGTGTGTGGCATGGGGCAGGGCCAGTTTTTACTACCAGACCAACCCCATGCCACTCATCTGACCCATGATCCATAAGGTTGGGTACCACTGGCCTGGTTGAACTTGGAGAAATAAATGCATGTGGCAAAATCAGTATTAAAACTGATGCACTGTAACACAGACCCATCACTTTTATCTAATCAAACTTTTCTGTACAGTTGCTACTAACAATATGGCAAGTATAAAATAAAGTAAATGGTATCAGTATCACTCAGCCGTTTATTGATTGGAGGCACTGCAAAATTAATCTAACAAATTACAACTCTACTTTTGGCAAAGGGTATGCATTAAGATCTGGGAAGAGGAACAAATTATAACAAGTTAACAGGAGAGGGAGACGCTTAATATGTATCATTTATTTTAGCTATCAATTCCTATCCCACAGTAAGTGGAAATTAAACTGCAGTAATTTAGCCCTGTTTCATTCAGAGCCCAGTTTAACTTTTGTTTACTGCAAAATAGGGACAGATACGGAAAATAGTTATTGCAAAACAGTTGATACATGGTAAATATATTCTTTCCTTCCATTTTTAACTGTCTGTCTGACTGTATCCTTACTGAAATGCAAACTGTTCTATTTTACAACTCTGTGCATGATCTATTTCCAGCCTAGTCCATCTACCTCAAGCTTGAGCTCTACTCATTCTGCTTCACCTAACGTGACCAGCTCTGCTCCATCCAGTGCTAGAGGTTAGTGCTCATTTACTATGAGCTAAATGGCTCAAATCATTACATGCATGCCACAAAGGTGACATGGAATGCAAATGACTGTTTTAAGTAGGTGTTTTTTTGGGAGGACAGATTAAGTACAATAGAAGCTCTTCTCTCTCCTGATCTTGGCCCATAGAATTGCAGTGTCATAATTTAACTGTATATTAACTTACTCTTTTGGGTTGTTTTCTATTCCAGCCTCTCCTCTGTTGTCTGACAAACATAAACACTCCCGAGAAAACTCTTGCCTGTCCCCAAGAGAGAGACCATGCAGTGCCATCTATCCTACTCCTTTAGAACCTTCGCAGGTATGCAGCTGCCCAGCTGGCCTGTTACCACGAGCTTTTCAGATTGTAATAATGAGTTTGTTTAACTTATTCGGCAAAAGTGATTATTTTTAAAACACATAAGAGGAAATTGGTTGAGAGAACCTGGTAATGTCCAGAGGTTTCATATAAGAAAAATAATGACCTAACTTCCTCTATAGTCTGCTTGCTATCATTAATATTAGTAGGCATGCATTAATCTCATTTGGCAAGAATACAATAGGCCAGATCCTATTTACCATATTTCTGTATATATTTTGTGTTCTAGGTCATATTAGCCAAAGTTGTTCCAAATCATATCAATTGAGCAGAACTCGGTCATTCCAAAAACCATATCAATTGAGCAGACAGAACTCAATCATTCTAAACACCATGTACAGCATTACAACTGGCAACCATCCTCTATCCCAGACCTGTCACCCTGGGACTTCATATAGTGCCAAATGCATTGGTAGGCATCCTGTGTGCAGACCCAAGCCCAGAGGTCTTGGGATTCAGGTGCCCCCAGATACTACAGGCAAGCATCCTCCATCACAGACTTTTTAATCTGGGCTTCCGATACTTCCTATACTCAATCTTAGCCCACAAGAGGTCAAGTTAATTGGCTTGAAGTCACCATGGCTTGAAATGCTGTGGACTTGCTGGTGCCCATATTTTGGGTTGGGCCCCAGCAGAGTCAATAGCATTTCAAGCCATCATGACTCCACAGATCAGCATTGCTTCCAGTGTGTGTGGGTACTCCAAATACTACCCCCACCCACAAAAGACCCAGGTACTAATTACCACACACACACACATGACTGGAACCAGGTGTTTGTGGGATCCTCCAAAATATTATAGACATTTGAGGCACAGGGCGACCTGGTCTGGCTCTACCTCATTGGGGAATGGAGCCATACTAATTATGTGCGATTGGCTGAAAGAGTGGGTGACAAAGGGATTCTAAATGAAGTGTTTGGACCCTGTTTGATGATGTAAGGCTGCTGAGAGAATAGGAATCACTGGAAATGGGAAAGAAAGGCACAGCTTAGTTGGGGGAGTGAATAGGAAGTTTCAATGTAGTCATTGTAGTAGCTCACCATGACTTGAAAAAGAGTCGGTGCTGAGAGGGATTGCATGCAATGGACATTGCCATATACGTTATTCAGGTGGGCTGCACTCAGCAAGAGTAGTATTTTTGACACCAAGGGGAGGCTGTCAGGGCCAGCTCTGGCAGTGTAGGTCCTAGCCTGGATGCTCCTGGGGGAGCATCTGCCCCCACCTCTTTTTTTAAGGGCCATACCTGTGACTGATATTGTGGAAGTTAGGAAGGAAGGAAAATGGAGGGGAAACATGTTTTTATAGCAGCTGTTGTCCATCTTGAGCTTTCCTTTACCTTTATCTAAAATATTTTGCTCTAAGCATTGTCAGAAACAAGATACATAATGAAACCAGTTCATTTTGGCAATTCCTACTTTTCTGTGCCATTTCAAAGAGGAATATGAAGTAGGGAAGACAGTATTTCTGGCATGGGGGTGGAGAGAGAGGCAGAAAGAGAAAATATGTTCTTACTTGAAAATTTTATTATATTTTAATTCTAAGTAGGAAAATGCCCATCATTTGTCTGTGAGTTATGGAGACTTGCAGAGTAAGTTTGATATGCCAGCTATTGTTGATTCCTTATTGATTTCAATCTTTCCATTCATTGGGCACATTCAAGTGCTTTTCTCTTGATATCTTTGTACTTCTGATTCATGCCACCTCCACAACACAGTTCACAACACGTACTAGAGATAAGCACTTTGGCAGCAAGCTCCTTGGCTCTGGCAAAATGCATCCATTCTGACTCTTGCCAGAAATTCTCCTTCTAACAACCAGATTGCTCGGTAGCTCTGATTTCCTTTAATTTAAAATGGCTTGCTACTTCCTTTTTAGTTTTATTTTTATCTTTTTTCCTCTGTCTTCCCTCTCCACTATCAGATGAGTTCTTGAAGAAAAATATTCTTCTATGTAAATATTCTCCTTAATGCTATTTAAGTTCTTGCACGTCACCTATCATCATGATACCTAAGTGTATCCTAAATTTAAACTTAGGCATGATTAAAAGCAATTCTCAGGGACCGTTTCAATTGATTCTGCATGTTGCTCTCTAAATGATAAAGCAGCCAGAGCCCCATAGAATGAAGACTAGTAGATGTTCTTTATGTAAAGTGGCTTTATTCATCCACATACAAAGAAAGAACTGTGCCATTTTTTTTTTGCTCTCAGCTTGCAATTTCTTCCATTGCCAAGTGGAATGAGGCCATCATTCCCCATTGAACCAGAGATTTGTTACAGGAAAGTATGAGGAGCAAGCACATATACTCAGTCTCCACTCGCCCAGAGACTTGCCCATTACCTTTCTCATTCAGAATAATGTTTCAAACTAAAGAAGGCCAACCATTCCCTCTGTCTCATCCTTCAATGGACAGATCTAGTAAAAGAAGCAAAATATCCTTCTTAAAACAACCAGAATGGGTAATATTCCAAAGACACTATCTGATTCTCTATCATCAGAGTAGGATTAAAAAGCCATATTCAGTGCTGAGACATTACAAAGATTAAACCATTACTGTCCTTCAAGAAACATCATTAGCTCTTAATAAAAATTAGATGCTGACATTATTACTAGTCCTTGCTGCTTTATCCTAACACTTTGGAACTCAGAAGCTTGGTCAGAATATTCATGCTATGGTAATCAGGGAGGGTTGTCCCCCCTCACTCTATTTGCTTGTAACCAAATGAAAGTAACTTTTGCTACTGTCTTTTAATGAGGAAAACAGGAAGTAGTCAGGAGTGTACTTGTGTATGCTTCAAAACCAAATCCAATCCTGCCAAGGCACTGCATACCTCATTTGAACAAGAGATGAGGACTGAGTAGTACCCAGGCCAAAAAAGTATTAGACCAAGTCATCTGACTTAAATTATTTCTCAGGATTATATCTGTATGTCTGCATCTGGTTGGCTCCCTTTCAGGGTTTGCTTCTTGGTCTCTGGCTAAGCCTGGTTTTTCTAGTTTACACTTTATATGCAGAATATGAATTCCTATTGTTGTTAAGGGTTGAGAGCTCTCCTGAGTGTTTGCTATTTATTCTTATTCCCCTTTTGTAATTTAAGGGGGAGTTCTTTGCTCCTTGTTAATTATTCCATGATTACACTCATTCTAAATAACATGTGTTTCATTGTTTCAGTTCCTCCCCCTTCCTTCACATTTCCTGTTTTTCTTTCTTGGTCCCTACCTGTGGTTTCAATTGTTTTTTTGACACCTGCACATTTTTTCCTTCAGAAAGGAAACTAGACTTTGCGTATTGCCTAGTACAGAGCAGCAGACTCTGAAGGAGATGTAAGAAAAAAATTTTTGCTTGAGTGGTTTTCATTAATTGCTTTGTCTTTCTTTTAAATCCCATAACATTACTTCCTCTCTGCTCTTATTTTCCTCTAAAATTAGAACTAAATTATTGGTGAAATTAGCTGCTCATTTGATTTACCTGTATTATTTAATGTCAAAAGGGGGTCCAGAAAGATCTGCTAGTTTTGCTAATAGACACAGTGTTTGGAGCTTAGAACAAATTCATATTGGTCCTTTGATCTCTAGTAGAAATTAATAATCAGGAAGGAGGAAATTGGAAGGTATAAATACAGTTTTCACTAGCAATAAAGATAAGGAACTCAGATCTCAGACAGAAATAGGAAATCCTCTACCAAGGATATAGCAGTGCCATAGGCATCAACATATATTGGTATCTAAAATGAGATCCTTGCAAACAGGCCTCTGCACTCACTCAGCATCCCACTGAAGTAAATCCATATAAACTTCACTTGAGAATTGATATTTAAGTTACAGTTTTAATGAAGTGGAAAACTGCTTTACATACAGATGAAACTTAATAAATCACTGTCTCAAATTCTTTGGGTATATGCTGTCTTCAAAGAAAGAGGGTTTAATCTCTGTTTCTACACATTTCAAAAACATTGCATGTTCTCTTGTGTCTTTTACCCTATATGCCTCTAAATTAGTCCTTTTTAATAGATAAAAGTATAAATCTACTATGTTTGTAAATGTAAATTCGGATCATGTTGGTTTTCAAGATCAACTTCCTTCTTTAAATCATTTAACTAGGTGTTTTTGTGCAAAGCTAATTAAATTGTCTTTAAAAGGTCCATTCAGCTATCATTATAGCTACCCAAAAATGCACTCTTCTGAATTTCTAGAGAATGCTGTTTAACCATATTGGAGACGGTGCTTTGCCACGAAGTGATCCTAGCCTCTCTGTCCCTGAGAAGGGTGAGTAGAAATCCTACGCTGTAGCCAATTTTGGAATCCAAAAGAGACTGTTAAAGTGTCCTTTCATTATAGAATGGCACTCCTCCTGAAGTGAACAATAATTTCTAACTCTCGCACAGTACTTCTCATCCATCGAACTCAAAGCACTTCCCAAAGAAAGAATAGTGACCATGTGATCTGGGCCTTGCATTCAGAAGGGCCTGGGACATAGCAGGGAGACAGAGTAAGTGCTGGAACAGCAGATGGCAATGCATTGCTGCTGGCTCTGTCTGCTAGGATGGCCTCTTGCTGGCTGGATTGATTCACTTGAAAGAATGGTTAAAGGCTCAGGAGTGGGGAGAATATAAACATTTTTGGGGGGACCTTAGAGTCTGGAGGGGTTCATAAAGACTTTGTCTTGGGGTGGGAAAACCCTGAAGTTTGGTACCTCCTGACCCTCTTTGACCAAACATAATCCATCCCATTTATAAGTAATGTTTATAAATGGTATAAATTGGAAGTAAATCTTCACTAGTTTGAGTAAATAAAAAACATCCGTTACTAGACATTTTCAGTTATAACATTTTAAGTAGCATGTTCTTTAATGTTGGCATAATCACAGAGCAATAAGCTTTATACTGAAATCACTCTGGAATCCATAGAGACATGCCAAATGGCTTTAAGAAAAACAGATTTATGATAGCTTTCATTTCAGAAAGAAACATTCTTACAAGAACTGGCCAGGAAAGAAAAGTTCTATCCTGCAACACATTTTGAATGTTTCAAATATTCCATATATGAAAGAAATCTCAAAAGTTCACAGTTTTTCACAGGACTGAGAAATCGGCAATATTTTAGTTCAGAAGCACTGAAACATTCCTACAGGCCTGGATAGAAGAACAGTTTCCCCTTAAGACAGAGCTCCATCAGTTTATGCATACAATTCTCTGTGATAGCAATAAAAGATCCAGGATGACTTCTTGTTCCCAGGAAAAATGTTCTATAAAATGTTATATTCAGTGAGCCAGGCCCCTTCCAGTCATACATTTCTCTTCTGGAGTAAAGTTGTTCACTTACCATAAATGGGTCCTTTTTCTTTTCTGTAGGCAGTGTCTTATATGATATATCTTCTTCAGCAAATATGATCAGAAAACAGGATTTTATTTTCTTTGAGAAATGTTGTGCCAAGCTGTGAGCATAGTTCTGTGAAAGGGAAACTAACTGCCAAGGTTGATACATGCTGCATCTGTACATGATACTAACATAAAGCAATAAACTTTGGTGCTGATTGAGCTGGAGTAAACTGCTCCCAGGTACAGTGTGTACACATGTGCCTAGTACAGCAGCAATTTGAGCTGGGGCAGAGCAGAGCTGGGCTGGCAAGGGAAATGGGTGTCAGCCCCAGGCTCTGAGTGGCAACATCATGCAGCAGAGGGGCTGGCTGGGGCATGAGGGTGCTGACCCCATGTAGCCATGTGGCTAGGTGACAGGCAGGAATCTGGCCTCTGCCTGGTCACTGTCTACATGTGCATTTCTGTGCAGGAAGTGACCCTGCTGTAAGATAGTAAGTACTGTCCCTGATGGCACTATCTTATAGTGGAGTTAATTAGTTTACCGTGCCCTAACACGAGCACCTATGTAGATGGTGAGCCTTTACAGTGGGGATTATTTGTCTACTCTACAGTAAAGCACGCATTTAGATGCACCCACTAGAAATAAGACTGGTCCTTTCTTTTTTTGTGGGGGGCGGCAGGGATGGGGGGAGCAACGACACATGAACCTCATAACAGCCACCTGTAATAACTTATACTGCTGCCCCTGCTCAGGAATTGAGTTCCCCTCATTTGTATATTGGTTCCATGTTACGTACTTTCCTTGGGCTGGGACTCTGTGATGCTTGTTTGTACAGAGCCTAGCGTGCTGGGGTGCTGATCCTTCGGGAGCGTTTACACCCACCTTTGCATCCTGCTGTAATAGAAATAGTCACAACAGTAGTACTGCACTCAGCCTTTCATCCTCTCCTTGTAAAAGGATGTGGGGTTCATGCATCTCTGTCTCCTGCTTACTTGTGAGTTACAGAGCAGGCAAGCAATGAGGAAATCAGTAAATTACGTACTCCCAATATCTCAGAAAATCTTTGAAGTTGTTGACAGATGGGTCAGCTGGAAAAAAAAGTTCTACAGTTTTCCACTTCTGCCTTTCTGGAGATAGTTGATCTTTCATTGTTGAGGGGAGGGGGGCGCAGAGCAGCAAGGGGAGGGGAAGGGCAGTCTTAAAAAAAATGGAATTGGAATTATCTTTTGGTCCTGTCAGTGCTGCCTGACAAGTGCAGACAGTATGACAGTATGAGCCATCATCTGAGAGAATATTCCCCGCTCTTCAGTTCAGGTAAAGCCGTAGAAGTTGGGGGAAATGACACTGATAAATACCAAACATCCAAGTTTCACAAGTCAGAAGTGCCAAAAGAGTGAATTTTAATTATGACCTTTGTGCCAAGGCTCTACAACGTAAGAGCCTAGGTTTTCCAAGCTCCACTGCAGAAATGTTTGTTTTTTTTCTTTTTCTGTTTTAAAATGTCCATCTCTTCTCTTCTTCACTTGTTTGCTTTTTTGTCTCTGTTCAGCTCTCTGTTTTAGGACATGCAGGGCAGCAGCAGAAGAGTCAAAGGGTTTTTTTGAGGGGTATTGACTAAAATTTTATTCAGTTTCTTTCTTTCAATCTTTCTACAGGAAATGCAATTCAGGGAAACTGCCTGTGGAATAGCCTGTTTCATTCTGCCTAGAATTCTTTAAACAGGAGCCCACTGCAAAGGGAAAATGACTCCATTTGTGGGAGGCTGCTCTGTTTCTCTGTATTGGGATCTGTGTGCAACACACCAGAGTGCTATTTCAGCTGCTGTTGCTGCTGATGGTTCAAATTGCTGTACAATCTCAAACTGACCTGGAGGCCAAATGCATACATCAGGCAGGCCAGGAATCTGATATGCATGATTGAAGTGCTTTTTTGAAATGCTGCTGTAATCATTAGAGCTTCTCAGGCATGCTGTTTTATCGTTTAACATTTTCCATCTGCGTATTAGTAGCTTTTATGGATGTAGGAAAGGTTGGTGAGGCTGAACCAGAGCTAGAACTGTTGGTCTTTGTCTCAGTTTCGTCATTCCCTTCCAGCTGTAAACACTACCCCCAGCAGCTGGAGCCTGGATAGTGGGAAAGAAGCTAGAAATACATCAGAAAGTGCAAAGCTGATATCTCCTCCTGTGCCACCAAGACCCACACAGACTGGTAAGCCTATCAACATTTTCAGGCCAGTACAAAATGATTTTACTGGAGGATTTTGATTCTCTCTACCATAATTAACACTTAAGTGTTTGGGCAGGTTAATTTATCTTTTGATTATGAGGACTGTAGAACTGCAGTTACTTTCACCTTATTAACAATCTCTCCTCTGTAACATTCCTGTTCCAATATCCTGCTTTTTCATTTAATAACTTATTACTTCACACTGTTCATGTTGACACTGGAAGAGATGACTGAGTTTAGTCTTTTGATCTTATGATTGGACATTACCAACCACAAATGTTCATTAATAATAAAAATCTTATTGGCAGCATCATTTTAGCAACTAAGTACATATATAAGTTTAATTTCTTTAACCAATTTACTGTTCAGAAAAGTATTTTGTCCTTTTAAAGGCGTTACAGATATAATTGTTTTTAGTGGTTGAAGATATTTTTCATTCAGCCTTTAAGCTTCACAGCATGTCATCTATCTCTGATATAAGTACACTTTGTTATATGCTTTTGCTTATTTAATACATATTTCAGAATATTTTTCTTATAAGAAAAAACATAGTGAGGGGAAGAAAGCATGATAAGGATTTTTTTAAAATCATATTGCCAGTTGGCTTACAACAATGTAGAAATCATCAAGGGAAATGGCTGCATAAATATAGCATACTGTATCTGTTCTGTTTTAAGATAACCTTCACTTAACTTTGAGAAAAACAAAACAAAATATTCACTCAGCCTTTAAGCAGAGTACAGGGATGGGTATAGGAAGAGGTACTGAGCAGCAAAAATAGGATCCCCTCTTTTCCATTTATAGCTTTCCTGATGAGCTCCTTTTCTGTCAATATTTCTGTAAAACCTGTAAACTTGCTGGTGATTTTACTTGTGTCTGGTGGCATTTTTGTAATAATGTTGACGTCCATCTTTCATGAAGGTAGTACCCTAAAATCTGTCAGGTTTCTGTGAAACTGAATTACAATCTTTTTAACTTCACAGCTTCACCAGCAAGACATATAGCCTCAGTTTCCCCTTCTCCTGTTGGCAGATCTCCAATGAAGGTATTGACCCATCCCATGGGGCTGTATGACATGATGTATGATTTTTTGTTAATATTGGTGGTTTTTCATGTGTATAGTTTTCTAAGCTTCAAAGCTTCAAAGTCATGTGCATTTCCCCAACATATTCAGGTCAGGGGTTGTGCCATGTGATCACAATCTTTCCTACATCCCCCTCTAGATGAGATTTACCCACAATACCCATTGTGTCCATGACTGGAATCTACAGAGTAGTAATAGAAGCAGGTATTTTTCCCTTATCTAAAGATATATGCCAGGATTCACATCCCTGGAAAATAAGAATAGTGAGAGATGTGCTGAAAGAAAAATGACATAAGATAGCACCACTGCAGACTCTGCGCCTGGGAGTAAAAGCTTCGTGGGCTAAGAGCAGAATCTTTGAGAGTCATCCTCAGTGCCTAGAGGAAGTTTGCCTTTAATGCAACATTGAAGACATGGCTTGAAGATGGTATTGTGGGCTTCATTACATCCTTTCAAAGGTTAGAAGTTTGGAATTGCTCTCTACACCTAATGTGCACATTGAAGGTGAAAAATCTGGAAGCTGCTGGACTTGCAGGCTTTCATGAGGGTACATCAGAAAAAAAGTTCACCCTATTTCAGCATCTGCTGCCATTTATCTCAGTGAGACAGCTAGCACCTCCCTTGAGGAGCCAGAATTCTGTATTGGGGTGCACCAATAGAGATTTCGGGGGCTGATACCAATCCAATTTCTGATATAGCTGAGTGCAGCTAGTAAGTCTGGTGTGGTGGGAGGGGAAGGAAGGGCTGTGTGGGACAGATCAAGTCATCTGTGATAAGGGAGGGAGTGGGGCTGGGGTAGGTACTGCCCAGCTGGGGCGGGACAGGGTATGGGACAGAGCTGTGGCTTGTCCAGGGGACGTGGGGAGTGGGGGGCTCTCACTGATGCAGGCACCCCAGGAGGGCATGAGGGGGGCGTATGCCCTGGATCCTATGTGGGGCGTGAGCAGGGCAGGCTGCAGCTGTGGGAGGAGGCTGGCACTGGGGTGGTGCTGGGCAGGCAGTGGCGGCATTGCAAGGGACTATGGGGGGGGCTGCAGCCACCCCAAAAATCGCTGTAGGAGCCCCATAGCCTCCCCCATGCAGAACTGGGGGCACACCCCCACCCCTATGCCTTCCCAAATGAGGGGCAGGAACAGCAGTGGGTGCTGCTGGATGAGTGGACGAGCTGCCGAACAAACTGCACGCAGCAGTGGGAGCTGCCCCCGCTTCTTTCCTGTGCCCCCCCAGCTGAGCTACCCCTCCCCCCCTGCCCTGGCTGGGCAGCACCTGCCCCAGCCCCAGCCCCAGCCCCAGCCCCACACCCTCCTCACCGCAGGGGCCTTGATCTGCTCCCCCACACTCCTCCCCTTCCGTCACAGCAGACTTACCAGCTGCACGCAGCTCTCCATGTTGCTGGCTGTGCTCCTCACTGTCTATGTGCTGCACTGCAGCTGCGTGCTTGCATGGACCATTTACTGGCCACTTCAGGCCAATTTCTGACAGACAATTTTCTTATACTGGTGCCGATCCAATATCGGACCAGCGTATTGGTGCACCTCCACTCTGTAACCATGACTTAAGGAGTTCATAGTGGCATACAACTGCCATTAGAAAGCCTGCCTTGAACTCTGTTCCAGTACTTTTGCTCTTGAAAAGCAAATTTAATTAAGAGCTGATTGAGTTATGCCAGCCTTGTGCTAAGTAGCTGGAGGTCCTGACTGAAAATCCTAGTGGACAGTATCTTTATGTGGAAGCCAAAACTCAAACGGTGTAGCTTTTGAGTAAACAGTGTTTTTAGACTAACTTGAATGTATTTTCTAACTTGAATGTATTTTCAATCTTGAAAGTCATGTGGATTTTCCAAACATAAGATTTTAAGTAGCATCATTGCACAGCTGCAAAATTTTTAAAGCCACCTGTACTGTTAATGGTATCTGGTAATATGAATTGATGGTCCTTCCTGATAAAATAAGGTATCTCAATTGAAGTCTATTCTTATTTGCACAGCTACACAGCTATAATTTCTTAGATATAAACTTACAAATGAGTTCATAAAAAAGGACATTAGCTATAAGACTGCTTCATGGGCGCATGAGTCATCATTAACAATGGTGGGAGCGTTTTGGGAAGCAATCGCAATCACAGATTGAAATAAACTGTGAAACTGTGTTGTAAATACCATGTTTTAGCAGTAGAGGGCACAGTCCTACTGTTTGCACACCATGCTATTATTATATAGTCCACTGACAGAACTAAGAAAGCTTTTTCCTTTTGTTTCTTTCCCCCGCCCCCGACTTTTTTAACCTTCCAGGTAGCATACAGCAGTATAACTTACTTGCACTAAAATGTATTGCTGATGTTAGCATAATTTGTATAGTCAATGGAAAAAAAAAATATATTCTCTTATTCTTCACCATGAATCTTTTGTGTTTCCTTTTCTTAAACAGGGTTCTGTGCAGTCATTTACCCCATCTCCAGTGGAATATCATTCCTCTGGGCTAACCTCTAATTCCCCGGTCTTGTCAGGAAGTTACAGCAGTGGAATCTCTTCACTTAGCCGATGTAGCACTTCTGAAACTTCAGGCTTTGAAAGTCAAAGCAGTGAACAAGCCGTAACTGTTCCCAACTACAGTGTTTCTGAGGAGCCAGTACGAAAAGAAAGTAAAACTCCCCCACCTTACAGCGTCTACGAGCGAACTTTGAAACGTCCTGTTCCGCTACCTCACAGCCTCTCCATCCCTGCCCCTTCGGACCCACCAGCCCTGCCACCCAAACCACAGCTGGTGCGGCCCAGCAATCTGGAAAACAGCAGCAGGAGGACTGAACAGGTTCCTCGTCCCAGGCCTCTTCCTCGGAAAGTGTCTCAGTTATAAGTCCCTTTTATATTTACTTGCAAGGAATTCTTTAAGGTTTACGAAATAATATTAAAAAAAAGGCAAAATACATTTAGTGTAGGCACTTTAATGTTTTACCTGCATTTTCTTTTAAGTAATTTAAAAAAAAATGCTTATTAATATTATGTTGCACATTATTAAATGAAATTACTAATCTAGATTGCCTGATATTATAGGAAGCATGAGTGAGATAATTTCATTAATTTCAGGGTGGTTAATATTGATACATACCTTTCTTGTACCTTATGTTCATCCTCATAAAAATAATTGCACCTAAAACCCCAGAAGTACTCATTTGAGCTAGTTGTAGGCTTCATACAAAAAAGCAAGACACATACTGACAGAGCTAAGTAGTAGAAATGAGTGCATACTTCCTAGTAAAAGAGTTTGTATGGTAGGGCTCCTGCAAGTAGGTTGGAGACTGTTCCCTTCTTGTACAATCAGGTTGGGAAATGCAAATAGTTATGGTGAAGAAAGGTAAATATACAATGGAAATTTCACTGCTGTGAAAAAGTTGTAAGGATGTAGTTTGGAGTTGAGTTCTGGGAAACAACATTTTTATTACTTTCCAAGATTGACAAATATCTACATTTCATTTAATGTAAAACACCTTTCTGGTCATTGATTTTTGCTAAACTTTATTAGTACTGTTTTCGTAGCTTATCTGCTGTTTCTGGTGCATTTCTTTCTTTTTGCGGTGTGATTTACTTTTTGCTCTTCCAGTTGGTCAGTACACACGATCCCAGTAACAATTACTTTTGACTTGAAAGTTCTCTGTCCCAAAAGAACAAACATCCCAGAATCTTATACAGGCACATTTATAAGGATACAAGAATCAGTGCTAGCTAGTATCAACATGAATCAGTAAGTGAACAAACGTAATGAGTATAAATTGCTGGTTATATATCAGTAATTTTTTAAAAGCTGAATTGCAGTGGGCATTAACTCACAATTCTGCACAAATTAGTTAAAATTCTAACAGCTCTTTAGATATTTTTATACCAGTGCAGGTGGTTGGGGGGGG
>NW_017728931.1:95457999-95468678 GCF_001723895.1 Crocodylus porosus | reverse complement strand
TGTTTTCTTAATAAAATTGATTACTGTCATCTTTATTACAGGATTAATGGTAGACACATTCTCTCTCTCTAAATTACTGTAGGTGCCACTCTGCCCTGGCTTCTGGTAGACAGATTAGTTTGAGTATCTCAAAATAGCATCTATAGAACTATGGAAAAGCTAAGGCCAAGTTGTAGGAATGTGGGAAAAGCACCTTGTCTGTGTTTTTTTTGTGTCTCTTTCTTTTACCCCCTGTTCATAACACTTGGTTGACAAGAAATGAACTGTATTTTAAATCATGCTGTTAAAATATTCTCCCTCTTTTGTTGGGAAGCTTATGTTGATTTTAACTGTATTTGCTTTGTTGATAGCTTAACTGGAAGAAAGTGACCACTTTTTATATTCTCTCAATGAAACCTTCAGCAGATATATACTGTTGATGGTGGTTATAGAGGTTTTCTATAATAAATGTTCAAGTATTTTTGTACATAACTGGTTAATTTTAATAAGGAGTGTACCATTATGTGAAAAAGAAGCAAACAGTTGTGTATGCAGTAAGATTGTTATAATTATGCCAAATACTTTATGTATGGAGAAAAAAAATATTTGTACATATATGCTTTTAACAATAATTCTGCCATATTGACTTTACAATTTTGAATGTCAGAAAAAATTAATATATGTTAAAATATTTATGTTTTAGTGAAAGTATTCATAACTGAAAAAGGAACGTATGAAATTTAGCTTTGTATCTTGTTGATTTTTTTGAGGTCTGAAATTCCTAGCTCTTGCTTTTGACTATAACATTTTTGTGTCTGTAACCACATCATAAAAGATGTAGAAGGCTACATATTTATGCTGGTATAAAGAGGTACTGCCTGAGATTTTAAATAAGGTGTCGCAAGTAAGATAACAAAGCTGCTTTGATTTTTTTTTTCCCCCTGTGTGGTTTAATAGATTTGTTGACTAGTGCTTGAACACAGTATGAATCAGTGTTATTTGCTCCTGAAGCCATTTTTTTTATTTCTGGCAGTGAGCAGAATTGTTGAATTGATCATTTGCGTGTATTACTGAAGTCAGCTTTGCAGCAAAACATTTCATGAGGTTTGTTTACCCAGATGCTCATATGGTTGCTGCAGAATGGTAAATATGAAATAAAATTACTTGATTAATCTTTATAGTACAATTTGTTTTCTACATAATGAAAGATTATAAATCAGTTTGTCATGGAATTAAAATATACACTTCCTTTTCTAAATAGGTGCAGGTTGCTTCCTGATTAAAAAAACAAAACAAAAAAACTGATTTAAGATAGTTCCTTCCCTGCTATGATCTTAATGGTTTGGTGAGACAGTTGCCAATGCAGTAAAAATTTGGAGGGTATTCACCTACACTTCTGATCAGTTGAGGTGTATAAAATTTACTGTCAAGAGTTCACCATAAATTAACCTGCTTGAACTCCCTGTTTGTATAACCAGAATTTCAGGAATGCTCTGAACAGTAGCAGACCCTATAAAAATGACAGCAAAATGCTGTAAAAGGAGCCAACACATTTTCTGCTTTGCCAGTTTTGACAAATTGTTCCTGAAGATCAGCTTTTCATCCTGGTTCCTACAAAAAATTGTAGTGTGAACATGGTTGTGTATGCTCCAACACTCAGAACTTGAAAGGCTATTGTAAATAAAGCTCTCATTTGAATGTATGCATTACTCATAAATGTAGTTTTAAAACTTATTGGGTGACATTAAGCAATTCAAGCACTTATGTAAGGATGTATCATCATTTTTACCCCATCACTATATATGTATCTACACTTGTGAACCAGCTGAGTTTTGTGACTTCATAATTGCTTTTCGTAGTATTAACCAACATGTGTCTAACATATGCAATGATCTTCCTTCCTAACAAAGCAGTCAGAGCGTTCCTGGGATGCCACAGAGGTAACTGCAATATGAACTGGCCAGCTTTTAAACAGTGCGGTTCACTGCCAGTCAGAATGTAATGAATTCTGTACTGAACTTGGTGTAACCAAACAACACTAACATGTACAAATTTGATTAATATAAAAATCACAATGGCAACATTTATCCAATGCAGAAAGTTTCAAAGACCTTGTGCTGGGTCTCTGCACAATGGTGAATTTCACTCATAAAAATTAGAGATAGTAAAGACACAAATTTAGCCCAGAATCTTGCCTTGCAGACCTGCATATAGGGGAGACTACTTCATACAGATCTTCCATCTTTTCTCTGGAAGTGCGGGGTTCAGATACCACTACATGGATGCTTCTGCAAGTGGCACAGTGTCTGAAGAGGGAATGAGAAGAGAGAGAGGGTAGACAGGCCCAACCCCTCAGCCAGCATCCTTCTGGTCCCATAGAGCTTACCTTGAAAAATAACACAGTATTTAACCCAGCAGGATTTATTATCTTTTCTGCACAGCCACTCTGTTCTAGTGACGGCAGGGGCATTAATTGCCAGTAGCGTCTTGGGTAGCAATACTCCAGTAACCTCTGGCTGCTTGGCAGACCGGAGCTGATGTGGAACTGTGCCCAAAATAGCTGTGGCTCCATACAAATCTCTGATGATCCAGATAAACCTGCCAACTTTGGCTTTTTTCCACGATGAAAAGATCAGCCCAGCCAATATGAGGATGGGGATGTAACTGCAAGTGAAGCCTGAAAGAGATTTTCTCCCTAAACCATCTTCCATGGAATGCATTGTGAAAAGCGCTGATATGAACTTCCATTTTAAATTTTGCGGCCATAATTTCATTTGTTTTTAGGTCCCGGTCACTTTAATTTGTATTCTATGGTTTTTGGGGTTTTTGGTAACCATTTAAATCTTGACAATATACCGTATTGGACCAAAAATTAAAGAGAACTGGCAGTTGTGCATCAGAGTTTTAGACCTTACATATTTTGACATATACAATCATCAACAATAATGCAGAGTGATTATTACTACTCTGTGGTGCATTCCCATAATGCCAGTGGAGAAGACAATAGCAAGAATTCTTGGCTGTGGATTAGTGTAATATAGGAATGCTGGTAGTTTGGTTGTACAAGCTGCTACCCACAGTGTATTTTTTGTGGTTAGCACAAGCATTCAAACTTAGACAAACTTACTGGGACTAATTTCAGATCAATAATGGTGAAAGGAATTTGTTAATTTGTTTTGTTTTCTCTAATTTGAATGTTGGGGGTATGTGTTCCTTTCCAGAAGTGAGATTGGCCTGAAGATAGGGAAAGGTAGGGAATGGAGATGAATGTGAAAGAGAAAACTATTGAGAGGGAAAAATAAGGTGAAGCTGAGTGCTTTGTTTGGTTCCCCCACCCCCAACTGCACAACAGCAAGGGAGAAACCATGAAAAGATTCGTAGAAAAGGAAGAGAATAATTCTAATAATCAACAGTAAATGAAAGCTATCTATATTACAGTTGAGTACAAGAGCATCTTGTACCAGCTGAACAATTTCTGAGACACGGTGAGTTGTGGTTCTAATACAAAATACTAGTTTCATTTTAGCCTGAGAGAAGTTTTTTCTGTGAGTTGTCCTGGAATGGAAATTCTGGAATAATTGTCATAAATTACAGTTCACAGACCCAAACTACTGTCATGAGCTCTTCAGACTTCCTTTGGTGATCTGTTGCCATATTTAGATGTATAAATACATAGATCTATATAGAGAGATATACGCTGTTCATCCTTC
This sequence comes from Crocodylus porosus, assembly GCF_001723895.1. Taxonomy (NCBI): domain Eukaryota; kingdom Metazoa; phylum Chordata; order Crocodylia; family Crocodylidae; genus Crocodylus; species Crocodylus porosus. The sequence continues at coordinate 95,464,989 of NW_017728931.1, read as the reverse complement.
GTAAGTGAAGATGACCACATCCAGCAAGGGGAGGGGAGGTTGGAGAAGAGGGAAAGGAAGCGGGAAAGAAAAAGGGAGGGAGAAAAGAGAAAGGGAGAGAGAGGAAAAAGGAGAAAGAAGAGAGGGGAAAGAGAGAGGCAGGGGGTGGAGACTAGGTCATGTGGGTCTAGCGATGATTTATAAGCCCAGTCTTTGCCCTGAACAATCTGCTGCAGCAGCAGGGGCAGGAGAGCAATGAGGACTGGACACGAGAGGTCCTCATTTTCCTGGCCAAGTGCTTCCTCACTGCTCAAAGAGCAGTGCTCCACTCTGGATTGATGACCTCCAGGATGGACAGTCACGAGTGATTTGCTGCCATGACTCCAGGTCAATGCTGAAACTCTTTAGGGACATTTTTAGGGTGTCCTTGTACCGCTTCTTTGATGCGCTGCAAAAGCGTACTCCATTTGACAGTTCGCCATAGAAGATTTTCTTCAGCAGGTGAGTGTTGGGCATTCTTGAAAGGTGGCAGGATATAGATATAGATAGCAGTTTTTACAGGAAAATGCTGATGGTCTTTTTAAGAGAACAAATTCAATTACAAGTATAGGAAATGGCTGTTGTGACAGTTCATAAACTATTGAAATTTCTATTATAAATTTAAATACATGTTTTACACCATCAATTTACTATCAGTACTGGATTCAGTAGCATATTTTAATTTGCTCCATTTGCTTGAACATGGTATCCAAGGGAAACAAATGATATCTTTGCATATTCCTGAAATGTGTATAGAGCAGCAATTCCTTCTTGACCTCCATTGCTTCCCTTGAAATGTCCCCTCCTATCTTTCACAGGAATGCCATGAGCTAGCAACAGCTACACTTATAACTCAGGACCACATTTGTGTAAAGTGTCCATTGAAAGTGGAAATACTGGGTCTTGCAGACTCTCCCCATTTTTTCAGGCATATGACAAATGGGGATGTAAACAGCTTTTAGAAGAAACCAAGGATGGCAGGGGGAGCGATCATTATTGACTTGCTGTAGTTATTGGCAGAACACAGAAACACTGAGCTCTGAACAACCATTTTGCACTATCACTATCACCACCAGCATGATGACTCTTGTCCTGCCCAGCATCTTGATCCTCAAAAGACATTGTCCTCGGTAGTGGTACAGTTCTCTAGTGGAGTCGGAGGAGGCCTTTTCAGAATAAACTGCCTGCGTGCTTATATTCTAATTACTGTTCAAATCTAAGGAAGCTTTGCCATCTGTTGTAAGCAGAGGGTTCAGTGAATGCCACTATCTTCAGTCCTCTAGGAAGCTGAAGTAGATGCTTGCTGTAGTTGTTTGATCATCGTGCCGCTATTTAAGATGCTCCTCTTTGTGCGACTTACAAATCAAGGGGTGTGATCCAACTCTTGAGAAAATGACTGGAAAGATTCTTATCGACTCCAGTGGGAATTGGAGTAAACCCGGTTAGGTAATTTGGAAAGAAACAGCTGCCACTTCACATACAGGACTTCCAACCTGAAGCAAATGAGGCATGTTAATAGTGACCATATTAGACCTTGTTGTTAACATTTTAAAAAAAAATCTATGGGTTAATGAGGTGGGTTTTTTTAATTGATAGATTACAAGATGTAGCAATAAACGCTTAATGTATCATTTATGACAGCAGGCGATGGTATATGTGTTTCAAAGATGCCTTTTTATATCACCAAAGAAAGCTTCAGACATCTGGAGTTCCCCCCCCAAGCTCTGTATTTTAGAACTGAAGCAGGTCCTGTCAATAACCCTAAAGCCATATTTTCAAATGGATTTCAGTGGAGTTGTGTAGAGCCATAAACCTGAGCTGCATGATGATAGAGAGGCAAAATCAAAGAATGGATTAAAACAGGGCTTTGCACATGTACCAAGGTCATCTCCAGACAGGGAGGGGAGAGGCCTTTTTCCAGCTTGTCAAGGTCCCTTTTTTTAAATTCAGGAGGGCTGTACCATTTGCTGCTATGGAAGGAGGGGAAGAGAAGGAGGGGATGGGAGAGGGAGTGTCTTTGCCAGTATCTTTTAATCTTTCAAAAGATTTTGAAAATTATGAATATGTTGCTAATTGCTGCTGGCTGGAGAATAAGAGCAACAAACAAAAGCAATGTTTTCCTGCTTTAACATTTTATTAAATCTTTCTGCTATCCACAAGGACAAAATTTCACATTTCAATTGTGTGTGATGCAGGTTCTTTCTTTTATAAACTTATTTATTAATGAATCCAACATATTCAGGAACAAATTTAATGTTTAAAAAGCCCTGAAGTATACACTAATAGTATGATAGTCTCCAGTCTGCACAGTAGGTAAGGTGAAAGGAGAATGTTAGGTTGTTTCCTCCCATCTCCATTTGGGCTTGGCTTTCTCTTGTTTCCTACTCTTCTCAGATCCAGAGGAAATGGATCTTCTTCAGTGAGGGGATTGAGGTGGGGCTTCTCTTTGGACACTATTCAAGAAAGGTGAGGAATATCTTATCTCCTGTGCCCATAACTGCACATGCTCTGGGATATAATGCAGAGCATAATCCAGAAAAAGTTTTCCTTCCTGCTCCAAATCTTGGCTTTTGAAGGTGCAAGTCCGGTTCTAAATTATGAATCCCTGTTTAAATTTAGACAAAATATGTCTGTCCACTGCTAGTGGCGCTCTGGTGAAAGGGAGTGCAATGTGTTTGCACATGAGAGGTCATTTTCCCAAAGGCCTACAGGGAGTTCCTGAGCCGAGAGATGGCTGTCTGTCAACAGTTTCCACCTTGTTCCTGCCATGGACAGACTTAGCTTCCATCTCCCTGTAGGACAATATGGCTGAATCTTTCCTCAGACTAGGTCAATCCCTGGTTTGGCAGGACTGTTTAAAATGTTTCTGACATCTTAGATGTTTCTGAGCTGGGATACAGATGTATTTAATGCACATTGACAGGAATTCCCTGGCCACTAGGGGGATTATACAGGAAAAGGCCCAGTGGTGGTAAAAGTGGGAAAGTCTACAGGGTCCGACATCACCAAGTGAGCTCCTGTGCCCACCAGTTCTGGTCCTCCACTCATGCACTCCCATTGATGAGGCCAAGGGGTTTGTGAGCCGGGTCCCTTGACCAGTGGGATTGTGGAATCTTGTTCATTTGCCACAGCGTGTGTGCAGAAGTGTCTCTTACTGGTCTATTATCTTCCATTTATTTGTTTGTGCTATACTATTCTTTGAGTTTGTATTTTACATAGCAAAAGGCATTTGAAAATCATCATAAAAATATTAGCATCATTTGCCATTTTATAATACATGATAATCACATTAGTGTAACTGTAGCCCTTTCTCATACACCTTGTCTTTTTTTTGTTCCTTTTATATCACTGCCAGAATTAGATTATAAGTGGTCTAGAGCAAGGAACTGCATCTTTTGCTCCTCGAGAGCATGCCAACCTGCCTTTAGCTACAATAATTATAATTAACAATCATAATGTGCTAGGAGGTTCATCAGTGCAAATCACATTCAACTTTCTTAAAGTACTAGCCAATTGCCCATCAAGAATGATGGGGGGAGGGCAGGGAGCTGGGATGGAGTGCTGCCACCTAACGCCCCATGCTGCTGCTGTTCTGCCTCTTGCAGGGAGTGGGGTTGGGCAGCCGAGGCCACTTCTGTCTGGTCCTTGGCACGGCTTCAGAATCATGGCGGCGCTCCCCCACGCTTGGACGGTCTGTTTCCATCAGCCAATCGGAGTGTGAATAAAGCGTTATGGACAGACAGACTTAGGCTTTTATAATAGAATAGTGTTAAATTCTGTGGCATACTTTCCCATTTACTTAGGAAATTACTGCTTTTGTGCTTTGCAATACAGAGGTTTGGGAAACAGCAGGTCTGTTGCACTTCATTTGGTTTGGTTGTTATTTTCTAAGAAATTGTGCAGTGTTTTTGCCAGTTGAGTTCTGAGGAGTCATTCTGGATGAAATCCTGAAGTGGCTACAATATTGGGTCAAACCTTTTGGCTACTCTGCTTATTAGTGGTATTTGTATTCTACACAGAACTACATAAGTGACTAACCAGAAAATAAAATGCTTCCTGCAGCAACAAAAATGACAGCAGATGGCAGGGTCAGCTTGTTAGCTATATTTATCTAATTAAGAGCTTTACACATATTGTCAGGTAAAAATCATCTGTCAGAAATTCCACCTGGTCATAATTGATCATCATTAATAAATCTGTTCCAGAACAGGCTGCCAAAGTCTCAGCTATGATCATGTTATCTCAACTAATTAGTAAATCAACTACAATAGTTGTAGGTGAGTTGACTTGAGCTTACTTAACTAGAATAAAAATTATTCCTGATTACAGAGGAAGGAACTATTTTACAGCTTGAGTTACAGGACTGACAATGCTCATCTTTTGGATGTGGTACAACATCACTATTTGACTGAAGTCTTGTCTATGTATTTGTGAATGCAGTAATAAAAAGGTGCCTCAACCTTCTCTTTTTCTAGGGCCACAGGAGAAACTATAGCAAACTCGGGATGTTCTCTGTATCTGTGGCATCTTCAGAGGGCATTGATTTTACATAAAAGACTGTGTGCTGCACTTGAATTAGCCCAGTATCCCTCTGAAAACATGAGGTGAGTGGCCCTGAGCGCATCTGCACATGATATTAATGTGCCTGAAACTCTGTCACAGCTTGCACTAGAGTCAACTACTCCTAGGTGCATGTATGATACTGTGCCCAGGAACAGCTAACCCAGAGCAGGCATCCTAGGGGGCTAACGCTGGGCTCCAGGTGGCAGCACTGGGTGGCAAAAGGGCTGGCTGGGGCATGAGGGTGCTACAGCATAAGGCTAGCCAGCAGGCAGCCCCCGCACTATAGGACCCTTGTGTCCCAGCCAGCTTGTCACAGTCTATACATGTGTCTCAGCATACGTAAGTACTGTGCCATAGGATAGTATTTGTGTCAGGCAATACTATCCTACAGCAAAGTTAACTAGTTTACTGCACCCTAATACTATCATCTGTAGACTGACACTCTACTGTGGAGCTAATTAGTCAACTCTGCAGTAAAGCACATGTGTAAATGTGCTCCCTGATTCCTAATTTGCCCTTCCAGAGAAGAGTTTATTTCCTAAAACAAAAGGAAAATTGACTGATTGTTTAAAACAATATATCAGTCTGGTACAGTTTGTGTACTTGTTTGGGCTATATACCCTCATAGGAATGATGCCAGGAAGTCAGATAATTACTCAAAATGATCCCCTCTCTGTTTTCCTATCTTCCTACTTTCACATGTGATAAACAAGTCTGAAAATAGGATGCAGTGAACGGTGAGGGACTTGATGTATTTCTGAGGCAGTATCTTCAATACAACTCTAGGTAACACCATCCATGTTGACCAAGCCAAGGATAATTTGCAGAGCTTCAGGGGGAAAAAAGAAAACACACCAACCCTGATGGTAAATTAACCTCAGAGTTGGCAGCTGAATTGGGTTTTTGCCTGCAGTGAAGTCAGAAGCATCCTGCAAAGCTGATTGCTGCGGTTGTTTATTAACCAGTTAGTGTGACATGTCTCCATGTTTACCATGCTGGTTCTGCTGTATTCATTTGGTTGTGTCCAATGCCTAGGAAATAACATATTGGCAAGGACACAGAGCACACAAAGAAAGAATGTGACCTACCTTACCTCAACTCAAAACTTAGAAAACTGGATAACATTCAGGGTGGCCTCTTAGCTATCTCGTTTAGGCCTATAAAATTAAGCACCTGGCTCCAGAAGGATGACTCAAAGAAAAGGATGATTCTAACCCAAATAACTTTCAAAGGGTCATTCAGCGATCCCAGAAGCAGAATCGTAGAACACTAGGGTTGGAAGGGACTTCAGGAAGTCATTTAGTTCAATACCCTGCTCAAAGCAGGACCATCCCCAACTATATGGGGGATGCCTAATTCTAGCAAAGGGGAAATGCTGAGCACAGAGGTACATCTGATTCCTGGGCCTCTTTAGAGTTTAGTGCCTGGATCATGACCACATACTGAGTACTTCTTTCTGCTTGGGATATAGAGCCTGATATCTTCTTCTGGAGATAGATCCTAATCCACCAACCTCCAACAAACTGGTTTACATAATAGTCCAGTGGTTAAAACAGTCATACAAGAAGTGGTCATACAATGACTATCTCAGTCTGAAGGGATTCAAATCCATATCTCAGAAGAGATTTTAAACACTAAGTTATAAAATAATTTGAGTAGAGAGAAACTCTCCACCTTCTTAGTGAAGCTGGGCAACTATAGAACGCAGGAGACATGGGACAGGGATTGCCAACCCAAAACCATTTTTTTCACTGACAGGGTGCATCTACACATGAATTTAAGCTGTTTTAAATTTAATGCACATTAAACTAATGTGGAGTAAGTGGGTTTTGGCAGGTGTCTACATGTGGTGGGACTTGGGACTAACTTTAGTCTCAGGTCACTTCAGCCCTGCCATGTGCCCCTATGACCACTGTGGGGCCTCCAGATACATAGCTGCCAGAGCCAGCTGCCAGCATTTGGCAGCCATCTTGGAAACACATCCCCACCCTCTGATCCCTGGCCAGCCCCTTCCCTGCCCAGGAGCCGTATACCCAGCACAGGAGGAACACATGACAGCTCCCTCCTTGCCCATCCTGCTTCTGTGCACGAGAGCTTCCCCTGCCTCTGCCCCTGCCCCGGGAGTGATGCCCAGTACCCCATGCTCCTGCTGGCCAGGGTGCTGACCCTGCTGGCCCCAGCAAGCACCCCCCACCTAGGCCCCAGGAGAGCTGAAAACCCATGAGTGGGGGCCATGGCACTGGCTGCAGGAGGCCATGGCTGATCCCCTTCTCCTGCATGCCCTACTCCAGCCTGCTTGTCCCACTGTCCACACACCCCCTACCCCTGCCCAACCCCAGCACCACTCTCAGGACATACAGGCATACCTCGGAGATATTGCGGGTTTGGTTCCAGACCACCGCAATAAAG
>NW_017728931.1:95422154-95457899 GCF_001723895.1 Crocodylus porosus | reverse complement strand
TCTAAAAAAAAATGTACATACCTTAATTAAAAAATACTTTATTGCTAAAAAATGCTAACCATCATCTGAGCCTTCAGCAAGTCGTAATCTTTTTGCTGGTGGAGGGTCTTGCCTCGATGTTGATGGCTGCTGACTGATCACGGTGGTGGTTGCTGAAGGTTGGGATGGCTGTGGAAATTTCTTAAAATAAGACAACAATGAAGTTTGCTGCATTGATTGACTCTTCCTTTCACGAAAGATTTCTATGTAGCAGTAGAACTTCTTTCAATACTAACATCAAAGATCACTGATCGCAGATCACCATAACAAATATAATAATAATGAAAAAGTTTGAAATATTGCGAGAATTACCAAAATGTGACACAGAGACCCGAAGTGAGAAAATGCTGTTGGAAAAATGGTGCCGATACACTTGCTGGACACAGGGTTGCCACAAACCTTCAATTTGTAAAAAACGCAATATCTGCAACGCGCAATAAAGCGAAGCACAATAAAACGAGGTATGCCTGTACACATAGTTGAAACAAAAAACCTTTATCACCTTCACAACACTCCCCTGCATCCCTCCCGCCTCCCCCATCATCAAAGAGTGCTCCTCCACCAACCTCCCCACCCACTAACAATAAAAAACCTGCTTATAAGTGGCAAACTATAGAGGTATGGGGGAGGAGAGGCAGCCAGCCAGGAGCCCTGGGGCTTGACTCTGGCCAGCCCCCTAGTGGTTAGACAGACCCAGGACTAAATTCCCTGCCTTAATGTGGTTTAACACATCTACACATGTTAATCCACATTAACTAATCCCACTTAAATTTGATACTTGATTTGGGCAGGTATCAAATTTAGGCTCGCATAACCTAAAATCACCATTTTTTAAGCCACATTAAGGGTGCACATATGTAGACGTGTTCCCCAATACAGCTTAAAATGAACTAATCCACATTAAATGACCAAGTGTAGACACACCCACTGTTTGCAAACATATTACTCACAATCAGACTTCTTGTACTGACATGTTTTACGTCCGAAGTTTTCAACTTTTTTTAGTCTAAGTACCCCCAGTGGCTGGATGGTGATCATGTGGGAGAAGGGGTAGTGTGTGGCCAAATGCTGAGCAGGTGGGGTGATAGCACATGGCTGGACATGGAGCAGGGAGGCAGGGACACTATGAGGATGGAGCATCACCACCTCCCAGGAGCAGGGCTAGGCCAGGGCAAGGAAGCTCACTGGACCGGGGTGAGGGCAGCAGTGCCCCTTTCCAGAGCAAGGAAGCTCACTGGGCTGGTGTGTGGTGATGGTGGCCGCCACATGTGAGCTTCCCTGCCCCACGGAGGGGTGCTGCTGCCCTTGCTGGGCCCTGCTCCTGGGAGGTGGTGGTGCTCTGTCCCCACCTGCCTGCATGCAAACCCTAGGACCAGTCCAAGTACCCCCAGCAGTACGCATACTCCTGGTTGACAACCCCTGTTTTACACAATGGAAATGTAACCCTGCTGCCAGAACCTGAACAAGGGCCAGGTTCAAACCTCAGTAAAAAAAAGTTTGCAGACTATCAGGAAAAAAAAAGGTTCTATGATTGGCAAACCTACCTGACTGCAGCAATTTTTTTATACCCAGTTGTCCTAAACCCAGTGGTCCCCTATTTACTTCCACACTTTGGCTGCATCCTGTATCATGTTCCCCCACCAACCCTACTCCTTATTCCAGTATGGATTCCTCCAAAGAAGGACCCTTGCCTGCCTACCTGTCACCCAGCAGTGTTACGGGCTGATGGGAGAGAGCACCAGGAACAGCACCAGCACATGGCTGGGGGTTGGGAAATGATCTCTGGAGCATCCCATGAATCATAAAATCCTGAGAAGAGTTCCATTTAGGATGCTCTGCCCCTATACAAACAGCAAGTGGTGTTGCTGTGCTGTATCTGTGCTTCAATGCTTTATCTAGCTTCTTTCCTACCATGAAGCTTCAATCTGGATGTTTTGTCAATTCATAGATTCATAGATTGTAAAGGGCTGTGTCCCAGGGAAAGGGGAGGACATGGACCCCGAAGGGTCAAGGAGGGACTCTGGGGGAAAACACCCCAGGGAAAACATAAGAGAAGAAAAAACAAGTAAAAATGCCCTACCTGCTGCAGGAACCGCGGCGGGACTGGAAGCAGCGGTGGGATCCACACGGCTCATTAGCCACAGTTTTTTTAAAGTGAAATCAGCTGGGGAGAAAGGGGAGGAGAGCCAGCATGGAAGGATAAGGGGAGACAGCAAGACGGAAGGGGAGGAGAGGTGGAGAAAGAGCAAAGAGAAAGTATCTCCTGGACCCACCGAGGAGGAGGGGGACCTGGAGAACGCTGCCCATAGGGCAGGAGAACGCCCAGAGAAGCATCAATATAAAGACACTATTACCGGACTTAGAAAGGCAGAGGTGTCCAGGTTGCATATCATCCTAAAGCCGCGAGGAGAGCCTGCAGGAGGGTCTTCACCGGCAGAGGCTGGTTCCAGCGAATCGCCCAGGGGAGAGATGAATGGTCAAGAGGCTAGCTAAGACCATCAAGTCCCGGACGGAAGACCCGGGAGAGCCTGTCAAAGGAAGGTTTCTTTTCCAAGGTGGAATGGACGTCAAGGGTCCGATGCACATAGGGTACATTAAGGGTAGGGAATAGGTAGCACCAAGGGGGCAACCGGTGGAGGGGCGGTATGATCGTGGAGGGGGCACGCTGTAACTGAGATGCCCCAGGATAGTGATTAATGGATTATTGAGAGGTGGTAGGCAGTTTTATTGCTAGCGTCTTTTCCTTTTTTATTTGTTAATTTTTATCACCCGGGATGCCGGGGTAAAAGTAAGGCGGAGGGCTATGAAAGGCCAAGGATTTAGAGGGTCTAGTTTGACTCGGCCATACAACCCAGGCTCAAGCAAGACCCAGGGATACGTTCTTGCATAGGGAGGGCTGGCCGCAGAAAACAACATCAGCACACCATCGTGGCTGGGTATAGGGCGAGATACAGGGGAGGCTGGAGCCTCATGAAGACCATCACCCCTTGGCCTGACATAACCGAACCCAGACAGTTGGACTCCTCCACCACTGATAGGATCATCAAAGTCATGGCAGGAGGGATTAGGAGAGGATAAGACGGCTCGAGGTGCGAACTCGTGGTCCTAATACCTTTGGGACGGAGCGGAAGACCATCATCAAAATCCAGAGCCGAGTGGTGAGGGACCAGATGATCGAGGCCCAATGGATGCAGGCTGGAAAGGACCTCACAAGATGCATCCAGCCCCACAGCACTAAGCAGGAAAGACAGCTGGGGTCAGGTGACCCCAGGGCAATGACCGTCCAGTCTCCTCTTAAAGATTTCCAGGGTAGGTGATTTGTCACTGGCCAACTGGGCACTGTGAGTGTATCAATTTGGTTGCAGGCCGACTGGGCACTGCAACTGTATCAGCCACTGGCCTGTTTGGTTCGGGATTGAGGAGGCGGAGTTGGGAGTGAAACAAAGACAAGTTTCACTTGTAACAGTAAAGATAAATTTTACTTTGTCGCCAACGGGCCTTCTTGTACCCCTCCGGGGAGCTGTTTTCCTGGTTGGTAACTCTTCCCCTTCCGGACCGGTTTGTCTCCGTGGGTGATCTTCTCCCGCGTCACCAAACCCCGCTCTTGCCTGCCACGATTTGGTGTTTCCTTAGTGGGGTGGGGCTAGTGCACGGGTCCCTCTGTGGCCCGGGCTTGGCCCGCCAGTTGCACACGGGACTCCGCCACCCCTACGCCCCGGCCTCCCGCCACCTCTGGGCTCCGCTTCTCCGATCCAGCTCCGCTGCTTCCACTGGCTTCTCCCACGGCTTTCTTACTCAATCCCACAGACTGTAGGATGCCGCTATACCACTACCTTGCAGTCGACCTCCTCACTGTAACCTACACCGGAGCCTAATCTGCGCCCTCTATCGACCCCTCGCCCCAAGCCCTTCACCCGGTGCGGCTCTTCCCCTGTGTCATCACTAACTATATCACTATCCCGCCACCAGATCCTTGTTAGCTTGGGACAGGAGGGGAAGGGATTCCCCCTCAGTGGCCCTCCGGTTGTCCCACTCCTGTTCCTTGACCCGACGTCCCTGGGTCTTGGCGGCAATCCTGCCCCGATCTCCCTTCAGCCGGGGGATTCTCGGTCTTCTGCCCCTCTTCGGCGAGTCCCGCACCCACCGTTGCCGAATTTACTTCAGAGTTTTGCTTGAGATGCATCTGTTGATGCATGCTAGAGTATGAGTACCAGCACAATGTCAACAGTAAGGTGGTAATTCCCACCAGGCCCATTCTGAACCTTATCTAGTATGATTTTCCCCTTAGTCTGGTGAAATACTGAAGCAAAGTAGTCATTCAGGAGTTCAGTTTTCTCCTGAGTGTCCATATCCAGCTGTCCTGAGTTGTTAAGCAATGGCCCCACGCTTCCATCTGTTTTCCTCCTTTTCCCTACATACCTAAAGAAGGACTTCTTATTGTCCTTGATTTCCATTGCTAGTTAAATTCAGTCACTGCCTTTCCTTTCTAATTTGCTCTTTACAAGTGTGGGCTATTGTTGTATAGTCCTCCTTGTGGACTGTCCCAAGCTTCCATTGTTTGTATGTCTTTTTCGTCTTTTTCAAGAGAACCATGATATCCCTATTAAGCAAAGAGGACTTACCAGCCCTTCTGATACCTTTCTTCTTCATGGGAATGGACTTCTTTTGTGCTTCGAGGACTGTGTCCCTGAGGAATGACCACTCTTCATGCACTCCTTTCACCTTCAGTCCCTGGTCCCACAGCACTTCCCCTACTATTGCCATGAGCCTGTTGAAATTCTCTTTTTTGAAGTCCAAAACTTCAACCCTGCTAGCTGATTTGCCTGCCTTGTGACAGACAGTGAATGTGATGGTTTTATGGTTATTGTCACCCAGGCTACCCACTATTTTCAAGTTGCTCACCAGACCATCTTGTTTGGCCAGGAGCAAGTCTAGGAGAGCATTACCTCTGGTTAGCCTGTGCACTTCCTGGATAAGGTATAGCTCTTTAAAAAGGTCAGGAAGCAATGCGACCAATCCAACTTAACTGAGTATTCCTCCCAAGAGATGTCTGGGTAATTGAAGTCACCCATGACAAACATTTCTTGTGCATGTGTGGCCTCTGCCAGATCTTGAGAGAACTACAGATTTAATAGATTTCATATTTCATAGACACTAGGGCTGGAAGGGACCATGGGAGGATCATCAAGTTCAGCCCCCTGCCCCAGTGCAGGAGGTCAGCTGGGATCAAAGGATCCCAGCAAGATAGACATCCAAATGCTTCTTAAAAGAATCTAGAGTAGGTGCTTGCACCACCTCTGAAGGGAGTCTATTCCAGACTTTGGGGATTTGGACAGTAAAGAAGGTTTTCCTTACATCTAGCCTGAAATGGTTTTGGAAGAGTTTGTGATCATTTGACTTTTTCATCCCTTGGGGCACTCCTGATGTATAGTCATTATATACTTATAGGCAGCCATCAGGTCCCCCCTGAGCCTGCGCTTTTCCAGGTTGAAGAGTCCCATGGCTCTCAGCCTTTCTTCATAAGTCCTGTTTTCCTGCCCTCTGATCATATACATGGCTCTCCTCTGGACTCTCTCAAGTTTTTCCACAAACTTTTTAAATTGTGGAGCCCAGAATTGGATGCAATACTCCAGCTGCGGCCTCACCAAGGCCGAGTACAGTGGGAAGATGACATCTTGGTATTTGCTTGAGAGGCATCGATGGATGCAAGCCAGAGTTTTGCTCACTTTACCAGCTATGACATCGCATTGGTGGCTTATATTCATCTTGTGGTCCATAATGACCCCTGAGTCGCTTTTGGCCATGTTGATAGCAGGCGTAGCACTGTCGAACCTATAAGCATGCTGCGGGTATTTTTCCCCCAAGGGAACCTTGCATTTTTCGGTATTGAATCCCATCAGGTTTTCATCCACCCTTTTTCTGAGCCTGTCAAGATCAGCCTGGATCACCAGCCTATCCTCAGGTGTGGACGCTTTACCCCAAAGTTTGGTGTCATTGGCAAACTTGACCAATCCAGTTCTGACATGAATGTCTGAATCATTAAGGTGTTAACCTCCTCCCTCTGGTTGGGTGGTCTGTAGTATACACGTACAGTTAGGTCTCTCTCACTGTGTGTTTTGTTTTTATGGACTACTCAACTTCTTTATGGATATTATAGACAGGCATTTTTAACCTGGTTATTTACAGAGTGTCTGTAAATATACAGATAATTGGCAACCCTGCAGGGACTAGAGACAGTTTGACTTGATAGCCTAGTTGTTACAGTACTCAGCTGTGAGGAGAGATACTAAAGTTCATGCCACTGCTCTCAAGATTATTTGCTTTCCACACAAAGACTATCTCATGTAAAATACATACATATTCCTGAAAACAGAACACAGAGCTTCTCCCAGTGAGTAAAGCTCACTAGGCTAGAGTTATGCAGTCTTTGCTTGCTTTCCTTCTGGCCCCATGACTTTTGCATTTTTGGCTGTATAGTAAGCCAACTTCAGCAAGAAGTGTAAGCAACACACCACGTGGTTAAGGCATGTTTCTGAGAAGTCAGATACGTGGGTTTGAATTCCCTTAGCCTGAAGTCTGCCCAGTCTCTCACTTCCCAAAGCAGTAGTCAGCTAGGTGTCTACTTTTAGAGGTGGAAAGGATCTGGACTGGACAGTGATTGGAAAACAGAGATGAGGAGGAGTGGTACTTCAGATGCACCTCTGTGTTTACATGGAGCCTCTGTGCTCAGCACTAAAAAAAAAATAGGTGCCTGAATCAGCCTTGGGAAGTGTTAGATCTCCATATTTAACCATTCCAACTGCAGGCACCTATTTTTTTAGGCTTGCTGAAGCATAAAATGGAGGTGTCTGCAAGGCTGATCTGGATTTGGCTCTTAAGAAAGAAGTCAGAACACATCAACAAGTATGTTTTTTAAGTGAAACTCATGATACAGCACAGGCCAAGGAAGTAATTAAAGAAGTAGAGTTTAGAACAAGTGAAATATTTGTTCCATTGTCACATAATCTGACCATAGGCGAAAACTGGCAAAGTTATTAACTTTCAGATGTGGCTTCCTGGTTTCTCAGTGCTTGGAAAGAAAATGTTGTAGGAACCTTCTGTAGATCTCAAAAGTAGTTTGTAAGCTATTCAGAATAGATATGGCCTTACATAAACAGGTTGTTATTGTCTGGATAATTAATTGCTGATTCTTCTAAATCCATTTGGAAAAAAAAAATCAATGCTAAGTAGTGGATTATAAATATAATAAGAGGCTGTGTCAACAGATCAAATATTTTATTATTGGTTGTTTTAATTGTCTTGTAAAATTATTCAGGCAAAAAATCACTTTTCCAATCTCATATTTATATATTCACTTTTCTGTGCTGATTTCTCTGAGGACCAGGTCTGTTTTATATTTGGTGTTTAATATTTCAAAAGTTTTGGGAAGATTGTGAAGTATGCAGTTGGGAATAATTGATCTTTCCTTATGTAATATACAGCCAGAACACAAGCTTTTAAACATAGCATGTGTCACTAAAATCTCTCTCTTTTAATCTGATTTCAATCTGTATTACTTTCTTTGAATTCTAAAAATCATCCAGTCTAAGATGTATGAAAAAATGTATATATGATCCGGTAGTCACTCCAGATGAAATTGCTAGCTGTTAATAACAAACATGCATCATTTATAGCCAGGTAGTTCAAAGGCAATCATCTTTCAAAGATTAGTCTTGAAATGCTCAATATGAAGCTAAAAAGCAAAGTGATCAAACCCACTTTTGCACATAATCAGTTTTTATTCTTGGAATGTATATGGAAACATTGAGAAACCAACTGATATTACAAATCAGAGCTTCTGAAATGCTTTTAGGTATATGCTGGTCAGTGGGTCAGGCAGTCCAAAATAATTTTAGTGCAGTTTAGTGACACTCTTTCCAGGGAGTGAAAAAAAAAATTGAAACCCTTATTGCCTGAGATAAGTGGTATCAGTGTTGCACACATCTGCAATGCATGTTTGGTCCTGGGTCTAAAACTGATAGTTACATAGTCTGGAAGATTATAAAAATACTAAAACTGTGGCTAACTGTGGCTATACTTTCAACATGTCAGTTTACAGAAACACTGAAGTCATACACCTTACCCATGTGGAACTAAAATTGGGACTGCATAAAGAGTTAGAAAAAGCAATTGTTTACATTCTCAAATAAGGAATTGAATAACCATTTGAAAATGAAGGGGAAAAATCTAATCTCCAGTCAATGTTATACCCATGTGATTCCATTTACTTCAATAACCTTACACTTATTTTGCATGAGACTAGACTCAGGCCTGATAAATATTTATGTAACCCTGGGCACAACACAACACGCGCCCTCACCTGAAGAGTGGGATCCTGAGGTACCTGGTAGCCAGTAGCCCTGCCCAGCCGCCCTGGGAAACTGCTGCAGTTCCCCTGAGTGGAGAGCCTCCCCTTACAATCAAGCACCCTCTAGCTACAAGATTTAACTATTTACAACATAACAAATAACTATTAAATAAACACATTGATATACCAACTAATAAACCCTCAAGAAATTATTTACACAGTCTCTCACTTGCACACGGTGTACGGGGGTCCCGTGTGCACTGCCCCGGCGGGGTGTCTCAGGGTGCGGAACTGTCTGTATCCCTGCACGTGCTCTGTGGACGCTCCCTGGTGCTGGTGTCCGTCTCCATGCTCCTGGGGTCTCTGGGCATCAGGCAGCTCCTCCTCTGCAGTCCCTGCAAGACAGCCTTCCCCTGCCTTTCACCCCCTTCCCCGGCTCAGCAGGGAGCAGTGTCTGAGCTGTAGGCTGTAGCAACTATGTCCTGCCTCACAGCCTGGCAAACATAGCCCCTCCCTGGGCTTTTCCTGCCCCTGGAGCCCCTCGCCCCTCACGGAAAACAAGGCAGACTCCGGCAGTCCCAGCTCTGTTGTGCTCACCCAGCCGTTCACCACGCTGCAGGCAGGTCTTTCCTGGCTTGGAGTCTCCACACAATCAGCCCCTCTCTGATCCTGCCTCCGCAGGCTCCTGGGCTGGAGCACTCCTAGCGGCTCTGCAAGGAACCGCTGTGCTGAGACTGTCTCCAGTCTCCCTGTTCCTCTGCCCCACTCTCTCTCTCTTGTTCCCTCTCATGGGAAAACTGCTCCCCCCTTTTATCCAAGCCTCTCAGCCAATCCCAGCCCAAAGCCCTTCCCGGGCTTTTGCTAACAGCTCTCGTTCAAAACTTTGCTGGGTTTATGTCACTCCTCCCACTTTCAACAGGGCTGCCTCCAAAACAGCTTCACTAGTTCTCAGACCCTACAGTGTCCCCGCTGGGACAAACTCTGTCTCTCTGTCTGGCAGCCCTTCCCATTCTTTCAGGTAGGTCCATTTTTTAAATGCTGCTACATTTAAAACAGTTTAATTTTGGTTTACCTCTTAAGTTCTGTTAGGGTAACATTCTCCTCTGTGCAACATGAGCCTGTGACCTATGTGAGTCCTCAAAATAAGATTTAAGTGGCACTTAAGTAGTGCATAGGGCTTATGTTATTCCCTAGCAGAACTAGATTTCAGCCTCACTGACCTATTGTCCTGGCTTATAGTAGAACCTGGCTTATCTAAAATTTACAAAACAACACACTTTACAACTACCATAAAACCAATAGATGGTCCTTCCTTACTTCTCAACAAAGGTGTGTAATGAAGCCTTTGAGTGCTATCACATCATTAGGATACAGAATACCAGTATTTATTGACACGCAATGAGTTGTGATTATATTTAAATTTGAATTTCACTTGACAAAATACCATGCATGCACAGTATACTTTGCAATGCATTTTCCTGACATTTATATTGTTGGCTTTTTATTTACAAATTTCAGTTACCCACAGTGGTTTCCCACTGATTATAACAAATAAATGACGTTCTATATTTGAAAACCTTTCTTTTTTGCTTTTAAAGTGCTAGGATTTGTTTTGCCATGAATGTGCAACTTCCATTTGTAGGGATCAGAGCTTGTGTGATCATGACAAAAGTATCATTTTGATTTTTAACACAGAGGCCCTTAGTCAGCTTAGTAGGGCTTGTCTGTATGCTGATTTAGTTTCAGGGTTGAAGTCAGTGGCTCTGTTCTGATCTCAGTTAAGATGCTGTACATCTGGAATAACTTCACTGGATATAGTGGAGTTACTCTGGATATACACAAGCATGACTTCAAGAAGAGAACATTCTGAGTTAACTCACACAAAGACATGAGTTTTACTAGCTTTCTTATCCCAGAAGATGTCTAATGTCCCTAGGGGAGAGATCCACCATAGGACTTAGATGCCTGAATACTATCTACTTCTACAGTAGGAATTTAAATTCAAGATCATATCTTGAAAACCCTTACTTAAATAACCAGACACCTAGCCAGAGTTTGAATTGGAGGTGGGGGGATCAGGGGGCTAAGGTCCCCCATAAGAGACCTGAGCTCCCCCATAATAGCCCCCTAGATGATAGCTCCTCCCCCCGGCAGCCAGGCCGAAACTACTGTTTAGTGTGGGGGGGAGTGGCCCCTCCCCTTCATTGCTGCTGGGTGCTTTTTGCTGCAACTACCTGGAACCCACACCTGGTCTGCCCTGTGGCTTATCTCCACTGCCACCGCCTCCAAACCCCACAAGAGTCAAAGTATAATTCAAATCCTGCACCTAACTAATGCTTAAGCCTTGCCAGTATCCACAAACTAGCCATTTCCTGGTGCACCTGAGCTGCAGGGATTAATCTATTAAGACATCCCATTATATATGCACTGGGTTGGGCCCTGGACAGAATATTATAAGAAGAGAGGTTGCTTAGCCAGTAGCCTGATGATTGGACAATTTACCCAGCATGTGGTTGACCAAGGTTTAGTTCTCAAAGAGAGCATCTACATGTGCACTTTACTGTGGAGCTGACTAATTAGCTTCACAGTAAAGTGTCAGTCTACAAGTGTGCTGGTATTAGGCCACAGTAAATTAATTAACTCCACAGTAATTTACTCCACTGAAACACATGTGTAGATGGTGACAGGGGCCGGCTAGGGCATGATAATGATAAAATGTGGCGGCTGCCTACTGCCTAGCCCCGGACTTTATCACCCTCATGTCCCAGCTAGCTCCTCTGCTGCCCAGTGTGATCACCCAGAGCCCAAGGCTGATCCCCAGGTCTGCCAGGCCAGAACTGCTCTGATCTGACTCAAACTGCTGTGGTCCTGGGCACATATGTAAATGCTGTACCCAGGAGCAGGTTTCTCTGGTGTGAACTGCACCAGAATTAATGTCACTTTAATAGCACATGTAGATGCATTCAAAGTGTCCTAACTCTCGAGCTATCAACTACTTGTGGTGATGTAGAGAGGGAACACCTACTCTTTTTGTTGAAGTTGTTCCACTTTACATACCATAATTAAATATTCCTTGGCCAGAGACAGCATGACTGTAGTATAATGATTGGGCACTCCCCTTGGGAAGGGGGAACATATTCTGTTCTCTGCACCTAGGACTATTTCTATATTGTACATTGTGATCATTAGAGAGAATACAGAAATAATCCTTGGAGCAGGGACCAGATCAAGGGACTTTCCATCACTGGGCCTTACCCAGGCCTGGGTGATATGTATCTAAGGGGCTATCTCGTCCTTTATGCTTCTTTGTGAACCCTAAGGTCTGCTTGACACCTTCCTGCAAGTACCATCTATGTGCCAAGTAAAAACATGTGGGAAGTTGTTTTTGGTAATCACTCTTCATCTCATGAACTCCCTCACCTCCTTCGCGAGGCCAATCAAAGCCTGAGGCTGGACCTCTTCCAGAAGTGATATAAGACCTTTTTATTTGGGCATGCTTTTAGCGGACAGGGTTAAGTTTGGGGGTATTGTGTGGGCAGTTTATTTCTTTATGTACTATCTTCTTTTAATATTTTATCTGCTTTTATAATTTATCTTGTTTTTAATTATAAATTAATCTGAGCCTATTGGAAAGGCAGTATATACTTTTCATAGATTTCAAACACATTAAGAAGGGACATCGTGAGATCATCAGTCCAGCCCTGTGCCCAAGGGGCAGGAAATCAGTTGGGGTCAAGTCACCCCAGCAAGATAAGCATCCAAGCATTTCTTAAAGGTATCCAGAGTAGGTGCTTGTACCACTCCTAGGGAGAGTCTAGTCTAGACTCTGGAGACTCGGATGGTAAATAAGTTTTTCCTTATGTCCAGTCTAAAATGGTCTTCCAGCAATTTGTGACTGTCGCAGAGCTTTCAGGTGCTCTGCAACTGAGACCAGAAACAGCTCAGGAGAGACCCCTAGTGGCGGGAAGGGGGAAGCGCAGCTGCTAGTCACCAGGACTGCGCAGGTGCTGGTTGCCCTAGCAACCAGGGAAACCTAGAGCCAGGAAGGGGCAGAGCTTAGCCCTTCTTAAGCTCAGGCAGAAGGCCAGGAGGGCAGTTCCCCTCCAGCAGCTGAGGGAGGAGGAACTCAGCCAAAACAAAGGGGAGAACTCTGACAGTTGGAACATCCCCTGGTCCCTGCTGGGGGTTGATGCACTCTTTCTCTTTCTTTCTCTTTGGTAAGGAGAGATTTCTATTTTTGACCAGAATGGTCTAGCTCTTATGTTGTAGCCTGGGGGACCTTTGCATTTTGCGTTTTCTGTTTTACCAGAGGACTGGGTGAGGCTATAAGGGGTTGGAGGAGGCCTCATAGGAGCTCCACAATAGTGTGGGATCTCCTGGCACCGGAGGGGGCGCAGTTTTGTTTGGGGGGTGCACTGGCCCAGCCCAGAGCTGGGGGGGCAGCGAAGAGCCCTGATGAGGAGGCAGTAAGGAGCCTCTGAGCTAGGGGGCAGTGAAGAGCCCCAACGAGGGGGCAGTAAAGAACCTCTGAGCTGGGGGGGGCAGTGAGGAGCCCCGGAGTTAGGAGGGGTGATGAGGAGCCCTGAGAGCAAACGAAGGGCCGAGCCATAATAACACGGCCCAAGTTAGATCGTACCAGCACCATCTGCGAGTCTTGGGCTGCGGTGTCGGGGAGGAAAAGGAGCTGCAGACAACGCCCCCTGTCATCAGGGCGCATAAAAATGGGCAGCCTCCCGCTGATTCTAATCATTTATTAATCACAAGTAGGATCAAGGCATGGCAGGAGAGTAAGCAGGCGGTTGGTCCATTGCAGGAGGGTGGAGCCTCACGGCCAGAGGGGCTCCGAAAGTAGGACTCCTGCTACAGTGACCATCAGACCTTGTCTTCCCTTGGGGTGCCCTGGTGAACAGACATTCTTCCAGTTCCTGGTGCACTCACCTTATATCAGGGGTGGGCAATTATTTTGGGCAGAGGGCCGCTTACTGAGTTTTGGCAAGCCATCGAGGGCCGCATGACAGGCAGCCCAGGGCAGATAAATATTAATTTAAAAAAATTTTTAGGGGCCTTGCAGGCCAGATAGAATGGCCTGGCAGGCCACATCCAGCCCTTGGGCCTCATTTTGCCCACCCCTGCCTTATATACTTATAGGCTGCCAACAAGTTACCCCTGAGCCTTTGCTTCTCCAGACTGAAGTGTCCCATGCCTCTCAGCCTCTTCTCATAAGCACTGGTCTCTTGACCTCTAATCATGCATGTGGCTCTCATATAATAAATGTATGAATGAATGGTGAGTGTCCTAATCACTATGCTACAGGCACATTCCCTCTTACTGTTTCTTTCTAATCCAATAAATCTTGAATTCTTTTCTGTATAGCTTCTTTAAAATGGTATAGGTTCAACACGAGGGTATAAATTACACCCTACTTCAGACTCCCCTGTAGGTAGGACACTCTCCATGGAGAGAGATGTAGGTTTGAATTCTTTCAGGCCAAGGAGAGGACTGAACTCTGATCTCTCAATTCCTGTGTGAATGCTCTAACCACTCAGGTAGTAATTCCCAAGCATTTTTGGGTTGCATACTCCTTTTTAAGTCTATTATACTGCTGTCTACCGCATGATTCTGTACCATAAATTATAAAAAGGAACACTTTATGTCATTATAACCTCTCCAGCAACCCCAAAATTTTACAGTTGTTCTTCAGATTGTCATCATTGTCGTGAAGTCACTGCTGCCTACCTTTTAGTACAGAGTTTCTGAAATGGGTCTGCATGTCACTGGGGGTAGGCTGCTAACTTCTAGAAGATGCAAAAGAGGAAGGAAGAGGAAAGAAAGAGTGAGGAACAACGTACATGGAAGAAAGAAAGAAAAACAATGTCCTCCCCAGTTCTTTCACAGAGCTAGTCTGAAGGGAGGATTCCAAGCAATGGATCCCAACAGAGCACAAGTGGCTGATCCCCTGAAAAGGGCATGGTGGTAATATTGTGACAGACTTTGGTTTTGGTATAAATTTTATGATTTAAATGTGTTCATATTGTTATAATGTTGTGTGCCTTAGTTTTCCTGACTAGCCTTGTATACAGAGAAAGAAGGCTGATAGGGTTTTTACTAGGATTCAGAACTGCCTATTTACTGAAGGAGATGAGAGGCATCTCCAGCAATACATAATTGAATAGCCTCATTGACAGTTCAGGTGGGCTTGACAAACAACATCCTTTGAGAAATAACACACCATTACTGCAGGTGTCAAGGGGAGCAGAGATAAGCATCAGTCAATGGACCATCAACCTGAAAAGCAGAGTGTCTTCATGAATGTTGGAGAAGGTCTGAAAAGAGAACAGCCAAGCTACTTCTGGGTGCTCAAGGCTGTGTGGGCTTGATTGAGGACAGAGAAATTGGTCATCACTTTGGACAGGGCAAAATATTCTTACTTGGCGTTTTTTGTGCCAATACATGCTTTCATTATAGAGGTGCTGTCTGCTTTGCTACTTGTGACTTTGAGCTACACTTCTACTAATTTTGAAGAGGTAAAGCCTCCCTCTCTCAGGAGGTGAACTGGAAGGTAGCTCTCTGAGGAAGGGCCAAAGATAACCAAGGAGGGTAAAAGTGAAAAATGTCAGAATCTCTGTGTCAGAGGGAGCCAGGGCTTACCCCACTCTAGAAGTCACCTTGAGCTGGCTTCAGAAGGTACTCAGAGAGATTAGACAGGGCCAAGGGTGGTCACATAACGGGAGGTGATTGGGGAGAGTGGATGGACATTTCATCTCCTCCTGCATTCTGCAACTTCTCTGCACAGGGAAGGCCATGAGCAGTGTTGGCACAAGATGTAGAAGCAGCAGCTAGAGACTCACTACTGCATAAGATGTTGCCTCCTTTTTTCTGTGGTGTTTAAATGCGCACTCAGCATTCATGTTGGTGGCAAAAAAACCAAGGTGACATCTTCCCTGCAGCAGTGAACTTCCAACCACTGGTCCTGCACTGTGAGCTGCCATTTCCCAGGGTGCAGAGCTAGGAAGTTATGGGTCTGGTCACAGGTCCCAAGGAAGTGTTCTGCTTGTTGGAGATTGTAACAAGGGACCCATACCCCTGCTACTAGACGGAAACAGGAGCGGGGTTACAATAGACAGAATGGAGAAGGGCAGCTTATAGGGAAAGAGCCTGCATGGTGCAGACACCTTGTAAGTAAGGGAGTAAGCTAGGGTAGCAAGGGCAAACAACTGGAAAGGGCCACAGGGCTCAGCCTGCAGTCCAGTGGCAGGTAGTGCTGCTGATTGATGAGTAGCAGTGCTTGTGTCGTGCTACCCAAAAGGGAGGGGGAAGTCCATATAGGTCAGAGACTGGGGCTAGAGCCTTAGACTGGCCCAGACCCTACAAGAGGAAGGAGCTCTGTTGGCCCCCTTGGAGAACAAAGTGGGTTTTGTGTTATATAGCTGTCTTTCTTTAGATCTATGTGTTAACCGGAGGACCAGTAATGGCTATGAAAAAGGTTTAAAGGCTATGCCTCAGAGTGCCATGGGGGTGCCCTGTGCTTTGAGCCCTGTGCAGGGCAGAGGCAGAGAGGAGCCAAGGCTGAGGGCTTCATAGACAGAAAAAGGGCCAAGGCCAGCAAAACTGAGGCTTGAACAAACAGATTAGTGCCTGAGTGGCAAAGTATGCAAATGAGGCTGGGGGACCCACAAAATCAGTGACTATGTGACCTGTGTGAGGTATGGGCATAGCTATGGGGGTGGCTGGAGGCCACGATCAATGCCCCTAAGGTGAGTCATTGCCTGAGGACCTGGATAGGGCCACTGGGGCCCAATCAGATTGGCCCCATGTGAATCCAGGAGCACACCCTGAGACTCCAGGAATTTGGTGGCAGGGGAGTAGTAGCAGGGTTAATTGCTCCCAAAGCCATGGCGATTAACTGTACTACTGCTGCCAAATTTCTAGAGCTGTGGGGAGCCTGACAGTGTAGATGACATGGCTCTGCATGCCAGATTGTGAGAGCACAGTTGCTTCGTGGCTGGATCCAGCACGTAGGGTAACACAGGTGCATGTGGTTGTGTTGTTGTTGGATCAGGTGTATGGAGTTGTCAGATAACAGCCACAGATCTGCTCAGAGAGGGCCATGAGCAGTGGTGGCACATGATGTAGAAGCAGCAGTTGGAGACTCATTACTGCAGGGGGAGATGTCACCCCCCTCATCCTATGCTGGATCAGGCCTGCAGACCAGCCCAATGTCACTCATCCTGTCCACAGGGCCAAAGAAGTTGAGTGCCACTGCTTTAGCTCTCTGTTCAGCATGTTGGTTTTGTATTGCCATTCTGTAATTCTCTCCATGCAATGTATAGGGAACCAATGAACCTAACACAGGATTCCAAATTCCACCCCAGGGACACTGACAAGTGCGAGGTGCTGCACCTGGGGAGGAAGAACCAGCACCATACCTACAGGCTGGGGAACTCCCTTCTCGTCAGTACAGAGGCAGAAAAGGATCTTGGAGTCATTATTGATGCTGAGATGAATATGGGCTGGCAGTGTGGGGATGCAGACAGGAAGGCCAACCGCACCTTGTCGTGCATCCACAGATGCATCTCAAGCAGGACCAAGGAGGTGATCCTCCCCCTCTATGCGGCACTGGTCAGGCTGCAGCTGGAGTACTGTGTCCAGTTCTGGGCACCACACTTCAAGAGGGATGTGGACAACATGAAGATGGTCCAGAGCAGGGCCATTCGCATGATCGGGGGCAGTAGGGCAGGCCCTACGAGGAGAGGCTACGGGACCTGAACATGTTCAGCCTCCACAAAAGAAGGCTGAGGGGGGATCTAGTGGCCTGTTACAAACTAGTCAGAGGGCACCAGCAGTCCCTGTTCCCCCCAGCACTACCAGGAGTGACTAGAAATAACAGTCACAAGCTGGCAGAGGGTAGATTCAGGCTGGACATCAGGAGGCGCTACTTCACTGGCAGGGCAGCTAGGATCTGGAACCAACTTCCAAGAGAAGTAGTGCTGGCTCCTACCCTGGGGGACTTTAAGAGGAAGCTGGATGAATACCTGGCTGGGATCGTTCAACCCCGGTACTCTTTCCTGCCATGGCAGGGGGTCAGACTTGATGATCTGCTCAGGTCTCTTCTGACCCTACCAACTATGAAACTATGACAAGGCACATAAAATTTAGCCTGTGCATTTCCTAATTTTAAGGCAACCATGCTCTTTATTTGATCTATCCCTCAACACAAAGCAAGAGCATACAAGGAAAAAATACAAAACTCTTTCTATATACCAGTTTTACTTAAGCTTGCTCAACCATTCACGTGGGTGTAATTGAAAGCCTTTATATACACTCCTACAAGAGGCTTATCAGCAGATCCTATATTCAGGTGATCTTGAAGCTCCCAATTATTCTTTCCTGAGCCTTGAACATTTCATTGTGAACAAACTGTGCTGAAGGTCTGGATAAGGAGAGCTTTAAATGCTTTCAAGGAGAGAATGATCCCTATAGAGATTAACTGTAAATATATTAATACAAACAGAATGAAAAAATGACCCACAGGTGCTGCCATCTTGAAAAATTTTAATGAGAAATCTAAAAGGCTGAGGTTTGATGTTTTCATTTGGTTAAGAGGAAGTGTGCGTATGTGTAAATGCACAGTAGTTTAAGTTCCCTACCTTCTTATTTTCCATCACTGAAGTAGTCTTTTCTTAGGTCCTGATCTTTTAATTTGATCTGCAATTTGATTTCCATGGACTCTGCCTCATCACAAATGTCTCCTTTCACAGAACTAACTCCCACTGCCAGAATGTGAATCCTTTGGGAAAATATTTTGGAAAGTATTTTTTGAGTGTGTTTTTTGAGCATGAGGTGAGTGAAGGGGAGTGAAGCCCTAAACAGAAACAGAAAATCCTTTTCTAGTAATAAAAAAAAAAAAAGCCCTTGCAGCCTGTTTTTAGTAGCTCTTTAGCCAAAATAGCTGGGAAATCAAAGTTGAAATTTGGCATGGAAATAGCTGTCACTGCATTTGATTGGACCAATTTGTGAGGATTAGGTAACTACATGCAGAGAATGATTTTCAAGAGTTTTTGCCAAGCTTAATAAAAGAGTTGGGCTAAGGAAGGCTGCAGTATCATACATAGGTAATATTACTAGAAAGCAGAAAATACACTCAGTTCTCAATTACATTGTGTTTTACTTATTTTGGTAGCATAAAAAAACCCTTGAAATAAGTGGAAATAGCTCAAGAAGTGCTTTGAATTGGTAAGGTTAATTTTTAACAAATCATGGAAATTCCAAAAGACTGCCAAAGTAGCGTCACTATTTTTTAAATAGAAGAAGCAATGACCCACAAAACTATAAATTGCTATCCCCACTGACATCTGTCTGAGGTAATGAAATGGGTTACTTCAGGATTCTGTCAACCAAGAATTGGAATTGCCTGGATGAACAATCATGGTCTAACAAAATATTTTTTAATGCAGCCAAATACAAAGGAATACATCTGAGAACCAAGAACAAAGGTTATGTCTGGGAAAGTGCCTTAGAAAACAGTATGTCAGAGATTGCCTCAGGGACCCTTGAAACTAATAAGTCAACATTTGTTCTAGAATACTGTGTCCTGTTCTGGTGTCTGCAAATATTGGAAATATTGGAGCAAGTTCAAAGAAGGGCCATAAGAATGACCCATGGGCTAGAAAATAAGTCTCTGATATGAGGTTTAAGGAGCTTAGTCTATTCAGTTTACCCAAGAAAAGGTTAAAAGGGGACTAGATCAGTGTGTATAAGTATTAAAAAGGAAAAGAGATCTAATAGTGGGTAGTGCGAAAGAATGGGAGTGTTTTAAGGTTGCCAACAAAGGCATAAAAAATTGAATAGCTGGAAGTTGAATTTATAGATGTTCAGTCTTTAAACAAGATGAAATTTCCTAGCTAACAGGTTGACTAAATGGTGGAAATTTATTTGAGATGACAGTAGACTCTTGGAGTCTTTCAAACCAAATTAAAGAGTTTTTAAAAAATATATGATTTAGTCCAGCTGCTTGGCCCAGTTGTATGGTCCGTGTGTGTGCAGTGTCAGGTTGGATGGTCATGGAGGGACTTCTGGAGAAACATCATTTCCTGCATTGCCCCAAACAGGTTGGTAATACTTGCACCTTAAGACATTTCTCCCAAAACCAGATTGGCACGGATATTTATTTTCTCTGCCTTTCTCTGGCTTGACACCCCTGCTGGCATCTTCTGAGTATAATCAGTCTGAAAGTCCCTGGCTGCTGCTCCAATGACTGGTCTGCCCATCGTAGTGGGGCAGAGAGGCTGGCACTCTGGGGCTGCTCCCCCATCTCCCTTTGCATTTCCGCTCATGGTTAGGCAATGGCTACCTCCAGAAACCTTGTACACTTCAGGACCTGAATGGTCAAAGGGTAAGACTGACAAAGAAAGGAAAGTGACATTTTTTGACAAGTAGAGTGAAAAACTTGCATGTTGAAGGCTTACCAATAATAAATCCACAAACACTATTGGGAAAATGTAAAAGCTCACCTTATACTTGGGGATAAATTGGTGAAAAATGTAGTCGTCAGACTCCATTGGTGAAAAATGGAGGCATCAGGCTTTTTACATTGCTATTATGAGAAAAATACTAGAATCAGGCCCCAGTCAGAGGGGCGGTATGAGTGAGGCTCAGAACAGAGCAGTGTGTGAGAGGCCTGACAGAGGCCTAAGTTTGGTCCAGCTTTAGGCTGGGAGAGTAATAATATTCTGGATGCCATCTGCAAGGCATGGGCCACAGTGTAGGGATGGTACAAAGCCATAGATTGCGCTCCCTGTCATCGAGAAATTATAATGGGCAGCCTCCCATTTAGAACACCAGTTTATTAAACCAGCAATTCGTGGCAGATAAGGCTGGATGGACTGCCTTACTTAGACAGACCTGTTCTCAGGGCCTCTTCAGAGCCCTGTTACTGTGCTGCCACTTGCTCCAAGGACCAAACCAAAATTGTCCTGGGATTATTCCAGCCTAAGAAACTAAAGGAAAAAATGTAAGTACCAAATTCTCTAAAAGTGAAGTGTAATGTCTAAAGCTGCCTTTTGGATGAAATTCAGAATCTGTATTATAAATATAATTACTTGAATGTATTACAGAGTCTGAATTAAATAAGATGTGGCAAGTCAAAATTCAGAAAATAAAACCCCTATAGAAAAGTAAGTGAAAAACCTTCTTTTAAGCATGTTTTGATAATGGCTATAGCCAATGTCACATTGTTGACTAGGATTTAATTATATCTGTCCCCCAGCAGTGCATTTGCTTGCAAGAACATTTTGATTAACTAGCATTGTACTGTTGTGTACGCATGTGAAAGGCATTTGTTTCATACTTGCAGACAACAATGTCTGTGCACATGTCGCCGTTTGGTGAGGTGGGTAGGGGGGAGTTCAGAGCAAAAGAGAGAGGACTGTTGCTGTCAGTCTTGGAGCGCTGAATTCAGGATACGTGTCCATCCAGTAATTCTGCAGGAGTCTAGGCAGTCTAGGCACAGTAGGATTTTATAATTGTACAGCTTAATTGTTCCTAGTTATTATGAAAGACTCTTTGTTTCTGCCATTTGTCTTTCAGGCTCACCCACGCTCTCTATTATTTCCCCAGTTACGTATCCCCCACTTGTCCCCTACTAATTTTCCCAGCCTCCTGTTTGCCACTTCACTGTATTCAGTCATTCATGCTACAGTTTTTAATTTCCCTGTAACTCTGTTGTTCAGTTGTTTTCTGTCTCAGTAATCCTTAGCCTGCTTCCTTGCTCCTATTTGAGGCCCCACTCTTATTCAAAGACTGCCCATGCTGATTTTATTTAATTCAATATACTTAAGGGCGAGGTTTTTCACAGAAAAAAAAAATCCACTTTTCATAAAGAAAACTGGCAAATCTTACAGGGTAATATTACATTTCATAAATAGATTTTAATCACCTGAATTTCCATTCATTTTGTAGCTTTTTGGAACACATAATAGCCCGGTTAGTGTCAGGTGAAGAACTGTTCTGGGCCAGGCCTCATCCTGGGTTTGCCTGTAAAAATACTGTTGGAAAGAGACTACTATTGAACAAGAAGCAGTTTCAGCTTCTCAAATGCAGCTTTTAACATACTCTTATCACTGTGAGAGTTATTCACTGCCACATCCCTCAAGTTTTTCTAAATATGTGAGCAATAAACCAAAAAAAAATTGCAGAAATTTCATGTCAACAAGTCCAGTTTATATTTCACTAGGTATGTGAGGCTAGTGAGAATAATATAACCCTCAGTTAAAAATAAATTATAATTCCCTCAGATTATGTATATACACCTTGGTAAATCCACATAACATTATGAAACTAGACTGAGGGACGTTAGGTAACTGGGAACACATACAAGTGGAACTTTTAGCACTACAGGACTCAATGGATTGAAAGAGGAATGGAAGGTAATAGCTAAAAGAGCAGGGGCAGATCTAGATGCAAACTTGTTGCTCTAGTAAACTCAAGCAGATTGTTTTGTCCAACTGTGCACTGCTGGCACTATTGGATAAGTAGGAGCAGCCTTACATGCAAAATACTGTGTATGTAGTATGAATTTTTGCATATTAGTTATTATGCTTAAATAATAATAGTATCGAATTGATAAACCCCTGTCTTTTATAAACAAATAATTCCATTTTGTGCTTGTTTCCTGCTTGACATGAGTAAATGAACTTTGTATGCCCTGTGTATGTGAGTGTCTGTGTGAGAGGGTAAATGGTGAAAGAATGGTAACTATTTGCATGAAAACAGAAGAAGATTTAACTGATTGTGTAAGCAACAAGGCACCAATGTATGAGTTACTAGACAATAAATTATTTAAGCTAATTAATGGACGGCTGAAGAATTTGTTTGTGATCAAGTGCAAAGAAGATAGTGAGAAGAAAGAATTTTGCATAACCTGCCATTTGAACTACACAATGCTTCAAGGCAGAGATCAAGACTGAAATACCAACTCTAAGATACCGACTTTACTGGAATGACCTCACGTTGAGATAACCAGAAGATAAATAAGAAACAACCTCTAATTAAAAACTGAGCATGGAAAAACTCCAGTGTTGAACAAAGACTTGAAATCCCTATTAAAGTGAGATGCAGACAAGCCATGATGGGAAATCCAATCTTTGCAACCTTCTGGAGCACAGGCACATCTGTTCTTCCCCCGCTCCCATCATCCTCAATGAGCCTGGATTGACTATTCAGTGCTGACATTGAGTAACTTCTACTGGTAACTATAACATCTTACTGGAGTGGTTTTGTCTGTATGTCTGTCTATGTCTATTTGTATGTATGCTTGTGTATGTCTGTTTGTATGTGTGGAAAAGACTTACCTGAAGAGACGGGGAGGCAGCGGAACTCCGCACCAGGAGCCAATTGCAGCAAAAGTGAAACCATGGTGGCTGGAGCCACCGTGGGAAAAGATCAAAAGAAAAAGAAACAGTGAATCCAGGAGGAGCTGGGAACGGCTCCCACATCTACCTGGGCATGCTTTATAAGAGTGTGTTGGAGCTGATTGGTCAGCCAGACGTCCAGAGCTGGGATAAAAGAACGGGTGGAAGAGAAGCCCAGCGGACCGGGAGTGGAGTCCCCAAGTGGCTCAGAGGGGCCAGAGCACTTGAGTGGTCCCAGCGAGGGGACCTGGTGAGTACCCTGGAAAGGGGTACCAGCGGGAGTGCAGGGCCAGAGAGAGCCCAAGGACTTACAGGGTCAGCGTGGACTGAGGAAGGAGGCAGGGATGACTGGAGTATAGCAGGATCCGGACGCAGTTGACGGACGGCAGGTACCACACCCAGGGAAGAGTTGACGCACTGGGGGATGGAATGGTGCTGAGGCCAGATGCCGTGTTGGCAGAGAGAAGGGGAGCCATAGGAGACGCTTGGCATAGAAGCATCACCACTAGCCTGTGGCCAAAGACCACAAAAGAACAAGCACCAAGAAGGTTCAGAACATTAACCTTGATGACACAGGTGACAACATCATGGCTGGTGTTAGATGGGGTGTAGGGGAGGTGGAGCCCCATGAAGAAGGAACAACAGGAACGACCAAAGGAAGGCACCAGGGGAGGTGGGACCAAACATTGGTCTCCCAATACAAACATATCCATCATCAAAAATGTGGCAGGCAAGGCCCCTGGGGAACCAACCCAAAGTCACCCCAATAACCAGGCTGTTCTGCAGAAGGAGCCATGGTGAGGTTTGAGAAGAACCCACATGCAGATGCTCAGGGAAAGACAGGAGAGATTACAGTATGACCGGTGTGTCCAAGCTTATGTAATTGCTTCATGTAATCAGTAAATGTGGCATGGTTGCCTTATCCCCCTTTATAAGGTGTCACTCTTCATTTGAGCAATTGGCAATTTAAAGTAACGTGTACTTTATAGACTAGGGAAAATATTAATGTGTGCTAGTGGCTGGGAATACTTGTGGTTAGACAAAAGCCTTGTGCACTATATTGATTCAAAAGGTTGGGAAGGGTCAGCATTATCACAGTAGTTTAGATAAATGATGCTGATCCCTTAACACTGCATTTGCTTAGCAGCATGTCAAAAGCCCTGTTGTGTGTGTTCCTGTTTTAGCACCTATTATGTTTTGATTAAGGTTCGCTGGGATATTTAGTTTTAATGGAATCTGAGGAATTACAAATGGCTTGACAAATCACATTTTAATATGATGAAGTAAACAGGGAATGAAAAAAACATCCTCCTATCATCTTAGAGTATTATAGGGAAGTTGTAAATAATAAAAAAAAAAATCAGTGGCCAATTCACACTTCATTAGCTGCCTAACAACCTGTAACCAGTTAATTATACATCCTTAAAATACATGTACAAGAGAAATGATTCAGAAATAAGTTTTTGTAATAGGGGAAAGGGGTGAGGCTAGCATAGAAATACTGATCAAATCAGGTGAGATTTAACCTCTTAAATGCTGCACAAGATGGAAAGAATATGCTGTACCTTACAGCAAAGTAATTGTCTACTAATTGCACAATGCATTCATCACTGGCATCCTCATCTTATTTATGGCAATGGTCTTTTTTCCTTGTCACCTTACTGAAGCTACATAATCCTTTTTCCTTAATTTTCTTATCTAAATTATGTCTACATACTTCACTTGGTTGATGAAGATCAATTAGTTATTCTGATAAAATACTCTGAAGACAATAAAAGTGTTAAGTCACACTCCTATTTCTGAATATTTAGGACACAACTACTCCTTTTAGGAAATTCACATCCTAGAGGCCTGAGGAATTTTTTTTCCATTCTGTGGAACTATTTCATGACTGTGCTTAGGATTATCAAATGCGTATGCGTGTATTTTCCCCCAATAATGTATTTTACACTTTCATGCTGCTCTACCTGACTGACCAAGTCATAACCAACTTTCTTATCTTTGTTCTTATCAGGTTGTTTTTCAGTTCATACAATGCATAATGTATGGGCAAAGAGAAAATGTAACAGCCAGTACATTAGCAGGAGGTTAGGAATGTGAACTCGTGTCTTCCCAGTAGTATTTCATGTATCAGCAACTTTTCCCAAGAACTTGTAACCTATATCAAATCGGGGTAGGTTCTGAGCTATTTTGGTTTGCGGCTGTACTAGTATACCAGATATTGAAAAATGTATTTTCTGTGCACTAAAACCCAGCTTGCAATTGTATAGACATGGCTTAAAAGATTTCCTGACGGTGCCAACTGGGAGAGCTGTGTCTTGCTCTGAGTACAAGGTAGTTTAAGGAGTAAGCTAGCTTGTGGAGGAGATAGATAGGTGTCTGTAAAGAGCAAGAGGATACAAGACAAATGGTAGGTTCCTTGATTTCTTTCTTTGGGTAGCAGGCTATTTAATAGCTTGATGTAAATTGCCAGATTTTGGATTATTTGTATTTTCTGCCTAGCTTGAAGCAAACAAATATTTTTATATATAAATTAGGGCCTCTAAGTAAATAAATAGGGCCCTATAAAATAGGGCCTCTAAGTAAATGGAGAAGTATTGTTTTGTTTTGACAGGTATTTTATTTTCATGTTAGCATTTGCTATCAAGAGCGTGTGCATTAGCAATGCACCATTATTTGGCATCCTTCAGGTTATAAAAGTGAATTGCTTTTCATAAATGCCAGAAGGGGCTTTACACTAGGAAAATTGCTGATGGCAAAGAAAAATGTGTTAATATCCTTCATTCTGTAGTCAGCTACTTTGATATACATAGGTTCTCCTAGGCATGTGTAGCTTCTGCAACCTTAAGGGTATATAACTATTACTTTTGATTTTTTTTTTAATTGTATATTGACATATGTGTCTTCTGGAGACTGCTACACATGCTCAATTCTACAGAAAAACATCCTTTTTCTTTGTGCTTTCTTGTCATCCTTTTTGTATGTGCTTTCTTATTACAGCTATACACGTGTAGGTGTTTTTCTGTTTTCTTTTTTTAGTTAGCTAAAATTTAAAAAAAGATATGACACATGCAAATGTTATTTTGTATTTTAAACGAGCCCTAAAATATAAAGAACCTACCCAAATGAAAATCAATTTCAGCTGGCTTCTACACAAACTGGTTTCGGTCTGGTGAAAGTGTTTGCATTTATTCACTTGTGTACATTAGAAGTAATATATACAGGAACACTGCGCTGTTTAGTCTGTCAGTAGTCATATAGAAGATTTCAGGCAGGAGAATCAATGCTGCTAAGGAACAATGTGTGATCAGAAAGCATATGGTGGGATCTTGCTTGATCTGAAAGTATCTTTCTCTTATATGCAGGCCCTGATGTTTATTTTTATAATTCATGTCACATACAGGCCTTCATTTTTCTGCAAGTATTTGAATAGCATGCTGAAACTCATTTTCCGGTAGGAATATGAATAGAGGCTGTAAATGGGTACAATGAGGACACCATTAAGGATGTATAGTAAGAAACATCATGTGCAGAATGGGTATATCTGTGCATCAGTGAAGTGGTCTAAACTGAGGTCTTTATCTCTGTACACATTACTTAATTTCTTCTACTAGATGGAGTAATTTAAAACTTTCATAGCAGATAACAACTCATTCATGTAAAACTGATTTTTTTTTTTCTCCTTGCAACTTCTCATCACATCTTATATTGTGCTTTATATACACTCTCTATCTTAAGCCTATACTGGAATTATACATGTCGCTAATTTTCTAGAGAACCTTAACAAGTTACTATTAAAAGATATAGTAAGAGTTCAGTGTAATCTTCAGCATTGATAACTTAAAGTATCATGGGCTTTGAAAGGGAGTTCTTTTGTACATCATTATGAAGTCCTAATTTATATCTGAGGCATGGTACTTGTAATTTTCTTTTAATTAATCTGCATAACTAAAACCCAATTCTAATACCCATAAATTCATTACTACTTCTTCTGATTTTATACACTTGAGTGCTGGATAGCAATCAAGGACTGGCCTAAAGAATTGCTGAAGAAAACAAAAAAATTATCTAGATACAATTGGACAACTATGTGTAATCTTACAATGACAGTCCTTGAGTTTCCTAAGGATACCGTTTCATAGGTTAATCTAGTATGCCTTCCCTAAAAGATGAAATTGTGTGTGTTTTTATACAGAGTATAATTCAGTCTCTTTATATATAAAGGTTTTATGGAACAAACTTGATCATGGGCCATGGTATATTAAATGTCATACCTATTTATGAAAGGTGTTGAACTTACAGTTAGAACTAATGTGGCACAAGTTGCTATGGAGAGCAATGTTGTATAGCTACATAATGAATATAATTTTTATACAACCCCAGTAGTATGGCAAGCACCTTGAGAGAATATCCAATTAAATGTAGTGGTTAAGATCATGTTCTGGAAATGGCTTGTGTTAATTTGAGTGCAGCGATTAGCAGTAGTAATATATTTTTGTAAGAAAAAGGAACATGGAGAAAGGCCTGAGTGGATGTAAATTAGTGAGTGAAGTAGCAAGGGAAGAAAGAAAACTGTTAAATTATTAAACAGTGTTCTTATTCAAACAGTGCACCCGTTCCTAACTCATTGTGACCAAGACAAAATTGCTTTGATTGATAGTGTGTGGTTTTTGTGGGTGTGTCTACACAAGCTATTAATGTGCTGTCAGCTTACTGTACAGTAAAATACTGTGCGGTAAGCTTTCCCTGGGAGTGTGTATATACATGTGTCTGTCAGGAGCAAATCTGCTCCCAACAGGAGAAGTTCAGTGCAGGGCTACTCCTGCCCTGCCCTGCCCTGCCCTGCCCTGCTCTCCTATACTGGGGTCAGGCTGGTCTCTAGGTGAGAAGAGGGACCTGTCCCCCATCCAGGGCAGCTGCCTCCCAGCTCTGAGCCCCAATCAGCAGATCAGGGTACAGGGCTGGGAAACTGTCCCCACTCCCAGAAGCTGTTTCCCAGACCCATGCCCCAGCTGCTGAGGGAGGGGACAGTTTTCCAGCCCTGTACCCTGATCTGCTGAGGGCACAGGGCTGGGAGGTAGCTGCCCAGGGGAGGGAACAGTTCCCCACCTGCTGCTGCCTAGGCTGACTGGGAGCAATTTGCTACCGATCAGCTTCTACATGTGAGCTACTGCACAGTAGCTACTGCGCGGTTAATTAATTTACTGTGCAGTAAATGCTATACATGTGTAGAGATGGTAACACTTCACTGAGCAGTTTAGTCTACTGCACAGTACAATATCTTGTGTAGACACACCCTGTATTTCCTTTTTAAAGCCCAAAGAGTCTATTTTGATCATCTCATTCTAGGGTGTCAAAAATACAGCTCTCAGTCTGGATCCACGCTATTGATATGTGTCATCCAGTCTGCAGACTTTTTCTCTGACACTGGTTGTGATGGGGGACCATCCTGTGGCAGAAGCCAAGTGCCCAAGATAGAGCTGCAGTGCTGGAGTCTCAGAGGAAAAGCCTGGCATTATGGTTTGTTCTTGTAGCAGCAGATAAGTACCTGAGATGTTTGGCTTCTTCCTGAGGCCCTGATGGGGCTCCAGCACTGCTGTTCTTGCTCTGGCACTTGACTGCTATTGCAAGAAGAAGCCGTGATGCTGCTGTGGGTTACTAAGCTGTGGTTCTCACCTGCTTGATTGCCAAGCATCCAGGCAAGAGCAGCAGTGCTGGAGCCCCTGCAACACTGTGGGAAGAAGCCACGCACTACGTCTGTGCAAAGCTTTGGATCGCGATTCGGATTTGGAGATGATTCGGGAGATTCAGAGGCTGAATCTACAAATCTGAATTGAATCGCTAGAAGCTATAGGCTTTCCGAATCGACTCAGAAAAGATTCGATGATTCAGAGATTGGGCCATAGGGTATAATGGGGAATCAACGAAATATCTATAACTTTGTTGTTTTTTGGCTGACTCAGATGAAACTTCCAGGGATGGTAGCCTCTGCTGAGGGCACAAAGACTGCCAAGTTTCAAGATGAAAGGTGCAGAGGTTTCTGGGAGTTTTCACCCTGCTGTGACTTAACACACACGTGATGAGTTTTGCTGTCAGGATTTGAGGTGCAGTTTCCCAGAAACCCATGCACCTATCATCTCCAAACTTGGCAGGCTGCATGCCCTCAGCAGAGGCTACCATCCCTGGAATTTTCATCTAAATCAGCCAAAAAACAACAAAGTTGCAGCTATTTCATTGATTCCCCATTATACCCTATGGCCAAATTTCCGAATCTTTTCTGAATCTTTTCCAAATCGAATTAGCCGAATCTGAATCAGCCAAATCCAAATCCGAATCAAGTAGTTGCCTATTCGCACAGGTCTACCAGGCACCATGCTTGTTTACATGGTGGCAGCCAAGCACCAGGGATGCTGGATGTTTTCCTGCTGGGTCCTGGGCTGAATGGAGCAGGTGCTGCGTGCACTGGATCTGGGAAGGGGGAGGCTGTGGGTTTAATCCAGCTTGCTTTATTCTTTCAAAAAGTACCAACCCTCAGGAGAACATTTCAAAATTATTTCAAATGAACTAAGCCACCTTCTTGCAGTTCTTCTTCAGGTACTTCAGTTCAGGAGAGAAGAGGGATATTTCAGATACACCCTGTCATTTTCTTGAGGCATGCAGCTTCCTGTTCAGCTTATCCTTCTGAAGCACCTAATCATTTCCTTTGAAAATGCAACTACTGAACAAAAAGGAGGTGATGCTTCACTCTATATAAAAAGCATAGTGGTTAGAATACTTGTCCAGGAAATAGACATGCAAAGCTCTAGAACTCTGGTTTGAGAGATGATACCTTTTATTAGACCAACTATGAAATCACAAAAAAAAAAATCTTTTTGTGCAAGCTTTTGGGTGCACACACCCTTTATCAAGCTCTGGGAAAATTAAAGATGGTAAAAAGTAGAAAATAGGTAGAAAATAAATCAGGAAGTGGCATTGAATCTGCATCTCCCATCCCTCACCTGGACTGGGTTCAAACCCATATCTCATGCTTCCCAGAACAGTAATTTGCAATCAGGGTGATACAGAGGCACACACTACCCTTCTTGTTGAAGGTGTTACACAATGCTTAAATAAATATAAGGTTCAAGGGGCTAGACTAGAAGCATGAAAGAGGGAAAGTGTATTCTGTGACCTGGTGGTTAAGGCAGTGTTTCCCAAACTTCTGATACCTGGGGCACATTTTTTTATGCCCAGATTAAAACTGGTGGCACACTTTACCCTTATTCCTGAAAAAATAGGGGCTGGGTGGGGGGACCATAATGTATAATGTAATTCTGGGCCCCTTTTATATCTAGTGAGGACTGGAGCTACAATGTAAGAAGTACTGTATTATTATGTGTTCCAGTAATTGGTCACTAAATTAAACTGGATAGTAAATTATTTTCATGCAAGTTGAGCAAAAAGGGCTTAGTTTCTCCAGATGACATGATGTATACAGTTTGCCTACGCAGTTTGTACTGGCAGATGAAAGTGAAATACTGAAACTTTCAGGAATTATTCAAGTAAAATCAGATTTACCGCAGTAACTGCAATGGTGAGAAATCCGGCAGGCAAAGTTCTTGTTAGTTTGACTCATCAGTGATGGAGTAATGTCTTTAGGAGTTGGACAATAATTTGTCCTAGTTGTCTTGCATTCTTAAATGGGTAAATAAAATACCTGTGAAATAATAAAGGCTATGTTAGGACTAGCATATAATATGTGGATCCAATGTACTGTTAGATGATACAAGAGCATTTTGTTTAGTTTGATGTTGTAGCAGAGCTATACAGGGAAACAGTCTGCCTCAAGGTGTATTTTATTTATAATTTTAATATCCCCAAGGAGAATACAGGGATTTAAGCACTGCTGTGGGTAAGGAGAGCACCTAGTTTAACTATATTTGGGCATCTCTGATATTAGATGGACAGTCCTTTAGTATTTAGGGTGTAAGGCATATCATAGGAACCCTAATCTCATGTTAAAATTAAGGGTCTCCATACTCCTGACACATTTCATCCTTGATGTTTTAGGCAAACTGCCTGCTAATAAACATGGTGTGTCAAGGGCATCTAGGGTTCTTTGCATTCTGTCACAGCAGAAATGAAAAAGCTAAAAAGATTTGCAGATTTGGTATGATGCACATCAGTGGACGTAGGTGACATCCCCATTATCACTACAGAGAAAATGTGATGTTTGCCAGACTGCCTCTCTTTGAGTCCTTACATTTTTTTTACCTTTACCTCACAGTTCTAAGGAACAATTTCTACTATTGCTGGCCTTGCTTTATGACACTTTTATATAAGATGCTAGATTTTGACTGAGTGCTTTGATTTTTGCTAAATTTTACATTTCATAACATGTCTGAGGATGACAGGAAGCTTAAAAAGGCAACTGTCAGGACAGTGCACATCAGATGTTTCAGGCTTCACTTTTCTAGGAAGCAGGTTTTCTGCCACTGGGCTATAACAGTATCAGATGTGTGGCTAATAATTAGTTGGTTGACATTTCTATACAAAACCCTGGAATGTAGCAAAATAAAACTATTAATCCTCAACAAACATTTTTTAGAAAAGTTGCATACTTAAAGCACTGAACAGGTTGTGGTGAAACAGGCAGTAAAACAACTCAAACTGGCAAGTCTGTCTACTGGTTGGATATGACTGCCTGTTGAGAGCATATATAGATCAGTGAAAGAACAATGTAGGAACTGCCAACGGAAGTTATGAAATCTCACCCCACACATGAGCAAAAAGTTGGAATAGACGTGTTCACTTTTAATGGTAGAAATTGTCTGGTTACAGTAAATTTCAATTTGGAGAACATTTGGGCAAGAACCGTATTCAGAAAACTGAAAGCACATTGTTTTTCAAGGCATGCATCACATATTTTTCTTGGACAATGGGTCACAGCATACTAGAACAGTATTTTAATGATTAAATATCAAGTGAAAAATTGAGCACAAGAAGTCTTTCCTGGACTAACCAAACAATAGCAAGAGGAAATAATTGGCAGTTAAGCCAAAGAGACTGATGGCAGAAGGAAAATAGCTAGAAGGGATATTAAATGGGCCACCCCAGAACACCCAGATAATTGTCCAGTATAAGCCCCGTTTGCCAAAAGGTGTAATCCAGTGGAGTGTCATGGAGGAATGGTGGGCTGTATACATTAAGAGGCTATCAAGTGAAGCAACTATGGAGCTCAGACTTCTGTTTGGAGCTGAGTATATTTGTCCTACCATCAAACTGACACAAAGCAGTGGTCCAAGCTACAGTGTGACACAGAACATTCATGAGGGAAAGTATGGGCTCATGACAGTGGTGGAGAAGAAACCAAAGGCAACTGCATAGTAGTGGCAGGCAGGGGCCAACAAGACCAAGATGTAGAGAACTTGGAGTACTGGCATCAGCTGATTTGATAAAACAAAAATGTTTGATAAGAGTCTAGAATACATACAAAGGAAAGTTGGAAGAACTGGGGATATGTAGTCTGGAGAAGACTGAGAGTATATGATCTTCAAATACAGAAAGGGTGGCTTTATAAAGAGGATGTCAATAAACTCTTCTGAGTCCACAGGGGATAGGATAAGAAATAAGTCTTAAATTATAAGGGTAGATATCTAGGTTGGATATTAAGAAAAACTTTTAACTCTGAGGGTGGTTAAGCTCTAGAATAGTTTACATAAAGAGGTTATGAAATCTCAGTCCTTGGAAGACTGTCAGAGCAGGTAATGAAACAACACTAAAGAACAATTTAGTGAAATCCTTTTAGATGGGGATACTCCATCCTCGAGCAGGCATTTGGATTAGAGGACCTGCTAAGGTCCCTTCCATTCCTAATATTCTATGACCCTAGAAACATTGGACAGTCAGAAGAAATGAGGTTCATAGCTGTATTGAGAACCAACAGCATTAATGGAGCTACAGAGTAGAAGCTCAATCCTTGCACACAGGAATTTGGGGACCTGAAGGATATTTCTACTATGAAGCCTATTGGGCCACAATAGGATGGCAGCAGAAGCTATATTCTTGTTGTGGACTATATATAAGTAGTCTCTTGTTGTGGACTATATACAAGTATATACAAGTATATACAAGTAGTCTCTGGCCTCAGCAAATACTTTTGCAACTTTCTGTTCCCTTTCCTTCTCCTCCACTGCCCCAAATCCTAAACATATTTAAAAGGAAAGCTGTAGGAACCTGGCAAGGCAATTGGAGGGAATAATATAACTTGTGGCAAGAGTTTGGAATAGGTCCCAGGAAGCTACTCTGTGTGAAATGACCAACTTCTGTATTGCACCTTTTGCTACCCTGTCACAGATTCAACAGAGACCTGTAAAACTAGTAGTCTAATCCGAGGTGTAACTGTGCAGTGCTCCACCCAGCATAGTGGTGCTACACAAAGCAGAATCTGCAACTCGGTGGAGAAAGTGATTGGGCCAGCAGCATGGCAGCTACTATTTTTGCAACCCTCTCCCTCCCCCTCTTAGTTACACTTCTGCTTCTAGTTCTGATTAGTGTCTGTCTGTGTCACTGCAGTAAGATTAATGAGCTGTGCCTGAAAACAGATATAGTAGATCATTGCCAGAAGCTGCAGGGTAGAAACTGGATGGAAATTCAGCTTAAAAGTCCTATTTCACTTTGGGGCCCCTAGGAATCAGATGCAAAATTTGGGACTGTCCCAGAAGATTCAAGACAACTGCTTTGAGTCTGTGTATTTGTATTTTCAGTGCTTCTTATATTTGCTGCCTCTTGGCAAATAGTTCCCTTAATATTCTGCTATAACACTTATACATACTGAATAAGAGCATCATTCACTTAATTGCATAGTACAGTGGATTTTAACCAGTGGTCTGCAAACCCCTCAGGTTCCTCTCTCCCCCGCTCCCCTCCCCCCAGGCTACTTTCGATCAATCAAAAGTATGTGACTACCTACACTTATAGTTCAAAGGGGTCAACAGGTCCATTCAGAATTTCCAAAATGGCCTGTATTTTCAAATTTCCTCCATTTGAATTTTTTTTAAGGGTCCACAAATGAAAAAGATTGAAAAACATTGGCATAGTGCAATGCTTATTCCTATGTGTGCTTACTGCTTACCTGACAACAAATACTGGTTAAGTAGGGTTCCCATATTTCCAGTTACAAAAAAGAGGGACACATGTTTAGGGGGAAAGAGGGTAATATCATTGCGCGGCGGGGGGGCATTGATATGGCCATGCCCTATCTCTGCCCCTCACTCCCAAGCCACAGCCCTCCCAGCCCTGCTGCTGTCTCTCATTCCTGACCCACAGTACCCTACCCTACCCCACAGACCACGCTGGTGTCCCTCACTCCCAACTTGCAACCTCCCCACCCCTGCTTATATCTCTCACTCCCAACTCGGAGGCCCCTGCTAATACCTGTGCCCTGCACTCCTGACCAACAATCCTGCGCCCACCCTGGTTCCTCTAACTCCTAAGCCACAGCCCCTCCACAACCATGGCGGTGCTCCTCACTCTTGACCCACAGCCTCTTGTTTCCCCCAGCCCTGCAGCACCTCCTGGCTGCCCTGCCCCTGTGAGCACAGGCACTGGCCCTGGTGCCTTCGGCCTGGTCACACAACTCCTTGCTGCACTCAAAGAGCCCCCTGCTGGAGGAGCAGATGCCTCCACCGCCCTGCTGTAGTCCCAGCTCCTGGACAGCTTCCCCTAGTGCAAGCAGGCAGTTGCCCCCCTCACACACTTATCTCCTTTCCACACACACGGACAGGGACAGTCCCCAAGCCCTGGCCCTCCAACACTCACCCCCCATAAACTTACCTGCT
The DNA here is from genome assembly GCF_001723895.1 of Crocodylus porosus. Taxonomy (NCBI): domain Eukaryota; kingdom Metazoa; phylum Chordata; order Crocodylia; family Crocodylidae; genus Crocodylus; species Crocodylus porosus. The sequence continues at coordinate 95,423,286 of NW_017728931.1, read as the reverse complement.
GCTGGGACTACTCGCACCACCCTGCCTGGCTGCATATCAGCTACAGGCATGTGCGTGCACAGACTCACATGATGTCCCCTATCTCCAATTGCCCTCACCCTACTCCCCCCAAGTCCCAAATAGCTCCTTACTAGGGCAAGCTGTGAAGCACCAGGAAAAACTTTGATTCAGAGCAGAGCAAAATCCTGGACATTTGTTGATATTTTAAAAAAACACCCTGATGGAGCTGGGAGGATCTTAAAAGAGGACCTATCCAGAAAAACCCAGACATATGGTAACTCTAGCTTAAGTGCATACACTGCTTAAGTATCTGGTACTTTTGTAAAATAGCTATATTCCAATATACTTCGCATAAAAGGCAAAGGAAAGCAGATGTCAAAGAGTTGCTATGAGCAGCTTTGAAAAAAACAGGAGCTAGTCAGTTTTGGGGTTGCTAATACCTGTAAACCAGGGGTGGGCAAAATTTGGCCCACAGGCTGGATTTGGCCTACCAGGCAATTCCATTGAGTGCACAGGGCCCCTCCATAAGCCCTCTGTAAGCCCTGGCCCTCGCTTCCCCTCAGAAAGCCAGCACATCCATGCAAGTGGTGCAGTTCTTGTTGCTAAACAACCACCCCCACAACCCCAGCCTGGCCTGATCTACCCCCACCCCAATCCGGGGGGCATTGGAGATGAGAAGCGTCTGCCTGGCAGAAGGTTTTGCCTGGCAACCCCTTGGCTGTTCCCAGCCTCCCTGCCTGAGAGAGTGGGAATTCAGGTGCAGGCCACACTAGGCCGGGGCCAGGCACTCTCAAAGGGGGAAAGCGGGCTGGGAGCATGGGGAGCCATGTGCTATGGGGCCAGGCTGGCCCCACATACTGCAGGAGTGTGGGGAGCTGTGCACTATGTGGCTGGGTGGGGCTGGCCCTGCTGGCTACCACCATGTGTGGCTGGGGACTTGGGCAGGAGTGCAGGGATCTGTGTGTTAGGGGGCCAGGTGGGGCTGTTGCAGTGAAAATTCAGGTCTGTGTAAGTAGGTCACCATGTGAACTCCAGATTCCATAGATTTCATAGACTTCATAGACATTAGGGCTGGAAGGGACCTCGGGAGATCATCAAGTCCAGCCCCCTGCCCAAAGGGCAGGAAGTCAGC
>NW_017728931.1:95377964-95422143 GCF_001723895.1 Crocodylus porosus | reverse complement strand
GCCAGCGGGCTTAGTTTAAAGCCCGGTGGAGCAGGTCAGCCAGCCTGGCTGAGAAGAGCCTCCTCCCCAGGGGAGAGAGGTGGAGGCCATCTCAGATAACCGTACCTTGTTAAGAATGATGTAAGAATGAACTGAGAAGGGTGTTTGGTGCAGATTTAGAGATGTGTGCAGAGCATGGGTAAGAGCAGTGTGCACAGCTAGTATAAAGGGTGTGTGCGTGTGTGTGTGCATCTGGGGTTTGCCTGAGGTGTGACTGAGAGAAGGAAAGAAGTTGGGATGCTTGTTGGCAGGAAGGATAGAGCCACGGAGAGGCTGAGTGACTGATCAACTGTGTGAACTGCAGAGGTTCCTGGTGCTGGGCCCAGTTGCCAGGTCCTAGGGGCCTTACCCTGAGAGATCCTCTCTCTGCCACCAGAGCAGTAAGGGTTGGCTCCCTGAGCTCTTCCCTTTGGGTGTGCCTATTGCACTCCCTGAGTTCTTCCCTTCTGGGTTGTTGGGGTTCTTCTTCTTGGCGTGTGTCCAATGAACATCAGAAGCCACTACCTGAGGTGCAGTCGTCTCTACCCCGACGACCAGAGCCGAACTGAATAAAGTTCCCCTGTTCCTTATAATAAAGTTTTGTCCTCTTATTGTCATTGTTGTAATTAGATGTTGTTGGGTAAGGATTTGTATAGCACTGGTATTAAGATAAGTATAGGCAATATAGGATTTGATAGTGACTGTTAGGACTAAGTGGGTTCCTGTGTAGTTGTATGGCATATGATACTTACCTGTTCTTGTTAGTTTTATAATAAACTGTTGATTTGGGCCAATAACATCTTGATGTGAGTCCTAATTAATCAAATCATAACTAATTACCAGGTGAACTGGGTGGTGATATATACGTCCTAGTCCATTTATTAACTATCTTGGGGCCAAAGACCACCTCCTCATTTGCTGCTGGACTGTAGGGGGAAACCACCCATTGAGCAACCGTAATTAATTAGGCACTAATTAAGTCCATACGCAACATGGCTGGCCCCACATGCTGCCACGGCATGCAGTTGGGGACCCTGGCAGGAGTGCAGGAGCTGCACACTATGGGGCCTGCTGGGGCTGGTTGCACATCCGGCCACCACATGTGGCTGGGGACTCAGGTGGGAGCACTACTGGGCCGTGTGGGATGGCCCTGCATGCTGCCACCACCTGGGCTGGGGACTGAGGTGGGAGTGCAGGGAGCTGCGTGTTATGGGGCCAGGTGGCCCATATGCCGCTCCAGGGCCTTGCACATTCTGGCAACTCGGAGGACCGCCCCTACCCCTGCACCCACACCTACACCGTCCCACACACGCGACCCAGCACCACAACCCCAAACACACCCACAGCCCCCCCACACACTCACACCCCCCATAACTCCCCACACACCAATACCTTTCCACAGCCTCTACACGCCCACCTCCCCACCACACCCACACACATACCCACATCCTCCCATATACCCCCAACCCAACCACATACTCCCCTCCCCACCAACACCCCTCCATACCTATCCCCCCAATACACACACTCCTAAACAACACCCCCAGATACATCTCCTTACACCCCCCCACAATATACAAGAGTAGGACTGTATTTTGAGCTATTATGCAATTACCTCTAGATATGCTATCCAAATATACATAAACCAGGACAAAAATATTTTTCAAATAAAATTAAAATAAGTTATATTAGATACTTGATTTTTTTTCCTTTTAGTATATGATTTGGTTTTTTTTCCCAGTTTCAAGATGTCTCACCCCAAAAGGGGCAAGGGGAGGGACTTCCAGTGGCAAAGATCAGGGGTTAGGAGTGGGACTTCTGATCCCAAGATGGCTACCAGGGGCAGGGCACCTGTCAAGGGGCGGGACTACCCTTGCAGCCCTCAATAGCTTGGCAAAACTCATTAAGCATCTCTCCAGCTGAAATAATTGCCTGGCCCTACTGTAAACAGTGCTCATTAAATAAACAATTCTGTTCAGACAGGTTTTAGCAGCTCTGAAACTGACTAGCTCCTAAAAGCGTTTCAGAGCTGCTATTAGAAACCTAGGAGCTAGTGGGAGCTACTCAGTTTCCGGGTTATTAACACTGCAACACTGACAGTGCTTTGTTCTTAATGGGCATGTCTACATGTGCCATTAATACGCCTGAATTTTTTTTGCAGAATACACTCACCAGCGTCAGGAGCAAATTGTGCCCAACAGGAGCAGCCCAGTCCAGGGCTACTTTTGTCCTGCTCTGACCCACTGGAGCAGACAGGGGGGACTCCAGGCTGCCCCAGCTGTCAGGCTCTAGCTGTTCTGGCTCTGAGGGCAGCCTTGATCTGCGCAGCATGGGTGGGGGAGCTGCCAGCAGTGGAAAGACTGGGGCTGCCCCAGCTCAGCAAGCAGCTGCCTGCCAGCCTCATGCAGGACGGGACCCATCCCAATCTCCACATGGCTAGGAGGCAGCATCCTGCCAAGCTGGGACAACTCTCCCCGCCCCTTGCTGCTTGGGCTGACTGGGAGCAATTTGCTCCCGGTCAGCATCTACACATGCACTTTGGGGCATTAGTGTAATGCGCTGATTTCTAGTATCTTTATCTACAGGTACTAAAAACCAGTGCATTAATCTATTGTATAGTAATTTCTCCACATGTGCAGACAGTGATGTTTTACTGTGCATTAGATTAGTCTGATGTGCAGTAAAGCAGCTCAGGTAGACGCACCCAATGAGCACTGTTTAAATAACTGCATACTGTACTCTGAGTAAGTGCATAGCCCTTTTTTGAGTCCTGAGGCACTTAAATAGAATGCATGGTAAAATGCCAGTCTAATTTTGGGAAGATGGAGTCCTTTCATGTTATTACCCAGTATGTGGTACGTGAAATGAAAGCTTCCATTCTATTAAAACCAAGAGCTTAAAACTTGGTTTCCGTATAAGATTTCATTTATTTAAGAACTGCTGGAAGTTCTAAAGGGAAGTGAGGTATGGGGAGGATCAGTACCTCCTACAGTGACTGTTCACTGAAGTAGAGTAGGAACTAGGCACTCCATCTTCTTTTGCTTAGTTTTTCCTTGTTCTCAGAGAACACTAGCTGACCTGTGAACTGCCCTCAGCTTGTCTTGTTCATGTAATATACACTATGCCCAGTTTAATCTGGATGAGATTTCAGGGGACTGAGGTTCTATTCCTGGACACCTGTTTGGTGTCTCTAGGCAAAATGCTTACCTCTCAAAATGGACCTTCCCCTTAGAGGGCAACGTTAAATACTGGGCAAAAGAAGGAAAAACAGTTTGACTTCTTTCTAAGAATTTGGAGCCTGACTTATAGTCCTTAGGTGTATTCACTTTACTTGTGCAAAGAATAAGGGCCAGAGTCAAATAGAATTCTCCTGTTCTGTTTTTTTAAATGGTGCTTCATCCTATGCTATGTTCTGTTTTCATTGGGGAGAGAAGAGAGAATGTTACCACAAGCTTTTAGGAAGAGTTATAACGTATTACACATGCTGGGGATTTTTTATCCTATGTAATTCTTATACCATTTTACTGTTCTGGTGAAAACTGCAAATGATTCTTGGCATTTTCAGGCGTGAGGCACCCTTGGGAAGTACCAGATTTTAGTTTTCACTTGTTATACTCAGAATGTCTCTCGGGGCTTTACCTGGAGAAACACAGGAGATGCCAAAGGAAGTTCCTCCAAACTATACTGATTAATCTACCAGGCAGTATTAACAAGAGCAACTACGTACAGCAGAGAACACACAAGCATACTTGCTACTGGGTGGGGAGCAGCACCGTTCCTAGACTCCTGGTGGCCCTGGGCAAACTTTTAGTATCTGGTCCCCCTTAACCAGAAATAATGATAGTAAGTTAAAAAATTACCATTTTCAGGGCCCCTTTCTGCCATGTCCTGGGTGGCTGCCCAGTTCAACCATGCGTGTCCGGCCCTGGTGGGGGGGTGTCAGGGCCCTCAGATGTCCTCATGGTTTGAGGGAAGTTCTGGACTCTCACACCTCTGCCTTTGTGCAGGGAGAAGGGGTTATAGAGCTCAGGACAAACTTGGGGTACATTCCCTTTCATTTCTTTGACATAAGGAGCTTCTGGCCACTTCAGCAGGGAGAATAAATTGAGTCGTGGCCTGTGACCTTTGTACTTCCCTAGGATTGGGTGCCACCCCCAGCCTCCGTGTCTCAGCTTTCTTAGAACTGCCCCTCATGATCTGCTTCTTGCTTGCTAATGACAGCTACTCCTCGCTTACTGTTGTAGTTATGCCCTTGAAAAATGTGACTTCAAGCAAAACAGTGTTAAGTGAATCCAATTACACCACAGCAGTTACCTACTAGCAGGCGGTGGCCCAAGTCATAACTGAACACTGCGCAACTTTAAATGAGTACGTTCTCTAATAGATCAGTGACATAATAACAAAACGTTAACACATTAAGCAAGTACCTGTGCTGCGACTCAGATGGCCCTGCCTCTGGAAGACAGCAGTGACACCCCAGGGTGAGGGGCAGTGAAGACGCTCCCCCCCCACCGGGAAATAGCAGAGCAGCTCTTGGCCGCCAAGCCCTCAGACAACCCCTGTGCAGCCAGGATGTCGCAGCCGCTGCAGCTTCCCAACCCAGTCTCAGGCTCTATCCCATGGCCCCTTCCCACTTGCACTGCCCGGCGCCTGTTATTGCCGGTCCTGAACTGAATGCACCCTATGGTACATTAATGCACACAGAGGTGGCCAGTTTACCGCAGCTGCTGCTAGGAAGGCTAAAAAAATAAAATGTTAATTCGTTTACAGGAAAACCATCATTTTATGTCATCGTTTATTCTTTTAATTCAAAGCAAGCGTCTCGTCCTCAGGAACAGAGTCCAGCGAAATGACGGCAGGCTTCTATAGTATTAACAGATTAGGAAAAGTAACTGTAAGCTAACGCTGCTGCTGCTGAACACCCCTGAGGCAGGTGATCGCCGCCGCGCGCACCGCCCCTCCCCCCGCGCGGCCCCTCCCCTGTCCTGCCCGCACGGCGCTGAGCTGCCCCGGGGCTGAGACTGCCGCGCAGGTCACGTGATTTCCGCCCCCCCGGCGCACGCAGCAAGAAGGTCGCGGTAGGTGCGTGCCGGGCTGCCCGGAGCCGCGGTAGCGCCAGACGGGCGGGGAGGGCCGAGAGCAACGGAAGCCGGGAGGGATCCGAACACATGCGCGGAGGGGAGGCGGGGTAGGGGTGGTGTGAGGGAGCCGCGAGGGGCTGGGCTTAACGCTTGCGTTGGGGGAGGGGCATGGGGTGGGCCCGCCCCGCCGGTCTGCAGCCGCGCTGCTTCTTGGGTGCGGGATTCCGCCACCCCGGCGTGGCAGCATTGAGGGCCCGGCTGGAAGCCGGGCTTAGCGCTAGGGCTGTCGCTTGTGACCGCAGGGGTGACGTCACGAGGCTTCTCCCATTGGGCAAAGCGTGACGTCACAAACTCCTCTCCCTACGGGTCTGCGCTGCTAGCTGTCGCAGCGGCCCCCCCCCGAGCGCGGCTCTGCGCTACCCGGCTGGGCCCCCCCCCCCCCCCCCCCCTCGGGAGTCCTGCCCCTGCAGCTCCCCGCTCGGTCCCGGCTGGGGACTTGGCTGGGCCCCCCTTGTGGGGGCTCCTCCTTCCTAGGAATGGACCAGTTTACAGGCCCTGTTCCTGGATGCTAGGCTTTTCCCTTCCCTGCCTTTCTCTTCTTCCACGGATCCAGAGCACTTTATTGTAGGCAGGGCCCTACCTAGACTCCTGGCAAGCTTTTAAATTGTTCTTTCTGGCTCCCCTTTGCCAGAGAGAAAATGCAACAACAACAAAAAATCATTGTTTCATGTTTATGCCCCTTTTATGTTTGGACCCCTGGCAGCGTTTGCTCATGCCTGTGTCTGGTCCTGATTGTAAGGCTGGGATAAGCAACCCCTGGCACAGGAAGGCATTTTGCTTGGCACTCATACCTGGGGAAAGGGGCTGTGCTGCCACAACAAGGATTGGGCCCTTCTCAGCTCCACCCCGCCCACTGAGCTGTCTGCCCTTGGCATGCTGGCATCTTGCAAGTCAAGTTTGCAGGCATTTTTCTGCCCCAAAATGTTAATGTTCCCTGGTGTAGGGGGTTAGTTTAAATCCTGGGACTGAAACTTTTTTTTCTCCTCGTGGTAGCATATAACAACCTGCTGGGTCCCTGCAGGTGGGTGCCAGGGCCTGGCCAGCAACACTTCTATGCTACCCAGCTCCCTCACAATATGGCATGGGCAAAGCAGGGTGCCACCACAGCTGACTGGCTCCAGGCTGGATTCAATGGCTATGCAAGCTGGGTCTGGCCTGAAGGCAGTAGGTTGCCAGCCCCTGGTTTAAATAACTTCCTAGAGCACTGTTTCTCAACCAAGGTGCCACAGCACAGTGGGAAGCCTTGAGATATTTTCAAGGGTGCTAGGGGTATATGTAGTATTTGCATCGTTAGGTGTGCAAACACGGTTTATATATTCAACCTGAAATTTTCTTTAGATGTTTGCTTTGTCCTTAGGCCTCTGTTCTAGGAGGTGTCACATGTGTGAATTGGATGATGTCCTTTTCTCCTCTTATTATTAGAAGTTTAAAATAGTTAGTATTGCATAATAGGGCAGTATCTGTGTACTGGAGAGGGATATCCTTAAATGAATAGCAGTTGTCAGAGGCCTGTTGACAATAGACCTAACCAAACGTACAGCAGCTGAGGCATAAGTGATTTTTAATTTGTAGGTTCCTCTGCAGTAAGTCTTAAGAATGTAACTGTCTAGTTAGAATATAAAAATAGCAATTAGACTCTCAGTTAAAGAAGGTTGCAAAGTAAGAAAAAAGGCCTCACTGAGGTGTCAGACATTAGAATTAGCTTTGCTGCTATAATCTGCGGTCACATCACTGCATTCATAAATTTTTAAACAATGCAGCTACCATGATGATGAGATTTTTTTCGATCATGTTTTACTTAAAAATGATGTAACATTTTAAAGGTTTAGTTATTGAAAGAAATCTATGATGTTCTTTTAGAGCAATAAATTACACACAGTTTATGAAAGTAATAACCTGATCTTTCAGCATGGTATATACTGAGAACTGAGGAAGAGTTTTAAATTATTAAATTTGGTGTGCTTTTTATGGTAAGGCTAGTTTCTGGCACCTTTGTTCTTAGGAAAACTAGATTTTTGGTTTGGGGTATTTGTAAAGAGCCTGGTATTAGTGTGCAAAATAATTAAATTGTTTCTGAAATGTCTACATTTTCAAGTTTGCCTTTGGTGCAGCAATATATTTTAATCTTAAAAAGGTAATTTAATATGCAAAATGGACTGCATTGGATTATAATAAGACCCTTCTGGGCCTATTAAGCCTAGTGACAGTTCTAATTAGTGTCCAAAAACTATATTTCCTTACTAATTGATGTTATTTATAGAGCCTGTCCTGTCTCTCCCCTTCCTTTTCCCCTCTCACTACTTGAAAACTTGGCAAGAACTAATTAGTCTTCCTTTCTAAGCCATGCTTCCTTTCTACTGCACACCAATTTATCAGCATCTGAAACTTAGTTTTCTAAACTCCACAAGAATAAAATTAGTTGATGTTTCTTTGCACTAGATACATAGTGAAAATTACCAGTAGGTAGATTGGAAGAACAAAATGTTTCTGTTTAAGCTGTTTCATAGCTTTTTAATTCAGTTTTTATGGAATAAATATTTGTAGTTTTGTAGAAATTAAATTGAAAAAAGTGTGTACATGTATCAAAACTATATACAAATAAATATTTAAGTTTTTTTTTCAAGGCTTGAAAGATTCTGTATACCTAATTGAAGAAACATTACAGTGGAAGTACTTAGAATGCTTGAAAAAATTGCTGTATATTATTAATAGGTGTGTGTTTACACAAAAACATTGTACAATATTTTGCCAAATGCACCAAAAAGGATAAACTACTTTTAACTGGTATGTTACTGATCTATTACATTTATTCCTGGCTATGACAGAGTGATACTAATTCATCTTATGAATTGAATAATGTCTTTTGTTAAGGGAATGTAGTGCTTATGGTCTTTCTGATGCATAGAACACATTAGAATTAGTTTACAAATAACAATTAATAGTGACTGTTCATTCTTGCCTTTTTAATGTGAGTGACAAGAGTCTTGGATTCTTTAATCTTCTCACTGTTTTTAGGTACCATTAATTTATAACTTGCATTTCCCAAATATTTATTTCTTTAGACTGTTAGGTTTGAGTGAAAAAATGCCTGTTTTTGAAGGTCAACAAATGTAACTGACAACACCTTCTTCTTGCCATGAATATTCAAAATCCATTAGTTGGCAGAGGGTTGCTACACAGTGGGTGCATCTACACAAGGTGCTAAATGCATGTTAGACACATTCTGCTGTGCATTGGCATATCAGGGCAAAAACTGTGCTAATGCACAGTAGAATGAGTGTACTGTACATTAGCATCACTTAAAAGGTATGCGCTGGAGCTACCCCACAGTAATGCTGGTTACTACGCATTGAGTTAGTATCTGTTATTGCAGGTACTTAACTTAATGCACTGTAACTACGGCACATTAATGCACCTGTAGACACATCCAGTTTACTGCATTTGCTGCTGGGAAGTCTTAAAAATAACTTCTAATGATCAGGAGTAAAATTTTAATTAGTTAAAATATAGGAAACTTTATAATTTCATGCTATTTTATATATTTTTAATTCAAAACAAGCAACAAGTCCTCAGAAACAGAGTTCAGTAAAATGAAAGTAGGTTTTTATAATATTAATACATTATTTGTGTATAGTAACTGTTCGTAAGATAATACTACTTTTCATGGTATAACAGAAATATGACACTTTGGCAGGATGTGGATAGACAAAACAGTTATACTGCTTTAGTATGGAGGTAGGACTCACTGTGATTCATCTGAATACAGCATAGCTATTATGGTCCATTCCTAACTGCAGTATTTGAAGTTAAAGTACAGCAATTTGTCTCCCGTTTCATTTGGGTTTAGCTTCACTTCGGCTTCAGAGTTGACATGAAACGTATGCCAACTAATGTCTGTTGTTGCCTTCAAGATCCTGTTAGGTTCTACTACAGTACGGATCAAATAAGCACACAGTAGCTATTCAATGAGTATAAACTTAGCTGATAGGATGAATAAGGCCTACGTTAGGACCAAGTGCAGGCATTATATTTCTCCTTGGAGAACTGCAGCTCTCCTGGTAGAAGTTACAAGTTACACATGTTCATTCAGTTTCACCCTGGGAAAACACCCACCCCAGGAGAAAGATTTTCCAGGAGTCAAACTGGAAGATTTACCAGTTTGTGGCTCTCCTGGTTAGGGAGGTGATGGGAGCAGTGGGGCAGTGCTTGCAGCCTCTTCCTCAGACTGGGGATTGTGCAGTTCAGGGATTGTGTTGGGGCAGTAATTGCCAACCTGGCAGGGCTGGTAATGAGGCCGGGGGAAGAGCTCCCAGCTCCTCTGGCTTCCCTTTACAGCTTCTGGCCACCAAGCTGTCTTTTTGAGGTCAGTTTGGGTGGGAAACAGGCTCAGGGAGGCTTTAACTGCCCCAAGCCCCAGATGGCCAGTACATATGCTGATTTAAAAGCTTGTGGTGCTGTGAAAACTCTCCTAGGGGCAGCAGCACAATGCTTCCCTAAACCAGTGCTGCCTAGTCTGGTGAACTCGCAGGGGGCTTTGCCCTGCTGCTCCACTCCTTCCAGACTGGGAAGGGAATGGAGTGGTGGGGAAAAGCTCCTTGCCCATTTCTCAGCCCTGGGTGTCCCTGATCTCAAGGAAGCACTGGGAATCTTTCCCTGTGCTTCATGATGCCCCCTCCCCATCTTCCTCTTTGCCCTGGGAATAGGTGGAGTGAAGCAGCCACTGCTCCCCCTGCTTTCCCTGGATTGGAATCATTTTTGTCTAGGGAACATGTGGGGGGCCTGGGAGAAGAGGTGGTTGCAGGCTGAACGCCTGTACTGCTTACTTTTCTGAAAACATTTCTAGTGGTGGAAATTTCTACTGCCAGAAGTGAATGCCTATTCTTGGTCTAGGTGATCAGATTGGCTAACAGCAGGGTTTATTGCAAATGTGAAGTGAATGTCTATTCTGTTCTTTTTATGCTTTAGAAGTGCTTACATCAAGCATGCATCATTGTCAACACAATCAATCACATTTGGTGCCATGCACCTTACGTTTTGCTGACTAATGAACTTAATTACAACATTGCTAGATAACATTAGTATCTCTTGTACCAGGTTTGGCTGAACCATCGTACATGCCTCCATCGTACATCCAGTATACCAGTTTGCACTGATTTCTGTCCATCTCAGGATGTTCTCGAATACATACCATATATTCTGATGCACTCTGTTGCCTTCCATAGAGATTTACATCTGCAGGTTTTTTAATTCTTACTGAGCCTGGCCTGGCATGCTCCAGAGTGGTAAGCCTCCCCCCCTCCATCTTCTGTTTGCTCCGTGTATATACCCTCCGAAGTGGTGTGATTCAATTCTGGGCATGAGCAGGTGTTCATGATTCCTTTTACTCTTGGAGAAATTCTTCGAGTATAACCTTTTGTAAAGTGTTGACAAATGTGAGGTGAGATAACACTCCAAATCATAGATGAAACTTTCCTAACATGGGCTCTTGGAAGAAGTTATTTTGGGTTCCATCTAATTTGTAAGTAACCTCCTTCCCCCCCCATCAGTATTCTTTTTGAAAAATAACTCAATAAACATTGTCAGCCTTTTAAAATTGTTCTATGCTATGTTCCTTTTATGCTACTTAGAGAAGACAGACTTGTTTTCAGATGCTCAAATATATACATTTTCCATAATGCTGGGATAATCCAGGAACTGTCCTTTTCTGTCCTGTATCCCTAAGATATTTTTTCTCTTATTGAAAATCTTTCTGGAAAATTCTGATCTGGAGACTCTAATGTTATGAAAAGACCATCATTCTTTTACTTTATGTGAAGGATATCGTTTCATGAATATTTATTTATTTTAATAAGATGTTACATTTTGATTATTGTTTGGATTCAGGCAGACAGAAAAACCTGCAACCCAGAGTGACAGGATTCTTGGAAAGTGCTTGGGGAGGTTCAGGCAAAGTTGGTGGGTTAATTTAAAACATGATTTAAAAGTCACAAAGTCTGTCACATTATTTAATGTAAATTTCATAAAGTGCAATGGTAGAATAACACATTCTAATTTCCACTATATTCAAGAGAGCTATACACTTTTTGTTTAGCCTGTGTGTGTGTGTGTGTGTGTGTGTGTGAGACATTAATTCTTCAGAATTTGCATCAAAAGCTCAATATTAGTTGAGTTACTATAACCGTTCATGCTTGCATGTATGTGCTTGGAATGCTCTACTCTGCTTAGAACAACACCCTTCAGCTTATAAAAAAGCCATCTTCTACCAATTTCTTCTACCATCATAATAGACAAAACATCTATTTGGAAAATGATGGTTTTCTATACTGGTGGATTTATGTCCTAGAATAGGGTTGTCTAGGGACAGCCGTGTAGGCCATGTCCAGCTCATGAGGGCTTAACATGCAGCCAGTGGGCTTCCACCCAGCCACTGTTTCCTATTCCTTCAGCTGCTGTGCCAGCCAGGGTCTTTGGGACAGGACAGCACAGCACAGCAGGAGGCCTGGTGAGCTTGTCTATGTGGAAGTACCAGTGGCAAGGCTCTGCTGCTCACACAGAGTAGCGGGGATTGTCTGCATGGTGTGGAAGTGGGTAGGTGGAGTTCACACTGCTCACGTGGCTGTGGTGGAGAGAGTGATTTCCTGCATGGTGGTAGTGGTGGGGGGTTTGAAGGGGGAGATCGCACTGCTCGCGGCAGTGGGGGATAGTTCTTGGGGGCCCACATTGCTCATACAGTAGTTGGAAGGTTGGGGGTGGGGGCTCATGCTTGCACAGCAGTTGGGGGAAGAATTATTCATGTGGTATTGGTGGCAGTAAGTTTTGGGGAATCATCTTTGCTTTGATGGCTGCGTGAGGGCATGCTTGGCAGCATCAGTGTGAGGACTTGTGCTGCTTTTCTCCTGGGAGAGCTGTATGTGGCAGGTGTCCCAGGGAGTCCGTGAAGCTCATGAGTCCACAACCTGTGCATCATGTGGCTCCCTGCCTCTTTGAAGATGGTGTGCCTTTTGATTGGACTTGTGGTTAAGAGTGAGATTAACTGGTCAATGAGGCTGTTCCAGTGCCAACTCAGAAGCTTTATTAGGATACACAGTAACAAAGACTTATTAGTACTAATAAAGACGATGCTTACACAGATAAAAATCTTTCTTTCGCTGTCACCCATTATGGCTTGTCCTTTGGCCTTGGTCAGTTATTTACTAACTATGGCCTGTAGCCTGACAAGGCTGCTTTGTGCTTTTCATCCTCAAGGCTGCCTTTGTGTCTGCAATTATTTAAACATTAGCAAAGGTATATTTATTGTAACAAAATAACTATTCATACATTTGGTCACCTTAGTTATTAATGTTTTAGGATGCAATTGTAATACAGAGTATTTAGGATACAGGCCCTTGGCTTGCTGTTCAGTCATATTTCTGCAGTTTTGACTTAAGTTCTTTGAAAATGGCCAAGCCTGACATCTTCATTTCCCCTGCATTTGATTATGCTTTGGATAGCATATGTTTGATTGAGTTAGTGTTGTTTGTCACTCATAGCTCATGCTGCATGGGCCTACTCATGGCTACAGATGGACAATACTGTCTTAGAAATACAAGCTTAACTTGTTGCAAGAGGTAATGGATTCTTCCAGATTTCAATCACAAGCTAACCCATTCAGTCTCTGAATGTGTGGGTATGGCAGATGTGCTCAAATGGGATACAGGGGTGCTAGTTTGGAAAAAAATATTCCTTTAGTGAATTGTATTTTTTGCTGTAATGAATCAGTGACAAGCAAAATTAGTGCTTCTTATCAAACTGATTATGACTGTGAAGGCTTTGTTGTGTTGTGTTTTGTTTTGTTTGTAGTGCTGGCTTGATAATAATAGAGTTTGTTCTGTGTGTTTGATTATGCAAACATAAGGTTGCATTCATTTTCCTTTTTCTTCTCCATATTGTTCTGAAGCTGCCATATAGAACTGATGGTTGGGATGTAGAGAAAATGGTGGTCGATTGGCTGCTGCTGCTTTTCCTTCTTCCTCCTTTTTCTCATGGCAAAAAGGCCATGGAGGAGGTGGACTGGCTCAGAACCAAGAGTTCATAGCTGATATCCTGGCCCCATTGAAGTTAATGGAATTTTTGCCACTGATACCAGAATTTTGTCTCATTTTTTTGCTGTTATTAATATAGTTACAAAATGTATGAAATGATTATTGAGCAAGGCTTCATAACTTAATCCTAGGAAGGAGGCATGTATTATGTTTTCTTTTTGTTTAGAAGACGTACCTGAGTTAGGGTCACTCCTGGTGAACCAGGGTTTAGCTCTCTTCTGTAATGTAACAGGTTTTAAGTTTCAGATTTTAGCAAATTCTATTTACAGAATTGGGATATCCTCCTTGTCTGTAGAGGGTAACTGCTATGGCTATTAGCCAATAGTATTGTTAATTAGAAGCAGTAGCATAACTGGGAGTAGATGAGGGGGGACAACTGTTTGGCATGGATTGAGAAGGGGTATCAAAATGGAGGCAGGGGAGTGCCAGAATGGATGTTGCTACCCTGGCAGTTACAGGCTCCAGCTGTATGAAGTAGGGGAAGGAGCGGTATAGAATGGTGTTATGGATTCATAGCTGTTAGGGTCGGAAGGGATCTCAGTAGGTCATTGAGTCCAACCCCTTGCCCTGGGCAGGAAAGAGTGCTGGGGTCAGACAACCCCAACTAGGTGCTTGTCCAGTCTCCTCTTGAAGACCCCCAAGGTAGGGGAGAGCACCACCTCCCTTGGAAGCTGATTCCAGATTCTGGCAACCCTTACTGTGAAGAAGTTCTTTCTAATGTCCAACCTAAGTCTGCTCTCCATCAATATGTGGTCATTGTTGCTAGTTACTCCAGGTGGTGTCCTAGTAAATAGAGCATCTTCTATTCCCTGCTGCCCTCCCCTGATGAATTTATAGGCAGCCACAAGCTCACCTCTCAGCCTTCTCTTGTGAAGGCTGAAAAGCTCTAGGTCCCTCAGTCTCTCCTTGTAGGGCCTGCCTCTGACCATACGAGTGGCCCTGCTCTGAAAACTCTCAAGATTCTCCGCATCCCTCTTCAAGTCTGGCACCCAAAACTGGATGCAGTACTCCTACTGTGGCCTGACCAGTGCCGCATAGAGGGGAAGCATCACCTCCCTGGACCTGTTCATCATGCATCACTAATACATGATAAAGTGCGGTTAGCCTTGTTGATCATTTTGTCACATTGACAACTTATGTTAACTATGACTCCAAGATCCCTTTCTGCTGCTGTGCTGCTGAGAAGGTCATTCCTGAGCCTGTAAGTGTGTTGATGGTTCTTTTTGCCCAAGTGCAGCACTTTGCACTTGTCTTTGTTGAACTGCATTCTATTTTGTTCTGCCCATTTTTCTAACCTGTCCAAATCTGCCTGGATCCATTCCCTACCCTCTGGTGTGTTAATTTTGCCCCATAATTTGGTATCATCTATGAACTGAACAGGGTATTCTCTAGGCCATTGTCCAAGTCACTGATAAAGACATTGAATAGCACCGGTTCAAGGACCAAGCCTTGCAGGACTCCACTGCCCAGATCTTTCCAGGCTGATATTGACCCATCCACCACCACTCTCTGGGTGTGACCCCTAAACCAATTTGCCACCCACCTGACTGTGTAATCATCTACATCACAGCTTGTTAGTTTATTTACGAAAACAGAATGTGATACCATATCAAAGGGCTTCTTAAAGTCTAGGTAGATGACATCTACCTTGACACCTGCATCTAAGCATTTTGGGACTTGGTCATAAAAAGAAACAAAGTAAGGCAGGGTCTACCTGGAGCAAACCCATGCTGATTTCCTTTTAGCATTATTTCCCCTGCTGAGCTCCCACAAATGTGATCCTTAATGATTTTTCCCAAGGATAGAGGTGAGACTATCTGGTCTATAGTTTCCCAGTTCCTCCTGCCTCCCCTTCTTGAAAATAGAGACCACATTGGCCTTTTTCCAGTCCTCTGGGACCTAACCGGAGCACCATGAGTGCTTGAACAGCTGTGCCAGCGGCTCTGCTATGACACTAGCCAATTCCTTCAGCACCCTTGGATGAAGTTCATCGGGGCTCACTGATTTGAACACATCCAGCCCCTCCAAGTACCCATTCACTAAGTCTGTGCTAACACTTGGTGGGTTGGTGTCTGTCCTGTGTCTATCTATGATCCAACTGGGAGATTTTGTCTTGGTTTGTGTCTAGGAATACAGATGCAAAGAACTCATTGAAGAGCTCAGCTTTGTCCCCCCTTACTATCACCAATTGTCCTAGTTAGTCCTTAGGGGTTCTGTGCTACTCTGTGCCTTCATTTTGCTCCCTACATACCTGAAGGAGGACTTTTTGTTGTCCTTAATTTTTGTTGCCAGCCTAAGTTCTAATCTGCTTTGGCCTTTGTAACTGATTCCCGGCAAGCATGAGCCAGGGAGGTATACTCCTCCTTGGTAGCTACCCCCTGTTTCCACAGCCTGTATACCTCTTTCTTTGCCCTTAGGCTTTCCTGGACTTCCCCATTCAGCCAAGAGGGCTTCTTTGCCCCCTTTTATGTGCAGTGGGATTGTCTCCTGCGCCCATAGGATTGCTCCCTTGAGAAACAACCACCCTTCCTGGACCCCCATTTCGCCAATGCTCTTGAGCTTTAAAGCCTCACTAACTAATCTCCTGAGCACACTGAAGTTAGCCTTTCTGAAGTCTAGTACTTCAGCCTTGCTGGTTAGTTTACTCACCCCTCACTGGACAGTGAATTCAGTCAGTCAATGGTCACTATCCCCTAGGTTACCTTGTACCTGCAGATTCCTCACCAGGTCATCCCGTGTAGCTAACACCGAGTCCAGCAAGGCATTTCCCCTAGTGGGATCGTATACCCCCTGTGTTAGACGGAGGTATGTGTGCAGGTTAAGAACCTATGTGAGTGGTTAGATTTCACTGACTGCTCCTGCCAGCAGATGTCAGGGTAGTTTAGGTCACCCATAACAACCATATCTCTTGACCGTATGGCCTCTGAGAGCTGTCTGGAGAATTTTAGATCTAGCTCATCTTCCTGGTGTGGCAATCTGTAGTAGATCCCTACTACCAAGTCCTTTTCCCTCTGACCCCTTTGTATCCTGACCCGTAGTACCTCAGTTTGGCCCTCCTTTGATCCCAACTTGATTATAGAGGATGTATATTGTTCCTCAGCATAGAGAACAACACCTCCCTCCCCATTTTTCCCCACTCTATTCTGTCTGTACAACCTGTAACCCTCAATGCCTACTGCCCAATCGTGAGTAGAGTCCCACCAGGTTTCAGTTAGTCCAAATAGGTTGAAATCGTTGCTTGCAAGCAGGAGTGCAGGTTCCTCTAGCTTGTTACCATGCTCCTAGCATTAGTGTAGAGACGTATAAGCCCCCCCCAACGGGTGTGCTTGGTACCCCACTTTCCTGATGTCTGTCGGGCTCCTTAGTGCTTACCTGGATTGATTTAGTGCATTGCTTGTGGCTTGCTGATCCTAGGTTCTCCTTATCCTCTGCTTCCCCATCCCGATTCCCTGACAAACCTAGTTTAAAGCCCTTCAAAGGAGATCAGCCAGTGTATCAGAGAACAGGCTCTGACCTTTAGAAGAGAGATGAAGACTCTCTCATAGAAGTGCGGATTGTGGCTGTAGAAGCCAAAACCTGTATGATGGCACCAACTCCAGAGCCACAGGTTGACTTCCCTGATGCAGGCGTCCTGATGCTGATGGTGACTGCTGACTAGAAGGATGCACAAAAAGACCACCTGTGCCCCAGCCCAGTATACCAGCTGGAGCCCATAGCCGTCCAGGGCACAAACCCTACCAAGTATACCTCTACTACCCACCTACCTCACTCAGTGCCTTTGGTGAGAAGTCAAGCTGTGGATTTAAGGGTTAAAGGCTGAGCAGCAGGCCCACTGGTAGGGTTACCATACATCTGAGTTTTCCTGGTCATATCCTATTTTTGGGTCTTCCCATCTCTGTCCCGGTGTTTTTTTTAAATATCAGCACATGTCCAGGATTTTGCTTTGCCTCTGATTGCCCGGTGCTTGCTGGCTTGCCTCAGCAAGGAGCTGCTTGGAGGAAGAGGGGCAGTGCAATTGCGGGGCATCATGTGATCTGCACATGGGCTCCGGCAGCTGCAGGCAGGTAAGTCTGTGTGTGCACGTGGGCATGCTTATTGGTGCTGCATCTGAAGCAGGGCAGAGAGGTGGGAGAAGAGGGTCGAGGAGTTCTTTTGGGGAAGCAGGGAGCTGCGTGGCCAGCAGGGGTGGGGGGGCAGGGGGTTGGGAGTGAGGAGCACTGGCATGATCTGGGGGGTGGGCTACTGTGAGTCAGGAGTGGGGGCAGCAGCAGGCTGTGGGGGTGAAAGGCAAGGGCAGAACATGGGCATATCACTGCCCCCCCCCACAATCATATACCCTTTACACCTCACAGGTATTCTCTTTTTTGAAACTGGAAATATGGTAACCCTACCCATTAGGAAAGCAAGAAGCAGAGATACGTGCTGTCACTACCACATACATATCTAAACCTATTCAAAGCCCATCCTTAGTCTCTCCTTTTGGGGAATAAAACCATCTTGGGTTCTAAAGGGGAGCAGTGATTTGTTTGCTACACTAGCCAATTTCTGTAACTTTCACAAGGTTCATAACAATACTATGATTAAAGGGGAAGCTGCACTTTGGCCTTATTGTTTTGCTCAACTGTATGTCTTCTCAGCGTAGAATCCCATGGTTCCCATTCTTGGACTTAGTTTCTAGTTAGACTACATTGTATATTGCCTATGATTTCTCAGCAGAATGACTGTGCTTGGCATCTTTTATTTCTTTCATTTACATGCTGTGAATATATGTTCAGCTTTATAGTAGGAACACAATACTGCATAAGAGAAGATTTAAAAAATGTAAAACAGTCTATGAGTGTGCCTCTCTTCTCTCTAGGGTTTATCATTCCCTAGAAGCTTTGGAAGATCCCATTACTTCACAACTTTACCAAAGGGCATGGATTTGATCTTTGCAAGCAGCTTACTGCCATATGTTTCTCTATTGACTCATTTACTAACCTTTTTTATCTACTCTCAGCCTGGCAAAGCAGCTGTGTACCACTGGGCTGGAGACAAAGACTAACATTTCACAGTTACTAATTCATGTGTTTGTTTCTTGATTTCCTGACCTGTTTACCAGGTGTCTAATATGGGCCCTCTGTGTCGGGCCAGTAGGGTGTACTCCTGCATTGAGCCATCTACCTCACTGAGCCCGACCACGTTCCAGGCTCCAAGGGCTTCCCTGGGGGCACCTCATGTCTGTCTGACCTTGTTCTTAAAGCACACCCGCAAGCCTGGGGATATCGTGCTACCACCCAGGGTCTGGACTGATCTTGGGATCCGTGGGAAACACAGGTCTAGTAGTCATTGTGGGTACTTGACCCAGTACAAGAACTTGGGGTGCTTCCCTCAGTCTGAAGTGCAAATAGCATCTCCCTTAGTCAGCCGAACCAAGGGGACCCCAACGCATAATCTAGACCCTCTCCCAATAAGTCTCCCATGCTAGGTACAGAGGAAAACTTTATAGGTTACAAGGAGTAGGTTTGGAATAGGGTACAGGGTAAAGCAATATCAGAGAAATCTCTTAGAGCAAACAGTGGCATGGTAGCTTTTCATCACGCATCTGAGTTCCTGCAGGCTATATATCTAGTTAGATCTCAAGTAGCTTACTCACAAGTATCCAGAGTCAGGTGGAGATTCCCTCTGGAGGCAAGCAGTTCACTGAACATGAGTTTTGAGAGAGAGTGAGTTTCAGACAGTCCAGCTTCTCTGAGAGTTCTCATCATGGCTGCTGCCCTGCCTCCTGGGTAGTCCTTAACTTATTAGACCTTATGACCTCATTTACCTGATCCAATGAAGGCCAGCAACAGCTGGCTGTCAGCCAACCAATTTGAAATGCATTATTGGTTGCTGGGTAGAGTGGCAGAGTCTCTAGCCCCCTCCCAGTCATGATGACATTGCTTAGAACAATAGGAAGTTTAAGCCCACACCCAGGTGTGTGAGGCCATTCATGTATGAACAGGTTTCCCCCAGGATACAGGAATGTATCCAGCTCAGGTTACAACTCAGGGTTACTTGAAGCTGATGGGGCCAAGGGTGTCTGACCTCTGCAGTGACCATGGTAACCAAATTGTCAGATTGGTCATCCGTCTGATAGCAAAGTTTGGGGTGAGACAGAGATGGCATTCTGCCACACCCTCTACATTGTCTTTCTGCTTGCCAATAATTGCTTTATTGTTAAATTAAATCTGCATATAGCTACACATTGGTTGCATCAACACATGTGCTTTACTGTGGAGCTGACTGATTAGCTCCATGGTAAAGTGTCACTGTCTATATCAGGATGGCCAGCCTGCGGCTCTGGAGCCACATGCAGCTCTTCAGACGTTAATATGCGTCTCCTTGAATCTTTGCACAAGCAGATGGTGACCAGCTTTAACTTCTGAAGAGCTGCATGTGGCTCTTGAGCCACAGGTTGGCCACCCCTGGTCTACGTGAATGCTGGTATTGGGATGCAGTGGATTAATTAACTCTGCCATAAGATAGTACTGTTTGTGACAGTGCTTTCCTACAGCAGAGTAATTAATGTTGCTGAAACACTTGTGTAGACAGTGATTAGGCCTGGCTGGGGCATGAGGGCACAAAAGTGCAGAGGCTAGCTGCCTCCCAGCCCTACACTTTAGCACACTTGCACCCCAGCCAGCTCCTCTGCTGCCCACTGCCAGCACCTGGAGCCTGCCCCAGCTCTAAGTGCTGTGGTCCCAGGTGCATATAAAGACACTGTACCTGGGAGCAGCTGTCTCACGTGTGAACCATGTCAGAGGTTACTGAAGTGGACTTATTGCACATGGAGACGTGCCCAGTGAGTTAAATGCAGTCATGCAGTATTTCATCTCAAAAACCTCATATTCAGTAATCCTAGATTAATACACGGTGTTGTTGCTGAAGAATTAAAATTGGTCTTGCATTCTGTACACTTGCCACTCACATGCATTACTATAGTAGAAGAACAGTAGGGAATGACTATTATTCTACACGTAATTCACAAGATAAACCCAGAGATTTCAAATAGGAATCTATAGTGTCAAAAACATTCTTACCTGTTGTGGTTTTTCTGAGTTCTTTGCAACAGAAGAAGGGCTCTACTTCTCCATAGTAAAGAAAAAATTGAAAGCTAAGAGCTAGCGTTCGTTGAGAGGTCTTGAATGAAAAAGGTTGAGAACCATTGTCCTAGAATGCTTAAGGAACTGACTGAGGTCATTTCAGAACCATTGGGTATCTTTGAGAACTTGGGGAGTTTGGTGAGGTCCTAAATGACTGCAAAAGGGCAAATATAGTGCCTATCTTTATGAAAAGGAAGATTGAGGATCCATGAAATTATAGACCAGTCAGTCAAACATGGATCCTTGAAAAGATCATGGAGTAGGTCTTCAGGGAATCTATTGTGATGCACCAGGAGGGGAACAAGGTGATTGGGAATAGCCAGCATGGATTCAGTAATACCAATGTGATTTCCCTGTGTGATAAGGTGGGGGGAAATGGTGGGGGGAGAGCAGTGGATGTGATAAAGACCTTGCTAAAATTAAGGTATGACAGTTTTCTGCCACATTCTTATTAATGAACCAACGACATAAAGACCTAATGAAAGTACTGTATGGTGGATACTCAACTAGTTGGATCATCATGTTCAACAAGCAGTCCTTGATGGCTCCGTGTCTAGTTGGTAGGAGATGTCAAGCTGGGTTCCTCTGAATGCTGTTCTGGGTTTAGTATTGTTTAATATTTCCATTAATCATTAGGACAGGACTGCCTGCACACTTAACACATTTGTGAATCACACCAAATTGGGTAGAGTTGCAAACACTGTGGAGTGGTAGGATCTGATATGACCTGGATAATCTGGAGAAATGGTCTGGAATCAATCAGATAAAATTCACCAAGGACAAGTACAAAGTCCCTCACTTGAGATGGAATAATGGCACGTACAAGCACAGACTGAGAATGATTAGTTAGGTTGCAGTGCTGCGGACACGGACCTGAGGGTTACAGTGGACCAAGCTTGAATATAAGCCAATTGTTTAGTTTTGTTTGGAATGAGCACAAGCACACTGGAGTAATGTCCAGTTTGGGGCCTTAAACTTCAAGAAAGAAGTGGACAGTTTGGAAAGTGTCCAGTGGAGAGCAACAAAATGATTGGAGGCCAGGGAAACGTGACTTATTAAGAAAAATATTTATCTTAGTCTTAGTACCTCTGTTTACTTCTTTTACTCTGTCTTCTTCCCTGAAAACCATTTCCATTCAGCCCAGTGATTCTCAATCAGAGTGTGGTGGCACCTTAGGGTTCTTTGAGATCCTTTCAAGGGTGTCATGGAGTGCTACACATTGTTTGATGTCCAAAAATGATTCAGAAGATAAACCCAGAGATACCATCAGGAATCCAGTGTTTAAAACATTTTGACCTGTTGTGGTCTGAGTTCTTTAACAGAGCGATTCTTCGCCTTTGTAATTTTCTGATTTGTGCCTTTAGTCTAAGAAGTATGAGAACCACTTCTCTAGATGCTCCCACAGTGTAACTGCCACCTGAAAAAGTTCTATTTCTTCTGATAAACTGGCAGAAAGATTGACATTTTGCAGTTTTGTGGAGGTAAGATAATGTACTTTACAGTTGTTACGTTTCCCCCCACTATAAATTTACTAAATGGAAAAGAAAAACTTTTTTAATGATAAAACATTTGATTTTGCATTTTGTTTCACATGCAGGCTGTGACGACTCCACATACATGCTTTCTTGTAAAAACACGTTAGGGTCATTTTCCTTCCTTTGTGGATGGTAGTTAACACCATGTTTTTACTGCTGTGCTTCCTATTGTACTTCTGTGGGTAATTTTTGAGTGCTTAGATTTGCAAATATATCGTAACCTGGGGCTTTCTGAATATTACTTGATGAGTTTCTGCAGGCTGCTTGATAAACAGTGTCTTCTAATGTGCAGGCAAGTGTGGGGAATCAAAATAAACATTTTTATGTAGAGAGCAATCTAAATAGCATCTCTGTTCCATATGTTGTAGTACCCACTGGAGGCTCATTATAATCCCTGGACCTTTTGTACATCAAACACTTTGGTCCAGATAATGCTGTTTTCCATCTGCTTAATCTCTGAGTTGCACAATGTGAACTTCTTAGCAGTTTGACCTCTTATTTGCCAGCATTTTTGATCTTTGATATTTTAAACTGTGTTCCTATTTCAAAGAAGTTAGTGACCTGCTGTTTCTGGGGTAAACACTTGCTTTTTTGACCTAAAAGTCAAAGAAAAAAATACAGTAGTAATTATAAACATGATGAAAAAGGCACACATCCCTAGGTTTTTTTCTGTCTATTCTTTTTCTAATTAATTAGTTAATTAATCAATTTATGTTTTTTGTTTACTCTAGTAATTGTTTGAACAGCAGCATCATTGGGCAACTTCTTTAGGACAATTCAGAGATTAGAATACATTCCATGATTCAAATTTTGAAATCCAAATAAAACAAAAGGTGTTCTGTTTTAAACATATTAAATATAATATTTAGTATAATTATTCATATGGACATTTTTGTCTTGAATGCATGCCTCTTATTTTTATGAAGACTTTTTTTGTGGAAATAAAAAAAAAATCAAATCAAATCAATTGTTACTTGATAATACATCATTACTATTTCTGTTAAAGTTCACCCATCAAAAACACTTGCATTTGTATATGTCAAGGGATATATTTATTAGACTTGCTTTTATCTTTTCATGTGATAATTGAATAATGTTTAGTTCCTCTGAGAAATTTTACTATTTCTTTTAATAAGGCAGCTGTGAAACCACTGTTGAGATGGCAGGTAGGGTTATAGTTGATCAGGAACTCAAATATTCAAACTTTGGGAAGTTTGTGTGTCTTTTTTTAATTATTTCCCAATTTAAAATAACTCTTCCCCAAAAAAACAAACAAACTGGTGGCTGGGAGAGATGGAGATTTGAACATGTAGAAAATTCTGCTTTCACAGTGATTCTTTTGGCCTACTCTTTATGTAATATTGTGACAGGAGTATCGCTACTGGAGCCTTTCTATTGGTGACTCCACGCTCCTATTATGGGCCAACCGCCTGCTTACTCACCTGCCATGCTTTGGTCTTGATTGATTGATGTAATTAGTGGGAGGCTGTGCACTGTATGCGCCCCAGTGCCAGGGGTGCCATCTGTGGCTCCTTTTCCACCCCTACACCACAGCCCAAGCCTTGCAGATGGTACTGATGTGGTTTCGACCTGGGCCCTGGTGTGATTTGGCCCTCTCCTTGCCTTCTCTCAGGGGCTCCTCACTGCCCCCCTCTTGCTCTGGGGCTGGGGTCAATGCACCCCAAATGCTGCACCCTCTTTGGCACCAGGGTCCCCAATCTACCATGGAGCCCCTATGAGGCCTCCTCCAACAGCCTCACCCAGTCCTCCGGTTAAAACAGCAAACACAAAAACACAAAGCCCCTGGGCTATAACATAAAAAGCTAAACCGTCCAGCCAAACAACATTCAATCCCTACCAGGAAATACTCCAACCCATAGCAACAATCAGAGTCAGGGTTCTCCCCTCTGTCTGCACTGGCCAAGCTCCTCCTCCCTTGGCCACCAAAGGGGAACTGCCCTCCTGGCCACACGCCTGGGCTTATATGGGCCAGGCCCTGCCCCTTCGTGTCAGCTGGCTCCCCAGCAGTTGTCCTAGCAACCAGCACCTGTGACTCTGGCTGCCTTGGTAACTGGCAGCTGGGCCTTCCCCTTCTTGCCACTAGGGGTCTCTCCTGAGCTGTTTCTGCTCTCAGGCGCAGGGCACCAGAGTGCTCTGTGACAAATATTTTATAATAATGATAAACATTGGAATTAAAATTTTCGTCTTTGTTTAAACAAAATCTTTAAATTCAGACTATACACTTTTCACACTGGTTGTGATTAAAATTTATACTGGAGAAGGGGTGGTGGACAGCAGTTCTGGTAGTTTTTTTAACCATGTTTAGTAACAATGGGCAAGATTTTTCAGAACATGATTCCCCACGCTCTAACTGAAGTAAGTGGCAACTGTATTCAGCACTGCTCAGTATTGGGCTTCATTCTTTTCCCAGATGAACTAATCTAATCCATGAGCATTTTCAGTGAACTGCTTATAGAACTTTAGATAATTTGTTTAACCTTACCAGTCTTTTTTTCATATGAAATAACACATACTAGGAGTTCAGTGTCTGTACTGTTTCAGACTGAAGCACTTAAAATTAAACATTTGTAATGTAACAGATAAACCCTAAAGATGATGTGTAATTAGAATGTATAAAAACCTTAGAAATGTAGAAGTGAGACTGCTTGCCTGAAATATTCTCTTTTATATGAATATATAATTTAGGAACACTGATCACCTTAAATGTGCCTCTTTTGTTTTGCTCTGGAAAAGACTTCTAAGTCTTTGACAGTCATAAGCATCCATAATAAATTGTTTCTTCTAACCAATGACCAGGGATCCTGGTTTTCTCTGATAAAAAAAATCCATATATAGAGTATTTTGTTTTAATCATCAGAGAAAACCAGGATCCCTGCTGATGACCACAAAAATCCCCTATCATTTGCTAATTTGAATTCTTAACTTTTGTTCTCCACATCTTTAATTTTAACTTTTTTTGGCCTGGGAATTTCCTTATAGAGAAATAGGAGTGACTTCCGTAGTTAAGACTAGATGTACACCTTGCTGGGGTCGTTTGACCCCAGTACTCTTTCCTGCCATGTCAGGGGGTCGGACTAGATGATCTACTCAGATCCCTTCTGACCCTAGAAACTATGAGACTATGACTGAACAGACCTTACTGAGTAAGAGCAATCTCTTAGGGTGCACTAAAGTGCATATACTTATGTTTGGGTAGAAGGAAGTAAATGCTCTATAAAGCCCTTAAGGTTTGTAAGACATGTTGGTGACAGTGACAAAGAAGTCTTTCTTTTTTTTTTTTTAATCAGGATGGATATGATTTAAATCACTGGTCAGGAAGCCTTGATTTAATTATTGTTTTCTACGAAAAGTTCATTCTGGTTGTTTGATGTCCTCTATTCATTTAACTTCTTGAAACTGCACTTCTTGAGAGAGGCAAAGGGTTGACTCTGTGTATACAAACTTGCAGAGAGACAGTAGGGCTGATGGATAGGTAATCAGATCTGTTATCTTGTATCTCATCTCCATATACTGCTGGTAACAAGTATGTTATCTCTGGAGACACAAATCCATAGCTGAGAACTGAAATTAAGCAAAACATAGATTAATGGGATCTTCTGGGCTGAGCACTGAGTCCCATTGGGTAGAATGCTTTTCTTTAATCTTTACTAATCTATAGAAGAGCCTCTGGGAACCCCATAAGATCGGGCCCCTAATATAGTCCATGGCCTGCTGTGACTTATTTATAAATCTTTTCTGAAAAGGTTATGTGACTATATTGTCTCAAATAGTATATAATTAGAAGTTATAATCCCTATTCCATGATGATATCTTTGAGTTTTAACATCTCTTAAATTCAAACTATTCTTATACAGATTTATTTTTATTTTAAAGCATCTTAATAAAAATAGTAAAAAAATCAGATTTAAATAAAACATCTGATTTTTTTTTTAATTGTTGATTTTTATTCACCTTGTAGCCGGGCACTGAGGGGCCTGCTACTTGTGGAGCAGCAAGTAAGGAGCCCAGCTGCTGGTTACTAGGGCAGCCACAGTAGTAATAAAGAAGCAAAGCTGTGGGTTGCCAGGGAAACCGGTGAGTCAGCTGACCAGAAGGGGCAGGGCCTGGCTCCCATTTAAACCCAGCCTGAGGCCAGGCAGGCAGTTCCCTGCCAGCAGCCATAGAGGAAGGAGCTCTGCTGGACTGAACAAAGGGAAAAGGTGAGGATATATGGGCAGTTGTTATGGGTGAGGGAGAAACCCTGTGACAGGCTTGAATGGGGTTATAGCCAGATGGCTTGAATTTATGTTGCAGCCAAGGTGCTTGAGTTTGTGTTGATGGTTTACTGTTTACAACTGGAGGACTGGGTGAGGCTATTAGGGGTTGGAGGAGGCCTCATAGGGGCTCCATGGTAGTGTGGGGACCCTGGTGCCAGAGAGGGAACAGCATTTGGGGGTGCACTGACCCCAGCCCTGAGAAGGGGAGCGGAGAATTGGAGGCCAGGAAGGCTGAGGCTGTCTGAGCCCTGCAGGGGGTTCAAGACCCCGAGGAGGAGAGTTGGGGCCAGGTGCAGCTACAGCCACCTGAGCCCCAAGGCTGCAGTAACCTCGGAGCAAAGGGGGCGATGAGAGAGGCGCCAGAGCAAAGGGGGTGACGAGAGAGGTGCACCTGTGAGGCACAAGGTTGTGAGACAAGGGCTGCGGAAAACTCAAGCGCCAGAGCAAAGGGTGTGACGAGAGAAGTGCACCTGTGGTGCACAGTGTTGCGAGACAAGAGCTGCAGAAAGGTCGAGCACCAGAGAGGGTGCAGAGAGCCAGACCGAACAACATCTGGGATATAAGCGAGGCTTGGGGCGTGGTAAAGGGGTGGTTGGAGCCACACATAGCCCATAAGGCTGGGGTGCACCGAGTCACACAGTACAGAACAGGGGCCAGGATATATCAGAGCCCCATGTCCAAGGGGACAAAAGGCAGCCTCCCTTATATAAGATCAAGACGTGGCGGGCGAGAACGAAGGTGCTTTAGCGTGAATTTGGCACAGTAGGGGGTGCTAGGGGAGATCACGGCCGCTCCTAGGACCCTGCTCCATGACGCACCTATTTTTGAGGGGCTTAAGGTATTTGAAGCTTGGAACTCTTTAGAGTATTTTTAGGTGTGGATAAAAGCTGTATGGGTATTTTTATTAAAACCAAGATGAACCCTAGTGGGGAACTTAGACTTCACCTTTAATAGAAGCTAAACTACTCGTAGATTTCACAGACATTAGGGCTGGAAGGGACCTTGGAAGATCATCGAGTCCAGGCCCCCGTCCGAAAGGCAGGAAGTCAGCTGGGGTCAGCTTAGTACAGACAGTCAAATGCTAGGGACAGTAATTACACACAAACTGGTTTAAGTAATCAGAAACCAGTTTTAACTCTTAGCAGAACGTAAGTTCAGTGCACATAAACTAGTTTCAAAATAGCTGAAACTAGTTTAAGGTGCCCCTGGTTGAATGTAGTATCATACTTAATGGATTTAGGTCAAACCAGTTTATGAAACTTTTGTCCCAGGTCCTCTTGTGGTTCAAGGTAAATCAGAGTCCCGCAGCATCCCAGCATGCTTTCCAGCCCTGTACTGGGCTGTGCTGTCTGCTCCAGAAAGCAGTGCTGGCTCTGCCCCTCTTCTCCCTAGCTGGGGCAGTGAGTGCTGGCTCACTGCTTCCCTCAGGCAAACCGTAGCTGGGGGCCAGGGTGGGGGGTTAAACTCACCTTCCCCAGAATACAGCTGTGCTGCCCTGCTAGGTGCTGGCTGCGACTGTAGACTACAAATCCCAGAGGCATCTGGAAACAGGAAGAGGAAGTGACAAGCAACCCTGTGGAGTCCTGGGGCTCTGATGCTGGACTGCAAATCCTAGAGACTTGCAGAAATGGAATGGAGAAACAACTGGACAGACGTTTACTTTTGATTCAGGAAATGCAGCCACATGCTTGCAGTGGCTCAGGCCAGCAGCTGCTCCCTGCTGCCCCTCAGGTCTCTGAGATGTGTAATCCAGAATCACAGAAGCAGGACTCTGCAGGGTTGCTTATAAATTCCTCTTCCTGCTTTCAGGTGTCTCTGGGACTTTTAATCCACTGTTGCAGCCAGAAGTAAGTTTTTTTGTTTTTGTTTTTGTTTTTTATTTTTTGTTCTTTTTTTTTTTTTTTTTTTTAGCAGGGCAGGGCAGCTCTGTAATCAGAGGAAGGGAAGTTTAAGCCCCCTTCCTGACTCTAGACCCCATCAGAGGTTTGCCTGAAGGGGCAGTCCTTGCCTTCCCCTCCTCCCCAACCCCTTTTCTGCTGGAGCAGATAGCACAGCCAAGCCCAGAGCTGGAAAGCATGCTGGGGGACTGATTTAACTTGAACCAGGAAGGGGTCTGGGACAGACGTTTCATAAACTGGTTTGACTCATATTGGTTAAGTCTGCCACTACAGTCAACCGGGTTTATCTTAAATCAGTTTTAGCCATTTTGAAACTGGTTTATGTGCATTGAACTTCTGTTCTGTTATAAATTTAAACCAGTTTCTGATGAAGTTTAAACCTGTTTGTGTAACTTCTGTCCCTAGCCCTCAAGTCTAGTTTTATTTGCTCCTACTAGCATGCAAGTTAATGTGTTAGTTAATGTATTAGTTAAAGCATGTTAACTGTGGCCTTCTTACAATGCAACTTTATGTCATAATAAATACCTAGGGCATTTTTACATGCATTTTGGGATGCAGTGCCGGGTGCTTTAGTTAGTGAGCTGCATTAATTAAAGTGCCTGTATGTCGCGTGTATCAGTGTCTCCATGCTGAAAAATGGCAGCAAGGTGCTTTGAACTAAAGCTCATTGACCGTGTTTTATTTCAAAACACTACGCCACCATTTTTTCAGTACAAGGATGCATGGGGACACTGATACACATGATGCGGAAGGTTGCTGGAGTGCATCAGTTTCCGTGCTCCAGCAGATTTGGTTAATTGAGTCTGCTCTGATGCGCTGGATATCCAGCATGTCAGAGCAGTCTCCCTGCGCATCTGTAAGAGCATCTAGATCCTGGTAACTCTTGGGTTGGAAACCATTGATCTTGACAATGCTAAGCTGAAAGCCCAGAAGGGCTGTGTCAACGCGCCCGTCAACGAGTCCAATCGCTCAGTAGTCTGCGTATGGTTGTCCACTAATTCCAAGTTGGGGTGCTCTCACTTCAGGGATGCCCAAGCCAGATCCTCCTGCCACGACTTCAATGGTTCCTTGGTTCAGTGTGTTTCTATGACGCGTGCATGTCCGAAAGTGAGACCTCCAGTCGTTCCAAGTCCGAGATCCTTGAGGGGTCCTACACCCTCACCTGGGCCTCCATGTACAAGTCCGGGTTGCCCTCCCAGTCTCTCCTCGGGTGAGAGGAGGGGGGCAATGCCTCTAGTACAAAATACAAAGTTATTAACCCATGAGCCGAACAGTCAGTTCCACCACGGGGCGTCTGACTCGGGGTCCCTTGTGCTTGCCGGTTCCCCTCAGGTCCCACTCTCCTCTTTCAGGAGACCCTCGTCCCCCGGCTGGGGTCAGCTGTCTGCCCCCATAGGGTCCTTGCCCCATCTGGGGGGCTCCGCCTTCTGCCCCCAGTGCACTGTGGCCGAGGCCCGTAGCCCACTTCTCCCGGCTATCAGCCAAGCAGCCTCCCACTGGGGCGAGGTGCCCCCAGGCTTTACAATCGCCTCGAATGACTTTGGGGCTTGTCGCCCCTGGTGCCTTGCCCCTGCGGGGCCTTACGCTTTCCCCAGAATACGCGTGCCGGGTGCGTGTCGGCGTGCCTCCACCGCTCCAGGCTTCCGCCGGGGATCCACTCCCGTCCCGGCTCTTCCGGTCCGCCTCCTCTCCGCTCTGGTGCAGCTTTTGTGCCCGCTGGCGCCGCTGCACACCTGGGAGGGGTAAGTGAGTCTCCTGCCCTGAGGGCCCGCGGGGGGACTCATACCCGTAGCCAGGCCCGCTCGGTGGCTTGCGTGCGGTGCCGGCCCCACTGCGCCTGCACTGCCTGTACCGCGCCCCCCGCTCCGCAGCTGCTGGCAATTTATTGCCACAGTGGCACCCGTTTCGCTGATCCCGGGGCTTCTTGGGGCTGGGGCTCTCTCACACACCCCGCCCCTCAAGACGCCACTAGGCGTTCTTCCTATTTTTCCTCTTTTGACTGTCTGCCCCTGACACTCTCTCTCCACCGTTCCCTCGCATCGGGATAAAAAGTCTGCCACTGTATTTGCCCTACCTGGTTTGTAGGTCATCGAGAAGCGATACGGCTGGAGGGCTAAGGCCCAATACATGATGCGTGCATTGTCAGTTTTAGTAGTATGCAGCCACCTCAGGGGCGTGTGATCCGTAATCAATTTGAACTCGTGGCCTAGAAGGTAATATCGAAAATACTCCACCCCCCACTTAAGCGCCAGACATTCCTGCTCTATAGTGGAGTACATGGTCTCTGGGTAATTTAGTTTTCGGCTGGCGTAGGCAACGGGCCGCTCCACCCCGTCTGTCTTTTGCAAAATGACCGCCCCGAGAGCGGACGCTGATGCATCGGTCTGTAAAGTGAACGGGATAGCAAAGTTGGGGGTATGCAGGACCACCTCCTGACATAAGGCTCTTCTTACTTCTTCAAAGGCTTTTTGTCGTTCTTGGGTCCACTCAATTACCCCGACCGGTGGCCTTTGGTGGTTTCCACCAGAGGTGCAGCAATCTCTGCGAAACGAGGAATAAAGCGCCAGTAATAGCTAGCCAACCCCAAGAATGCTCGCATCTGTTTTTTCATTGTCGGAGCTTTGTAGTCTCTGATGGTTGCCACTTGGTCCGTCAGTGGCCGAACACAGCCTTGTCCCACTAGAAAACCTAAGTACTTGGTTTCGCACTTTCCCAGCACGCATTTCCTCGGGTTGGCAGTCAGCCCGACTTGTCTCAGTTCTAGTAGCACAGCTCGCAGGGCCTGCAGGTGTTGCTCCCAGGTGTCCGTGTATATGATAATGTCATTAATATAGGCCGCCGCGTACCTTTGGTAGGGGCCAAGACCCAATCCGTTAACCTCTGGAAGGTAGCGGTGGCTCCGTTGAGCCCAAAGGGTATACGTTTAAATTCAAAGAGGCCCCACGGCGTGCCAAACGCCGTCTTGCACTGGTCCTCCTCCCGGAGCGGGATTTGCCAATATCCCTTAGACAAACCGAGGGTCGAAATGTATTTGGCTTGACCGATGCACTCCACTAACTCGTTTATATGTGGCATCAGGATTGCATCGAACTGTGTCGGTTCGTTCAATCTTCTGAAATCTATGCACAGTCTCAGGCTCCCATCTGGCTTTTCTACCGGTACTATTGGACTGCGCCACGGGCTCCGGGCAGGAGTTATGATCCCCTGCTCTAGCATCATCTTAATTTCCTTTTCTACTAACGTGCGCTTATGGTATGGGATGTGTTGCCATCGTTCCCGCACTATTCGTCCTTCCTTAGTGATAATCTGGTGCTTCACGTCCCGCGCCTTTCCGGGATGTTCTGTAAAGACGTCACGGAACTCATGAACTAGCCCCATTAACTGCCGTCTCTGGGATGAGCTGAGATGCATTCCTACAGGCACCTCTCCTACCCTGCGTGGGCAATTTGGGCTCTCCGTTGCCGGCCCTCTTTCCTCCCCTGGACCTAGCCCCAGTGAGATCAGGAGTCCCTCAGGTTTGCGCCACTCTTTAAGCAGGTTAACATGAAATATCTGGTGTTTCCGCTTGGCCCTGGGGCGCAGAAACTCGTAGTCAACTGGCCCCACCTTCCTTACGACTGAGAAGGGCCCTTGCCACTGCGTTGAGAACTTGCTAGTGGCATCTGGTAACATTAGCAACACTTTCTGCCCTATCTTTAGCTCCTGGGCTTGTGCCCTAATATCGTAGCTCTCTTTCTGGCGCACCTGTGTCTGTTCTGGGTTAGTCAACGCGATATCTTGGGCTGCTTGCAGCCGGTCTCGCATTTCTTGTACATATTCCCTCATCCTTCCCTCGTGCTCGGGCCCAGCCTCCCATTCTTCTCGTTTAACATCCAACAGACTACGGGGCCGATGCCCAAATGTTAGCTCAAAGGGGGAGAAACCTAGAGAGGCTTGAGGGGCATCCCTCACTGCGAATAGCAGGGGTGGGATCATTAGGCTCCACTTTCGGGGCTCCTCTTGGGTGCACCGCCTCAGCATCCCCTTTAGTGTCCCATTAAACCGTTCCACCAACCCATTGGTCTGCAGATGATATACAGTTGTCCGAAGGTGCTTAATCTGGAGTACTTTGCAAAAAGCCTTTAGGACAGCGGACATACAGTTGGACACCTGGTCCGTGACTATCTCCTGCGGAATCCCAAACGTAGCCACCCAATGCATTAATGCATCTGCCACCTTAGTGGCAGTCACCACCCTCAGAGGGATAGCCTTGGGGAATCCGGTGGTATAATCTATTAACGCCAGAATGTACTGGTGCCCGGCTATGCTCTTAGTGAGTGGGCCTACCACATCTAACACTACGCGAGAGAAAGCCTCCTGTACCACTGGCATGGGCTGCAGCGGGGCCTTCTGCGGCCTGTGCAAGCTAACTTTTTGGCAGGCGTGACACGAATGGCAATACTTATCTACATCTTCATAAATATGGGGCCAGAAGCACCAGCGAGTCTGCCGTGCCTCCGTTTTGTCCCTTCCCAGGTGCCCTCCAAGGGGGTGCTTGTGGGCCAGCCATAATAGCTGCTCCCAGAAGGTACGTGGGATTATTAACTGTGCTACCTCTTCTCCCTCATGCCTTCCCTGCTTCACCCTGTAAAGCAATCCATTCCTTATTTCTATGCACGGGGTGCGCTTGGTGCAACCCGTGGGGCTTACCTCGGAGGTATCTTCCCGAGCATCTATCTCCCAGAAAGCGCGCAGTTCTGGGTCTGTCTCCTGTTCTCTCTGGAGCGGCTCCACCTGGGTCATCTCACCAAGCTGTAAGTCGTCGACCTCCCGACCTTCTTCCCTGATCAGGCCTCCTACTTCGCTCCAGCACCTTCTCCCCAGTGCAAGGATATCGAAGATCTCGGGCCAATCGCGGCCCAGGATCATGGGATACAATATTCCTTCTCTTAACCCGACTGGGATTCTGCGCTGGGTTTCCCCTACCCGTACGGTCAGCACCCGCCGTTCAATGTAGCTTCTCTCCTTATGGAGGCACACCAGGCTGATGCCCTCACACTGGGGAGCCTGTTCCCACCTAATGAGTGAGGGTCTAACCAGGGACTGGGTACACCCAGTGTCCAGCACTGCCTGAATGGGGACTCCTTCCACCCATGCTTGCACCTTAGGCAAAGGTTGAATGTGGGCCTGGTTATGGCTACCCACCCCACAGTCCACCGCTTCCACCTTTGGCCACGCTTCTGAGGTCTGGTGGTCATCCTGACGGTACCTCTCTCTAAGGGAACCTCCCCGCATCCCCTGCGGGCAGCTTCTTGCAAAATGCCCCTTCCTCGCGCACGTAAAACAGGCGGGACCTTGTCCTCCATCTTTCTTGACCCCTTTACTTTCCGCAGCTCGCCTAGCCGTAGGGTCCATGCCTTTTGGGCTGCTCGTCCGGCGCCGTTCTCCCTGGGTGGCGTCAAACTGCTCAGCCCACTGGAGTGCCTCCCGAGAGGAGGTGGGGCAGTGGCACCTTACCCAGTTTCGGGTTCCCTCCTCAAGGTCATTAATCAACTGTTCCATCAGGACCTGATCAATTATCTGTTCTTTGGAGGCAATTTCTGGCCTGAGCCATTTGCCCAGCAGGTCCGCCAGGGTCTGCCATAAGATTTGGGGGGTCCTTACCTCAGCCGCCTTCCTCTCCCTAAAGGCCTGCCTGTGCCTTTCTGGTGTGATATCTAGTCGGTGGAGTATCTCCTCCTTTACCTTCTCATAGCCCATGGCGTCACTCCTCGACATGGCCCTGTATGCTGCCTGTGTCTGATAAGCAGGGTGCCCAGCTGGCCTGCCCATTTCGCTTTGTCGACTCCTGCTGCTAGGGCCGCCCTCTCGAAAATTTCGAGAAAGGCCTCTAGGTCGTCCTCCGGCGTCATCTTTGGCATGCGCCACTCCGCGCCGCCCCTGGGTATCCACGTTTGTTGCTGCATCCAGTGCTCCTGCAAGGTCATCTGCCTCACGGACTGTTGTTGTTGCTGAAGCAGCTGTACTACCACACTTAGTAGCTGGTGCATAGGGTCCATGATCTGTCCAGCCGCCTGGTGCTCCATCGCGCCGATACCGTGTGCTCAGAAGGTCGTCGTCGCTTCCCGGCCAATGCACCAAAATGTCGACGCGCCCGTCAAGGAGTCCAATCGCTCAGTAGTCTGCGTATGGTTGTCCACTAATTCCAAGTTGGGGCACCCTCACTCTGGGAATGCCCACGCCGGATCCGTCTGCCACGACTTCGATGATTCCTTGGTTCAATGTGTTTCTATGATGCGTGCATGTCTGAAAGTGAGACCTCCAGTCGTTCCAAATCTGAGATCCTTGAGGGCTCCTTCCACCCCCACACCCTCACCCGGGCCTCCATGTACAAGTCCGGGTTGCCCTCCCAGTCTCCCCTCGGGTGAGAGGGGGGGGCAATGCCTCTAGTACAAAATACAAAGTTATTAACCTGCGAGCTGAACAGTCAGTTCCACCATGGGGCGTCTGACTCGGGGTCCCTTGTGCTTGCCGGTTCCCCTCAGGTCCCACTCTCCTCTTTCAGGAGACCCTCGTCCCCCAGCTGGGGTCAGCCGTCTGCCCCCGTAGGGTCCTTGCCCCATCTGGGCGGCTCCGCCTTCTGCCCCCAGCGCACTGTGGCCGAGGCCCGTAGCCCACTTCTGGCTACTGGCCAAGCAGCCTCCCACTGGGGCGAGGTGCCCCCAGGCTTTACAATCGCCTCGAATGACTTTGGGGCTTGTCGCCCCGGTGCCTTGCCCCTGCGGGGCCTTACGCTTTCCCCAGAATACGCGTGCCGGGTGCGTGTCAGCGTGCCTCCGCCGCTCCGGGCTTCCGCCGGGGATCCACTCCCGTCCCGGCTCTTCCGGTCCGCCTCCTCTCCGCTCTGGTGAGGCTTTTGTGCCTGCCAGCGCCGCCGCACACCTGGGAGGGGTAAGTGAGTCTCCTGCCCTGGGGGCCCGCAGGGGACTCATACCCGTAGCCAGGCCCACTCAGTGGCTTGCGTGCGGTGCCGGCCCCACCGCGCCTGCACTGCCTATACGGCGCCCCCTGCTCCGCGGTCGCCGGCAATTTATTGCCGCGGCGGCACCCGTTTTGCTGCTCCCGGGGCTTCTCGGGGCTGGGGCTCTTTCATAGGCTGCATGTCCTGCCAGAGAGAAGGGAAACTCGATGAGTGGGAATGCTGCAGTCCTCTTAAGTTGCTAGGAAGGCAGAGGTGTAGAAGAAACTCTGCACCAGATGTCACTACACGCACAAGATGTTTGGAATATAACAGCTTGTATTTGGCTTGGATACTGTTGGTGACTGCCTTGTAACCACTTTTCCCAGGTACACTGGTAATACTGGCAGCCATGTCTACACAAGACACTGGCTGTGTAGTCATTTAGTACTTGTTCATACCTGAGTTACCAACAAATGGCTTTTTTGTGATGTTGACTGCACAGTAGACAGAGACTACTGCACAGTAGCATCGCATCATGGTTTCTGCCGTGCGATGCTACTGCTCAGTAGTCTTGGGCTACTGTGCAGTCAGTGTCTAATGTAGACCTGGCCAGTGTGTCCTAAAGCACTGAAGTCTAATGCAATTCCTGGACTTCTGTCAGTGAAAAAGACAAAAACCTTTTTGTATCTGTGAGGTAATGATTAAATATGATAAAAATGGGAGTGCAGTATTTTGTCCTAACAAACAAGGCTTTTAGTCTAGCTCCTGAAATCCTGTTATTTGATTACACTCGTCACTGAATCTTGTATTGCTAAGACTGTGTGAGTACAGTGAAAAGACACAATCATTTCCCTTTCCCATTTGAATGGGATATAATGCAACAACTTGTTAACAAGATTTTACAGTGGTAGGAAAAGGGTTTTGTAGGATAAGGAGACTCAACGTCTATAATAATATATAAATAAAGGAGGTTAGGATGCAGGATAATTTATCAAAGGGTTTAATACACGAGCTAATTTACTTATTTCCCACCTTGGATGTTGCAGAAGTGTGTCTTAAGTAGGGATGTGAATAAAGAGAGGCTGCTGGTCTGGCCAGTCACACACAAGTGGTGGATCTAATTTGTGGAAGGAGCACACAAACAGGATGGGGGGAGTGGAAGAGTGAAAAACATAAGAGTCCAAACTGAATAAGTAGGGAGATGTAAAATTTATAGAGTACCTTGTGAGTGAAGCTTATAATGCAGTGGAAAGGGGGTATCCAGTGCAGGGACTGATGAAAGAGTAAGATACCATGATTGGCTCAATGGACCAAGCCCTGGGGTTACTCACTGAGAAGCAGGTGCTTTGTGCTTGCTGAAAAGGCCCTTGCCCCCAGCTAACAATCCAAAGAACACAAGTGTTACCCCAACCACCATGTTAGCACCTGATACAGACTGGGCCCTGTGGGAGTCATGACTGTGTACAGGAACGATCTTCCCTCTGGTTGGGGAAGGTAGGAGACAGTTTTATTCCCAATACCAAAATATTCCTAACAGGAATTCTGCAGATGAGTTGCAGAAGCCTTGAATCGTTTGCTGGTGTTGAACAGTGTTTGCCTAACTTAATTTTTCTGCCCCCTTTCCTCTAGACTACTATCCTAATAAAGGCAGAAGCAGATTTTGAACCTAGGCCAGTTATTTTATGTGTGTACCTCACTACTGATGAACCCCTGCATTTATTGTACTTTAGGCTCAAGTTCAAGGCCATAGCAGAAGTGCTTATGGTGTGGCCCTGTCAGATTCCAATGAATCTGTGAATTCTGCTACATAGCTTTTCACAAAGACACGGAAAATGAAAAGATTGGACAAGGGAAATGATTAACAGGGTTGTTTTGTATGGGGTAGTCCAAGAATTTCTGCTAGTTTAGGTGATAGTCCATTCTGCTCGCTTGATTTCAATAGTCTGTTCTGAAACAATAAGATGGAAGTATAGTATTCTTTAAATTATTTTGGATCAGTAAGTTCTTAGTGTTCTGCTTCACAATGTGCTTCAGGTACACAGAGAAAGCAACTGATGAAAATGAAGAATATTTCAGGAAGAATTAGTTACTGAAATCTGATGTACAGGAAAAAAATCACTGAATTGCAGAGATAGATGTATTTAATATATGTACCAGTTATGCCTCTGTTATCATCAAGTGTCATATATAATGATAAAGAAGATCTGCCTGAGAGAAATTGATGGGAGGGAAAAAAAAGCTTTACATTTCATGAAGGATAATGTCAAGAAAGATAGAAAAGATGTTCCAGTCTTTAGGTGAAAGATCTTGTCATTGAAAAGATATTGACATCTGTAAGGAATTCAGGTGAAAAACATGCTGATGGTTTATTTTTGCAGAATTGGTGCTTGCCACTTAAGTTTAATTCTTTATGACGTTAAACCTCTGTCTGTGACAGAAATTCAGCTTGCAGTATTTTTCATTAAAAATACTTGGAACACCTTTTATAATAGAAATAGTCAGTCTAGCACTGAATTGTTTCCAAGGAATAATGACCAATAACAAATTATAATCATCTGTAACTCTTAAACGTTCTTTAGTTAAGAAGACTGAACCAACTTGTTTCTAGTAATACTTTATAGTATCTTCCTCAAAAAAATATTCCCCATAGTCATGCTGGATGACTTGCAACTTGAGGGAAGCCACAATCAGTTTTACTCTTTGTATGTAAGAAAACTTCTATTAATGGGCTGAAGTGGAGCTGTTCCCTGCCCAGCCAGACCCATTTTCCCATAGTTGCAGGAGTGGGTCTGACTGAGCAGGAAAAGACCCACAGCGATAGTAGAGGTCTGCTGCAATAAAGCAGCAGAGTCTGT
This sequence comes from Crocodylus porosus, assembly GCF_001723895.1. NCBI lineage: Eukaryota > Metazoa > Chordata > Crocodylia > Crocodylidae > Crocodylus > Crocodylus porosus. The sequence continues at coordinate 95,384,274 of NW_017728931.1, read as the reverse complement.
CTATTACCATCTTCTGTTGTGCCATTTATTTTCCTTTCATGTGCCGTAATGAATGGTATTAACGTCTGTTTGCTTAGCACTTGTGCCACCATCAGGTGATGTCTTTTTCCACACTATGTTCATTGTCATTATACTTCTTGTCTGTGGCTATTAAAAGGGGAAGTGGCTGGATGGTGCCTGTGATCTGTACATATGAGATGCATATACTTCTAACTGAGCATAAGCCATCAGTTGATTAACGGCTATTCTGTGGCCTATATATGATGTTGCTGTTTTTTTTTTTTTTAAGCGCTGAAAGTTTGCTTGACGTTTGGCGTGATTCACATGTAGCATTATTAATCCTAGAAGTTAAATCATGAGACGGATCCCCTTAACCTTTTAAACTTGACCCACATTTATTAATAATTTTCAGTCTGTCATCTGGAATCTTTTAATTTGTGACAGGAGTTGGGGCAGAAATTAAAATTACAGTGCTGTCAGTTCTTGTAAATTTTAAGTGCAGCAATTTCACCCTGCGTTACAGGAGTTCCTGCTAGAGGACCAAGGTGTGATTTGAAGGTTATTGGTCTAAGCACCCTACAAACATAGTAAGAGAAAGTCCTTGCACTGAAGATATTTTTTTTAAGTAGTGTAAATTACAATGGTGAGTTTGTGTATTGGAGGGAAGAGGGATTCATCCAATTCATCTACCATCATCCATTAGATGAATTCAGCTATTCTAGCTGGATTTACCTTTGGATATGATCTCTCTGAATAGAATCTGTATCCATGTATGTTTATGTTGCATGACTTTTTATATTTCTGATTACAGAAAAAAACCACTTTTCATTAATAAATACTGGCTGATTTGTTTTAATGTATTATACCAGAAATGGAAAAGAAAGAATTGGGCTGATGTGGTAAAAATACAAGGCAACGAATAGGGAGAGAGACAATGGAATGAAAGGTCTTGAATGTTCAGGACAAGAAGGCAGACCTTGATATAGCAGACAAATGATCACCTTTGCAGACCATTTGAATTAGGTGATATAGTCATGGTAACAAGTAAGTGTAATGTTTCTTGCAATTTTGTTTGTATAGAATGCCAGGTAATATCATGTTAGGAGGATATGAGAAACTGAAATTTTCAGAAGCCAATGTAAGCAGCTTAGATATGAAATAATGACTAAAGAATTTAAATTAGAGGTGCACGGATGCATCTGGCCAATATCAGATTAGCACTGATATAAAGAAAATTGAATGTATTGGAAATTGGCCTGATGTGGCTGATAATTTGGCCGATAAATGCGTGTGCACAGCCATAGTGCAGTACGTAGGCAGTAGGGAGCATAGCCCAGCAGTGTGGAGAGCTGTGTGCAGCTGGTAACTCTGTTGTGGTGGAAGGGGAGGGTGGAGGGAAGGGGTGTGGGGGGGCAGATCAAGGTCCCTGCAGTGAGGGAGGGAGGGAGTGGGGCTGGGGCAGGGGTTGCCTAGCTGGGGCGGGGCACAGGACAAAGCTGTAATCGTCCGGGGGTGCTGGGGGGGGGGGGCAGCAGGCAGCTCCCACTGCTGTGTGCACCCTGAGGGCAGGGGGCGCATGCCCTCTGTGGCAGGGCACTGTTGGTGCCTGCCACTTTAAGAACTGAGCCAAGCAGCCAGCAGGTGCTTTATTGTGGTGGCCATTTTAGATCTTTGGCCGCCTATATAAACAGAAGGTTTTGCTGCTGGCAGGTCAGGCAGCAACATCGCCTAGCTACAAGGCTTCATGTATTATCCTGGAGGTAAGGGCTGGAGCTGTAGGGGATGGCTAGGAAGCTCCTGGTTCTGGGCATAACCTAAAGCTGCACCCTGCTGGGAGTGGGTGGTCTGGTGGGTCTCCCAGTGGCGTGGGAGTCCTCAGGAAATACCAGGTCAGTTACCACCCGGTGAAAGGTGGGTCCAGGCACCTTAACCCCAGCTCCCACAACTGGGTGGGTTACCTGCTAGTAGGGTTCAGAAGGTGGACCCAGGAGTGAGAGTGGTGCTACAGACTCAAACCTGTCTTGAAATCCCTCGACTGGTCAATGCTGGGGCCAGGACCAGAAGGGTCAAAGGGCCAGGGGCCCACTGCGAGGGATGCCCAGAGCTGAGGGCCTGGGCTTCCAACTGGTTTGGAGGTGAGGCCAGGGCCTGTGTAGCCAAAGGTCCCAGGGGGACCACACCTGTAAGGGGGAACAGATCAGGGAGCTAGGCAGCCCCAAATGAATGTGGAGTAGGCCGCCTGAATGGAGGAATCTTAGAGAGGTCCTGATTGGAGGATTCTGGTGCCCAGTGTTGGACTGGTGACATTAACAACAGTGGATACCATCTGCAAGGCTTGGGCTGTGGTGTAGGGGAGGAATGGAGCTGCAGGTAACACCTCTTGGTGTTGGGGCAAGAAATGGGCAGCCTCCTGCCTAATTAACAACTTAATTAACAAGGCATGGCAGGAGTGGAAGCAGGTGGTTGGCCCAGAACAGGTGGGTGGGGCTGTTGTTAGGCAGGCTCTGAGAAGGCCCCCTGTTACACCCCACATTCTATGCAGGGCAAGATGCCGCTGCAGGCTTTTCCTGGTGCAGGGTGGGGGGGGTTGGATTGGTATTGGCTATTGGTTATCAGACCCCAAAATCTCTATTGGTGCACCCCTAGTTGAAATGATCTGTATTTCATCACTAGTCTACCAAGTTGTCTGGTCTGTCTGCAGTTGCATGATGAAGAATTAAGAAGTTATACCACAGTTGTATGTCCACATGATAAGATATGACTAGTTCCATTGGATCAATGTCTGAAACAGTTGCAGTGGTGTTTTCTGCAAATATGGCAATTTGTAGGCATTGCCACACAACAATGTGTGTGTGAATGAACATATGTGAAAGCAGAGGCCTGATAGAGGAACTTTTGTCTTCTGTATCACTGAATCTTAGAATCAGTCTTGTCATTTATATGAATAAAAGTAGCTTTCTCTTTTGGGTTGTAGTCTCAATAATGGCAAGGAGAAATATTTTTGGAGTGTTGATGATGTGTCCGTCCGTCTAGTTGATAAAATCTTGTTGGAGTTTTGTACCTGGGTTTTATTTGGGTAAATGTTAACAGTGCCATTGTACAAATGGCTTGGCCATTGCTGTCTATATCACACATTGCTGATAATATAGTACCACATCAAATGACTAAATTGTGGGGAGGGGGGGAAGTGAATGAGAGAAGACATCAGACTCCCTTTGTCTATACTAGTTGAAATTTAAATTCTTTTTAAACACTGCAGGCTTCTAATTTTTCCTTGTGTTGTATTCATTCATCTTTTTGTAACAGATGTTGAGGAGCACTGACAAATGACAGTTCATTTATCATTAAGTGTTTTTGCTTGATCATCATGAAAAATGCTTCTGTAATTTAAGGCTTGTTTTCTTAATGCTTCCACTTTTTTTCCTTCATCTTTTCAGATAATGGCACAAGCTCGAGACTTGGGGAGGAGATACATTAAAGCTTTTTTAAAAGGTTTCTTTGTTGCTGTTCCTGTGACAGTGACTTTTCTCGATAGAGTTGCCTGTGTAGCGCGAGTGGAAGGAGCATCAATGCAGGTAACTTTGTTTCCACTAAATCCATGTATTTCATCAAGGCCTGTGGCTGAATTTTAAATAATTTAAAAATCTACTTTCAGCGGTGGGTGGCAAAGGACTTATTCCTGTCTCAGTTTTATGCTGTAATATAAATGCCTGACTTTTATGTATGTCTGTCTGTCTTTTTCTCTCTCTCTCTCTTTTTTTTTTGTCTCATATATATTTGTGTAATGTGTAAAGAATAGGCCCTTAGGCCATGTATAGACATTTGGATTCTCCTGGAAGAGTCACTGCTGTTCCTGGAGAAACCACAAGTGTACAGGCATTCAGACATTCAGGATTTTTGTCCTGGCACAAAAATGCCTGTTCTGGGAGAAAAATAATCTGGGAGAAATGATAACAACCAGGGTTAAATTGTTCCCAGGAGAGTTTCTCCTGTGAGAGTGAATGTCTATACACATTTGCTTCTGAGAGAACCCACAGTACAGTCCTTCAGTATCCTAGTCCTTTCTGTTCTCCCTTCCCCTAGGACATTGTGCTAATTGGGCTGGACCATACTGCTTCAGCTGAGCAGGAAAGCAGAGTGCCCTCCCTTCACAATCCCCACATTGTACTACAGTGAGACACAGGCTGGTCTTGGACAGTCTGGGTTAGCCAATCAGGGCTGCTCTGTGCATGGCTGCCATCTGTTTACAGGCAGCCTCAGGAAGCCTGTAGGGCACGCTGAGATGTGTATACAAGCGCCCCCTGGCTGCTCAGCATCAACACTGCAAGCTCTCTGCTCCTTGGGGCCTTTGCCTTCAAAAGTCTGTTCAGGGGTCTCTAGGTCAGTTTTTCTACCAGGAAAACAAACCTGGGAGAATTCTCCCAGATCATTTGAATGTATGTATGCAGCGTCAGTAATAAAAAAATTCTCTCAGAGTGTTAGCCTAGTAAAACAAAAACTATACTTGGCAAATTCTCTTATATTTAGATTACTAAAAATTTCGGTCTCCTGTGACTAAAACTTAGACTGTAGAAGAGGCTGCGTTTTTGAAGCTGTTCTGTTTAAAACAATACTATATTCGCTTGAATATAAGATCATCTCCAATAATTAGACTCTATATAGAAAATATATACATTTGATATAATTTTCTAGGTATAGAACCTAATTATTGGAGACTTATCTTGAATTTGTCCCTCTCCCATGGACACATCAGGGGAAATTAATGTGGGGGGTCAAATAGCCCCTTGCCCTCTGTCCCCCTAACTTCTTCCCCCTCTAGTCCCTTCTCTCCCTCCTTACTATCAGACCCTGTTCTTCCTGAGCACATGGAAGTGAGGAACAAATTTTGAAAAATTTTAAAGCAATACTTAAAATAAACATAGCTCTAGTAATTTGCATAGGGTACCCGTAGTTTTAGTTCATCCAGAACTGATTCATTTAGCTTTTTTTTTGACATTGCTGCAAGTTTTAGCACAGGCACTTCATAAACACCCTTTTAAGTAGCACTTTGGCACTATTAATGTATAATACATACTATGAATGATATTAGTGCAAAGCCAAAAGGGTCCTGATTTACCACAGAGCTCACTGGGCTGGTTCCCACCAGAGTCAATGGTGTTTAAAGCCATGGGGACCCACAGCTCAGCACTGCTTAGTAGGTGTGTGGACTCCAGATACCCACCTCAAAGGTTCTTGATTGGAACTAGGTGTTCTTGACACAAATCGTGGGATTCTCCAAAAATTTATACACAGGTGAGCCATAGGGCAGCTTGGTTTGGCTTCACCTCATGGCAGGTGGGGCCATGCTAATCAAATGTGATAGTGGAGAGAGGGGACAACAGGGGAATTCTGCATGAACTGCTTGGGGCTGTTTGGTGATGTTTGCAAGATATTTAAAGCTGGTGAAGAAACCGGGAACACTGGAAATGGGAAAGAAGGGCTCAGCTCAGGTGTGAAGAGGAATTAAAAATGTATGCAGTCTCCAATTCTTGTTTTCCAAGCCCATCTATGCATGCCACTCCCAAAACACAAATTCTATGTCCCTGTCTTCGGCCTTGTGAGCTGGTGCCATCTTGTTCAATGTTACGGAACAGTGTTGTGCATGCCCCAGTTTGTCAGCCTATGTGTCCTTGTTTGTTAAACTCCCTGTCTGCTTTTGAAGGCTGAGAAAACTCTGCGAGACCCAGGTTTTTAGAAATCAACCCCTGCTACCCATCCTGAACCATTCTTGTGTGTGTGTGTTCAATTCCCAAAAAGCAAACTTTTAAATGCCATTTTCAAGCCATCACTGACTTTGGGTACATCCAGATAAGCGTGCATGTGCCTTGTACCCTGTCTCAAACCCCTTTGAGATGGGGCAACAGCCATGTGTGGGAATGAAAAAAGGTTCCCTGCATTGCAAGTTTGCAGTGCGGGAAGAAAATTAGACCTCTGGATATCCAGGGGTCTAAAAAACTCAAAGTTTAAAAAAGTGGAGGAGGGTGCCCTGAGGCAACTGGAGGCAGCTCTGAAGCCAGAGTGTCTCTGTGGTTGGTCCCTCTCCCTGGTGCTGAAACACGTGCCGGCCAGGCCACATATTCAGCACAAAGGTGCCAGTGCCAGTGAGGGGGGTTGGAGGGCTGGAGGAGAGGGGGGAGGACCACCGCTGGCCCCACCCACTCCCCTGCCCCCCTGTCCTGCCTGACCCGGGCCCCTGACTCCTGCCCTGATCAGCCCCTCCCCCCGCAAACCCCTACCTGACCTCTCAACCCCTGTCCTGCCCTGCTCAGGC
>NW_017728931.1:95343781-95377648 GCF_001723895.1 Crocodylus porosus | reverse complement strand
GGGGTGGTAGCCCCTGTGGGGGACATTTGCCCCTGTTGGGGGGGCTGAATCCCCTGTTGGGGGGCCGTAGCTCTTGTGTGGAGGCTGAACCTCCTGTGGAAGGACAGCAAAATATATATTCATGTATTCATGAATTCATGAAACCTGTATGTAGAGTTGACTTTATTATTATGATAAGAGACTTGCTTTGTGGAGGAACATGAATTTGGAGGTATTTTACAGAGTGACTTTGGGATTTTTTTTATCAGGGATTTTTCAGTTTTCCAAAAGGGAACACCAGAATTTCTGCTAGGGAGGCCAGTGGCAGAATCCTGCCTGCTTAGAGCTGGCAGCTTGGACCCATCTGGCTGTGGCTGACCTCCTGGCCAGATATGGTAAGAAGGACATGCTTTGACAGTTAAAAGCAGGGCACCACACTCAGAACATCTTCTGGGCAATAGCTGCCCAGCTGGCTAGGTAGGGGGCACGCGTGGCAGTAATGCCACACAGAGGCCAGGTCTGAAGCTGCAGCCTACTGGCAGCTGTCCCAGAGGGGCAGATGCCTCTGCTGGCTGTGCAGTCCCCATCTGAGTCTGACAGGTGCGCAGCAGGTCACAGCCAGGCAGCAGTCCCCATTGCCAGACTGCAGTGGGTAGAGAGTGCAAAGAATTCTCAGGTCTGCTTCAGCAGTCCAGCTGGCACAAGGGGTAGTGTCCCCAGGTACCAATTGGCTGGGCCCCAGAAGCTGCCGTGAGTGAGTAGCCATGAGCTACTTGCCAGGGCAGCTTTTTATACTGCTGGGGCCAGGACAGGGCACCTTTTTATACTGCTGGGGACAGCACAGGTGCTGGCTCTGGGCTCTAGCTCCCCCTGGCTGCAGATCTGGGAGGAGTCAGGCAGGGTTATTTTGCCCCAAGTGGCAGTTTGCTCCACAACAAAGCACATGTCAAGTGCGTGCCCTGGCTTAAATTTGCACGGCTTCTTATTTGAGCTGCTGTACACGCATGTGCTTACATGTGTGGATGCACCCTATAAGTGCTGGCCTGGTATTGGAGTACTTCTTGACTCAGTCTTCGTTCCATCCTGAGGGAATAACTGCCCGTTTTTTAAGGGTCATGCACGTGCACAAAAGGTTCCCATCAGCATGTTTGCCCAATGCGGGCCATGTGTTTTTATAGTCATGCTCAGTGTTGGCTGCATATAATCAAGTTTATAGTTGGTTTCCATTACTCAGCATTAAGTTACTTTTAGCAGCAGTTCAAAGGTAGCTGTATTTAATGTGATTTCTTTGTATGTGAATGTAAGATGGGGGGGAGGTTCTTTCCCATGGTGATTTAATGGTGGGGGTGGTGAGGGTAGGAGAGGAGGCCAGAAGAGGCTCATCTTGTATTTGAGTAAATACAGCATGTTTTAATTGTAATTTAAAGGTGTAGTTATTACTAGTCTTTCTTATTGTTTGTGACTATGAACAGTAACATTTCAATAAGTAAAACTGGAAAATAGATTTTATGAGTTCATGTTAATACTTGTTTTGCCTCTGGAGAAAATGGTACATTTCAACTGTATAACTGCAGTTATACATGATCCTTATGACACACTGGTGCACTAACAGAAATTAATAGTCTATATATGTGTATGTAACATATATTTGTTTGCTGTTTAACATTTAAAAGCAAGTGAACATTTTAAAGACTGCTGAAAATAGCTTATGCTGTCTCCTTTTTCTGTGCTTTTGGGACTTATTTAAATGAATGCGGATTCAGTTTTGTGATTCTCTTGCATAATTATGCTATTTATTTATATCTGGATCATGTGTTTAGAATAACCATATCTAAATGAATATGGTTATAATATTTACTTTGGTCTAACAATGAAACCCAACACCCGATGAAAACCCTAGGAAAAATTAAGTGATGTGTTTGCAACCCAATTTCTTAATCTTTTAACTTTCTTAATCTTGAGGGGTAAAAATTATGATTTTTGTAACGAATCTTACTGTTCATGGAGCATCTGGTATTTTAAAGCCTTCACAAAGGGGGTTTAGAGCACTCACAAATACTGGGCTCGGTCCCTTAAGTTTTTAACCTGTAGCCTTTATTTAGACAATCCTTTCCAGCCTAGAATTTTGGGCCTGGTTGAATCGTACTTTGTACAGGTCCCAGGGTGGCACAGCCTCATCTTTCTGTTTTGCTTTTCTTAACACAGGTAGATGTAGTATTTAACCTGATTATGCTTCCAAGTTTTGTTGGATAAAGTGGTTACTGAGGTTTCCTAGCTGGTCTCATGATTAGAGAATTCTAAAATGCAGTGAGTGCAATCTGACCTTGCTGTATTGTTGGCTTGCCCGTGAGTTTTCTCCTCTACTCCTGGGGTGAAACGGGTAGTGTTGAAGCAGCTATGAAAACTTGCATTGCTCTAGGATTCGCTATGGATCCGGACGTTTTAACTGCCCATAATAAGGTGGCTCTGTACACAGAGGTGGATTAAGTCCTGATGATTGTCCTATTTTATCCTGAGGTTGGTAGTACAAGAGTTCAAGAAGAATAGCTTAATAGCACATAATTCTCAGTTCATGTCAGCAGTGTTTCTTGGAATATATTGCTGATCTCCAAGATAATTAATCAGCTGCTAAAGCAGAGATGTGATCTAAAAAGAGGATGGGTAGAAGGAGTGGGAAAGCCACCTTTTATTTATTTTTCTGCAGGATTGATAGCATGAAAAAAATGAAGCAGTCTCCATTTCTTTCCCACAGCTTTCAGGAATGCACCATTTTATCTTCTGCTGCAAAGCCTGAGGAAAGACAGGTACAAGTCATTGCTCCAGAATGCCGTCTCTGTATCTTGCACTCCAGAATGTGATTTATGTTGAATGCATTTGAAAGTTATAGAAAATGGAGGAATTTGAAGTTCAGTCAGCATGTGGCCTTATATCCATCACTAGCATGTTTCTATTGGGCATGGATTGTCTCAACTTCAAACTTTCACTGTATGATCCCCACGATTTTGTTTTGTAATAGACCTTAGACTCCTAGCTGCCTTTTTGTACTTATTATTCCGGTTCATGCTGTGTTTGAAATTAAAAGTTCTGTCAAAAAGCAAGAAGTAGGGTGCTTTTATTTTTAGATCTTCCCCCCTTTTTTCTGCTTGGGACCTACTGTGTGTGTAATACTGCTCTTGATGATTTTAACACTTTTGACACTCTGGGGAACATGCTTCATGGAGGTCCTCAAGAAAACAGATATTTATGATTTATTCCCAATCACTTAGGGTAGACTTCATGCATTTCATTGTCCCATGCTGACTTTTGTATTTTCTCTGCTGAGAACCACCTGGTGTAAACCCTTCTTCTGTGCTGACTCTTCTGTATATGAGTATTCAACACTAACCTATGGGGATCATAATAAACTAATGCAGCATTTAATTTTGGCACGCTTTATTGCTTCATTGTCTCTCTTCTTTCAAATTACCTTTTTTTTTAAATCCCCACTTGAGGTTTTTGTCTCTTACACTGCAGTCTTGATTGCTCATTTAAAATTTTGTTATTAATAGGGGATTTCAAATGGATTTGTTTATTTACAGCATTGAACATATGTGACACAGAAACAGCTGGTGTTATAATTTAGTAATTTGTGGTTATGGATTTAGTAATTTTTGCCTGGAATGTTGAATGTATTCTTATGTTATGGGTCACTGTCATAAATAAATATGCTGTTTTCAGATGTTCATGGCTATTTTCACAGAGTTGTGTTTTCTGGTAGTTAATTATAATAAAGTTTCTTTATTTGGGTTTTTCCTAATGGTGTGGAAAAAGGAACCCCTAATAGTGAATGTAAGGATTTGTATATCCAAAATTAGCTGTGTTGAAATGTAAGATTAAACAACATGATGTGTTTACAACTTTATCTACAAGTTCTGCAGTAAGGAATTTATTTCTGCTATCATGGGAATTTACGTTTGACAAAATGCACTTGAGGCTGCAAACAGTAGAGTAACATATATATTTTTTGAATATTCTACCTATTATGCCATGTGACAGCAAATAAGGAACAATAGTTAATGGTAATGGTGACAGAATAAGCTTATTGTTTCTTACTGGTACTACCATGACTTTACTTTAGATTAGGCAGACAAAGTTCTTTGGGTGAATCTGATATCTATTATTAGACCAACTAAATAGTTGGAGAACAATATTTAAGCAAGCTTTCAGGTTCAAAAACCCTTCGTTAGGCTAAGTAAGTTCCAGCAGTTGGTGTGTGCTCTTCCTAGATGGAATGAAAAGTAAAGAAGCTCGGCTGGGCTGGTATGCATACAAAACAGGCAGTCAGTGAAAATGTAGATTGAGGAGTCAATGGGTGAGAGACAGGCTGGGTGGGAAGGGAGAGAGAAAGGGGATGAATGTAGCAGGTAAACAAACAATGGAGAGGTGCCTGGAGAGTCGGATGTCAGGCAGGTTATAATGTGTCATAAATCCAATGTCTATAAAATCAAAGTCCATGATTTTTAGTATCCAGGAGGTTGATGAAGTGGGGTTCATAGGTTGGTCTCTAGGAAGTGTTGCATAAGTTTCCTTTGAGGATCAGGACTGAGAGATTGGAAAGAGTGGTTTCTTGTGAGAAATGTGTCCCCACAAGTAATTGGGTATTCTTGTCTTTGATGGATTTCTGGTGTGCATTCATTCTGGTGTGCAGTTGTTGTGTGGTCTCTCCTATGTATTTTCCATCAGCACATTTAGTGCATTGGATGAGATGTATTACATTTCTGGAGGTGCAGCTGTGAGATCCGGGAATGCTGATGGCTCTGTTGTGGGGTGTAGTAATTGTGGGTGTGGTGGAGATGTGTTGGCAGGTTTTGCATTTCTTGTCATGGCCTGGTCTGTATCCATTTGGTGTATTGGTGAAGCTTGCTTCTGGTGATGAGGTTAGCGAGGTTTGGTGCTTGTTTGAAGGCTAGGAGGGGTAGCTCTGCGAAGATCTCTTTAAGAATAGGGTCTCTTTCTAGTATGTTGCAATTGTTTGAGGATTTTCCGTATGGGTTTGAGAGAGGGGTGATGTGTTACCTGCTTGATGGTTCAGTGGGCGGGAAATCTGGCTGCAAGGTAGGACCCAGAGTTCTTATAAATGGATCTGTTTCATCCTGGTGTGAAGTGGCCACTTGTCTCTATGTCCTTGGTCCAGTGCTTTTCAACATCTTTATCAATGATTTAGATATGCGGCGGAGAACTCACTGGCCAAGTTTGTGGACCACGCCAAGTTATGGGGGAGCATGGTCATGCCTGCAGATAGGCTGCAGGTGGACCTGGACAGGCTGAAGAGGTGGGTGAATCAGAACCAGATGAAGTTCAACACGGAGAAGTGTAAAGTGCTCCATCTGGGGGCAAATAATCCCCAACATAGCTACAGGCTTGGTGGCAACAATTTGACTTGTGCCATGACCAAAAGGGTCCTAAGGGTAATAATTGACCATCGCATGAACATGAGCCATCAGTGTGATGCTGTAGCCAGCAGAGCAAACAATACTCTGGCATGCATCAACTGGTGCATGTCATGTAAAACCAAGGAAGTGATTCTTCCACTGTACTCAGCACTAGTGAGACTGCAGCTAGAGTACTGCGTCCAGTGCTGCACTTCAGCAGGGATGTGGAAAAATTTGAAAAGGTCCAGAGACAAGCCACCTGTATGATCAGAGACTTGCAAGGCAGATCATATGAGGGAAGGCTGAGGGACTTTGGCCTTTTTAGCCTAAAGAAGAGAAGGCTAAGAGGGGATGTGGTAGCAGCTTACCACTACATCAGAGAGGTACATCAAGGGTTCGGTGAACAACTGTTGACCAGGGCACCCATGGGGAAGACCAGGAGTAATGGATACAAACTTCTGGAAGACCTCTTCAGGCTCAATTCTCGGAAAAAACTCCTTCACAGTCAGGGTGTCTAGATTGTGGAACAAACTCCCACTAGAGGTGGTGCAGTCACCTACCCTGGAAATCTTCAAGAGTAGACTGGACAATCACCTCACTGGTGTTACCTGACCCCCAGCAGTCTTTTCTGCCTAGTACAGGGGGGCTGGAACTAATGATCTTGTGAGGTCCGTTCCAGCCCCTAACAATCTATGAATCTGTCTGTGAATCTACTATCCTACAGCAGAGTTCATTCATTTACTGTGCCCTAATATGGGCACACGTGTACATGGTGATGCTTTACTGCAGAGTTAACTAGCTCCACAGTAAAGTCCATGTGTAGATGCACCCTGTAAGACTTCATTTTCAACATATTCAGATTTTATGGAAAGAAGAAAAAGCAGGTTATTATAAATTTCCATACACCCCTTCAAAGTTTTCTGAATACATAGCTGTGTGCCCACTTTTGACATTAAAATAAAGTTATAGCATTTTTAGTATTATTTTGCTGACATTCACACTTGGTATAATACTTAAAACGCCATGTGATACAGTGACAACATGCAGCATTCTAATACTTAAAAAATATAGAATGTTGTTATTCTACTCATTAGAGGAGTGAAAAGAAACCAGTAGATTATAAGTTGTATAGGTCAGTTTACTTTTGTAGAGCTTGGTAACGCTTGAAAAAAGGATACTATTAATTTACTTCAGGCTTTTTGGTATTCTCAGCTTTATGAATATTCATGTAAATATGAAAGCCGGATGGGAATATCTTTGCTTTTGAACAGTCAGGTATGAAATGCATATACTTTGGAGCTACAGGTTCAAATTCCTGCTATGTTGACCATATTTTCCAGCTTGTTGAAGTAAAAAAGTTTAGTTACCAGGCCATTTTACTTTGATACATTTTTAGATGAGACTACTAAAAATGAGATCTTGTCCTTTTTATGTGCAAGTGAAAGACTGCATGCTAATTTTAATTTGGTTAGGATTTTTGTGTTGGTGTCTCTATTAATGTTCTCTCTTCCTTCATTGGTACATACTAGTTACTTGTTTTTGTCCACCCCAAAGATGATTGTACTTCATCAGCATGAATATGGTTTATGAATCACTTGGTAATTGTAGCACATTGAGATCCCAGGGGCAGCTGTGACGCTCTATGGTGGCCTCGCAACTTGTGCCCCGCTTTGCCTCTAGGGTACCCTCCCCTCCTTCTCACCTGCCACTCTTTGATGTGCTTATTGTATAGAAAGGGAAGCTGTCTTGATAGCCCTAGGGTGAGTCTTACTCTGTCCACTAAGCCTGCACTGCTGGTCTCGATCATGCTGTTTGGGCACTCAGCCTGTCCATTCCCTTGGAGCACCTCTAAGCTTCAAGGGCTCACTGTGTGGCTCTGTCCAAGAGTGACCACCTTCTCAATATAGAAAGGTAGGACACATGCCGGCCTCTCCTCTGCTGGCAGCATGGTTGGAGCAGAGCCAGGCAGAGCAGGGGATGGATGCAGGCTGTCTGCTGTGGGCTTGGGGCACCCTACCTGTGGTCCTGCCCCTGGGAACCCTGTGCCGACCCTGCATTCCCTGGCTACCTGGCAGCAGCAGGGGGCACAGCTCCACTCTACTGCTGCCCCTGCTGCTGCCAGGTGGCCAGGGAGCACCTCCATGGTCATATGGCCAGTGTGGTGCTCCCAGGGAGAGGGCAGCAGGATGGAGAGTACTAAAGCTGCAGCAGTTAGCCTGCATCCATCCCCACTCTGTGCACAAATCTGGGGGGGGGGGCATGTATCCCCCTGGAACATGTTGGTGTCCCGGGGTGGCTGTGACGCCTCCTGGTGGCTCCCTAACTGTGCCCTGCTCTGCCCTTAGGGTGCCCTTCTGTCTCTCCTGCCACATCTTGATGGAAATATAAATGAATAGGGAGGCTGCCCATGGAATTTGCATAGCTCCAGTTTCACTGAACCCCTCACTAGGGTCCCCAACACCCCACTAGTCCTCACTGGTCCCAGGCCCTTGGCTGGGCCCCTGTAGTCAACAGTGTCCAGCAGGACACCCAAAGCCTTAAGGGCTAACTGCGTGGCTCCAAATCCTCCCCTTTTCCATGCCCCATGCCTCGTGGGTGTTACATGGATGTTATTCCCTGTGTGGGGCTTCAGCATTCTTGGTCTCTGTCCCTTTAATCTTGATGGACCGCTTTGTCCAGCTCTTGGCCTTGGGTTCTCCAGCCTCATGCTTTGCCCAACTCTAGGCTCAGCACCTGATCTGCCTTGAGTCTGCCCCCAGCGGGGCTCACAGTGATAATGTCACCCTAGGGTACTAACAGGACCTGTAAAGACTGCCCCTCACAGTTCCAACTCAAACTACCAGTATGAACTGTAACCAAAACATAAGTCTCCTTACTATAACTCCCTTCTGGGCCCATCAACATCAACAAAAGGAAAAACAGCACACTGCCCCTTTTAAGAAGGAAAACCTTCCCCCACCTTGGCATAGTCAAACAAACCCTTGGGGCAGCATTTAATAGGTATCACCATAACGCCTTAGTCCTGGGGTGTATCCCTGTAAGCTCTCTGACTGTCGCTGGTAATCCCCAAGGCAGCTCAGCAGTCCACTTTACAGGACTAGACTATCTTGCTTAGGCTCTGGTTAGGATCTGTATAACCAGAGCCCTTCCCCTCTATGGGGTTGTCTGCAGGTGTCCCTTCCTCTGATTCACTGCCTGGTTTCCATGGTAGCTCACCTGTGGTGGTGTCTAGTCTCCCTTGCAGGGCTCCAGCCTGCAGTCCTACTGGGTGTGTTTACATATGTATTTACACTGGCTTAAATTTACTGTGCAGTAAGGCTCTGTGTTTGCTGTCTTAGCCTGGCAGTTGGAAGAGAGGGAAGGGGTGTTATATGAAGAGAGGGCATAGTCTCATGGGGTGGCCAGTCCTGACCTGTCTCCTGGTATGTTGTCAGTTGTCTCCAGGCAGACAGGAGAGCCTGCATATACTGGGGCCCCCTGGCTGGGTGCCACTGGCAGCATAGACTGTCTGCAGAGCATCTGGGCAGGCCCTCTAATGCTTGTATAGTGTTCTACTGGTAGAGTTTCCAGCTTCACAAACTAAACAGCTATATATCCACTGAAACACTCAAACACTTGCATGCACCTTGAGATGTATTCAAGTACCCCTATTTCTCATGGTCAATGTAGATATTCCCAGTGTGGTTGGGGAAATATATCTCCAGAACTAATAATGAATGTTTTATGAAATTTTTGGGAGAGCAAGGTCCATATAGTCTTAAATTTCAGGATATTTATAAAATGGTCTCTAAAATGTTTTCTGCTACTGATCAAGATCTACCATATTTACTTGACTCCAAGATGAGGTTTTCTTCCCAATAACAATGGCAGGGGGGAAAAGCCACTTCCTAGATTTGAGTACTAGACCAGGGCAGGCAGTTGCTTAGCTCTGGCTTCAGCCACCAGCTGAAGCTGGAGCTGAGCTGCTTCCTGCCCTAGGCCAGGATGCTTCATTTGGCAGGGCATGTAGCTCACAGCTGGAAGAGCAAGGTGAGACCACACAGCCAGCTTTCCACTCCCCTGCCCCCCATCTGCTTCCTCATCCCTACTTACTGTTCCAGCTCCAGTCCTGATCTGACCTGGCCAGGAGTTGTCACCACTTGTCCCTGGTTGAGTTGGGCTGGGGCTGGATTGGGGGCTGCCACTGCAGCTGACTGCCCCAGAGGAGCAGAGCTGCAGCAGAAGACAAGTGTTAGGGATGGGGGGAAAGGGCGGCATGGAATAGGGAGGCAAACACAGGCATGGGGGCAAGGAGTGAGGGCAGGAGCAGGAGGCAGGCAGAGGCATGGAGGGGTACATGGCAGAGGTCAGGCAGCAGAAGGGCAGGGACCGATGGGTGCAAGTGGCAGGAGGGACAGGCACAGGGAGGCAAGAGGCTGGGAGGGGAGACAGAGCAGACAGGGAGGGCAAAGGGCAGGTAGTCACAGGTCTGGTCCCTTGTCTCCCTGCTGCTGCTTTCCCTGCCACAGCATTTGGGAGGATGACTTTAAGACTACCTTCTACTAATTAGGTTCTATACATGGAAAATTATATAACATTTGAACATGAAATTACAGAACAAGAAACCATTCATAGCCTGGATTATGTTAAACAGTTTCCATGGGGACTAACTTTTTTATCCCATTGTCTGGACTAGCTGTTAACTTGAATGTTTCTCAAGATGTTAACTGACTTGCAGCAATTTCTGGCAGATGAAAGAACAAGAAGCAATGGTCTTAAGTTGCTTCCAGGGAAGTGTCCCAGGGATGCAGGACTGACCAAAGGGGAAGCCTCAGTCAGAGGCAGACCTAAGGGGGAAGTAAGAATAGAAGAAAACCTACCTGTTGCAGGAGTCCAGGGTAGTGAGGAGGCGCACTAGGGAAAACCGCCCATGCGGTTTATCAGCCACACTTATCTCCAGCTGGAGCTGGGTGACATCAGGAAGAGACTTCACCTGGTGAAGAAAAAAAATGGCCCCATGAGTGGGGGCGCGTGGAGCATAGGAGGAGCAGCGGGGAACTGCTGTGTGGGGCCCCCCCAGCTGCCGTGTCCAACAGCTGCGGTGATGGCAGAAGGAGCCGTGGAGGATCTTCGTGCTGGGCAAGAACAGCGAAGATCAAATGAGCTGGCAAGGAGGCGGCAGCAGTGGTAGCAGAGGGAGCTGTGGAGGATCTTTGTGCCGGGGAAGACCAGCGAAGATCAAAGGAGCTGGTAGTGAAGCCAGCATGGGCCGTAGGCATTGGAGGAAATCCTCACACTGGGAAAGATCAGTGGGGATCAGGTGACCCATCAGGGGGGCGGCAGGTGCCGCAGTTTAGGGAAGAGGTGGATCCCGGAGGGGATCAGAGACACCCCAGCCCAGGACATGCGCTGGCCTAGGGGTGAAGGGGGCATGGGGCTCCTCCCCATGGGTGCCCCTCTTTACTTTGCTTTTCCTTTTGTCTCTCACTTGTTGCGTTCCTTTTTTGTCATAGTTTCTTTTGGTTTTTGTTACGTTGGGGCTCCCGTGGTGCTGGGCTTCTCTGGGGGTGAGCAGTCAGAGCATGCTTTTCTTTCACAGTTAGATTTAATTTCGGTACTAGTCCAGAGCAGGGTAGCTTGGCACCCTATACCAGGGTCGGGGGATTAGAGACACCACTTGGAGGCGGGAGACCACACGAGAATGCAGCAACAACCAACAACATCCGCCTTGGAATGCTTGGGGCGTCGAGAAGGATAGTGCTGGAGACCGAGCATCACCAGGCCCTCTGGCTTTGGCTACAGTCCAAGGTGCCAGGCTGTAGAGCAGGATGAGGGAACCGGGGAAGACATCCAAAGGGGCCAGTCAAAAAGATCCTGAGGCCTGTCTCATTGGGTGGTGCATGGCTGGGGTGTAGGGGAGGTTGGAGCCACATAGCCATCCACTGAGACCTGTGACAACTCTGGAGGCATCCTCCGAGGGGACCCTCTCTACTGAAGAACCATCTGAAGTCATGGCAGGCGAGTTTGGGGGTCACCCTGAGAGTCATCGAGGAGTCCTCCGGGGTCTACATGAGAGTCCCAGGCTAGTAAGCCCAGTTGCTCGGTCAAAGGCAGCATGGGATCGTGTCATCGAACAGAGACAGTCACAGGAAGTTTAGGTTAGATATTAGGAAAAACTTTCTCACTAGGAGGGTAGTAAAACACTGGAACAGGTTACCCAGAGAGGTTGTGGAATCTCCGTTCTTGGAGGTTTTTGAGACCCGGCTGGACAAAGCCTTGGTTGGGATGATATAGCTGAGGGTGGTCCTGCTTTGACCAGGGTGTTAGACTAGATGACCTCCTGCCTTCCAATCCTAATTTTTTATGATTCTGTGTACAGACATTCATTCTCCCAGGTCTCCTGGGAGTGATTTAACCCTGGTTGATCCCAGGTTATTTTTTTCCTGGAGCAGCCATTTTTGCCCAGAGAGAAAAAAAGCCTGAATATCTGTACAGTTATGATTTCTCCTGGGAAACAGCAGCATGTTCACTTCAACTAACACAACCAAACACATTTTTCCTGTCTTAGAAGTGTCCCCTTTCCCCCTAGCCCTTTCCTTTCGATGCAAACCCCTCTCTTTCCCTCACATTCTCTTTCTGCTAGTGTTTTCATAGTGTCAGATGAAGTAGGCCATTTCTTATGCCTCTGTGAACCAGTTAGTCTCTAAGGTGCCACCTTACTCTATATTTTCCATTAACAAATAAGAATTTGCAGAGTTTTAAACTCTCAAGAGTCACTGGTTCTACGAGACTGATGCCTGCCTCACTGAATGTGTCACCTAACTGTAAATCTTTCAAAGAGACTGTGTTAGTAGATCTCAGTAAAGACTTCAGAAGTGGTGCATGAAACACTCTGGAACAGCTCTGTAAGAATTGTGACCATTCTGCATTGCAAGCTGTGGTCTGCATTGTAAATAACCTAATGAAAGGTGTGTGTCTATGTATTGAGCTAACTCATACAAAGGCCAAAAGTCATGGTGAAATTGTGTTTTTTACTCATCTTCCCTCGCCTGCTTGCCAAAACCAACATGATTGCATGTTATGATATTCTGGCCTTTACAAAATCTACATGTCAGGCACATTGAACCCTGCCCTTCCCCCACTTTTCTCTCTAAAAGTAGAAGCTTACAGTCCTCTATTGAGGTTTGGCATGTGAGTCCTGTTTAACTGACTGGCAAGTTGCTTTGAAAGCTCATGCTCTTTAACATCTTTTACAAAGTATGTACCTGGTTTATGAATGGTGATTTATTGTCTTAATACATTTTATTTTGATAGGAGAGTATTTAGAACAGCTGCTTTTGTTTTTATGCTGGAGCTGGATACTTGTTTTTCTTCTGGTAAGTAATAGGACTAAAGATTCTTATGTGCTTTTTGGACAAGTTCGTTTTAAGCAGAAGTTCACTGGAATTGCAGTAGCTCATGTTGTAGTGTACTGAAAAATGTTCATTGTATTTGACTTTTAATGGCTGCATCTACACGTAAATCAGACTGCTAAAGCAAGTACTAAGTGACTGTGCAGTAATTGCCAGCACACAGGTAATTTCTGACCCTACTGAACTGTGCAGTAATGTCAACATCACGTGTTGTACTTGCCCACTCTGTCGCTGTAGCTTAGCATTATGGCAATGTAGCGTCTTGTGTAGATGCACCCAATAAGTAATATTTCACTAGCCATCAACAATCAATATAAATAGTTTCCATTCAACACCTTCTTCTGAGTAGATCAGATCATGACCGAATTAGCTTTAACAGGACCAGCATTTGACTCACGTATACAATGAGAGAGAAGATGAAAGGAATAAGGGAAATATTGACTTTGTTACTTTTAACATAAAGCTGTACTTTCTTTCTGTCTTTGTAGCCTTCCTTGAATCCAGGTGGAGGACAAGCTTCTGATGTGGTGCTTTTAAACCACTGGAGTGTTAGGAATTATGAAGTACAACGTGGAGATATTGTGTCTTTGGTGTAAGTAATTTCAAATACATTTCAATACATACATATGTAAAGCTCAAGCCATCAGCTTTATAAGTTTCATCTCTAAAGTGCTAATATATTTTTGGATGTAGGCAAAGAAGCTAGACAGAAAATTGATAGGATGAGTCACAAATGCATTACTGTCAATTGGCAATATAAAGATCTTCAAAGGGTTCATTACCATGTGTTTGCTTGAAGGGAGCATAATGCCAAGAATTATGTGGTATTATGTAGATATGTATAAGAACTGCCATGAAAGCAGACATTTGAAGGAAGGTGTTTTGGCTTTATAGCCAAATTAAAATGATCAGTTGAACTATAATTATGGATCTATAGTAGAGTGGGAAAAATACATGGCTTAATGTAGCATTTGAAGAGAGAATCTCAAATCATGTAGTTTTGTGCACATATTTAATTCAGTGAGGAAAACACTTTGTTTTCTTACCATTTAACATTTCACACACATTTTTTCTGAAGAAGTTCGACTATCACATTAAGATAAAATAAGATCACAGAAAAAATCATACTTTAAGAACACGTTTTTCAGGGGAAAAACATTTTGTGGATTGCAGTAGGGAGGCTTATCTATCAAGCCAAAAGGTGGCACTGTTTCTCTGTTGAATATATTTAAAAGGATTAGAGGACAAAAACTCCATTTTGGTCTTAATGTAATGTAGAAATGGAATGTCAAAGTGTGCATAACTGACATAATGATATACTACATACTTATAGTACATTCTTGGATGGCTTAAGCTTAAGATTTTTAGTTTTGTAAGTATAATGCATAGTATGTAGACTGCAACAGAACTTGTCTTTGAAAGCTAATTTCCTCTGGACCCTTCTTCATTAGACAGTTTTCATAATGGACCTACTTGTTATGCCTACCTTGCCACTGAGGTAACAATTAATATAAAATTTTTACTACCTACTGTAGAAGCAAATGTAAAAATCTGCTTTATGGCTTAGAATCTTTTGGAAACTTTTATTTTTCTAATTCTTCCTGAGCAATTGCATTTTTTGGCAAATGGGGCATTTGTAAATGTTCTGACTAACGTAGTATGTTAGTATTAGTATGTAGGTCACCTTATATTCTTCCAAATCCATGCTCCGGTGATGGACTGGTGAGAGTGAGTGAGTGTGTGCACTTCTACCCAAGTCATGATCTTTAAAAGAGAGTAGATCTGGTTAGTAATTATTGGATAAAATAAAATGTCAGTGAGTTTTGGCTGGGCTCAAGGTAGAAAGAATGGTTATATATTCATGCTTTTGAAGGTTTTCTGATACCATTTTACCCATCTGCATGGATTACTTGCATTTTGCTAGGGTCCTGTTTTTGAAACTTTCAGCCTTCTAGATGCTGATTGTCTACTTGTCCTGTTTGTCCTTTTTTGTCTTATGTTTGACAAGACAGCTTCTACGCTTAGCTAGTGATGAAGAGGATATTCACTCATACAGAAGAAGTTGCATAATAGCCTCATAGATGGAGTGAGCATACGTTCTGGGCTTCTGTAATCTTGTTTTGGCCAGTTGGTCAAAAGTGCCAGAATGAAGTCCAGCAGGGACATGGAGTATGCGGTGTACCAGGCAGGCCACCCTGCTCCAGTCTGCCTGCCTTGCTCCTACCCAGCAGCAGTAGTGCCTGTCTGCTTGCCTACCTGGTGCTGCTCTAACCAGCTGGAACCAGACTAGTGAAGCCAGGAGTGTCCTGGTTTGCCTAAGACATATAGTCACTCTACTCATAGAGCTGTGCCAATGTTGTCCCTTAATATCTTAGGAAGGATAGTGAATACCCAGGCTAGTGTATTCAGAAGTTACTCTGAACACAAGTAAAGAGGTAAGCATTAAAAAGAAATTCCCTGTTCTCTTTGAATATTAAAGGATACATTTTCAAGTCAGTTCTGACCTTGAAGTACTTTATGATAAAGAGCTGTTAAAAGTGAAATTAAAATCATATGGTGAAGCCAAGCCTTCCTCCAGTTTCCCTCCAAACACTGGAGAAATTTAGATTCTTATGTTGTGACCTGGGTCAATATAAAATGATAAATAGTGAAATATTCAGCCTTTAAAATCATAAGCCTTACCAAAGTTAGCATCCATACAGAAAGAAAAAAAAATAGCATAGACATATTAGTCATCATGAGACTAAACTTCTGGTGTGTGAAGCTTTTACTGAATAAACAATATAATTTCTTTTTTCTGTTCATCTTGACTGCGCATATATGGTTTATATGAATAAGTGGTCAAAACATATGCTGCGAGTATGTGTTTTTGTTCTTGAACTGAATGTTTGCTAGTTACAAGCATCTCTGTACTTAATATAAAACTCAGCTTGACTCAGACAAGCAGTTATGCATTACTATAAAATGTTGCAAAATGAGTTACTGCATGTACACCAAGGTGATATTCTGTATCTAGTTTCAGATTAAAGTTGTCATACTGAGAATGACATTAATCTGTAAAATTATAAATTAATACACAACCAAATTCTGCCTTGGGGTATAGCTCCCATGGGTTCAATGCTAGTAGTCTCTGAGCAATAGAGGGAATAATTTCATAGCAGATCCTTGTGCTGTTAGGAGGTTTGCAGACCCTAAAAACTATTACCTTGCATTTGGAAAACCTGATATGAATTTCCCCCATCTCTCCCTTCACGTTTAAGATAATGGAGTTAAAAGAATACTATTTTACATACCAAAGAAAAACCCATTCAGACTTTGTTGATGAATGTGGGACCATGATATTCCCTGCTGTCTTCTAAAATACATCCTGAATCCAATACCAGTTCAGCCAAACTTCTGAATCTGCAGTGTTTCAATAACAGCATTTTGGACTTCCTGAATTTAGACTGAACTTGAATGTTAATAATAAGAATTCTAATGACAACAGAGTCCTCTTCTGATAATATGAATAGAAGCTAGTGAGATAGATCCACCATTCTGTCATGATGCTTCCTTTGCGTCTTTTAACTATATTTTTGATTACGTGAAAACATAAGGGGTTTTTGTTTCATTTTTAAGAAACAATTGTGCAGGTGGTTAAAAGCAAACATAATAATTGAAGTGGGATCAGCTGGGCCAGGATGTGTCCTGGCAATGGTGCACCACTTCACTGGCAAACTACAGGCATCACCTGGGGCCATTGTCCCTCAGGATTGGATCCCTGCTGTTCTGTGGCTTTGGGTCCCATCCTGTGACGAAACTGTTTCTCAGTGTCACATCTAGTGTCCGGGTGCTGTGGTGACATGCATATGCTATTGAAATCCCTTCCAGAGGGATTTCTGGCGTGTGCATCTGCAAGCGTGGAGGGGGAAAACCCCTATGGGCGAATCCCCCCAGTATGTTATCCCTTTGCAGATATGTGTCCTGGGAATCCTCTTGCAGGACTAGGCCACTGAAGCTCCAGGAGCTCTTGTCCAGGGTGGCTGGAGAGCATGGACAGTCTTGGGCTGTCTGTTCTGTTTCTTCATAAGCAAACTGATATCTGCCATGAGAAAGTAGCACAAACTAGTACTGCAGTTTGTTGTGGCCACAGTTTTGAGCATTTGTGTTGCAACAAGGGGCAAGGATGTATGTTTCTGTGGGTTTTATACTGCCATAAAAAATTTTATGGTGGCACAAGGGTGACATCTGTTTGCAGCTGCTAACTTCAGTGCTTAAAATCTAAGATCTTCAGCAGAAATATGAGAGAAAGAAAGAGAGAGAAAAGTGATATTTATTAATGCCAAAATAGGTCTTGATTCTACAATAAACACTGTAATAAAATCAACTGAGTAGAGCTCAAAAGCTCTGTGGAACTACACCTACTTCACCCAGAGATGTGCTCGCAACAGATGCAACATGTCCCAGTTAGTTTTAATCTAGTTAGTTTGAGTATCAACAGCAGTGCAGCTCTGACAGAGAGGCTGTATGAACCCATCCGGCACCCTAGGTATGTTTAGCCAGCCAAGTGTTGTGCAATCCCATATCCTTACTGTAGTAAATACATACCATTATGTATTGCAGAACAGTGGCCTATTTTCTCATGATTCCTGTTAGTACTTCAGAGTTATACAGTGCAATGAAAGGTATCGTGCAGTTTTGTTTAGAAAGATATCTCCAAAGCATGATTTATAAGTTTAACATTTACTTTACTTGTCTTTATTGAAAACCCCTCCTAATGTGAAAATGCTGTCTCCTCTCCCACACACTTCCAAAGCTACTACTATTTTAATTCAGTCTTTAAAAAAAGTGGCTGAAATATAGTTTTGAAATCTTTCCTAATATGTTCCCTTAAAATGAGGTTTTATATGGCTATGGAAGAAAAACAAAGCATTGACATTATTTTGGAGTGACTAATCTTGAGACTATATTATTGTATTTACCCAAATCTAACGCACACTTTTTTTTCATTGAACATGGGTGGAGAGAGGGCCCCTTGTCTTAGATTTGAGTACAAGGTGGTGAGGTAACAGACTCCATTTCTGGCTCTGGAATTTGGGTAAATGGTATTTTGAGTAATGCTCAGACTTGTGTATTTAACATATATGAATATAGCACAGTAGCAGATTATTTTACTTTTTTCAGTTCACCAGGAACAGTTGGCTAAGGAACAATTTGGATTGATATAGATTAAAAAATAAAAAACTGCTTGCTTCTGAATACTAAACTTAAAATTATTTTTCAAAATGTTGTGTTTATGCTTTGCACATCAAAAATCACACACTTCTTATACTGGATTGCTAGTTGTGGTAAAAATCACAAGCCTTCACATGCAAATGCAGTATTTTTTTTTTTTTAAAAAAGGGCACACTTGAATTCTAAGTGAGCAGTTCTTAGGCAAATGGTGTTATTGCACTCAATTTTAATTAAGAGGTGACACAGACAGATTAACTGATTGCTGAGGCTATTCTGGCCTCAGATCCAAAATATATTAAACATGTAAAAAATACCAAACAGTTCAAAAAGGAAGGCCTTATGTAGGCCTTTCACATGATACAGTGATTTGGCTGGTGAGGCATTGTCACAGTACCAGGGGAGGGTGGGGTGGTGCTATCAGCAGCTGGGTGTTGCTTGCTTCTCTGGCTTTCCAGGCTTTCCTAGCTTGTCAGGCTGACTTCCTAAGTGTTAAGCTTCTTCTATAGCTATTTATACCTTCTAAATGTTTTTCCCCTCTTCTTCCATTTGATTGACAAGCCTTCACATATGTATGGTGATGTCACAGGTTCTCATCAATCACCCCCTTATAGCAACTATGTTGCCAATCGCTTCCTCACAACAACTATCACCCTGTTACTTCGTTACCCACATTCTGTCTTTCAACTTTCTCAATGCTTTGTAGGTCATTTAAGTAGGTCAGCTAGGTAGGTCAGCCCCCCCGCAAGCTGCTATGTGCTTGCCACATATCCAGCTAATGGCATCTGTTATGTCCAGGCCTCAAAATGGCATCAGTAATTTCAAGTTCTTAAAATGGTGTTGGTCATGTCAAGTTCTACAGTATGTAACATGAAACTACCCTTGGTATTTGCAGTTTCAAATATTCGTGAATGTTGAACCCACATTTTAAATATACTTTAAACAGTTACCGAAGCTCCTTGGGAGCTTTGTGCTTGCTGCCGCCAGGCTCCCGCCACCACTGTTGGGCTCCCACTGTTGCTGTTGGAGCCATGACCCCCACACCTCAGGTGCCCCCCACACCACAGCATTCATGAACGCAATGCCCTATTTGCCGATTTCGCCATTCGCAGGGATCATGGGAACATATCTCCCGCAAATGGCGAGGGTCGCCTGTACCTGGAATCATATACTCAACAGCCGATAACTACTCAGATTGGCTGCTAATATGTTTTTAGAGTTGAATGTAGAATGACTGAATTAAAGTGTATAGGACATTAGAATATATGCCAAAAAGGGACAATTGTGCCAATACTAGCTAAACGATTTAACTGATTTTGTTCATCTGATTCGTATGATCATATGACCTTTATGGGATTTAGAAAGGGACTTGATAGCATTGATGTAACGTGCTATCTGGAAAGATTTTTGAACAATTAACAAAATAAGCATTCTGTGTTCTAAATTGCTAGAAAATGTTGATAAGTGCTGTTTACTAGCTGATGTTCCACCTTGTACTATAAGTGGCTGCTTTCAGTAGTGGGTCAGATATTTATAATAGCAATAATTGTTCAAGTTGTTTTACATATACTATCTAATTCTAATAGCATCTTTGTGAAAGAGG
This sequence comes from Crocodylus porosus, assembly GCF_001723895.1. Classification (NCBI taxonomy): domain Eukaryota; kingdom Metazoa; phylum Chordata; order Crocodylia; family Crocodylidae; genus Crocodylus; species Crocodylus porosus. The sequence goes on along the minus strand of NW_017728931.1, from coordinate 95,358,053 downwards.
TAGATAGATTTGTATTATAACATCTGTTATTCCAAATATGCTACCTTCATTTTCCAGTTGGGAAATAGGGGGAAAGAGATTAACAACAAGATCAAAAAAGCACTTGGTTAGTATTTAGATGCTTAACTTCAGGTCAGCAACATACCCAAACCTGTTGACACTGGATTTGGACCCAGCACCTATACCTTTGTTTTGGGCAGGCACAACTTTTAGACTCAAATTCCTTTGAGGCACTGCATACTGCATGAGCATGCTGATGGGGACATGCCCTTGATGTCTGTCTTGGCATTTATCAGAGATTTGACTAAGCACCTCAGTGCTCAAGTCCCCTGAAGTGTCCAGTCCAGTAGGTATGCTCAGACCACATTATTGAGTTGAGCATGAAACAAAAGAATCACGACCACTTTCATTCAGAATCATAGCCAGAGGAGGTAGAGCTTGGGATACCTACCTTTATATATAATAGTCTAACAGTTGGAGTACTTAACCTGGGTTCTGTATTCTCAGTCTGATGAGCTTTAAAGCCATATTCCCCACCTCATACCAGAGTGCCCTAAGTGGTCATCTGGAAGCTAAACCTGACTTAAGAGAACTCTGTCCTTTTATTTCCTGTGATGGGTTAATCAAGGGTTCTAGTTCTTGCCCCTAATGTTGCTTATACATTTGTAGTCAGTGCCTCTAATGAAGACTGCATATGCATGCTCTGAAACAGGAACCAGAACCCTGGACTTGCCCTCTTGCAAGGAAGTCCACTCTCACTGGTATATAGAGTAAAGCTCTCTTTTGTTTCCCATACATTTTGCATCTTTGATGCTATTGTCTCCACTTCAGTAGGGGAGAGAGAGAGAGCTCGTGTCCCAACCAACCTCTACTCTGGTGGTTAAGGCAGCCCTGGGAAATGGGAGATATGCATTTGAACATATTCAGCCTGAACCTGGGTTTCCTATTTCCTTGATGAATGCTTAAAAATCCATTCAGTTCAGGAGAGTGCACCAGCTATTTGTATCCAAAGGCTGATCTGGGCACCAAAAATGTAGGAAGGATTCAGGACTATAAATCCCAATTGTATATAGGCATCTAACTCAGTATGCATCCAAGTCTGGTATAGAAGCCAGATTTCAGATACAGGCTTCTCTTTAGTATTTGCTAGCTTGGGTATCTTTCCATATAGCCTACTGGCTGTTGTGAGATTTGGGTGCCAAACTTTAGTTTGTAAATTCTGTGCTCAGAGTCAGATTCCCAGGTTACTCGTTTGTGACGCAGAGGGTTCGTGACAAAGCTGGTGTTAGAATTAACATTTTCCTATTCCCTGGGCGTGTCTACGCCTGTGCATTTAATGTGCATTAGCCCCATTTAAGGCACACTAAGGGCATGTGTCTACATGTGTGAACCTTTAATGCACTTTAAAAATGGTGATTTTAGGCTATTTGAGTCTAAATTTGATACCTGCATAAAGCAAGTATTAAATTTATGTGTGAATAGCTAAGTTGCATTAGTGAATGTGTAGATATGCTAATGCATGTTAATACGGTGTGTGTCCATTAACTTGGGACTAACTTTAGTGGTCTGCACACCCACGTCAATGAGCCTTAGCATGTGTATGTGTAGACGTGCACCTAAATTGCCTTAATATGTCTTAGGTGAACGCACATTAAGTTTAGGTAGGTCTAAAAGCACATGTAGACATACCCCCTGTCTCTTAATTCCCTAAATCATTTAGGGATCGCAGGAAGCAGTTTTATACAGCAATATGAGTCTATCAAGCAATTTGGCACTTGTACAAATACAAGTCTTGATTACTACTTCAATAATAAATTCAGTCACCACAGAAATATGTCTTGGTGCAGCCACCCTAAAAGCTCAAAAATCACAAGAACAGTCTCTCAAAAATCATTGACTTCAAAAGAACTCATTTGGGATTCTTTTCATCTTGTGTTTTTTCAGCCTTGGGAGAGTACTTGGATCATATTTTGACTTCTTTCTTGTAGCCATAAGGGCTGAAAACTGAGATTCTTGTGCAGTCACTTGTTTGCAGAAGCTTTAAATGCAACAGTCAGTTTCAAAAGGCTTGTGATATAAAATGTGAAAATTTGACAAAACGGCTATCTTTTCAATAAATTGCAACAGCTATGTAATAGTATGCAGCAATCTGTATAACTAATTAAGCCAAGGAATTAAGAATTTTTGTGGAATTGAAACTATGACTGGATTTTTACTAGGCAGGAGTTAAGCTAAGACACTCTTGGCTTTAGTTATATATAGCAAAATAACAGCAATTACCTCTGGCCTTTCAGAGAAAGAGATAAGGTATAAAAAATGGACAATTTTTATTGCTGTAGGAATATATGAATCAGCACACACAAAGATATTCTGCTTCTGAGTAACGGGCTCACTGAAACAACTGTCACAATTCAGTCTATGAGAATTTTACCTCCTTGTTTGTTTTTTCCTTTTCACACGGGACTGACATGATATAATGTGGTGGTATTTTGGCAAGTCAAAGAGATTTATAGAATAAATAGAGCTAAAATTGCTTTGTTGTGGCCCAGTTAAGATACGATTAAGAGTTAGGCTTTTGGAAATCTTGCTCATATGCTAAAATTAACCTGGTGATTTTTATGATTTTTTTAAGAATATTATTTGGGAAAAAAAACTGTACAACGTACAGATTCAGTGGTGATTAAGATGTGTAATCTTCTGTAAATATCCATTTACTATACAACTGTACTGATCTGGTGTTAGTTACTTTGCTTATCAAATATGCAAAACATTTCGTAAACTACTGTAGAAATACCCTCCCCCCCAACACGTACACACTGGTGGAGGGGGCAGTTGGCAGGTCTGGGTGGGTTGCAGGGCCATGGTGGGGATGGCATCCAGTTAGGGGCAGATCAGGAGGTTAAAAATTGCTCAGTTAGGGTTGGGGGAAGGACTAGCATAGCTCTGAGGCTAGTGTGAGCGGCTCAACTTTCCCAGCCCCAGGGCTGTGCTTCAAACAGGTACAGATGTTCAGGAGTTCAGGTTAACCCTTTCCTAGAATGGGGCAACACATCCTCATAGTTAGTGCACCTTCTGAGATGAACTAATTAAATTGGGTGCACCAGTTTTCGGCTGAATTAAGCGTCCTGAACACCTATGTAATTGGGCATTTAGCTCAACCTGGTTTGGTCGACCTGAATGTGACACCTGTACATTCCATGTTATGGTTGTCAGTAATTTGACTCTTGTAGCTAAGAAATATTTTATAGGTATCTGTAAGATGGGATTTGTTGGGGACCCATATTAAATTGGTATTATGAGTGGCCATTCAGAAAGATTAGTAGCTAGTAGAAAAACCCAAAATAAACATAAGTTTGGCATTTAAAATCCAGTGTGCTGGTTGCATTTTCTGCTTTTATTTTTAATTTTTTTTTTCCCATCTAAGATGCTGAACAACTTTTTAAGAATACTTTTGCTTCTGCTTTTTGAGTCTGTTTCTTACGGTTCAACCATTTTTATTTAGGGTCCTATACTCGGTAACCTGTCTTGTGGCATACAGGACACTGCACAAAAGTTGTGGTGACACAGAAGTTATATAATCACTTTACTTTCTGGGCTTTAGTGACCTCAAAGGATCCTTGGTCTATTCTTCAGTTTCTTTGGTTAGAGAAAAAAGATTTCATTATGTCTTTTCTTGATAAAATCACGTGTAATTCTACTTACCTATCTTATCTATGTTACCGTTTTTCTTAGCTTGGATATTGTACTAGATATTAAGGTTTTATGACATTGGGCCAAGACAGACTCATTGCACCTTGTGTTTATAAGGTGGGTAATTTTTTCCCCCCCAAGGAATGTGTTCAGGTACTGTACAAAATTTTAGTTTTCATTAGAAAATAATGGGGATACACAGGCCTGAAGGGGGGGGGGAGGCTTTTTTTTGTTATTCTGTGGATACTGAAAAGTTGTAAATGGGAAGGGGGAAAGTTCCAGTTAGAAACTTTCAGGGTTGTTTGGTTGTTCTTTTAATGATATAATAATATAGAGTTGTAAGTATAGTTGCTTTAAAAGTGTCAGTTGGGATTCTTCAAACCAAGAGTTCTAAGTGTATAGATATGCCAAATTAAATGGTATTTAACATTCAAAATGTTGAAGTTGATTGTTGATATATACCAACTTGTGTTCCTTAGGACCAGAGTGGTTGCAGTGTAATGATTATGGAAAGATCATTTTTTATAGTATACCAAGAAAAATTGATAACAACCAGCAAGACTACTGTATTCTATTTAATTTATTTTTATTCTTGTAGTTGGCCGGTCATTTTGGCACCTGCTTCCCCTTAAAAAAAAAAAAAAGTAAATGATCTTTTATTGAAATGTTTACAAGCTTATTTGTTAGAATGCTAGTACAATGCAGGTCTGTAAATAAACCATCTTCATTTTCATAGTTAAGCTCCTCTGACTGTCTGAAGCAAACATTGAGCTGCTGCTTAAAGGGAACTAGAATGTAGAAAATCAATAATGATAAAAGAAGGAACTGTCACTCTTCTAGAGCAACATCTATCAGATAAAATGATTAAATCTGCATCAGTCATTTGGTATAATAGAAATAATATAACTGGAAATAGAACTTTGTCATAGGATCAATATCCTTTGCTTCAGATGTAACATAGAACATTATAGCAACAGGGGACTAGTATCTGTATCTGTCTTCTCTTCCAATGACATTCCTTAAGTAACTTGTGAGTCTGAGTTTGGTTGTCAAAACTTCTGTGTGTGTGTGTGTGTGTGTAAGGGGCTCTTTAGCTTGGAAAAGCACAGGCTCAGGCGTGACCTGATGGCCACCTATAAATTTATCAGGGGTGACCACCAGTTTTTGGGGGACGTTTGTTCACCAGAGTGCCCCAAGCGATGAGGAGCTTGAATGGCTATAAACTACTGCAAGACCGTTTCAGGCTGGATAAGGAAGAATTTCTTTACTGTCCAAGCCCCCAGGGTCTTGAGTAGCTTGCCATCGGAGGTGGTTCAAGCACCTACGTTGAACACCTTCAAGAGTAGATTGCATGCTTATCTTGCTGGGGTCCTATGACCCCAGCCACCTTCCTGCCCTTCGGGCGGGGGGTTGGACTCGATCTTCTGAGGTCCCTTCCAGTCCTAATATCTATGAAATCTTTGAAATGAATTAACATTTTGTTGTTATTTTTCACTAGAATAAGATGGGGTTTTCTCTTCTATCTTTGAGTATCAGTCATGCTATTTTTGAGATATTAGGTCTAAACAGGCTGCAAGCTGCTTGAAATATTGCGGATATTAAAGCTATTATTTGATTGGCTGGAAAGCCATCTTGTGAGCATGTTACTCTGGCTGACTTGCCACCTGATGCTTGACTACAGACTGAAGGTCGTATTGTGTAAAAGAAGCTTAAACTGTCTTGGTTTTGAAAGATATAATTTCTTACCCTTTTAAGTGTTTATAATGTAGACTCTAGGAGCTGGTTTTGATTTCAGATGACCCGAACAAGTTAGAAGGTCGTTTGTGCTCTATGTACAGTAAGGAACTAAGTAAACTTTTTGGATACAACAAAAAAACCCAGCAAAACAACAACAAAAAAAACCTTATGAAGAACAAGTTGGGTGAATTGTTAAAAATGGATACTTAATATTTTTTTCAAATTTATAGCCACTTTGGTGGCTATAGGTAAGCTAGATCTAGTAAAAATTGTACACTTCATTGCAATGGACGGAGCACACCGTTCCACTCTTAGGCTTTCAACTAGTAGCCAAAATGGGAATGTTAGCAACAGATAGAGGATTTCAAGTATATTTTATATGGGGTATTCAGATTAAAGGCTCAAGTTTTTAAATTGTAGTCCAGTTTTGTATAAAACAACAAATATGGTAGGATCTGGATATTTCACAGTGTTTGTTTCTTTGCAGGGTTGATGATGAGCTTAAAGTGTTTGGAGGACTGCTGCTGTTTGTAGTGAAAGCCAAAACCAAACAGCTTGGCAGCTCTTCTCTAAGTCTGTGACCCCACAAACCACCCAAATACAAATGGGTCTACTACTCTTATTTTTACATTAAGAAAAAATAACTATGAAGGGAACCTTGCTGGATATTTATATTTCTTAAACCACTGCAAGACTTTGCAGGATTGAATCGGACCCTCATTGAATCTGCTAAAGTAGCAGAAAGGGCAGATAATATGTTTTTAGAGAGAAATTTAATACTATGCTAGTTGAACCCGTGCTTCACTGCAGAAGATTAATTTGATTTTTTAAAAAATTTTTTTATAACCTTTTGTTATAATCATTTTCTTCACTTTATGGTTTATGCATCATTGCCTGTTCCAACTTCAAAAGCTTTAAGACCATCATTTCCATCTGGTTTCTTCTTTTGCATGTAATTGACATTTTTGACATGGGTGAGCTACTAATCCTCCTCACTACCGCCAACCTGGAGGACCAGACCAGAGCCCCTTTAGCCAATGTTTCCATAATTCTCTGGAGACCTTCATGGCACTTTAACAACATAGCAAACATTATTAGATGCACTGTAACCTGTATTTAGGCACTGCTGAATTTTGAGTGAAGCATTAGTGAATGGCCCTTCATTGTTACATCACTTTGAACTGTGTGAAGGCCAGAGGTGGACAAAATACAGGTCACGGGCTGGATCCGGCCCACCAAGCACTTTCATCTGGCCTGTGGGGCCCCCGAACAAATTTTGTCCTGCCCAGCCCTTCTGCCCGTGAGGGTGGGAGCAAGGCACCCACATGTACATGCAGCCCGAAAAATGTACCTTTATGCTTGGCTCCCACCCTCGTGGGCAGAAGGGCCCAGTTGGTCAGGATGTAGCTTCTGTGTGGGGCTGCTGTTGCCGGAGTCCTCAGGACCTGCTCATTTTCCCAGTCTCCTGCTGGCTCTGGGCAGCAGGTGGGGAACCAGCGAGAGTGGGGCTGCAGGTGGGAGGGAGCCCAGAGCATGGGGCTAGGGCTGGGGGGGGACAGGGGGCAGCAGCAGTGCAGAGCTGGGATGGGCAGCATGTGGGTGGAAGGGAGAGTGAGGAGTGTGGGGTTCCCCCCATGGTGTGCAGCCCTGGTAAGTGGTGGCAGTAGTAGCAGGCAGGGTGCTCATGGCACGCGCAGCTCTGGTCAGCACTGCACATCACAATGAGGGGTGCAGCCTTCATGTGGCTGCCTGTATTGTTGGTGCTCCCTGCCACTCATGAGTAGCCCCTGCATTCACACAGCAGGGAGGGAAGTCCCATGTGCTGGAGCTAGGTGCCTTCCCTGCTGGGGATGCGCAACACCAGCAGGGTATTTTGCCCACCCTGTCTTAAAAAGAGTCTTCACAACAGAACATAAATGATGTAGCACTCCTCCTGTATGGCAAAGATGAGATGTCAGTGAAGGGTATCTATAGGGCATAAGCTAGCCTTTGTTTTGTACTTAATAATTTGTTTTCTGAGTGCTGATGCACATATAGGGTGGAGTAAAGTATCCTGCCATTTCTACATGTATAAAATGAAAAGCATATGCATTCTCAAGGCACAGCCTCGAATTTGTTTGATTTAATACTTCAATACCTGATTTAAATAGAGAAAAATAAAGCAAACACATTTTACAACTATATTTTATTTGCAAGGTTAAAAGTATAGTAGGATTGTAATAATAGTATTTGGGAAATTTTACGTTATGAAAGTGACAGAATGATTTTATGCAAATCTATACAAATAGCTCTTAGAACTCTCCCAGTAAATATTATTCCTCCTGGCATCCTTTCAGGTATATCACATTGACTTTTCCAACTCCCCTCAATTTCAAAGGTACACTGAAAAGTCTAAATAACATTCACTTGAGCATTGGCAGTTCTGTAAATAATTCTGACATACAGCATTTATGATCCTGCCAAGAACAGAGCCCAGGAATGGATAAATGGAGTATGCAAAATATCTTTAATATAATAGCAGATTTGAGGTTGTGCATGTTATGGATTACACTAATGCTGGTTTCTAATTAAAATAACAATCTTAATTGGTAACTGAAGATAGTTAAATAATTCATTTTTCTTAGTTACTGATGCGTGCTTAGTTTCAGTTATTATATGCCATGCTATAATTGACACTAAGATTTTTTTTTTAAATACTGCATTTACTCAAATACAAGATGAGCTATTTCCCCCTGGTTGGCATATGGAAAAAAGCCCCTTGTCCTATAATTGCATAGAAGGAAATCTCATTAGATACATATTAGATCATTAAGATGCTGCCAAAAAGCAGCATGTGTTCAGCAATGGAAGCTAACTATGAAGTTGATTAAACGTAGCCAACACTGAGTAACTTACGCCCAAGCCCCAAGCCCAGAGATCTTGGAGTTCAGATGCCCCCTAGTTTCATTTTCCTGTAGCCGAAAGGCTGTGAGAGTAAGCTAGAGGGAAAGCCTGGGAGCAGTCTCTGTTACCATACATTATGTAGTCAAGATCCTGTCATTGGTGCTGATCTGTGGGTCACCATGGCTTGAAATGCAGTAGTTGACTTTGGTGGGGCAACGCCCAGTGAACTATGTGGTAAGTCACAAACCTTTGGCTGTGGACTAATACCATGCATAATTCATACTATGTATAAGTAGCTGGCAAAGTGCTGCTCAAAGGTGTGTATATGAAATACCTGTGCTGAAATTTGTAGCACTTTCAGAAAAAGGTAACATGCATCAATTCTGGATGAACTAAGTGTATGGGTACAGCGATGTTTAATTTCAAGGTTATTGTTTTTTAAATTTGCTCCTCACTTCTATGTGTTCAGGGAGAGCAGGATCTGATAGTAAGGAGAAGGGGAAGGGGCTGCCAGGAGAAAAAGCTGGAGGGAAGCAGAGAACAAAATGGCTACCTGATGCCCAGATTTATTTTCCCTGCTGTAGCAATGGGAGAGAGACAAATTCAAGGCAAACCTTTAAAAATTAGATTCTATACCTGGAAAATTATAACTAACTTACACATTTTCCATGTATAGAATCTAATTATTTGGGGGCTGTCTTATAATCAGAGTCATCCTTTATTCTGGTAACTGCTAATTTATGACAACCTAACTTGATGGCACTGAGTTCAGAGAAGTTTAGCAGTTTGCTATTCACATATTCTGTGTAGCCCTATTAATAGAGGGTACATCTACAGAATATTATTTATATCCTTTTCATGTAGGTCGACTGTGTAATTTCCAGTTTCTTGAGTCTATATCAGCATAACTATACCTGTCTTTTTTGGTATAATTAGTAACAAATTTTCCCATGGAAACAAGGCTTCTGACTGGTACACAGGGTTAAACCTAAGTTCCTATTCTAGGTCAATAATTAGTTTTATTGTAATGAATAATGATGCTCACGGTTAGTTAAAAAATATCAAATGACATAATTCAGTTTTAACGTAGATAGTTTTACTTTAGCCCCAACTACCTAGAAATGTTTTATTGTTTATAAAGACAAACATCCACATGGACATTGTCAAAGTTGGCGTTTAATGATTAATCACTTAAAAAAAAAAAAAAAAAGTCACAAGAAGATGAATAACAAAATGATCCTATTCGGATGAGAATGTCTTGGAAATAGACATTAACATACAGCTTCCCATCTTTTCTCTTTAATGATAATACAAACAGCATTAATCATCTAACAATGTAACAAGAGAAAATTTTCTGTTTAGAAAAAGAAGGTGGATATTATTTTGAATTGGGGCTTATATCTAAGTAGCTATGACATAATATATTGAAAAAATGATCGGGTGAGACAAGTGTACTTTGGTGAAAGTACCCTTTTTGGGTTATCCATACATGGTAGATGAGATAGGAAGTTATGTCTTGCTTTCTGACAGCAATTGTGGTATCTGGGATACAACTTATTAAATATACAACCTGGTGTCCTACCATGCAGTTGTGTATCCCAAGTTCTACCCATGCTTGCATATAACTTTTTTGCAACTATTTACTTGGTCTAATAAAATATATCACCTCTACCCAAATAATTAATTTGCCTTTTGTGCTCAGACCAACATGGCTACTGCCTAGATCTCTGAAATACTCTACCCATGTACGTTTTATGAATCTTGACTCACCCAAAGCATTTAAGCATGTACTTAAATTCTACCTGAATCAATTAACGTTAAGGTTGAGTTCATGAAGAGCAGCTTTCTGGATGAACACCTAGTGGCTGTCTCATCAAGTCTCAGCTTTCACATTGAAGTGCAACCAAAACTTTTCACTTTGAAGATTTCTCAATAAGGAGGTGGGAAAAGGGAGATCTTTTCAGTGATTACCGTCTCTTCTAACCGAGCACTTGTCCCTTGACACCTTGGTGTGCATGGTAGAATGTATGTAGAAAGGGTTGTAATTTGCTTCTGCAAGTTTGGAAACTAACATGCAATGATCTCATTTAAGCAATGAAGCTTGAACTTTTTAACAAAATACTGAGGTGACTTTAATAGGAAAAAAATAGATTCCTTGAGGAAACGCTATTATAGGAATAGAATTGCTTGTGTGGTTTATCAGTTAAAAAGGGGATTCTCATTATATACCTTTTTTTTAGCTATATGTATTTAGTTAGATCTCTGTTTTCTATCCAGTCAAAATTCTAAATTGATATTTTGCTATGTAGGACATTCCTTCACACAATAAGTTCTTTGACAAATGACTTCACACTTTAAATACCTTACAGTCCAACACAGCAGACCACCTGTCTTTTTAGCTTAATAACAAGCTTCCTTTAGGCCAGCAGAGTCAGTTATTTTATGAGTGATCATAAATATTAATTCCAGAATTGTATTCTAGGAACCCTTCAACAAGTTTTACATATGCTGAGAAAATGATTTCTGCTCGTACATCAAAAGCATTTATTTCAAATTTAATTGGTGTAGTTGAAAGAAAACCATGGGTCAGGAACAGTGCTGAATAAATTGTCAAAGAGAATTGTTTTGCACGTAATAAGCAAGTCTTGGCTTTGTTTTGCATTTTGCCACCCCCTTAGCAAAAGCAAAAACAAGAGAATGGCAAATCATCAGTTTTAAAATGGTAATTAACTTTATCATCACAGTATTTTTCTAGGCAGATTATGATAGCCTCTAGACATGAATGGAGCATTCAGCCTGTTGTTTTTAATGCAAACAACTAGCGCTGGAAACATCCTATACACAAATATATGCAATATGCATAAAGTAGTAGTGGCAAAAATGTAAGCAGTAACATGTTAAATGAAAAATATGTTCATGCAAACCTGAGCAAAATAGGGCTGCATACTTTTACCAGTTTTTATATTAAACCATTCCTTATCTCCCAGCCCGAGTCCTGCGGTTGGGGGGCCTGGGCTGGGAGATCCTTCTCCCCCAGCCCCAGCCCCAGGGTCATGGGTCTGGCACCAGGAGATCCTTATCTCTCAGCCTGAGCCCTGCGGTTGTGATACCTGGGCTAAAAGAACCGTATCTCCCAGCAGCAGCTCCACGGTGGTGCGGCCAGCACTGGGTGATGAGGATCTCCCCACTCTGTTCCTGAGACCAGTCCCAGCCTTGTGATCACGGAGCGGGGATGGGAGCTCACTGCTGCCAGGGCAGGGGGACATTGTCCCTGCACAGGGTGCAGTGGCAGAAGCTGCCTCAGCAACAGGCAGCTCCGAGGGACAGGGAGTAATGTCCTAGCCCCTGTCAGGAGACAGCTGTCTTCTTGCCCCTCTGCTAGCACCCAAGGGGAGCTGAGAGCTCCCCCTGGCTGCTGCAGGGGCTCACTGGGCTGCTGCAGGGGCTCAAGGGGCTCCTTTCCGCTGCTAGGATCAGCAAATATGCTCCTGTATCTCTGGATATGTGCCTGGGAGAGTTTACTCTTGAGTAGTTTACTCAAAAGTAAACTGCTCTTGGAATATTTGCACATGTAGATCCACCCAGTGTTTACATGTGTTGTCTTTAATTTGCCCTTTTAGGGAAGGTATTGTCTTTATTGGAATGAGGATTCTTAGGTTCTCTTCTGACGACATGTTAGTGGTTGTATTCCCAACCATGGACTAGAACCCCTTTGGGATAAGTGCTATCCACATACAAAACAAAAAGATACTACTTGTCAGAGAAAGCTTTTCAACTCTGTTTAAAATGAGATACAATAAATGAATACAGACCAACAGACAAGTGCAAAGAGATGAGGTAGTTTTGGTCAGCATAATAGCCAGTGGTTTCAACATATTAGTGGCTTAATTGTTGTTAAGTATTTTGAAGGTGGTGCAAAGAAAGAAAGCTTTTTAGGGATAGTTTTGAGGGTAGATAATGAGGTGTCTTTGCAGATATGTAAGAGGAGCTTCTCCCTAGCATGTGGGGAAGCCTGGGGAAAAGCACAAACTGTATGTTTGCTTATCCCACTTGTTAAACATCCAGGGGATGATCGTGTTATGGGTTGAGGAGTCAGGGGTTAAGCTTTTCATAGTAAATGGAAGATGATGGGAATGGTGGGAATAGGCCAGGAAGAGCCTTGGAAAGTGAAGATAAATGGCTTGTTTAATGTTGTAATAGGGAGAGTCAGTGGTTAGGTACAAAGACTGGGCTGGTATGCTCAAAGCAGTGAACTAGTTTGTTTGCAGGCTGTTTATCTGGTGAAAACAGGCTGCCACTGTGGAGTAGACATGCCCTAAGATAACCTATGGAAATGAAGAAGAGGCATGTTTTTTGAAATCTAACTAGTACCTAAGTCCAAGAAAGGTGAGGAAGCTCTCTGTGGCCCTAAGTGTGGCATCTTTGTAAAATTAGGATGCATGATCTGGATGATTGGCTGATTTTTAAGATGGGAGGAGAAAGGGCTGGTACATAATAGTTTAGCAGTTAAAATGCTTGAAATGAGAGACCTGGGTTCAATTCCCATTTCACACCTGAGGTGACTCGAGCCCTTTTCTACCACTTCTCAAGAAGATGTTCCAATCACCAGACTATATTCTAGTCTAAGGACACCTTCCAGGCCTTCTTACTGTAGTGGCCCAGCTTCAGATCAATTAAAGAGTCATGGGGTGAAAAAGAGGGAGCCAACAAGGAGGATGATTGTATTGCAGCAAGGAACTGAGTTGGGAGAGAGCCCTAAGTTCTAGTAACTGATTTTTGGGAATGATTTGTCCTTGAAATACTCACATACCACATGTACCTTTCCCCCAGAACCCACTCTTCAAAATTAAGGTGTGTCTCAGTTCTTCAAGTAAACATTCAATTAGATATTCAGGTATTTTGTAGAAAATTTTCTAAGTCTTATGTGTGGCTTAGGGTTTAATCTTGCAATATATTATGGAGAACGCTGAGTGCCCTCTATTTCCTTGACTTAAATGGAAATAGAGAGGTCAGCATCTTTTTTCAGACTTTGAGGCCATAATACATACTTCAGAACAGTTGGGGGTGGGGCACCAGTGTTGTTGGCAGGTATACCACAAATTAGCTCTGCCACTGCCTAGGGGGCCAATCCAATCCTTTTTCTCTGCTTTGCTTTCTGTCCTGCTACTTGTTGCATCTCCAGTCTGCCACATGCCACATGTACAGGCTGCCTGTGCCACTTTTGACACACTCTCACCTCTGTCTTAGAATTTCACTTGGTTTTTTGCATCACGTTAATTATTTAGTTATGCATAGGTAGGCTATATCGTTCAGAGACACAAAATGCTAATTTTAAAGACTTTTAGTAACAGAATCTACCTGGCAGAAAGCGATCCTTACAAAACCATTTTGAGTAATATGAGTGTTTGATGGTTGTTATGTCAATAAAAAAAAATTGATAGCTATCTCATGCCCTTGTTCATCCATATCAGTCCATTCTCATTATTCTTAACAAGTTTTGGGGGGACATTTATTAATAACTGAAAAATTTTTATAATGAGATATATAGACTAGAAGAAAAGATAGAAAGTGATCACTTATAACAGAGATATACCTTGGTGCCCTTTTAGGGCTTCTGTAGTTAACAATGCTTATTTTAAAGTAAATAACAGATACCTATAGTGGGCATATAGTTTTTGTGTTGACTAGTGTTTTATCTGCTGCTTTAAGGGACAAATTAGTGGCATTTTGAGGGAGAACAATAACTTTGATGTTGCTGAACCCTGGGCAAACGTAATGAGAGAAGTGTGGTCTTTTGACACTGTCTCTCACCCTGTTCTCATTAAGGAACTGGGGGGCTGTGGTGTAGACACCCACACAGTCAAATGGGTCACTGACTGGCTGGTGGGCTGCACCCAGAGGGTGGTAGTGGATGGGTCCTCCTCAGCCTGGAAGGACGTGGGCAGTGGGGTTCCGCAGGGCT
>NW_017728931.1:95310141-95342316 GCF_001723895.1 Crocodylus porosus | reverse complement strand
CCGCTGCCCCCTCCACACACACACACACACACACACACACACACACACACACACACACACACGCGCTCTGCTCTTGGTCTCTGAATTCCAGATCACCTTAGCTTGTTGAAACTGTTTTTAGCTATTAACCTAGAAAGAGAGGAGGTCTGCTGTGTTGGACTAGCCTCTGATTCCTTTGTAATATTTTTTGAAGGATATAGGTATTTTAAGTTTGTAATATCATTATTTCAGAGAGGCAGTGTGTAGACTCTTGAAAAAGAAAAATTTGGGGGTATAATTGATGTTTATTTACTATTACAAGTTAAAAATCTTAGGATAGCTTTAATAATTTTGTGACTTTAATTTTTCATGGGCTCTCTTTAACCTTCTAAGGTGATTCAAGACTTTAAAATGTTTTCTTTTCCATATTTTGGTGGTTTTACTGAATGTTAGCCAAAATTTTAAATAAATAGATATTTGTTGTGTTTACCATCCTAAATTCCATTCTTTTTATGGTAAATTGGTGTTTTATGTGCATTCATTAAACTACAGTGACTCGTGTCACAACTTGGGGACAAAGATATCTTAGCCCATGTCCTTTTTGCTTTGTCTTTTTTCTTTTCTTTTTTTTTTTTTTTCCTACTAGTCCGATGTTTCTCAACCTCTAGACTCAAGACATCTTTCCAAACCCTTACAAAATTCAATGGCACCCTGTTTAAAAAAAAATTAAATGTATTATGGATACTATAATATTTATATTATTATTGTAGTATTAAGTAATATGGTAATAATTGATTAGATCATGGGTTGGCAACATTTTTGGGCAGAGTGCCAAAACCACCCATAACCTTGACTTGTAAAACATGGGCGTGCCAGGGGCAGACAGTGGGGGAGCTGCAGTCCTTGTTGTGACAGCACAGCCCTAGCCCCTTCCCCAAGGTGTAAGTGCCAAGCAAAATGCCTTCATGTACCACACTTTGGCACACATGCTGAGGGTTGCCTATCCCTGGATTAGATTATTCTAATTATATAAACCCTACTGCCTGCAACTTGCATCTCCTGCACAGCCAGATTGGAAGGGGTTGTGGGAGGATCATGATCTCTTGCCTCAGCTCTTCCTGGTCTGATCCTGCATGGTATCTCCCGGCAGCAGAGGTGTCCAAGGCAGATGGTACAATATTAAGAAGCATGTGCCTGCCTGCATTACAACTGCAAAGGGGCAGTTCTACCAGGAGGCAGCTGCATTAGCTTCCAAGCTGCCATTGTCACCAGGTACCACTGCCCTATGTGCCTGTGTTTTCAGGAGTTACATTGGAGGCAAACTGAAATAGTTCTAGTAGAGATGGTATGCCTGTTTGCTTAATGTAATTTAGGCAGGTGTGCCTTATGGCTGCAGCTGCTTCTCAGTTCAGGTCCAAAGTTTCTCTTGAAAACAGACAGCTTCACTCTGTTGTGGTGTTGGCCATGGTGTTGGCATTGCAGCACCCTGGTTGAGAACCACTGGTCAAATCTGTGATAATGAGGGACTCGGGTTTTCCATTTCCTATAGAAAAACAAAGAAAAATACAGATTTTCCCCTTTCAAAGAGAAAAGCCCAAAAAACAGTAAACTTCCCCTTGCAGGCTGGCAGAGTTCCAACCTGCAAGGGGCTGGTTGGGGCTGAAAGGAAGCAGGAGAAGGGTGATCAGAGGCATGGGGTGCCATATGCACACTTGCTTGCACATGGCTAGCAATACAGCCAGGCAGCATGGTGAAGACCAGCGCCCACAGCTCCCTGCAGGTAAGTCTGTGGGGGAGGGGAACAAAGGCAATGTGTCGGGGTGCATGGGGAGGACACGTGACCACCCAGATTTGTGTTCACAGTGGGGCATAGAGCTGCAGCCTGGCCAGACTGGCATCAAGCAGGAGCTGCCTCCATAGCCCAGCAGGTGGAAGGGAGTGCTGCAACACCATGGTCCCTAAGGTGAGTTGCCCTCTGCGCATCCAGCAGCAGTGGGGTGGGGCATGGCTTGGTGGTGCTGCTGCTGCTGCTGGGAGCCCCATGCCAGCTGTGCTGCTGTGCCCACCAAAGTGTGGCACTGTGGTGGCAGCATGGAGTTGTGCCCCCCTACCACTGGTGGGTGGCCGGGAAACCTCACCTTGGCCATGGTAGTATGGTGCTCCCAGGGGTGATGGCAGCACCAAGCCTCTCTGCTTTGCTCTTCTACACCAGGTCCCACTTGCTGGGCCACAGATGCAGCTCCTACCAAGTGCTGGTCCAGCCAGGCTGCAGGCATGTGCCTTGCTGTGGGTGCAGAAATCATGGGGGACGTGTGCCAGGATCCCTGCTGATAACCATGCCCCTCTCTGGCCATCTTGGAAGGATAGCTTTCTGTTACTGAACTTTTAAGGTTTTTTTTCCCTCCTTTAAGTTATCACTGGGGATCCTGGCACATACCTCACAGATTTCTGCTTTCACAGGAGGGTATAGGGCTGCAGCTTGGCCAGACCGACAACAGGTAGGAGCCTCCTCTGTGGCCCAGTGGGAGGGACGCAGTACAGGAGGGTGGAGTGAGGCAGAGATGCATGGTGCTACCACCGCCAGGAGTTCCATGCCACTATGGCTGCCAAGATGAGGTGACCCCTGCCCACCTGGCAGCAGCAGGGGGGTACACCTCCACTCCACCACTGTGTCAGTGCCTCACTTTGGTGGCCATAGTGATGCTCTTGGCATGGGGCTCCTAGTGGCAGTGGCAGCAGTGTTGCTGTGGAGTTTTGCTCCTCCACTACTGGGTGGGCAGGGAGCGTCTTGGTGGTGTGGTGCTCCCTCCCACCTGCTGGGCTGCAGGAGGAGGTGGTTCCTGCATGGTGCCGGTCTGGCCAGGCTACAGCCCTGTGCCGTGCTGTGGGTGCAGAAATGTGTGAGGGATGGGTCCCCATGAGCCCCTGATACATTGCCTATGCCCCACCCCACCATGCATTGCCTATGCCTCCCGCATAGACTTACCATATTTTTGCACATACAGCCCGCACCCATGTATAGCCTGCACTCACGTGTAACCTATGGAAAATTGTGTTTTCGTAAAATACTCCATGTATTCCCTGCACCCCAAGACATGGCCACAAGCATGGGCTCTTCTGGGCTTGCAGGCTCTGCAGGGGAGGGGAGGGATGAGGAGCTGTGAGCTGCGAGCCCCGCTCCTTGCCGCTGCCAGCTGCACTGTGTGGGGTATGGCCGCTGGTGCCGGAGCTGGAGCCAGAGCCTGCAGCTCACAGCTCCTCATCCCTCCCCTCCCCTGCAGAGCCCACAAGCCTGTCCCCAGCTGTGGGCTCCAGCTCCAGCTCTGGCAGCTGTGCCCAGCAGTGTGCGGCTGGTGGCAGCGGTGGGGAGCGGGGCTCTGCAGAAGAGGGGAGGGGAGGGATGAGCTGTGAGCTCCGCTGCCAGCCGCACTCTGCTGGGCGTGGCCGCTGGAGCTGGAGCTGGAGCTCGCAGCTGGGGATGGGCAGGGATGGGCTATCCTGTTCTAAAGACTCTGCATAGCTCGCACCCATCTGTCAAGTTTGTAAAAACGTGTATAGCCCATGGACTATATGCGTGAAAATACGGTACTTGTAGGGAGCTGTGGGAACTGCCACCACCATACTCCCTGGCTATAATGCCGGCCCCATCCATGTGTGTGTGCACATGTATGTGATGCCCCCATCTCTGATTATCCTCCTTCCATTCCCTTCAGCCCCAAGCATCCGATTGCAGGCTGGAACTCGGCCAGCCTGCAACCGGAAACCTCCAATTTACTGGGTTTTTCTTGTTTTAAAGGGGAAAATCCATGACTTTTCCCTTTAAAGGGGAAAATCTGCATTTTTCCATTGGAAGCAGAAAACGAGGATCCCTGCTTATCACATTTTCATGCTCTGTGATTGATTGTTTTTGATATTACTGTAGTGGTATTTCAGAATTTATGTATATGCCAGGTAGGATTTTTGAGTTTTTGTAAGTATTTTGACAGTATGATACTTGAATCTCTGCATTGTGAAATCTGGACTGGAATGGACTGTGTTGGCAGCTATTTTCCAATCTTCTGTTAAATCCTTTCCATCCTGCTATGTAGCTCTAAAGATAATTTCCAGATTTCTCTCAAAATTATTTGCCCTCAAAATTTAGTCAGTAATTCAAAATTGTCATACATTTTTGTTCTGTCATTATTTCAGAAGTTGATGTACTATATTTTAAAAATTTTGTAACCACATTCCTGATTGTTGGCTTTTAAATATGGCTAATGACACAGCTGCAAAACAAAATAAAATTTCCTTCTAAAACAATTAGTGATGCAATTAGATGTTTCTGAAAATATTTAGATCTTGCAACTGCGTTATTTTTTTTAAGGTTCTATTAAGGATTTAAATAAGGTTTATAACTATGTGCGAGACAACTCAGCAGGGTTTTTCACTTCACAAGATTTGCTAATACAGCAACAGTTAACTACCAAGGGAAATTTAAAGTTGAAGGGACTCTTCATCTCATGATTTGTAAAAGCCCTCCTGGGGTATCATTCTAGAAATTTCTGCCAGTAACCACATTTATCTGTAGTGCATTGCTTATTTCAGTTACTATATTCAGATATATGCTGTTTGCTGCAACCCTTGGGGTTCAAAGTCACTGCAAAAGAATATATTCTTTAAGTAGTACTACTAGCCTTAGCAATCATGTGTTAGCCACTGGTAGCCATGCAACATACAGTGAGCATTTAGTTGTCTTATTAGTACAAAGTATTACTTCAGGTTTAAATTGTCTTATCTGTGTATCGTTAATCTATTCGTCTTGGTCCTGCTTATGACCTCTTGATACTAATGCAAGTGCTATGTCATTGCGTCATTAAAGATATTAGTCCAGAGATTTTCCCCTTAGTTTTGCAGAATCATGGAGCTGCAATTGACAGTGGCTAGGACAGAGTGCAAGAACAAAATGATAAAAAAAAACAAAACCCATGTCATTATTGGTTTTGTCATAAACAATATCTTCTAAAAGATAAACCCAGCATAAAAACTACTTTCAAACACTCTAGTGTGAACAGATAAGCTGCTTGTGTTCCCTTAAAGAAGCTGTGACTAGTTACATAGTCATTGACTGACCTGAATACATGGAGAATCTGAGTATAGGAGAACTATCAAGATGTTGGTTTTATACCCAAAAGGGCCAAAATGCAGCATGAATCCAGTGAACATGCTGAAATCCTTAATTTAAACAGTTGAACCAGCTACTATGGGAATTTACCTCTGTAACTTTTATTGGCCACATCTTCAGTTGGTGTAAATTGGCAGGGTTTCAGTCAAATTTATGTGGCTATGCTGATTTTCTATCTGCAGAAGATCTGATCGTTTGTTCTCTAGTAATAGGATCATAGGAAGGTATGGTTGAAAGGGACCTCAAAGGCATCCAGTCCAGCCCCCTGTTCCAAACAGGAGCATCCCTGACTAAGCCACCTTAGTCTAGTATCTGTCGAACCTGCTCTTGAAAATTTCCAGGAATAATTATTCCACAACTTGTCTAAGTAGCCTGTTCAATGCTTGACCATCCTCGTAGTCAGAAACTTCCTCCTAATCTCCAATTTAAGTTTCCTTTTCTGCAGACTGAGGCTGTTGCTCCTGGTCCTGTTCTCTACAGTTACAGAGAGAGTTTAAGTACCTGAAGGGCAATTTATAAAGAGAATAGAGACTGATAGACTTTTGTTAAATCCTCCCTCAGTCTTCTGTTCTCCAGAGAAGATAGTCCTAGTTCTTGTAATCTTCCCTCATAAGTCATAATTCTCAGGCCTCTAATTATTTTTGTCACTCTCTTCTGGACTCTGCTCAATCTAAGCACATTGAAGTCTGAGGCCCAAAACTGGACACTCCTCCAGATGAGTCCTCACCAGTGTTGAATAAATTGAAATAAATGCTTGATTTGCAAGACACACCTATTAATATAACCTAGAATGCTGCTGGATTTTTATTTCTTTAACAGTAGCACACCACTCATTCATCTTGTGGTCTGCCATAACCCCCCAGGTCCACTGGTACAGTACTGCGGTCTAGCCCATCAGTGACAGGGCACTGGGGCACTAAAATTTTTTATTTTGTACACTTACAGAGGAGAGGCTGCCTAAGAAGCAGCCTGCAGCTGTTGAAATGGGATAATTAGGGAGTCACCTGACTGGGAGGGGGCTGGGTTTAAGATGTATAGGTCCAGGGCCTGACCTGACTGCCATGGAGAGAGGAGCTCCCAGAAGCAGGACCACAGCAGGGCTCCTGACAACATCTGAGCTGGTGTAAGCAGCACTGAGCCCAGGAGCAGCCCAGGCCTTGGAACAGATAGGCCTGGGAACAGGAGCATCTGAGGCCATAGCCTGGAGAGGGGCGGTAGAGAGTGCAAGGCCAGGGGGCCCATAGCTCAGCTAGTGAGTATAACAGCACCTGAGATGGGCAAAATAAGCCTTGGAACAGATGGGCTTGGGAACAGTGAGAACCTAACTAAAGTACCCAAAGCGTCTTGTGTGTCAGTGTTTCCACATTGAAAAATGGCTGTCGGGGTGCTTTTAACTAAAACTTGTTGACTAAGCTTTAGTTAAAGCAGCCCTGCTGCCATTTTTAAGCATGGGGATGCTGATACGTGAGATGCTGGAGTCTGCTGGAGCATGGTAATAATCACATTCCAGCAGACTCGATTAATTGAGTCTGCTCCAATGCTCTGTAATTACAGTGCGTCAGAGCAGCCTTGCTGATTGTGTATAGGTGCCCTAAGACAATGAATGACCAGAAACAAGAACTGCTATCATCTCCAGGGAACTACTGAGATGCAACATTTACATTTCAGCCCTGAGTGAGACAAGATGACCAGATGAGGGTTAACTGAGGGAAGAGGGTGGAGGTTATGCCTTCTTCTGGAAGGGGAAACTGGCCCAGAACAGACGCATGACATTGGCTTTACCATTAAGAATCAGCTCATCAGTCAATTTATGAAGGTCCCTGTGGGGATTAATAAATGTCTTATGAGTCTCTATCTTAAGTTCAGCAACAACCAGTATGCCACTGTCATCAGTGTCTATGCTGGATGCTGATGAAGATGATGTCAAAGAACAGTTCTCCAAACTTCACGGTGTTCTGACTAATACTAGTCAGGAGGACAAGGTCATTCTCCTCAGGGACTTCTGTGCCAGAGTTAGACATGACCTTGAACTCTGGAGTGGTACTACTGGGAAGGAAGGAGTAGGAAAAGCCAACCCAATGGCCTCCTTGTCCTGGGCAAATGTGTGGACCACAGTGGAGCACAGTCTTGTTATCATAAACACCATCAGACATTGTGTGCACATGCCCAACTCTTGACCCCGTAAACAGATGCTCTACTCCAAGCTTAGTAATGGCCTGAGATCTTGCAGTGGCCAGAGGAAAGGACACTTTGAAGGCATAGCTTAAGAAAACAGATGCTGACATCAAGGGTTGGGAGGAGCTGGCTGCCAACTGACTCCAATGGTGTCGCAACTTCAACCAAGCAGTAGCTTATTTCGAGGTAAAGTGTCTTGTCCACCAAGCAGAGAAGAGAGAGTGGAGGAAGGAAAAGGAGAGGAATCCCAGCCTGCAGCTTATGCTGCTCCGCAAAAAGCCCTGCAATTTCTGCAGATGGATCTGTGGCTCGAGGATTTCTTCTCAAGTTCCACCCATGAGCTGTGGTAGAGATCATTCAGAAATCAAGGGACTGCTGTTGACGACTATTATGGTTGTGATACTTGCTGACAAATGCAGTATGTTTTGGTGTCCATACCAATTTGGGTAATAGATTTTGTGTAGAGAATAAGTTCTATCTAGCCTTTTATTTTGTAACAGTAATTGTGTGTTGGGTAAATTTTTAATTTTTGTTATACACAGTTTGCATTTCAAAACATTTACTTGGTATGTGGTACAAGAACAGCTCTACAATGTCACATGCATCTATCATACAAGTGTTTAAGTGTGACTGCTTATGAAATTGTTCATTGCATGTATCCACTGCTTCATAGCATAATGGTCTTTTCCCTGTATGCTGAGCACCAAAGTAATGCTCAGCAACTCTGACAGGCCCAAGTGTGACATGCTTTGGAATCCCTATATTTGATATATCTTAGTGTATAGAAGGTTCATCCTGTTTTTGACAAAAGATAATTTAGGTATCCATCTCTTTTCCCTATAAGCTAGGAGAAACTTTTTAGCTTATAGGGAAAATAACTTTTTTTATAGAGCTAAATCAAATAATAAAATCAGAACATTTTTAACAGTCACTAAAGAAGACATGCTAAGTAAATTTATATTATTTGGTACAATACAAAAATGCTCTATCAAAATTTTAATTGTCTATATACAAAACTTAAAATCACATGCATGAAATCCTAGCATGACAAAGTCCAATTCTAAATACACAACAAAAAATGCACTCTTTGTGTTGTGCTGATGGTCAGCAAGCAGATTCCCCATGTATAAACTGTGTTAGGCTAAGGATCTTGAAACTGAATTTACCTAAATGTTCTCCCCCCCCAAAAGAAAATAATAAAAAACTAGAAGAGATTTACATTGAGCAGAAGTTCTTTGAGATGTTATATATGTGTGTGTGTATGTGTATATACGTGTGTGTGTGTGTATTTATATGTTTTATGTGTATACACACACAAGGAAAACATGCTTTTTTATTTTAATTCCTTCAAAGATAAATTACTTATTGTGAATCCCTTAGCCAGTGAGAAAGTATGTTATAGGCTAATCAAAGGCAATGAGAATCTGGTCATTTTCTTTTTGACTCTGGCTATGGGCAGATGTTTAGTTTCTCCAGAGAGTGCACGTGTTTACAGAAGTTTGTAATTTTTCTCCACTTAGGCAGAAAAATAACTTGGGAACAGCCCATGTCAGGTGTCTCCAGGAAGAATATCTCTTAGCCAGTTAGTGCTGACCTGTGACTTTGCTTATGTCACTGTTGCGGGACAGAAAAAGAAGCCTGTAAAACTCGTTGGGATGCAAGCCCTAGCATGAACACTGCGTGCCCCTGGAGGCTGAGGGGACAAGACAAGCTCTCGCAGGCAGCAGTGGTGCTGTTGGTAGTGGAAGCGTAGTGACAGTGAGTAGTGAGCTCTTGGAGGTGGCCACAGTGCTGTCAGCAGCAGGGGGTGGCAAGCACTGACCAGTGGTCAGCAACCACCCGCAGATGCCATTGCCAGCATCAGCGTTGGCCAGTGGTGATCGGGGATCACCCGCAGACCCCACCGGAGGTGTCAGTGGTGAGGGGGGTGGGGGTGGTGAGTGGCAACTGCCTGCCAGCATCGCCAGCAGTGCTTTTTCCAGGGGTTGCACTGCCAATCTCAGGGGGTGCATGTGCACCCTACATGTCACCAATGAGTTCTAGGAAACCCTAGTAGCTCAGGGGCAGCACCACAGGCTCTTTGTTTAAACTTCCGTACAGGGAAGTTTTACTTTCAGGAAAACAAATCTGGAGGAGTTCACTTGAATGACTTGAACATGTGTACACAGCCTTTGTACATAGAATAAAGTTGCTCTCCTAGGCTGCATCCAGATGAGCCTGGACATTTATTTCCTCAGCAACAAGTAGCAGTGACCCACTTTGTGCTGCAGTTACTTGTCTCTGGGGAATGCCTGTGACTCGCATTTTGGCATGTGGCAAGTTACCCTGGGGGTGGTAGGGGAGGCTGGGGCCAGCACTGGGATGACCCCAACATCCTTATCTTGGGTCCTGGGGGCCTCCAGGGGCTGCAGCAGTGGCGATCCTGCTGGGAGGAGCTTGGCTGGCAGCTGCAGTGCGGCTCCAGGCAGCTCTGTTCCACTTTTCAGTAGCACGCACTGCCTGTGCATGCGCTGTTCTGCTTTTTTTTTCCCATGGGTTTTTTTGACCCCTGGATATCCAGGGGTCAAGAAAACCTGCGGGGGGAAAAAAAAGCAGTGCATGCATGGACAGTGCACCCTTGCAGCATGGAGAACACCTGACTGCAGTATGTAGTGCTGCAGACATGTTTGAATGTGGCTGTAGACTATCTCTGTGCAAACTCTGGTTTTGGAATTATTCCAAATATAGAAATTCCCTAATATAGAAAAGGAAACTAGGCATGAGTTTGTAATGCAGTGGTGGGTAGTAATGCTTGTTTTTGTTTTGTTTTATTTTTAAACTTGCATATTCACAGGCATAACTTCACAGCAGGAAGTTAAGAGACTTTGACCTAGTTCTGTCTCTAGGGTATTTCATTTGGAAACATACTAATAAGCAGAAATGAGCTCACAGAGGCATAGGAAAAAGTGATCACAACACTTGCATAAGAGGAAAATTTAAGGAAACTGAGTATGTTTCCCTCTGTCGCTTATTTCTTAATGTTCATAGTGTATCTGGATCGTGGTCCAGCTCAAGTTCTGTGGAAAACAGAGGTAATGAAAACGGATAATGAAAAGTAGAAATTTCAGCTTCCCCATTACTGCCTGTGCAAAAGGCATAACTGGATTCCTGAGTGCCCTGGGTGGCAGTGATGCATAGGGCATTGTCAGTGGCTGTGCTGCTGGCAATGTGATGGTGGCTCAGCTAGCATTATAACTGCTATTAGTTCCCCTCTTCCTCGGCCCCAGGAGGCATTACAGGCTGATGTCTTGGTCACCCCGCTTTGTTATGCCACGGCCCTGTGTCTCCTTCCCTTGTGATCAGCGCTGCATTTGGCCCTACCTAAACGTTATAGCAGAGAAACGCTTTGAGGGTTCTGCTGGGTCCTCCATCCAGTCCTTTTCTCTGCTTCCTTGCATTAGGTTAATCTGGGAGCATCAGTACAATTTTTCACAGCTGACTCATGCAGGACACCTGTATTCTTGCTGTACCCTGCTACTTTCAGGGGTATTGCAAACCATGCAGTTGCCCTGAGGTCACAATCTCATTGTGGCTTTGTCAATTTATTTCACAGGATACCTAAACAGTAAACTTTCCACTGCTTGTATCAGTTAATTTTCTGATTATTGGTATGCAGTTTTAATTTTCTTTTTGATCTTCTTAATCTACTTCAAATAATTCTTTTTCCTCTCTCTGTGGTAGGCTAACACATCTCTTTAAAACTTATCTAGCAAGTACTTCTGTTTGTGATTCTTCTTGTGTCTGGTGCTTTTATTTATTTAATTTGTTTTATATAAAGACAAAAAAAAATCTCAAGAGGTGCTTCTAGACTAATCTTATCATTAAATAATTACTATGCTATACACTGTCTGTATTGTGATAGTGGTTATGTACAGATGTTAGTTTTTACTGGGAGAATTACTGTTCTCCCCATAGAAACCAGAACTGTAGAGATGTTCAGGCTCTTTCTACCAAAATAAAAATGACTCCTCAGAAACAAAAATTAACTCTGGAATAACCAGAATTAAGTCTCCTGGGAGAGTTTCTCTGAAAAGACTGAATGTCTGTATACTTTCTCCCCCTCCTCAGATGCACTGGGTGTTGGCTGTAGCCAAAGCTGGGGATTTTGATTGGGGTGTGCCAGTGCTCTTGCTGGGTCTTAAAGCTGGAGGTTCCTGGACAGAGGTTCTTGCCCCCCTGCTCAGGGTCAAGCCAATTTGCCATATTGGGGTCAGTAAGGAATTTTACCCTATGATCAGACTGGTATGGACTGTGGGGATTTTTGCCTTCCTGTGTAGCATGTGGCATGGCTCTGTACCTGGGATCTCTTTACCATATATTAACAACTTTTACAGCAGCAGGATGTTAGCTGCCATGGTCCCTTGCTTTACCTGTGACAGGTTAGAGAATCATGCCTTGTGTTGTGTCAGAGTTGACTGTGGAGTTCTGCTAAGAAATTGATAAAAGTTTTATATCAGATGGCTTGGATAGGGATAATCCTGTCTCTGGAAGGGGGTTAGACTCGATGACCTGTGGAGGTCCCTTTCAGCCCTACTTTTCTGATTAAGGCTCGATGACTAGGAAGTTACTGGAATTGTGCTGGAAGTGCACTGCGCAGCAGCTGCTTTAGTTTTGCAGTTTTCCCTGCATGCCCCTCCACTCCCATTGCTGATGGGCAGAAGGGCCCTGCTGCCTGCTGCTTGCTCTTGATTGGTGAGGAGATGAAAACCATGGTTTTAAGAATGGGGTGACTTGCCTCCTAGCAAGTCAGCAGCAAACAGTTGGGCCACTGGGGACAAAGCCCCCCCAGGGGAGACATGGGGGGGGGGGGCATGTGGCCCCCCCCCCGGATTTATGTGCAGGGTGGAGATGGGCTGCCTACTGTGGGCTTGGGGCTCTCTGCCCTGCTGCCTTTGCTCTGGAAGCCGCGCACTTGCTACGTGTCACCTGCCCATCCAGTGGCAGTGGGGGTGGTGAGTTGTGCCTCCCATTGCTGGGCGGGCAGGGGATGCGTAGGACTCCTGAGGCAAAGGCAGCAGGGTGGAGAGCCCCAAGCCTACAATGGGCTGCTTGCATCCACCCTCGCCTTGCTCATTTCTGCTCCTAGAAGTGTCTCTGTGCTTAAACATGGTGGTGGCTGCTCATTAGATGAGATTTAGCTCAAGCGCCCCTGCCGCTGTTTTTAAACACCAGGACGCTGATGCCCCGGACAAGCCACCCACATCCCTATCCAGCTCCCTGCCCTGGGGTCCCATTCACCACCCTGGATGGGTAGTGCCCCAGTCCCAGCTGCCCCTGCCCCTGCCCCACTCCCTCCCTCCCTCCCTCCCTCACTGTGGGGTCCTCAGTCTGTCCTCTCATGCCCCTTCCCTTCCACAGACTTACTTTTAGGGAGCTTTTCATCATGTTGCCCAGCTATAGTCCTGTAAATCGTTTATCAGATCAGTATCAACTGATATGTCTGATGAATAATAGGCTATAGGTATTGGCCAAGAAATCTTTATTGGTGTACCCCTATTGGTTATTATTAAATGCTCTGACTGGTGCATTAACCCAGCACTTTGTGTTCTTGAGTTGGAGAGGAGTGTGTTAAAATGAGATTTTGTTTACTTTAACATTTTATTTTGCTTTTTGGTACAAGGAAAAGTTACTTTTTCACTTTCTTGTAGCTTTGCTGTAATATTTTAAAGTTAGGCTGCTGAACAAAGGCCAAAAATAACATTAGGCCTAGTAAGACGATGGACAGCTAGTGGAAGAAGAACCAGTACTGCTACTTGACTAAAAGTCTGAGCCATGGAAGTAGCCAGACAGGTAGTCTGCAAATTTACAGTAAGTAGTATGTAAGCTACATATATAACAAGCACCTGAAACTAGATTAGATTGCTCTGGTCTCTGAATTCCTTACAGCTTTTAAACAATTATTTTAATCTTATATGTACACAACTGCTTATGTTCCAGAAGGTGAGTGTATTACCTTCCATATTTACCATGAAAAGTTTCCTACCTAAATTCTTCAACTTGCAGAACTTTTTTTGTCATAAATAAAAAAAAGACATTAGTTTAGTTTTTCTTTAAACTAAACATGTTTGAAGTAATAGGTAGAATTTTCTCTTATTTCTTGCATGCATCTGGTTCACAGTAAAAATGAAACTTTTAAATAAAAAATATTTTTAGTATTCTCTGAACAAATTGCAGTTATCTAATCTATGAACAAATTGCTGCTTGAGGGTGCTTTTAGTAGAAGTTTCTCACACTTTTTCCAGAAATTTTCCACCACTAGAAATGGAACATTTGTACATGACCTAACAGTGAGTCAGGATGAACCGGAATGATTCATCCTGGTGACCTGCTTTCTTCTCACCTCAGTAACATTTTTCTGTGAGCCTGTTACCTATTTGTTCCTGGCTGACTGCATGTCACTCAGCCAGAGAATGAATTACTCCCACGTTCAGGTGTTAGTTTTCCTTTTTGAGACTGCTCAGCGAAGTTTTTCAACTTACTCCCCAGAACATGAATGACAAATAAGCTAAGTTGTTGTGCAGAAACAGGTTGGAAAGCAGGGTGGGGGTCAGAAGGAGTATAGCCCATTCTAAGATTTTTGTCACCGTAGGAGAGACTTTTCTCAAGTGGCACACAGTTGTCTACATAAAGGTCCTGAGGAAAGGTAATTTAATTCATTTAAAGCATTTCAGTTAAACCTCACCAAACACCAGGTTGGGCAGGTTTATTCAGAATTAACATGGGCTCAATTTAGTTTATTTGAATTCACTTAAAGGAAATTTTGGGAGAGACGTATTTAAAATTTGGCTCATAAATGGCACATTTCTCAGTGTCTCAAGCAGATGTCCCTAAATACTGGATATAACATGCCTTGTTTTACTATGATCTTGTCATATTAATAAATACATAATGTTCCAAACCGAGTTATGCTAAACCAATCTAAGATGACTAATTTTGGATGAATGTGTACTATATAGGATTTTCATGAGATTTATTATATCTGCTTCAAAGTCAGCTACCTGTGAATTTGGATTAATTTTTCAAGTATTTCCATATAAACAAGTCCTAAGAAATTGGACTGAAACTGAAATAACGTGAATTATTTCTTTAGTATTTCTAAATGAAATTATGTTTTTCAGGCAGTTTGGTTCTGGGTAGGTCAGGGCAGTGGGAAACGATAGTGGGAGCTAGGTGTCTAGGGATTTAGCCTCCTGTAGATGTGAAGAGATGAGCAGTCTACACCAGCCACCTAACCCAGAAAGCTGGCTGGTCTGTCTAGAAGGTAACCAGGTATTCCTTAGGAGTCAGGGAGGTGGGGGCTTGGGAACCAGCCAGTCTGTCCATATGCCTGTCTTTTACTGAAAACTAGCACAGAACTGACATTTTTCTATGGAAAACTTAATATGTAATGTTGGAAGATATTTCACTGGCTCTAATTTCTGGTACTGCTCTTATGTCCTTATGTCACAGAAAGCAATATACCCCTTTCTACTGCCTTATGACGAAATTATTTTATCTCCTTAGGGTCAGAAGTGAGAGGTCCAGATAAAATAAAGATACGATGTAATTAAACTGCTGTTACTGACTTATATACAACCATTCAGTGACTCTGTAGAGTCTGTTGCAGTCTCTACTGCTTTAATTTTGTAAGCAAAGTGCTCTTTTGGAAATGTGGCATAACTCTGAGGAATGTTATTATGCTCCTGATTCAGCTGCAACAATGAATGACATAAGTCAAGCCAAAAGAAGCCCTGTTCTTGTCAGCAGAGCTGGGGTGTTGCCAGCAGAAATATGTCAACTACTATGATCTTTTCAAAATCCTAGTCAACATACATATGCTGGCAAAACTTTGAGCTATGCATTTGACTTTAGACTTGCGTCTCAGTGTCTTCCAAAATTAGATATTCTAGTAATGTGATATGTGAAGATTTCATAATAAAGCATTTTATTGTTTGTTTGAGATATGAGCCCTGTGCCTACTCGGTCCCAGGGGATCAGGGCATTTCATCCCCTTGAGGAGGCAAGAAAACAGGTACTACCTGCAGCAAGCTCTGATCAGTGCACAAAGCCCACCTGGTCCTAATGAGGCGATCAGAGCATCCCGGCCTCTTAGAGTCATAGACAATAGGCCCCGCAGCCTTTAAAACCTAGGCCCAGCCTGTAGTATTGTGTCCGGGCAAAGACTGAAATTCCTGACCTCTGCTTGGTTTCTTGCTCTGTCTTATCTGATCTCTGGTTTCAACTCCTGGGTCCTGATTCCAGTCCTGACATCTGGCATATACTAACAGAAATCAGAAAGCTTTGGCTTCTGATTTCTTGGCATACCCTGACTCTGGCTTGGCTCTTGATTTCAGCTCTGATCCTGGGTCTCTGGGAAGCCAGCTCCTGGATTTTATCACTCTCTCAGATGACCACCTCTGATTGCCTGTGCTCTGATCCATAAAATTAAATGAACTTGTTCAAAGAGAAATTTCTATTGAAGATTACTGGCAGGGTCATTTACCAATGTCTGTCGCCTAAATCACTTGACAGGCAATGTCTCCCTGCCTCCTGCAGGAGTAAGTATCAACTCTCTCTGGCTAGGCACAGACAGTCAAAAAGCCTGAGGCAGAATTGATCTAAGTTGCATAGTTTTCTGTAAGTGTTATAGTTTAGATCAGTAGTGAACAGAACACACATTCACCTTTTTGGGGGAGGGAGGGCGGGCAAATCTTAAACTGGGTTCTGCCAATTTTTAAACAGGTATATGTTTGCTGGACTTTTGTTCTGAACAGATATAGATTGGTTTCTGATAATTTATATGAGTAAAAGTGTAATTTCAGTACTTGGCCACACTCATTCCCTCCCCACCCTGTTCACACAAAATCCCAGGATTTTCTAATAAAAAGGTCTGAGAATTTTCGTTAAAATGATACTCTCTTTTTTTTTTGGTTTTAAAAAGTGACATAAAAATAAAATTAAAGAGAAACCGCACCAGTGGGGGTCTTAAAGTTACCAGGTGTTTTTCATTCTGTCATGAGAAATCATCTGTTTAATGAGTACACTAAATAGGTGATGTTGGCTGTCTTTCAGACTGTTCTTGGGCTCAGACTTGAGGGCTTTATTTTCAAGTTGTTAAGTTGATAAACCACATGGGGAAAAAAGGTCATAACTTAATGAATGACCCCTTGGATCACAGATGCTGACAAAATGAAGCCTAGCGTTTTAAATTGGCAGGCTGCTGTTATCATGATAACAGAGCCCATTAAAGTCACACAAGAGAGCATAACTTATTTTGTAGCTAAGCTGTGACTTTTTCATGGTTTCATTGTAAACATGACAAAATTTATGGTTGGCATTAATGATATTAAGTTGACAGAATTAAAGCCACTGTTTATTGATACAGTTCGGTAACTTGATTTAATTAGTTTCTCACTGCACTGATCTAAGAGGGATTTGAAGCAGTATTTTATTATGTTAGGGGTTTAAAGAAGAACTTCTTTTTTTCCCATTGGTTATAAAGTGAATTAAACATTTTATTTAAAAGTATAAGTGTCTAGTTAAGTGCTTTGTCATTTAGTATGTTTAGATTGTTGAACTGTATTGTTGAACTGTATTAGGTGACTGTGGCATTGATGCCTACACAGTTGGATGGGTAAAAACTTGGCTGATGGGGCGCACCCAGAGAGTAGTAGTGGACGGGTGGTACTCAGCCTGGAGAGATGTGAGCAGTGGGATCTCCCATGGCTCGGTCCTCGGGCCCGCACTGTTTAACATCTTCATCAGCAACTTGGATGAGGGGGTTGAAAGCACGTTGTCCAAGTTTGCTGATGACACTAAGATGTGGGGTGAGGTGGACACACTTGAAGGGAGAGAGAGGCTGCAACTAGACAGACTACAAAAGTGGGCAGATGAGAATAGGATGGGGTTCAACACAGACAGGTGCAGAGTGCTGCAACTTGGGAGAAGGAATCCACAGCATACATACAGGCTGGGGAGTTTCCCTCTTGAAAGCACAGAGGCAGAAAGGGATCTTGGAGTCATTATTGACTCCAAGATGAACATGAGCCGCTGATGCCAAACTGCATGTATGACAGCCATACCTTGTCATTCATCCAAAGATGCATCTCAAGCCGGTCTAGAGAGGTGATACTCCCCCTCTATGTGACTTTGGTCAGGCCGCAGTTGGAGTACTGCGTCCAGTAATGGGTGCCACACTTTAAAAAGGATGCGGCCAGCTTGGAGAGAGTTCAGAGGAGGGCCACCTGCTTGGTGAGAGGGCAGCAGGACATGCCGTATGAGGAGAGACTGAGGGACCTGAACCTGTTCAACCTCAGCCAGAGGAGGCTGAGGGGGGACCTGGTGGCTGCCTACAAACTCACAGGGGAGATCATCAGCAAATGGAAGAGGCCTTTTCTCCCCAGCACCACCTGGGGTGATGAGGAACAATGGTAATAAGCTGATGGAGAATAGGCTTATGTTACAGATCAGAAGGCAATATTTTACAGTTAGGGTAGCCAGAATCTGGAACCAACTTCCTAGGGAAGTGGTCCTTGCCCCTACCTTGGGCATATTCAAAAAGAGATTAGATGATCACCTGTCTGGGGTCTTGTGAACCCAGCATTCATTCCTGCCTGTGGCAAGGGGGTCAGGCTAGATGATCTGTTCAGGTCCCTCCTGACCCTAGCTACTATGAAACTGGAGACTGGACAGGACCCCTGTACAATCCCAGAATGTAGGGAGCACAAAGGTGATTAAGCCCTAAGTACAGGAAAAGAGTAGCTGAGAAATGGCTCCAGTGAATCAGTGGCAGTCAGAAGTACATCCTGACTGCTTAATCTTGACTGTGCTCCATTTCCATACAAAACTTTCATAGACTGTTGAGGTCTGAGACTGGTAGATGAAATTTAATACACTCGTCATTTGGTATGTCCTGTATGTACCTCAGGTAGATACAATGAACATAGTGTAAATACTCAATAGCTTATACACATTTATGTTAAAAATATGACCCGAAAAAGAATATTTTTTTTATATACAAGCTTGTTTAATTCTGTCCCAACTCTACAGTTGCTCCAATAAATGGTATCACCCTAAGAAATCCTTGCCTCTCTGTTAAAATATATGCATAGCTGTTTGCCTGGGCAGACTTCATGAACCCAGAATTAGCCATATTGAGGCCTGTTTTGAAATTTAGGCTGTGATGTGATGTTTAACTATTTACTGGGTTTTTTTGACATGATGGATTTTTATTGGATTTGATTTTATGATGGCTGCAAAATATCTGGTTCATTACCTGGTTGTGGACAGACTTTTTTGTATATGTGCTTAACCAAAGAAATAGTCTTGAAGAATGTGCAGCATAAGTTTGAAAACAAAATGAGTGTTATAGCCATGATGGTCCAGGAAATCTGCAAGAAGCAAAAAAAAATTTTTTTTTTTTTTTGAGGTAAGTTTTTGGAGGTGCGTTTATTGGTTGAACTGGTATATTTGGGAGAGATGTTGGACAAGCTTTCAGGAACAAAGTGCCATTCTTCAGGGTTCTCAGAAGCCCAACACTAGGACAGATCTCTCTGCATTGTTCCAGCAAAGTTATAAATCCCAGTGCTTCATTTGAAGAGATGGAGAAATGTGATCAGGACTGTGTGGAGCAGTTTTGACAGGTGAATAAATGTATCAGTTTGAACTTCAGCTGATGCTTAGTCTGTTGCCAGTAGAGCCAGGACCAGGTCAGTAGAGCCACATCCCAGTCCAGATTCCTTTTTAATTCTCCCTCACTTCTTGTCTTCCTTCTACTATATGGGCTAGCCTGTGTGGGACTATTGAGCATGTTACTGCTGTGTAAAATATGATAAGGATTTCATGGTAACCTTTTTACATATTTAAGCATTACCTGGAGAAGGCTGGCAAAAATGTAGTAATGGACACCAGACTTACAGAGCCAAGGCATTTGAGAATTTAAATGAAGTAAAGTGAAATATGGGCCTGTGAAGTGAGCATAGGAATTGATAAATTGAAAACTAGAGGACAATTGATGAAGGAAAGTTAGAAAGACTTCATGAAATGACTAATGGTATAAATTTAGGGGGATGCCAAAGTTACACAAGGCCAGTGTTCCATTAAATCTGGTAATTGCTTATAATGGCATTGCATTATGTGAAACTTAAAACTACTTGACAGAGATTTTGCCTGGTGTAATGGTGTTGTCAGCAAAAAACCAGCCATTCTGTAGAGAAAAGTGCATGCTACATTATTCTGCTGTACTGGGACTCCAGAATGAAAATCAAAATATGTAACACTTTTAAAATATAGAATAATTTGATGCTTGGAAACCTGAAAGGTTTAAAATGTATAGTCATTAAACATAGCATAAGAAAATGAGAGAGAGGAATACAGAATTGAATTTGAATTGTGCTACTGTTTTTTATGCAGGGGAAGGGTGAAAGGGTGGGATATCCTGTGTCTGAAAATAAATTTTTTAGGTTTTATCATATTTACAGTAGTTTATACAGAATGAAGAATTATTTGACTGATGATGTCAGAGGGCTTCCAATTGCAAATCCAGTGGCAGTTCCCCTCACCCCCTTAGACCTTTGGGGTAAAATCCTTGTGAATCCGAAGTCAACACAAATACTGCTTTTGAATTCAATAAGGCAGGATTTGCCTGATGGTGTGGATTTAATCTAGGGTGTGGCCAAAGATGAACCAAGAAACAGGTCTTCCAATTTTGTTGACGTTATCCTGAAATGTGATTATTCATTTCCCTAACCTCCCTCCCTTTATTGATTTTAAAAAGCCACCTCTATGCTAGTAAAATTTGACTTAAAAATGAATTACAGTAGCTCAGGTTAAATAGGTGACAAGGATGGAGAAGAGTTCAGAGACTGAAGTGGCACATTTGGTAGGCATGCAGATTAGGTGCTATGAAGGCTGTCCCCAGAGTGAGGAGTTTTTTATAACCGTTGTATGGTCATTGAGAAATAACCATGCAGCTATAAGAAAATTGAGTTCCCTTTAGTCAGTCAGAGTGCAAAATACCGTATAATTGAGAAATAAGTGTATGGTTAGGGGTCACTAACTACAGCATCCTTTCTTGCAGGCTCAGACAGTTCTGATAAAAGTGCAACATACTGGTTATATATGTAAATATGAAGGAAGTGATGAAAATACTACTTATTTCAATTTTAAAGTAATATACCAAATTATTACTCAACAGTTGTCTTAGGTTACTTGCATATGATGTGCACCCTTTTCCCAAAAGCTAGTTGCAGGAAATTGGGGTGCATCTTAAGGAAAGGAGAGGAGCAGACAGTCTGATCCTGTGGGAGTCAAACTGTCCAGCCTCTCTTTGAACTGGGTGGGCAGCTAGTGGAGGCAGCTGAGGGCGCACACAGCTTGAGAACCAAGGTTAGGCAGTTAGGCAGGGTGGTGTTAACTGAGGGCCTCATCCTGCTGGAGCTAAACTATCTAGTCTCACTTTGCAAGCCAGGTAGGCACTGAATCCTGCACTATGGGGTTAACACAGCTGTAGGTTCCCCCTCCCCTACATAGCAGCTACCTGGTGAAAATACTGTGCTTGCCATCGTTTTTCTCTCTGTTTTGCCTTCTAAAAACAAGTTGTGTGTTTTACTAGCTGGTGTGGGGTATGCGAGGAAAATATAGTATGTGAACAATCCAGTTGGAAAGTAGTCACCAGGACAATTCCATATTTTCTTGCATACCACACACTCCCAAATAAGATATGCAACTAGTTTTTACAAGGCAGAATGTAGAAAAGAAAGATTTTTTTTCTAGCCGTGGCTGACTGTTTGACATAGTATAAGTTCTCCTAGAAACATAGTGTCCAGGAAGTGTGGCATCTGAGGAACCAGTGAGATGGTATGAACTTCCTAGTATGGCAGGACAGCAATGGGGCTTTCAAGGGCCTTAGACTGGTAGATGAAATTTAATACACTCTTTATTTGGACCCTTTCAAAGGCCATTGATTCATTGGAGCCATTTCTTGGCTGTTCTATTCTTCATTTGGACTCTTGCAAGGGCACTACCAAGACTTACTTCTTTACTGGAAACAGCTCTTTTATATATATTACAAACCTCATCAAACTACCACAAACTGCATGTCATAACTTATTTTCCCTGAGTCAGCTCAGTTGGTACTGGCCAATAGCTACTGCATATTCCTTAGTGGCTATGAGAGGGTTAGCACTTGACTCTGCCTCTGCTTATTACTTCTAGCCCAAACCCCTACTCAAAGCAGGACCATCCCCAACTAGATCATCCCAGTCAAGGCTTTGTCTATCTGGGTCTTAAAAAACTTGAAGGAATGAGAGTCCACAACCTCTCTGGGTAACCTGTTCCAGTGTTTTACTACCCTTCTAGTGAGAAAGTTCTGACTAATATCAAACCTAAACTTCCCTTGCTGCAGCTTGAGGCTGTTACTCCTTGCTTTTTCATCTGCCACCCCTGAGAACACCACTCCATCCTCTTTTGAACCCCTTTTCAGGTAGTTGAAGGCTGCTATTAAATGCTCCACTCAGTCTTCTCTTCTTTAGACTAAATAAGCCAGTTCCCTTAGCTTCTCTTCATAAGTAATGTCCCCCAGCCCCCTCACCATTTGTCCTGCCCTCTGCTGGACTCTCTCCAATTTGTCTATATCCTTTCTGTAGTGGGGGGCCCAAAACTAGACAGAGTACTCCAGATGTGGCCTCACCAGTGCTGAATAGATAGAAATAATCACTTCCCTTGATCTGCTGGCAACGTGCCTATCAGTGCAGCCCAGTATGCCATTAGCCCTCTTGCCAACAAGGGCACACAGTTGCCTCATATTTGACTTATTGTGCACTGTAACACTCAGATCCTTTTCCGCAGAGCTGCTGCCCAGCCAGTTAGCCCCCAGCTTGTACCGGTGCATGGGATTCTTCTGTCCTAATTGCAGGACTTTGCACATGTTCTTATGGAACCTCATGAGATTTCTTTCAGTCCAGTCCTCCAATTTGTCAGGTCTCGCTAAATCCTAGCCCTACCCTACAGTGTATCTACTCCCCCCAGCTTGGTGTCGCTTTTGCGGAGGGTGCAGTCTAGGTTGTTGATGAAGTCATTGAACAAAAACAGCTCCAGGACTGGCCCCTGGGGCATCTGATACTGGCTGCCCACTAGACATGAAGCTTTTGATTACTACCCTCTGAGCATGATGATCTAGCCAGTCTATCCACCTTACCGTCCGCTCACTAAGCCCATACTTCCTTAGCTTGCCTGCGAGAATGTTGTGGGAGACCTTATCAAAAGCCTTGCTAAAAAATAAGGTATACCACATCCACTGCTCCCCCCACATCTAGAGAGCCAGTTGTCTCACCTTGGAAGGCAATCAGGTTGGCCAGGTGTGACTTGCCGTTGATGAATCTATGCTGACTGTTCCTAATCACCTTCTGCTCCAAGTGCTTAATAATGGATTCCTTCAGTAAGGGACCCACACTTTCCCTAATCTTCCTCTTGTTACTGACGTATTTGTAGAAACCATTCTTGTTACCCTTCACATCCCTTGCTAGCTGCAACTCCAATCGTGCTTTGGCCTTCCTGACTTCATCCCTGCATGCCTAAGCAATACTCTTATACTCCTCTTTAGTTGTTTGTCTAAGTTTCCACTTCTTATAAGCTTCTTCACCTGGTTGGCCTCGAACATCCAGTCACATGCCATGCGGATCCGGATGTTTAGGGTTGTCCGTTTTATCTGTCCCTGGGGTCTTGCTGTGTAGATGTCCCTCCCTTGGATAGTCTCACCCCCAATCTCACCTGCCACGACTTTGTATCTTAATTCAGTGGTGGAGGTCCGACTACTAGGTTTCTTGCGCATATGGGCCCCCCCCCCCCCCGGATGTTGATCTTCTGTGAGGCTCCACCTCCTCTATACCTTGCCCTTACCCCTGCCTTGACGGGTTCCTGATGACCTCTGGCCTACTCCCCGCCTGATGCCCCATGTCTTCTTGCAGAGACGAACTACAGGTTGGCTGGACAAAACCCTCGCTCTCCCTACAGGGTCTCACCACTGTCTACCTTCCCTTGAGACTGTATGCCTCCTTTAGGTTTAGCTGACTCTTGGGCTATCTATGCAGTGCCTCACAACCCCTCCAAAAGTGGGAAACCAAAAGAAAAAAGGAAAAAATACCAACAACGGCGAAATGCATGTATGGCTTAGGAGAGGCCTTCTGCCCCCTTACCACCTGCTCCCGCAGCCTGCTCTACCCCAACAGGCCCCGGCCCCTAAGGCCCCTAGCTGGCCCTGAACTGGGTCCTACTACGTTCTCTCCTCCAGTCTTTGCCCAGCCTGTGACTTCCCTGGACCCTTGGTGGTCCCTCTCACCATGTCCTCCCCCACATCTCCCGCCAGGTGGCTCTGTACTGCTGGGGCCTGTCTTCCACAGCCCTACCTCCTGCTTGTGCCCTTTGTCCCCTGCCGGGGACACCTCCTTGAGCCCAGCTAAGCCCACGATGGCTCCACCTGGACTGGCATCTTGACCTCTGCGAGCCTTTCTGGCTCTTTGGGGTAACTCCTGCCGTCCCGCTCCTCCCGGTCTTCCTGTCCGAGTTCCCAGTCTGAGTGGGGTGCTTCTGCCCCTTTGCTCCTTGTGCCACTGCTGGTGGCATCCTCCCTGCAGAGAACTTCACATTGTCCTCCTACACTGCAGGAGTCAGTTCTCCCTCCTATTTCCCCCTGCGGGGTTTCCAGGAGTGACTTCCCTGGTAGCAACCTTCCGGACCTCTCCCCCTCTTCCTCGTCAGCGCCTCTTTTTATCTTCCCCGTCCAGCTCCTGCCGCTCCTCTTATCAGCTGGCCACAGATGTATAAAGGCGCGGCTAACAAGCCGCTCGGGTCCTGCCGTCATTTCTGGCTTCGCTGCGGCTCCTGCTGCAAGTGAGATATTTTCTGTTTTTTCTTTTTTTCTTTTTCCTTCCCCAGCACATTCCTGACCCCTGGATTCCCCCCTAGCTTCTCGGGGTCTATCCTTTGGTTCCTCCCTGCCACAGCTTCATTTTTGTGATTTAGTTTACTGAAGAGTTCCTGCTAAGCCAAGCTGGTCTTTTGCCATACTTGCTAGTCTTCCCACACATGGGGCTGGTTTGTTCCTGCACTTTCAGTAAGGCTTCTTTACGAGACTGCCACCTCTCCTGAACTCCTCTCCCTGTTAGGCTGGCTTTCCAGGGGAATCCTCTCCATGAGTTCCCTGGGTGAGCTGAAGTCTGCTTTTCTGAAGTCCATGGTCCTTACTCTGCTGCTCTCCATCCTTCCTTTCCTCAAGATTCTGAACTCAGTCATCCTGTGGTCGCTGCTGCCCAAGTTGTCATCTACTAATACATTCCGCACCAATTCTTCCCTGTTTGTGAGCAGCACGTCAAGAAGAGCATGGCCCCTACTGGGCTGCTCCAGCACTTGCACCAGGAAGTTGTCTCCAACACTCTCCAGAAACTTACAGGATTGTCCGTGCACAGCTGTATTGCCCTCCCAGCAGATTTCATGAAGATTAAAGTCCCCTGTGAGAACCAGGGTCTGTGATTGAGAAACTTCTGCTAGCTGGTTGAAGAAAGCCTAATCTGCCATTTCCTTCTGTCCATGTCCACGATCTTCTCTACTACCTGTGTGCACAAATCCTTTGGACATCCATTGGAAATGAAGCCTTGTGACCAAAGCTTCAGTTGTTCACGCTGGCAATCCTGAGAACCATCTTGAGCTAATTGGAATATATGTAAAACAAACATCCTGTATTATCTCACGTGACTGATAGTAGTACCTTGAATTCCAGCCCAGAGATCATGAGTAATTTACTGAACTAATCATGTAATACTGATTAGTTGTGTAAACTCTAAACTGACAAAAATATTGAGTTCATTTTTGTACGTTCCCAGTGTATTTGTAAGATTGGGATTGTATGCATGTAAATCCATATTTGCTGCTTGCAAATGGGTGCCCAGTCTTCTGACATAGGACTTGGAGTAATACCTGAGGGAACACTATGAGAAATAATTTCTTTGTTCTATAGTTCAATTGAAGGATCGGCGTTATCACTGGTACATTTTATTATGTAAGTTAGTACATTGCCTCTAAAGCTTATATTTGTATTTATGGGATGCTATACGTACAATATAGATTTGTCACAGCACAAGATATGACTGAAGTGACATAAATCATTACAAATGAAAAGCTAACTATATTAGGGATTTTAACTTGATTTACTGAACATTCTTTTTCTTTCCCATTTGTAAGTAATTCTATCAGTTATTTATTGTAGCTAAGCTAGAAACAAAATGAAATGCACATAGTTTATAAAGTGTTGGGAAAAAACCTAACTATAAATGTCTTAAATATATTGAAGGAGAAACGTGTACTTCAAATCAGAAATCTGTTGCATATTTGACCTTTTTTGCCTGCTTCTAGATATTTGAGATCTTAAAAACATCTAGGAAATTAACTTGTGCAGTAAATAATTAAGAAGCAATAGTGACATTTTAATGATAAGGTGGGGTGCCAGGTTCATGTTTTGACACTTTTTGGGGTAAATTTCAGAGTTACATTTGAAGAATGCTCAAAGGAAACAAAAATAATCCAAACCTTGCTCATGTGGGGTTTGACTGAGTTCTGTTGGCATATTGAATCTAGCAGATTCCTGTTTAAGAAAAATATTTCCCTCTATCTTACTATCTTACTTCAATTAAAGCAAGTTCTTTTTTTTTAAAAGGGGTTCTCTTAGCTACACAAAGGATATGATACGTTGTAAACTACAATGGTGGTATTTGATGTTTTCTTGAAGCCTTACAAATACATTATGTGGATTCTTCACATCTTCAGGACGCTGATTTATTTATTTCATCCCATTTCATGCTTTAGGCATTTTATTGCTGGGTGTTATGTTCTACTATTAGAAGTGGGTTCAGTTATTTTCATTAATAGTGAAACCACTGAAAATACAATTTTGATCATCACAATGCTATTTTGATTTTTTTTTTTCTTACGAGTGCCAAAAGTTGAACTTTATTTTGGAGAAGGGGACTGGAAGGAGACGGGGAAAGGGGAGTGAAACTTTTTTTTCGGAGAAAAAGTGCAATAATTTGTTTGGGTTTTTTTTCTGGTTTGCAGCCAAACTGCTGTAGACTATCAAAGAACAGCTATAATGCTTTAAACTGTAGCATAAGTGTCCACTTAGTTTGTCATAGTGACTTGCCAGACTTTGGTTTATTGCACTAGTATAGAATAAAAAAAAGATGACACTGTAGAATAAAAAAGGAAGATGACATATCTGTTTTTATCATTACTTCTTCTCAGCTTCTACAAATTACTAAAATAAAACAAATACTCAAAAATCCTTTAGAAGGAATGCAGATCAAAATGATTAGTTTTTCACATTTTGATGGGGAGTGGATGAAAGCCAGTGCAAGAATAATTTCTGTTTACACCTGAATAAGAAAACATAATATTTTTTAAAGACACTACTGGGATATTTATTTATAAAATATAAATATTAAGATATGTGTGTGTATACACAATGTGTATATAGTGTGTACATATATACATAATGTGTGTGTGTGTGTATAGTGTGTGTGTCTATACATATGTGTGAATAGTATGCGTGTATATAGTGTGTGTGTGTAGATACAGTTTGTGTATACATGGTGTTCATATATATGTGTAGATGCACATCATATGTGTGCACAGCATATATGTACATATGCTATATATGTGTGTGTGTATATAGAATTGTATTTTAATGCAATGTGTTCATGTCTATATTATGAATGTGTATATATATCAATATACAGTGTCTATATAATGTATGAGTGTGTCTATATTTGTGTGTGTATATATAAATATACATTGTGTGTTTTGTTTATAGTGTGTGTATATATTGTGTGCATATGTTATCATGGAAAACTAGTTTTGGAAGGGACTTTAGGAGGTCCTGTAGTCCAACCCCCTGCTCAAAGCAGGACCAACCCCAACTAGATCATGCCAGCTAAATCTTTGTCTAGACAGGTTTTGAAAGCTTTCAGCGATGGAGTTTCTACCACCTCTATGGGTAATTTGTTCCAGTATTTTATTACCCTTCTAGAGAGAAAATTCTACTAGTGGTAGCTGGCTGTGGAGTTGGTGTTAAAAGATGCTTTTTTTACTGGAGAACTGTAGTTTTAAGAATGTCTGGCACCCTGACCTCCTGAAGGGAAGCATTGACAACCCAGCCAGCAATGGCCCCAGTCTCCTCTGGCTGGCTTTTAAATGCCAATGCAGAACAGAGACCAAGAGTGTTAGGTTGGTTTAAGAAAGCTGATAGTAAGAGTATAATGTAGTCTTAAGTGCAGGAAATATGCATGAATATTATATTTGATACTTGAGGAAAATATATTTTTGTGATTTTTTTTTTTTTTTTTTTGGGGAATTTATAGTTGGGAGAGATGTTGAACAAGCTTTCAGGCATCAAGTGCCTTTCCTCAGGCACTTTCTTCAGTCTAAGAAAAAAGCAGATAGGCTTATTATTTGATTTATTATTATTTGATTTGTAATGCATTTTACTCTGGCCCTACTTAGCTTCAATATGATAGTCTGTATAGCATCCTTGTGAGGTAGGTAAGCATTATTTTCCTATTTTATACAACGGGGGAAGTGAGTCACATTACTTGTCAGAGGAAAGGTATGTAGGTGTCTACAGAAGTAGGAACCTAAGGCATTTTAAGAGATTATTTAAGGTGCCCAGGTGCCTAACTACCTTTGAAATCAATTGGAGTTAGGTGCTGGGGCTCATATACTCAGGGATATTTAGATCTAAATAGCATAGGTGCTTAAAGATGCAGAGATTCATCTCAGTACTTTTAAAATTAATATCTAAGTATCTGAGGTGAGATTAGAAGGAATTTTCAGACTCTTAGTCCTGTTGTCAAACACCTCCTTTTGATACCCTTAATTAGCCCTCAGTTGCTTTGTTCCTCATCAGAGTTGTTTTCTTTTTTCTTCATAATCTATTTTGGTCCACAGAGAGTAGTATGCACTGCCTTAAAAGATGTCAATTTAGAGTATTTGTTCTTTTGTTATATGTGATACTCTT
Source organism: Crocodylus porosus (assembly GCF_001723895.1). Taxonomy (NCBI): domain Eukaryota; kingdom Metazoa; phylum Chordata; order Crocodylia; family Crocodylidae; genus Crocodylus; species Crocodylus porosus. The sequence goes on along the minus strand of NW_017728931.1, from coordinate 95,313,922 downwards.
TCTGTATGTTTCTCAATTTCTTTTTTAAACGAGTGGTACCAAAAAATATTCTGCAAAACATGAGTGGTGGAATTTCATATCTATGCACAACAGAAGTATTTAGAACTAGTTAAATTGCAGCTGTTCTATATTCTCAACTGGATCAATGGGCCAAACACAATTGGATTGTCAATTTAAACAGATTGATAGTTTGTACACATTTTCATGAGAATTCAAAACCAGTTATTACGAGGGGATTATACAATTTCGTCTCTTGTCATCATTGTTGGCAGGATAACAGTCTTCCAGTAAATGGGGAAGTCATCAGTGAGTCAGTGCAGAGGCTGATCCAAGATCTGCATGTTCAACTGCAGATATAGCAAATAGTTCTCGGAGGAAGGAGTGGATTCTGGTGATACTGGGTTAGGACTCTTTCCTTTTGTTTCTCTCTCATCTATCTGCCACCACAGTAAGGCAAGCTTGCCTGCAATGATCGATACCTTGTCATGTCATTGTGCTGCTGGGGATGGTTCAGTGCTTGAATCTCCAAGTATTGTTGCTAAGATCATTTTTTATCAGATTGGCCATCAAGGTGTCCTTGAATCTCCTCTTTTGCCCACCTCTCGGATGGTGACCATTAGAGAGTTGGGAGTATAGAACCTGTTTTGGGTGCCGGTTGTTAGTTCTTATAAAAGTTGCTTGTGTCTGAGAAAATAATACAGCTCTCATTGAAGTCTTGTGATAGATAATTTATTATATAATACTTTGAAGATATAAACCTTTATTCTTTTATTAACAAAACCAGTGATAAATAGTCATCATGCTTAATATTACTGATTAAATAAGTTTAATGAACAAATATTCTTATGGGATGACATTTTGTTCAAAAAGAGGGAGTGGTTGCTCCCCAGTTTAAAAGTCTGAACTGAACTTTGTAATAAATACCAATCACATGAGAAGTGAGGGGTGGAAATGTATAATTTTTAAAGGAAGGGATGTTGTACCCTTTGATTTAACTGTAAGATAGCCTTTATTCTAAACAGGAAATGGGAAGGTCAGACAGGTGTCAAAGCAGAAAAATGACGTGAATAACACAAACCAAAGCAAAATATGTAGATCAAGAGTTCCAGTTGAGGTGGGTTAGAACTACAGATGATTGAGTCTAGTAGATCCCATCTTAACTCTTTCTATCCCACAGATGCATAGAATCCCACAACTTTGACAGAGATTCCTTTCTACTGTCTGTCTAAACCACAGAATAGATGTAACCAACTGTAAAACCTTTGAAATTTCTAAGATGAAATGTATTGAATTGTGTGGAAAGACATTTATAGCTTCACCACAAAAAAATGATGCTCCAGAGTCTTCCCTGGCTTCCAGTAGCTTTTCCGGTGCAATTCAAGATGCTGGTTTTGACCTGTAAGACTCCAAGTGGTCTGAATCTTATGTACCTCATGGACTGTCTTCTCTCTAAGGTCAGCTGAGAGCAACCTTCTGCAAGTACCATCAATGCACCAAATTCATTTGGTAAGAACATGTGCAAGGTTGTTATCAGTAGTTGCTCACTTTTTACGCAGAATGTAGGCATCCAAGTCCAGAATTTAGATCTTCACAACCATCACCTTTAGCTGTTACCTGAAGTCCATTAAAATATTTCAGGGTCCTTAAGTTTCAGTTCTGGGAAGTTCTTCACTCTTGACACAGTCAATCAAATGAACACCTAGCTGTATCTTCGGTTCCCAAAAGATTTACAGATTAAGCTTTCCTCTGCCTTTTTTTTTTTTTTGATGGGCTCAGTCTGGGGTTTAAGGGACAGTGACTGAATCAGGCACTGAACAAAATATGCTGGCCACTTTCTGTAATGGTGGTGATGTCTATTGTTCTTCTATCCAGTAGCCTAAAGATTAGAGCATTCACCCGTAATGCAGACTTGTGTTTTTTTTCCTGCGGAGGGATGTTTCTCTCATCTGCCAAGAGCATTTCAAAACCACTGGTGGTAGGCTAAGTTATGAAAAGGGTATTATTAGTCCCTTCTGATGAAATTGTTCCACTCTGCATAAAATAATTCAAGATTGATTGGGCCAGGTAATGTAGGGATATAAGGCAAGTAGGGGCCTCCTGGGCCATTAAGTCCTAATCCCTAGTTTGGGTGAGGAGAATTCTGGTTTCTGCTCCTAGGACTGTTTACATAACTATTTTAATGTAAATTATGGAAATAGCCCTTGAAGCTAGGACTGGAATGCAGGTATAGTATATAGTAGGCCCTGACCTGCTTAATGGTGATACGGTATAGCATTTGTTTGACCAAAGTTTGGGTTAGAGAAGAAGAGGCAAAGGAAGTTAATAGGCCAGAGAACATCACAAGGTGTGAGCCATTTTAAAATATTCAAGAAAGATGGAATGGAAAAAAACACACTAGGTTAAAGGTCTCACTAAAAGTCACTTGAAGTACATTTAGTGGTTAGATAAAGCTACTTTTAGACAAGATATAGCTTAGATAGAAAATAAAAATAGGTATAGGACTATTCATTAGAGAAGTACCTATTAGGAATGCCTTTACTTTATTTTTTTTACCTCACTTAATAAGCTTTTTGACATTGGCTATACATAGGGGGTGCACATGGGTGCATGTGCACCCCTTGAGCATGGCAGTGCACCCCCTGCGCAAAGGTGCCACTCACATTGCTGGCAGTGCCTGAGGGTAGCCACTGCTCGCCACCCGCTTCTGCACCTCCAACACTGCTGGCAGCGTCTGTGGGCAGTCTGCGATTGCTGCCGGCTGCCACCAATGCTGCTGGTGGTGTTTTTGGGTGTTTGCCACCCCACCTCCATGCCACTGACAGCGCCATGGCTACTGCCACACTCCCACTGCTGACAGTGTTGCCACTGCCTATGGGACCTCACCATGCCCCTCCAGCCTCCGGGGGCACACAACGTTTATGCTTTTTGATATTTTAGGCCAGCAAAAGAGAATAAAAATCTGGCCTCGTCTTGGAATTTTTGCTCATCAGCCTTGAACTATAGTTTTTGCTAAATAGCTTAGAAGTAGATGAGCTAAGAAAAGTGCTCTTTTAAAACTTAATTTGAAACCTTGGTGAGAGATCCTTTTCCCTAATAGTCTGGCCACCTGTTAGAGTTTTTTTTAGAAGTTTTTTAAGACTTTAGACCTTTTAGACATTAATTTTAATTTTTTTCCGATGTTATCTGGATTATTATTTGTTTAGATGAATGCACATTTTAGAAAGTTAAATAATTCATTTGATATACCTTACCTGTGCTGTTTGATCATTCATATCTGTACATTATTATTGAATATGCTATTAATTTTTTTGTTATCCTTATGTTTGTGAATACTTAATTTTGGTGGGACTGCCTTTTCAAACCTTTCTTTCTTCTCATAATATATCTGAGGGTCAATACAGGGATTCCATAACCCATGAGGAATGCCCTAATCATGAAGCTACTGAGTTGTTCTCACTCTCATTTTCCCTCTAGCTCAATAAATTTTGAATTCTATTGTACTGTCTGGCAGATTTCCAATCGGATGGGGTGAGAATATCAACCCACCACAAAAAATTTGATAGTGTGATGGTGAATGTATTCATATGCATGTTTTTGAGCCATTCAAGATGAAGGTGGAATGAAATCCAGCTCTTTCACTTTCTGATTGCATAATTAGGCTAGAGACGGACATTACGCATAAACCGGTTTAAGTTTCATAGTTTCTAGGGTTGGAAGGGACCTGAGCAGATCATCTAGTCCGACCCCCTGCCATGGCAGGAAAGAATACTGGGGTCAAACG
>NW_017728931.1:95299592-95308196 GCF_001723895.1 Crocodylus porosus | reverse complement strand
CTAGGGCTGCTGCCTTACTGCATGCCTTTGCCACCTTTCTCTGGATGGTGAATTCCAGCAGGCGATGATCACTGTTGCCCAGGTGGTCGAGCACCTGCAGCCCCCTCACCAGGTCATCACCCGTGGCCAGCACTAGGTCCACAAGGCATCTCTCCTGGTGGGGCTGTGCACCTCCTGGGTTAGATGGAGGTCCTGCACTCTGTCCAAGAACCTACATGAGCGTTCAGACGTAGCTGACTGTTCTTCCCAGCAGATGTCCGGGAAGTTTAGGTCCCCCATGACTACCACATCCTTAGCCTTCCCTACCTCTGTGAGTTGACCCAAGAATTCCTGGTCAAGCTCTTCTCCCTGGTTGGGAGGTCTGTAGTAGACTCCCACCGTTAAGTCTCTTTCCCCTCGACTGCCTTGTACTGTAACCCAAAGCACTTCAGAGTGCCCCTCCCCTGACTCCTTGCTAGTTGACGAGGATGTGCATTCCTCCTTAATATAGACTGCCATGCCCCCACCTCTCTTTCGTATCCTGTCCCTCCTGTACAGCCTATAGCCCTTGACATTCACCGCCCAATCATGCGTTGCATCCCACCATGTTTCTGTAATCCCCACTATGTCCGGGCTGGTGTCAGCCAGCAGGAGAGTGAGTTCCTCCTGCTTGTTACCCATACTACGAGCGTTTGTGTAGAGGCATTTGAGGCCTCCTGTGGATGTGTGTACTGACCCCCTAGTCTCAGCGTTACCCTGGCCCCTATCTCTTACCTGTTTATTCGCTTCGCTTGTTGGTCTGGGCTGGGCTGTAGTTGTGGGTGCTGTTTGGTCTGGCAATCTGATGTTTCCTCCGCCCTCATCTTCCCCTTCCCCCGATAAGCCTAGTTTAAAGCCCGCCGGAGGAGGTCCGCCAACCTAGAAGAGAACACATGCTTACCTTTAGGGGAAAGTGGAGCCCATCGCATCCCGTCATGTCTCTCATTGTGATGTGCCGGTCATGGCTGAGGAAGCCAAAGCCCTCCTCGAAGCACCATTCCTGTAGCTGCCAGTTGGTCTCCGTGATCAGAAACTGGTTTAAACTTGTAACAGAACAGATGCTCAGTGCACATAAACCAATTTAGAAATGACTCAAACAGGTTTGAGATAAACCTGGTTGAATGTAGTATCAGACTTAACTGATTTGGGTCAAACTGGTTTATGCAATGTCTGTCCCATACCCCTTCTTGGTTTAAGTTAAACCAGAGTCCCCCAAGTGTCCAGATGCTTTGCAGCCCTGGGTGGGGCTCTCTGCTCCACAGCAGACCTGGCCCTGCCCCTCTGCTCCCTGCCTGGAGCTGCAGGAGAGACTGTAGGCACAGCACCGTCTGCCTGGCTTCCTCCTGCTCCCTCCATCCTCCACTACTCCCTGCTCAAGCAGGGATTCACCCCTCCCTTCCCACAGCACAGTCCATAGCCACCATGTGGTATGCTAGCTAATGCTGAGGGGTGTCTATGTAAGGCAGACAGGACAGCGTCTGCTAAGTGTTTTTTGGAACTAAAAGAAGAGCTTGAACTAATGAGAGAAGCTTTTGTTTTCCTGTTGGGCTGATGAATACTGTAACTACCTGTTGTGTAAGTAAATGCTGTGTAACTCCCTGCTGGCTCCATCACTAGTCAGGAGCAGCAGGGGGTGGGGGTGGGGGCTCCCTAATCAGTGTGTCCTGCTGGGGTCCTGGCCATGACCCCTCCTCAGCTCAGCATTATGGAAGGGCAAGGAGGGCTGCTCTAGGACCCCCTGACTTCTAGCCTGTGCCACTGCAGGTATGTGCCTTCATTTCTTCAATCCAGAGGGGTTGTCTGTATGGTTAAAAGCTGGTTCAGCCTAGCCAGGTTAAACTACCTTGCAATGGTTGAATTAGTTCAGGCTCAGGCTTTTTGAATGTCTGTCCCTAGTCTTAGATATTGGATGAATTCTCACACTCCCACCCATGCACCCATCATGCTTTCAAAAAAAAGGGAGCTCTGTTCCATTCCTTAAAGAAAGGGCTTTGTCATCTCTCTTCAAAAGGATTCAGTGCTGTGAATTCGAAGTGGAAGAAGTTACTTTGTTGTGGGAAACAAAGTCCAATGAAAAAGAGTGGTATTTAAAATGCATCCCTGTAGTCATAGGCAGACACGGTTCTTTGGGTAAATGTGATATCTTTTATTAGACCAGCTAGGTGAAGACGGAAGGTCCAGGAATGCTGATGGTTCTGTTGTGAGGTATAGTTATTGTGGGAGTGTTGGAGGTGTGTTGGCAGGTTTTAAATTTCTTGTCCTGGCATGGTCATTTCCTCTTTAGACACCACGATCAATATCCAGAATGATAAAATAGAAACCACCACGTACAACAAAGCCATATCTACATATCTACACAGAACCAGCAATCACCCTAAACATGCCAAAAAAGCTGTAATATACAGTCAATCCCTTCAATACTACGGAATTTGTACTGAGGAGAACACCCACAATCATCACCTCACAAATCTCAAAAGGGCTTTCACTTAACAAAGACACTCCTCCAGAGAGAGAGATTGCATTTTTGAAAGAGCCACCTGGATACCACGTGAAGAATTGCTGCAGTACAAAAAGAAAATGCCCATGAATCGCACACCATTAATTATGACATACCATCCTTCCCTGGAACCAATTCATCAAATCCTCCAACAATTACAACCCATACTAGAAGACATAGTTCTTAAAGAGAGCTTTCCAGATCCATCCATCCTAGCCTTTGAACAAGCACTGAACCTCTCTGACCTCATCAGCAGAAGCAAACTTCAAAACACACCAAATGGATCCAGACCATGATGAGACAAGAAATGTAAAACCTGCCAACACTCCCACAATAACTACACCCACAACAGAATCATCACCATCACCATTCCTGGATCTTCCACCTGCACCTACAGAAATGTAATATATCTCATCCAGTGCACTAAATGCCCTGATGGAAAATATGTAGGAGAAACCAAACAATAACTGCATACCAAAAATCTATCAAAGGCAAAGAAACTAATTACCTGTGGGTGCACAATTCTCACAAGACGATCACTCTCTCTCCAATCTCTCAGTTCTAATCCTCAAAGGGAATTTACAAAAAACACCTTTCATAGATGAGCCTATGAACTTCACTTCATAAATCTACTGGATACAAAAAATCATGGACCAAATATAAGTATTGGATTTGTGGCACATTATAACCTGCCTACCATCCGATAACCCCAGGTAACATTCATTTTACCAGCTACATTCTATCACCAAGTCAGCATTCCCCACTTCCCCCCACACCTACCTGTCTCACACCTATTGTCTCCCATCACCTCTGATTCTCACTGCCACACATTTGCATTTTCACAGTTCTTCATTTTGCCTGTTGGCTTCTATTCCACCAGGGAGAACACTAAACACCAGCAGGCTCTCCCTATGCCTGAAGAAGGGTGTTTGTGCCCAAAAGCTTGCAAAGAACAAATTTTTCTAACTATTTAGTTGGTCTAATAAAAAAGATCACATTTACCCAAAGAACTTTGTCTGTCTATATCCTTAGACCAACATGACTACAACCAGCATCCCTGTAGTTGTGACTTCCTATGGCTGTTAAGGAGATTCCCTGCTCAGCATGCAGCTGCTGTTCTTGGTGGTGCTCATTTGCTTTTTAAACCTTGTTTTGTGCTTCCTAACTCCGCAGGCATCGTATAGAGCAGGAGTGCACAACCTGTGTTCTATGGGGCAAATGCGGTCTGTGGAGCCTTGGAATCCAGCGCATGGGACTCCCTGTGGGTCAGGAAATTTGAGGGTGAGGGCACAGTGGCAGTTAATATCACCACCCCTCCCCACTGCCATATTCCCAAGCCCTCTGTATGGGTCAGAGCTGGCCCATGACCCTCCCCCGACATAGCAAGATTGAGGCGGGGCCATACCCCCCTTCCCTCTGTGCCACTGGTTTGGGGTAGTCCACACCCCCTTCTTCCGCTGTGTAGGGCTGGGCCATGCCCCCTTCCCCTTCATGGCTGGTTGTGGCTGGCCATGAGTGGAAATGAAAGTGTTCTGTAAGAGATCCATGACTGTTTGTTATTTGACAAGCACAACCTCTGGGGAGAGGTAATTTCCTCTCTACTTGCCAGACAATTGAGGGTTCTTTATACAATATCAGTGATTATTCCATGGCCTTAAATCAAGGCTGGGCTACAATTGAAGGGAGGAGTGAGGAGCCCTTCCATATTTCCAGAAAACCAACCTTTGCTTTATCCTCCCTATGCTACTGTGGTAGGAGGGAAGTAGAAAAGGATTGAGCTGAAGTCTACTGAAAGAGTGTTGATAAGTTTTACAGGTCAGGTGTTATTCATTAGCATAAGTGGTTATATTTGAGTGTTTAGAAACAGCAACACTGAGGGGAGAAACTGCTGCTAGAATAATATGCTTGAAATGTTAATGAGGGCTTTAGCTACCTGATTTAAAAGTCTTTTGGTCTTTATCACATGTCTAGAATTATGGTCAAGTTGCTGTGCCACTTTGACCTGATACCAGAGGGATATCCAAGCATTTAATTGTGGGGGATGGGGGTGGAGCTAGAGCTCATGCATTCTACTTGGCATAGTTTATGTGCAAATAGCTACTAAGGAAGACCAGCATTGTATATATATTTTCTTTTTCTTTCCATAATGTATTGCAGCCTTTTTTCTCAGAGTAAGGCTTTGTTGTTGCTTGTAAGTCAGAGAACTATGACCTTTTAAGAATCATGTTAAAGTTTCCATTAAGTATATTAGCTGGGTAATTAGCGATTCCCTGTTTACAGCTATTGATTTTATTTGCATAGTAGTGTTGACCGATATTAGTGTTAACTGCAAATTGATTATTCCGTCTATGAAATATACTTCATTTCCAATTAACAACTGATTAATTCACAAATTCTGTGAGACACCTCAGTCTTTTATTAAACTATGCCAAGAAGAGCTAAAAGTGTGAAAAGTTTCACATACTACTTAATTATCCATGTCTTTCTAATAGTCTGCTATGCTTCTGTAGCACTAAGAAAATCACTCAAACCAAGGCTGTCCAGCTTGTAAGTGGCCACTGACATTGAAAAAATAATTTTTTAAAGAATCCTGACATTTCTATTTAATTGTATTGTTTAGACATTATTTTGAAAGCATGTCAGCAGCCAGACTTAGTGCACCTGATCTTACATAATACATTCTTCATTTTTTTGCTGCGTTTGTAAAAACTCTGAGAAAAAATCAGGCATTCACCATAATGGGTGACTCTCTAAACCTAATTAATAATAATAATGTTCTGTTTCTAAATTATTCTAGGTTCTAAAAAAAGCAAATAAATAGGGGAGAGCAGTATTCAATGCAATGGAATTTGTTTAAATGAAAAGGAACTGCATGCAAATAGTTAGGTGTATCTAATTTCAGGAAATTTTTGACACATTTCTCTAGACAAGCCTGTGAAAGTTTTGTCAGTTGGCTTAGTAAATATTAGGACCAAGATGCTGGTCCTTTGAAGTCCATGCTGAAACTCCTGTTGACTTTCCAATTTACATTTTATGCTTTTAAGAGGACAGTGGGTGGGAGAAACACATTACCTTCTCTTCCCACCTTAGCCTGACCTTGATTTTCCACTTCACATCTGGTATGTATGCTTAGAGTATGTGCCTGAGAGGAATGTAATACATGTCTAATGTACACTGTAACCCCTTTTAGGCAGGGACTATGTGATTTTCCTTGTTTGTACAGCACAGAGGACACAGCCTGTGTTTAGTAATAACAATAAAAAGTGTTGTAACGGTTTGCATAAAAGGTGGCTTTATTTCATGGCATAAATAATGCCTTTCATTGGTGGCAATGGATATCCCAGAGCAGCTATTCAACTATAGAATGCCACCTGTGACATGATGTGGCACAGCCAAAAGGCTGGTGTGGGAGACTGTATTTCAAATTATTGAGAGCCAGGCCAAATATCATGAAATACTGTAGCCTTGTCTCATATTCAATGCAATTTTAGTTCTGCTGTTCTTTTACATACAATGTTCTGCGAATTAAATAAAATGGAGAAACTTCTCTATTAAATTTATTTCTTGAATGAAAAATATAACCTTTATGGATTACTGGAATTCATTCATTAATTTCTAAGCTCAAAGCCATCCAGGGAGTGTCAGAAACCTACATGACATCCCCAAGTGCTAGGTTTCAAATATGTGCTTCTGATTTAGCTAAAAAATATGTAAAATTGAATGTGCCTAGACAGTTCCCTATTAGTTGCATATCTTGAGAGGCTCAAAAGTCTTAGTTAGTCCTCCCAAAGTGAAGTGTAATTTACATCTACTAAATTGATTCCAGACCCACCTTTTTCAAACAGTACAATAAGAACTATTCTTATAGTAGAATAGCACCATAAAAAAGGAAAATGGTGCTTTTTTACATACAAATCGCACCTCTTTTTGGATATGTGCTCCCACAAACATGGGAGCTGCACTGAATAGATGATCCCCACTTTCTGGTGTGGAAGAATACCAGTGGGCCAGATTGTAAGGGGCTGGAAGGGACCTTGCAAGATCCTCGGGTCCAGTTCTAAACGTTTGGGCCAGAAGCTGCTCTTGCTGCCTGTAATGTGTAGCTTATTTCAGACTTCAGAACTGTACACTTTAGTCTACGTGAGATACTGACTGTGCAGTAGCCGAAAAATACCGCATAATAGTGTGCCATAGCATGGATGGTGCTAATATGCAACTGTGCAGTATTATTTGGCTACTGTACAGTAGCGTCACCTAAAAGACATTCTTCAGCGCTACTGTGCAGTAATTCTGATTACTGTGCTTTTATTTAGTACTTGTGTTTTGATTTTTTTTTTAATTTACTTCTATCATTCATTTAGCATGAAACTTGACCCTATAGAGAGAAATGGGTCAAGATGTGTGTGTGTGTGCACGTGTAGGGGGTGTGTGCGTGTGTGTGCGCATGTGTGTAGGGGGTGCAGAGGGGAGCAAAGAATTTCACCCTTAAGAAAAATTTGAGGTTCACTGCACCCTTTATTAAATAAATATAAACAAGGCTGTGGACACATGGTGTTGAATGTTAAATTTTATTCTCACAGATTTTTCTATAAAAACAAATTAATCTCAGTTATCAAAGGAATGCTTTTTTGATTGTAAGCGCTAAAACCTCAGCTTGGAATGTGAAAATTAGGTTGTCTTCTTTTTTATGCCCTTAAAATATTGCTCATGATAAAGATTCTCCAGAACCTACCTGCTATTTCTGTTGATGATGCATTGAGGGAAAACAGTTTGACTTGCTAGCTTCTGGCTGTATGTATTGATATTAGTAGTGTAGTCTGCTGCTGTCAAAACTAGCATACGTGATCTGATTCAAAGACTCTTGATACATTTCTTACAGTCATCACAAATGTTGCTATTCTTTTATTTAATCTTAGAAACCTGTTGTAAATGCTTCTTTTTAACATTTATTAGTTGAGGTTGCTTATCTTTAAAAAATGTCAGACAATATTTGATAGTTACTCCCATTATCTGGATGTGGATGTTGTCTTAATGAGGGAGTCTGCTGTGGAAATGAAGTTATATCCATAATATAATGAATAATAAACCTTAATTCTGAACACTGTCTTGGAAGTGCTGGATGACTATGGAGTCCTCTCCTCCCTTCCTTTCCCCTTGCTCTCCCCACCATCTCATGCAGTGATACTAACAGTTAATTTTTCTTAATGTAGTAGATAACTTCTTTCTAAAAATAGTTCATTGTATAGAAATAAGCTTTACTGAGGATTAAGCATGCTTTGTGCATTATTATATCTGACAAAATGTAGCAGATATGGTACTTTTTCTTTATTTGTACTTAATTGCTGATCATGTTTTATTCCCAGGTTTTAAGGGTTACTGTTTGAAAACAAAACAAAACCCCCGTAAGAATTGTTCATTGTATTTTAATATAAATTACTGTTTGTAATTTTTAATATTTATTGCAGCCTGAAGAAACAATAATCATAATATGATAGAATCGTGGGAGATGTAGAAAACACCTTCAAATGGAATGAGAACAACTAAGTATTGTTTTTGTTGTGGGAGCTATGCAGTAAATTGGATCCAGTTAGCCTAAGAAAATAAAGCTTTAATATTGCTGAATGTTTTCACTTCCAGGGATTTTACAGAATGCTGATGCAGTCGATAAAATGGCACTTTCATCAAAATGCATCATTTAATTTTTCAAAAACCACTTCAGTTTAAGCATACAGTACTCAGAATTCACATGAAGGTGAAGAAATCCTTTAGGCCATTTAAAATTTATGAGGAGATTTGTGATTTCATTCATTACGTTGACAATATGCACGGCTTCTTTTGAAAATGGATTGGACCAAAAAAAGGTGAACAGACGCTGTTGTAATAGCTCTTCCCATAGTGCAGGCTGAATTATGAGTTACTTCTGGTTATACATTACCCAGGAGGACTGTTTAATGTGCTTGGTTATATAGATCTGCAAATTTTTAGCTGTGGGCTGATATCCATACTGAGCCATAAATTTGCTGTTGATGTATTGCTTTCTAGGCAGACAACTCTCACTCTGGTAGAATTAAGGGCAAGAATTGATTTCC
>NW_017728931.1:95284273-95299442 GCF_001723895.1 Crocodylus porosus | reverse complement strand
CAAGGCACATTTTAGTTTAAAATGTAATAAATGGCTGTTAGATACTGTATATGAAAGCAGACATATATGTTGTAATGGTTACATATGCAAAAAAAAGTTTTTTTCTATGAGATTTCTATCACCAATTATCATAGGTTTGCATTTGCAGGTATCATAGGTTTACACTGTAGGAAACCTTCTGTATTAAAATAATATGTATATCTATAATCTTCTTACCTGTTACATTTCAGTTGTCAGTAATTGTAAACATTTATTAACATTTCTGCTCAGTAATGAATGGTGTATTTTTGGCTACAGCAGCTCTTTCAGTATTGTGTCAATATATCATGCAGTCACAAAGTGCTGATCCTAGTTTTAATTCATCTTCAGTGAAGTACTGAAGGTGAGTATTGCTTTGGTTGCCAATCTAGCATACTGTATGATATGATTAGAAAAAGTGTTTGTTAAAAATATTACCATCTGAATATTCACTTTATATGAACTACCCAAGTTCAATGAAAAATTATGAGGTGGGTAGTACGGCCGTTAAAGTTGAGGAACAAGAGTTGCAATGTTTTGGGAACAAGGTGTACTGACATAATTCTTGTCGGTTTCACTTCTACCCAGAATTCTGTAAGGCAATGAAACTTACCACTATTTTGCCCTTTTCATTCTGCTGTTCCTTAGTAAGTATCGCAGTGAAGAAATTGCAGCAAACCACTCACAGATCAGTGAAGTTTTACTATGTTACTTTTGGCCTGTTTCACATTTAGGATGATTCCAGGGCAAATATGAATTCACTCCTTTTGTTTCCTTGTTTTTTTGTTTGTTTTTAAAGGATAGTTAAAATTGCACAGAATTTAATGAACTTAGATCTCGTCTCTCTCTAGGAGAAAGTTGTACCCAAATAAGACATTTTTGTTTTGTTTTTGTAGGGCCTATAAAAGTGTTTATATAATTATACCAGTGATCAATGAACTCATGAATCAATAGTTCTTTTAGTATAACTTAAAATAGTTATAGAAATACCATCTACTATAATTACTCTTGTTTTAGATTTCTTTCCAAACTAATTCTTTCTGAAGCTATCAGGAAAAACATTGTCAACATATTTTTGCCTATCTGTTTTTCTTATATATTGGTTCACAATTATATGATTTTATAGTAAACATTTTTTTGTCCTGGGAGGTAACAGAAGCATATTGACGTTTTGTGATTTAATGGTTATTGGCTAGAGTTGTGTGCCAGTAGCTCCTAGAAAGTGATGGAGCATATCATCTCTAGCTCTATGATTGTCTCATTGTCTAAGAATACTTCTCTACATAGCATATTTTGACTGAAGCTCTTTTTGACTGTACCATACCATTGTAGTAACCAAGCGCATATTTAAATATTAAAAAACTGGCCAGTTGCCTGTCAAGAATGACAGGGGGAGGGGGCTGGGATGGAGTTCCCACCACCTACCACCCCATGCTGCCGCTGTTCTGCCTCTTGCAAGCAGCACTGGCCTCGGCTCCCCCATCCTCTGTGTGGTCCTCGGTGCACTTTGGAATCATTGCGGCATTCCCCCATGCTTGGAGCACTCTGATTGGCTGTTTCCGTCAGCCAATCAGAGCACAAATAAAGCATTACAGACAGGCAGACAGACAGACTTAGGCTTTTATAATAGAATGTTTGTATCTGGATAGTGTGAAATACATTGTTTCAAGATGAACTGTAATTATCAAATATAGAAGCGTGTTGTTCTGAAGAATGATGTTATTAAAATAAACACATTATAGAATGTGTAGAGACTAGATCCAAACAATCTGTAACCTATGGTCCCCAACATCTGGAGAATTCGTCTTAGTTCTAGCAGTCTTCCTGTGTGGAGGCCATCTATGCTTGGATACAAGGAGGGATGAAGAATTCCTGGGTTGGCATATGAAGGCTTGACAAATTTGGAGGGAGAAATAGAAGATGTACATCCTCAGATATAAGTACAGCCAGGTAAGAAACATTTGCAAGTATAGCGGTCGGTATAAAACACTCTATGCCATAGCTGAGTGAGAAGAAAGTATTTCAAAATCACCAAAAGGAATAGGAATGTAGAGTCAGCTTAGAGAACATCTTCAAAAGTGTGTTTTCCTTTCTTTTAAAACTAGAGCATCCAAAGAACTAATTTGGAAACGGTCTGAATTCCATACGTGTATCAGAAAAGGAAAGTGATGCTATTTTTCACCTGGTGCAAATGACAATTTTCATAACTATCAAGGAGTTGTATGCAAATTGAAAGTCACAAAATTAATTCTCCCCTTGTATTTAAAGTCTCTTGAGCCTACTCTTCAGTCATTTTTGGTATTCATTGAGTTGATTTTAGGTAGATAAAGAATAAACTTTTTTAGCTTGGGATCCATTTTTAGGCTGAAATTGATGACAGAGAATTCTTTTCTTGCCAGTGCTCTATTTACCTTTGAAACAAATACTTACCCTATGCCAAACCTGATTCTTAGCACCTTCCAAGAAAATTAGCCAGTTTTTTTGGCCAGTTTTTTTCTTTCTTTTTTTTTTTTTTGAGAAAAGGTTGAAGTAATTTAGACTATATATTTAGTCTGGCATAAAGAAAGAGAATGCTCACAGAAGTAAAGAATCATAGAAAAGTAGGGCTGGAAGGGACCTTCAGAAGTTACTGAGTCCACCTTTCCACCAGAGGCAGGATCATCTATATCCAAATCATCCTATACAAATCCACTGAGTTTGGGATTCACTATAGCCCCAGGATCCTTCTTTGTAATGCTGTCATCCAGTGAAGTGTCCCCCATTTTGTATGTGTTTTTGATTATTCTTGAGGTATAGTGCCCTGCATTTGTCAAACTGTACTTCATCCTGTTAGCTCCACATCACTGCCACATTGCATTGGACACAGTGTGCCCTTGTTGCTAAGACGGCTAAAGCCATACTGGGCTGCATTGATAGGAGCATTGCCAGATCAAGGGATTATTCCTTTGTATTCAGCATGGGTGAGGCCACATCTGAAGTACTGTGTCCAGTTTTGGGCCCTCCACTACAGAAGGGATGTGGACAAATTGGAGAGAGTCCAGTGTAGGGCAGCAAAAATGTTTAGGGGGCTGAGGCACATGACTTATGAGAAGAGGCTGAGGGAACTGGAATGGCTTAATCTGCAGAAGAGAAGCTTGAGAGGGGATCTCATAGCAGCCTTCAGATACCTGAAGAGTAGTTACAAAAAGTGAATGAAGCTAGACTGTTTTCAGTGGTGGCAGATGACAGAACAAGGAGTAGTGGTCTCAAGTTGCAGCAACGGGAAGTTTAGGTTAGATATTAGGAAAACTTTCTCACTAGGAGGGTAGTAAAGCACTGGGAGAGGCTTCTCAGAGATGCCGTGGAATCTCCATCCTTGGAGGTTTTTGAGACGCAGATGCACAAAGCCTTGGTTGGCTTGATGTAGTTGTGGGTGGTCCTACTTTTAACAGGGGGTTTGACTAGATGGCCTCCTGAGGTCCCTTCCAACCCTAGTTTTCTATAATACTATGATTCTATGAAACCTACTGATCTCTACAGCTACTTCCATGTCACTAACTTCCATCTTAAACAGACCACTAGATCCATCAGCTACCTCCAGACTCTCCATCTATATCTACCCTGATTCCACTGACCAGAATGTGCATCTTAGGGAACCAGAACAGAGATTTCTACATTTACAATGCAGTCCTAAAACCATAGCCACCTAATCAACAGAGTTAGACTTTGATCCTGAGTCCCACCTGTTAAATATCAGCCATAAAACAAGGACAACAGAATGCCCTTTTATTGTCACTTACAGCCCCTAGTTTTGAACATGTTGGATGCATCATTTAATTGACCTCCAATCCCTCCTGGAAAATGACAGTCATTTCAAGATAGCCTTGGATGACAAGCTTGCAGGCACCCCCTCCCAATCTCGAACGACAGACTATTTAACTCCCAATTCTTACCAACCCACCAGGTCTTGTCTCAGACTCCGATGCCATCTGCGTCCCCTCTTCATCACTGGACTAGACAACATGAATTATAACATCAGGGGTTTATTCACCTGCTTTTCTGCCAACATGACAGATGTCATTACAGCGTCCCTCTGCTGTCTTTGCTGTACAGACGAGGTGATCCCCACACGAAAGAATGAATAGAAGGTGATCTGACATCAATTCCAGAAAGTCGCAAAAGCCTGTGGTAGAACACTTGAACCTCCCTGGGCATGCCACCCCGGCTTCAGAGTAGCTTTTCTTTAAATAACAACACTTTAAAAACCAACTTAAATGTGAAATTGTGGAACAAGAAATCATCTACAGACTGGCTTTTATTAGGTACAGTATCAACAGAGGATGTGAATTCTCATTCCTTGACTTGAGCAAGCATTTATAACTTTTTATGTACTGCAGTGGGTTAACCATTTTGTTTTTCCCTTAGTGTCCTCAACTGAGCTTCATCTCTCTAAGCCATGCTCTCTCCCCCTTTCCATATCCCTTTGTGTTAAAATTACTTCTTTCTTATTAGTCCATTCATAGCATCTGACAATGTAGAACCTATGAAAGCATATGCCTTTCTGAATAGGTTAGTCTTTAAGGTGTGATCCTGCCCTGCCTTCTACAAAAGCAACAAAATGAAAGTAACTGAAATAAAATACATCTTAGGTGTGTATCCCCTGTTCCCAAGACTATGGAATTTTGAAATAATAGTATTTTTTTTTCTTTTAGTCTAAGAGGATACTAAGGTAATTTTAGGAGAAGGAGAAGGTTTTGTTGGCAAGCCTATGGGGAAATGCCACTTTTGACATGGATTTTCTCATACAGTGTGTTATCTCAGTTGGATTCACTTGAGTGATCTTATATGTATGTTTTTACCAGAGGTGCACTGAGTAGGATTTAAAATTACAGGGTGTAGCTTATGATGTGCTTAATATTACAGAGTTTGAAACTCGGACTCTGTTGCAAGATTGATTTAAAAGTTTCCAAGGTAAGGGTCAACAGTTTTTTACCCACAGGAGCTTGTGACCCAGTTGTGGCTGTGGGCCCCCGCCCTCACCTGCCTGCACTCCAGTGTTTCCAGGGTGTTGGTTGTAGCAGTGTTGCTCTAAGGACATAGGCAGACAAGGTTCTTTGGGTAAATGTGATATCTTTTATTAGACCATCTAAATATTTAGTTGGTCTAATAAAAGATATCACATTTCCCCAAAGAACCTTGTCTGCTTCAAGTGTTTACACATCTTGTGAGAAAAGCCCAGACGTGGCGGAGCAGAATGTTACAAGGGGGCTGAGCCCAGCTCTGTCTTTGCAGGCTTGAGGTTGCCTATCCCTGTTCCAGGGTGATCCAAAGCAGTTTTATGGCTTAAAAGGTAAGATAGAAATGTTGAGTTGTTATCATTATCTGGTAGTGTGGGTAGGTTCTTTAAAAAAAAACCAAAACAGTGATAGTGTTGTGCCTCCATATTTATCCAGTCTCTTACCACTGAGATTATACACCCATGGTGAGGGGGAGACAGTTCAGTTCACGCTCCTTTTGGAGAGGATTTAAACCTGCATGTTCCATGGAAATGCTCTAACTCTGAGGGTGTATATAGCTGGCCACAGCTGTTTTCCTGCTTGCCTCTGTGGGAGGCTTGTGGGGTATATCATCCTAGCTGCAGTGTCCCCTGCATTACAACACTGCTGGGCTCACAAAACCCTGATTGAGACCCACTACTTTACAGGATATTCAAAAGTGGGTGTTCTCAATCCCTCCTGTCAAGTGTTAGACCACACGTAGAATCAATACAATTATTTTGGCAAACGAGAAGGAAAGAGAGTCCGAGCAGGCCTCCATAGCCTAATAGGTAGGTCACACACACTGGCTTCACTTCTTTCTGAAATGAATATTTAATTGTGCTTTTGTATATTGTAGGTGGCACAGCCAGGAGGAGTTAGACACTGCGGTGCTCAGTACTGCAATGCCTAAGTCTTTTTATGGGTCTAATCTTAGGGCAGGTAGAATGTGAAGGATAACTCAAGTAAAACTTAGGGAATATTTTTGCTACCTGGAAAATTAGGGAGCACAAATTGTTGGACTCCAAGTTTCTTATTTTATACTACATATTCTAAAGCACACTTTCTTTCATGATTTTTATAAATCAGTGGCCAACTTCAGCAGGAAAATGTGGGGCCAAAATCATTACCAGATATTTGTACTTCAGAGATGAGGTTCCTTTTTACTTACCTTACCTAAGTAGGGTGCTGCTTTGCTTGATTGTTTGTGAATAATACAGTCATCAAAGCTTATTTTTTGTCTTTCAAAGTAGTATTGTGTATATGAATAATCTGAATTTTCCTTTCTGTAAATTGTATATTCCTCTTGGAAATGCTTTGATCTCATTACCCCACCTTTTACCCCTTAAAATGATCTTAGCTTCCATCTTAAAACAAATTTAAATTTATTTTACTGCCAGTTTTGTGTTTTATCTCTTATGCAGTCTTCTAGATTCCATTTGCTTTATTGTTGAATATTTATGAACTATTGTATTAATTTAGAATATTTCCCATATTCTTCTGATTTTCTTTTTCAAAGGGTACAGTATGTGTAACTGTATCTGGTAACATGTGATTGGGTGTAGGAAAAAATGACTTTCAATTTCCACCTATTTACATTTCCATGGACTTCTTGTCACATTTTTCTGTTCTTTTCTATCTTGGAGATCTCATATCAACAGCAGAGTGAGTCTCCCAATGCCTGAAGAAGGGTGCTTGTGCCTGAAAACTTGCAAAGACCTTTTTTCCAGCTATTTAGTTGGTCTAATAAAAGCTGTTACATCTACCTAAAGAACCTTGCTTGACTTTCAACTGTTATTTATTAATTTTTTTAAAGCGTGTGTATTCTAATCATTCTTTTATGTATACTGCTCCAATTATGTTGGACGAAATTCATCAGACTGGTGAAATGTGATGCCTCTTCAAGACAACCATATTAAGGAGCTTTTAAACCAGAAACTTAATCTTCATCAGTCATCATATTAACAGTGATTGATCTTTTGCTTCCACAGTACAGTGAAGGAAGCTGGCTCTTAGGCTTGTAGTTATCTGGTCAGCAAATTGTGTTTTGGAAAGGAGCAGCAGGCATCTGTGTTCCAGTCTGTAAATTCAGGTCCATAGTTCTTCAGGGTTTGACAATATAGAGGTACAGTATCTGTTGACAAGAGGTAGCAGCTTCAGAATACACATTTATTCATAGGGAATTTGAAAAGAATTATGAGCATTATTAGAGCGAGGAATGATTAACACCCGGAAGTAAAAATTGGGTAGTCAGATGTTTTTCCATTTTCAGCTGACTTGAAAGAGGTGAAAGAGAGGATTTTGTAATGCTCAGCTAGTTAGGTCAGTTGACTTTTTGATCTAAATAAACATTCCTAGACACTAAAAACACAAAAGACCTGTTTTTAGGAATAGGAGGATTGAGCTTTGGGCACTAGCCTTGTGAACTGTAGAGAGAATCTCCTTCTGGGAAGGGGGCTTTGGAAATATATTAGTTTGCTTATGTTCAAAATATATTTTTATTTAAGTTATTTTAATTGTTTCACAGAACTCTGAAGTGAAGTAAGACTTAGCTAGGACAGATTCTTCTTATTTTTTTGGATTTGATAGAAAATCAGTAAATAGGAATCTTCAAAAGGGGCCTGTCAGCTTAAAACCCATTAGAAATATCTAGCCATCAGTGCTGACTGCAAGCTTTTCACAGACAGTTTAAGCAAGGGGAATGAGAAAACTATGAGAAATAGCG
Source organism: Crocodylus porosus (assembly GCF_001723895.1). Classification (NCBI taxonomy): domain Eukaryota; kingdom Metazoa; phylum Chordata; order Crocodylia; family Crocodylidae; genus Crocodylus; species Crocodylus porosus. The sequence continues at coordinate 95,291,684 of NW_017728931.1, read as the reverse complement.
TTGACCATAAATAAAATATGAAGGCTGAGCTCCTAATTTTAGAAAACAAAACAAGCATGCTTTATATGATATGAAGCAAAGATTCAAAATATGAAGCCTGTGATATTTATGTATAAACTGGAATTTAGGATGAAAAACTTGGTGATAAATAATTTTTTCCTCTAACTTGGATTGTACTGATTTGAATAAAGCTCCTGGCCTAATCTGTACCGGGATCGGGCAATGCCACGTATGTCTGCAGTCAGAAACAAATAAAGGAACATGTGCTCAGTAGTGTTGACCTCAAGCATTCAAAAATCATGACTTAATACTCTCAGAATTATCCAATAGCCCTAAATTTCATGGTAAAAATTTTAATTTCTTGGGGTTTTTTTCTTGGTAATAAAACATCTAGCATTTATGGTTTCAAGCTTTTCTCTGCTTGGAAAGCTAGAGTTTATTTTTATTCTTTTCATGGACATTTTTTATTGTAAGGTAATAAATAGCCTGATTACAGCACCTTGGGCTCCAGCAAAACTAGTGATTGTGAGATTCGTGATAACCGTAAAAGAATTTGCAATAGTTCAAAGAAGACTCAAAATATTAATAGTATCTGTTGTGGTTACCGTAAGGAATTCTAATTGTGATTACATTGCAGCTATGATTACATGCATGTGTACATGCAGTATATCATGATGTAGGGGTTTTTTTAATGTGTTTTGCCTCCGTATTGTCTCAGGTACTTAAAAATGTCTGGGAACAGATGTACCTTATAGACTAACAGAATCAGAGATGCATAAGCTTTCATGACCAAGAGCTCACTTCATCAGATGCTAGCACACGAGTGGGCAAAATGTGGCCCACGGGCTAGTTGCGGCCTGCCAGCCCATTCTATCTGGCCTGCAGGGCCCCTAAAAAATTTAGAAAATGTATCTGCCCCTGGCTACCTGTCATGCAGCCCTTGATGGCTTGCCAAAACTCAGTCTGTGGCCCTCCACCCGAAATAATTGCCCGCCCCTGTGCTAGCAGATGATGCAGGCTTAATCAGCTGTTTGCTTCTGATGAAGTGAGCTCAGGATCATGAAAGCTTATTCATCTCTGATTCAGTGGGCACATCTACATGAGATGCTTACTGCGCATTAACCTAATTACACTGAGCAGTAGTGTGCTGGTCAAAAACTGTGCAAATAGCCTACTGCACAGTGTTCTTAGGCTAATGCACAGTAAGCATTACAAAATAAATGTACACCAGCACTACTGCGCGGTAACTTTAGTTACTGTGCATTTACTTAGTACTTCATTGGCCAAGTACTAAACTAAATGTGCAGTAACTAAGGTGCCAGGGCCAGGGGCATTCCTGCTAGGGGTTACTAAATGGTAAGCAGCAAATGGCAAATGGTATCAGTATAATTGTCATTTAACTGTTTACATTCATACTCTGTAGTATACATAGGGTAACAACGTTCTGTGTGAAATAGTGAGAATCCTTATTAGAAAACATAGTTTGAAGGGAATCACAGACAGCAATACTTTACTCTGAAACCTGCTGTACCTTTTATATGTTAGCACAACCTGGAAACACTAGTTGTATCTTTGGATGTCAGTGCCTGTTGCCGTTTGCACAGTTCCTTTAGCTAAGTGCTGTACCTGACATTTCAGGAGCAGCATTATACTTGGTGGCATGTAAGACCAGAGTGGGGGAAGTACTGGGATAAGTGAATGTTAATTCCTTTCAGGATGGGCTTGTATATGCCTGAAGACTGATTTAAGGTGAATAAAAGGGTACTTATAGTTGCAAATGATCTGTTTAGTCACTAAAAGCAAGCTGTGCAAACACATGTGAGACTCACTAAACCACAAATGCCAAGAAGTTGTGAAATTTTCCCCAAGCTCTAAATATCTTGTAGGGCAAGTAAGGAAGCCAAATGAACACACATTATCTGGAGGTTTATTTTCCTTCCTGTTCTTGAATCTTAACTGTGTTGAGTGCAGCTCCATTTCCTGTTATCAATTTTGTCGTCAATCTTATATTTCAGGCGGTCATTCAGTGTTAGATGCTTATCAAGTTAAAGGAAATGGTTTAAGTATTCCTTTGTTTGCATTTATAAAGGCATGGTTTCTCTAAATGAATTCTGAATTTCTCATGTTGCCTACTGACAAATACTGTGCATAAGAAATTCATATTATTGTAGGTCACTGAATTCATTTTTAAAATGCCAATTGACATCATTCCTTCAGGGAATTTATGTTGCAGCTTCATATTATGTTCTAGCACAAATGTGGAAATTCAGTGTTTTAGAAGGAATCTCATTTGTAGAACAGAAGCAGCTTAACATGAATCAACTTATACCTTTCTAGCATTTAAATCCTACTAAATGGAAATAGCAGACTTAGCAGAGCTTTTCACTGTTGCTACCTATCTAACATTTAGTAGAAAATTGGGATCACTTTCCTTACCTCTGGCACCAACCTTCACTACTGCAGTTGATCCTTGTAGTTTGCATAAACAAAAATGGAATTTGAAGTACTGATAATGACCACAGCTGCTTAGTTCAAAATTAAAATGAGGAGGCCTAGATTCATGAAGAGAAATAGCCAACGACAAGCTATCCAAAGCTATTTGTGTAAGAGAGTGATTTTTGATTGGAAATTGCTCTGGATACCATTGGTATTCATTATATTCACTGACATCTTGCATGCATTTAGTTTCTGTCAGATAGTCAAATATAGTGCATTCTAGATGAGAGACGATCATTAAGCAATAAAATTTGCTTTTCATTTTATTATAGTAGTGCCCTGTAATGCTGATGTCATTAAATGTCTGTCATCAGTTCTCTTTTATAACACTCATTTTTTCCAGTTTAAAAAATTGGCTGGTTTTATTTGTAGAATTTTAAAACTTGATAGCCAGTTTATTAGCCTAAATATGATTTTCCTTTTCACCAGCTTTTAATCAGTTCAGCCCATCCTCCAACACTAAGAAATAGTATCATGGGGAATGATGTTTCTTTAACTCTAGACATCATAGTCTTGATTCTTTATAGTGGGTATGTACAGATGTTACACATGGAAGTGAGGGGTAAATTTGAAACCACTGACTTCGTAATATGGGTATCTGTTGGCTTGGAGGCCCCTAACTTGCCTTGCTAGGGCTTTGAAAATTTGATGTTGTTCTGATAAAAGCCACTGGGCCTCCTTGTCTTAGGAGTTTTGGGTTACACTTTTGATAAAGTTTCCTACCACACTTTTTTTTTTTAGGTCTAATGACTTAGTAGGTGTTCAGTCTAGTCACAGCCCCCCTTTACCTTGCTGGATTTGGAGATCAGTGAATTTCTTTCCAGTCTAAGATTCTGGGGCTCCACCACCCCTCACACTCTAGCCTTACACCACCTTGATGTTTAGCATCTTCTTCGATACATTGCTTGTCTAAGTCATCACAGTCTCGTTTCTAGTTTCAATATCCTGTTCTAGTCAGATTCTTCAGACCCAGTGTCTGTCACACTCTGCTGCACTGCCTCCCCTCGGTGTGTCAAGTACCTCAGATTTGGGACCACCGCATCTCAGCCTGATCTAAATTGCACATTGCCTTCTCTGTCTTACACCTGCCCATTGAATCCTAAAGTGTAACAGACTATAATCTAATGCTGCTCCAGCCCCTGCCAGTGTGGTAAGATTTTCTTTAGCCCCTTTTTGTCCTTCTACTTTTCACAGTATCCATAGACTTGGATCATCCAGAATTGATGCATTTCATTTTTTTTTTTTAAAGTGCTGCAAGATACTTCATAAGTGCACTTTTAAGTAGCACTTTCGTACCTACTTAAATATGGCACAAACTAGGTGTGCCTACGCATTCATTAATGAGCTGTAATTATAGCTCATTAAGTTTTAGTACCTGTTATTACAGGTACTAAACAATGCACTGTTACTGGAGATACTGCACATGAGTGTAGATGAACACTTTTTTTTGATGTTAATGCGCATTAGACTAAGTGTACTGAGCATTAGCGCGGTTTTTGCTAGCTGCGCTAACGTGCAGTATAGTTAGTCTAACATTCATTAAGTTTCTTGTGCAGGCGTGGCCAGCGTGCATGATATTAATCCAAAGCCAATAGGCTCATAATTTACCATGTAGTTCATTAGGTTGGGCACCAGCAGAGTCAACAGCATTTCAAGCCATGATGATCCCATAGCTCAGTACTGTATATATAATAATATGTGTGTACTCCAGATTACCCTCCCTCCCCACTCCAAGAAAGGAGCCATGTGCTAATTAGGTCCACTCATGACTCGAACCAGGTGTTCTTGTCAAGAGCCCTGGGATCCCCCAAAAATGTATATGCAGATGAAGCACAAGGCAACCTGGTCTGGCTCCACCTCATGGAGGGCAGGGCCATACTGGTCATATGCAGCAGGCTGAGAGGGGGCAACGGAGGGATTGTGCATGAACTGTTTGTGGCCCTATTTGATGATGTTTGCCAGGCATTTAAGGCTGGTAAAGAAACAGAGATCACTGGAAATGGGAAAGAAAGGTGCTGCTGCTCAACTGTGGGAGTGAAGAAGAAGTTGAAATGTATTCATTGTTGTGGTTTACCATGACTTGAAAAAGAGTTGGCGCTGATGGGGATTGCACACAATGGGCACTACCATTTATCTTATTCAGATGGGCTGCGCTAACCTACCCCTATAATAGGTTCCCATCCATCAGTATGTTTGCTCAATATAAGCCATGTGTTTTATAGTCATGCTCAGTGTTGGCTGCACTTAATCAACTTTGTAGTTACTTGGTTTTCATTACTGAGCATGTGCTGCTTTTGGCAGCAGTTTAGTGGTAGACAGTGTATTTTATGAGTTTTCCTTTTATGTGAATGTAAGACGAGGAGCTTTTTTCCTTATGCTGATTGGGGAGGAAAAAAATCCTTGTCTTTATATGTGAGTAGATATGGTGCACTAGATTAGATGAGGCACAGGTTAGACTGATCTAATTGAATGTCTGTACACATTTGGAATACAAACCTAGGGCTCAGAAAGCACAGTTGCTTGCTCTAGGACCAGGGCTGAGCTTTTCTTACTCCTCCCTACCACCAGGCTATTTTTTTAGCACCCCAGACAATCCCCCTGCAAATCAAGTAACTCCCCTCCCTTCACTATCCTACTAGCCCCTCCAATTCTGCCAACCCCCTTTGTGATCCTGCTAGCCCTCTGATCCTGCCTGCCCTTCTCCCCACACACTAACTTACCTTAGATCAGGCTCCTGGCACTGGATGAATGTCTGTAAAACTGGCACCCAATTATAATCATAGCTTAAAGTGAGCCGTGTGATTGCTCACAGCCTTGGAACATCTGTACTGTTATGCAGTTAATTTGCACAAAGCAGGATCCAAGTAAAGAATAACTGAGTTAGATCAGGCAGCTATTTTTTTTTACTCAATCTAACGTCCTGAACTTTTAATTGTAACATCTGTCTATACCCAGTGTTAGTCCAGTGTATTACTGTATGTTAATCAGGCCTCATGGGTGCTTAATATATTTATATTTTTTTACCTAGTGCTCAAAGTGTTGTAGCAGCTGTTTACCACTGCATAACAGTTTGAAATGGGAAGAAATGAAGAAAAATACAACCAGTTGAAAACTAGAATTTAGGTAGGGCTTGAGTTTTAACGCACATCCTTTTCGGAAAGTGCTGCGGGCTTTCTAGTGAACACAAATGTTCTAGCCTTAAATGGTTAGACTTTGTCATTGGTTGCCAAACTGTTCCATGCCAGGTTTTCTTTTCAACCAGATATGCCTGAAATTAATTTTTCCTATTGAGTAAAGGTACCTGCCTGTGACATTGCTCTCCCAGGCTGCACAGAAAAACCTTATCCAAAAGAAAATACAGTAAGAAAACATTTCCCCCCCAACTTATTTAAAGCTATGTCGACTAAAACATTAGTTAAAGTAGAGCAGCAGTATTGTGAGACTGGATGACTCATTTTGTATGTCCTTGCATAGGTTAGACTTCTTGTTGTCTTACTCAGCACAGAGGAAATGCAGAATTAATGTTGGGTATTGCATTTTCATTTTATATCTCTTTTAACTGAGATTACTCATTGTAAAACATTTTATTTTAAATGTGATTGCTGTATATTTAACAACAACTACTACTTAAGCTTTTATAGTATCTTAGTATTCCATGATGTCTCAGACCTCTTTATCTTAACATTTAAAAGGGATTTCATCCTGCAGGGGGTAAATTAGGATCACCTCCTTGGCCCTACTTGAGATGCACCTGTGAATGCACGACAAGGTCCGGTTAGCCCTGCCGACCGTGACCTCGCATTGTCAGCCCAGTCAGTAATGACTCCAAGATCTCTTTCTGCCTCTGTGCTCTCAAGAAGGGAGTTTCCCATTTTATAAGTGTGCTGCTGGTTACTACTGCTCTGCACTTGTCAGTACTGAAACACATCCTGTTTTTGTTAGCCCACCTCTGTAACCTATCCAGGTCTTGCTGCAGTCTTTCCCTCCCTACTAGCGTGCTCATCTTACCCCAAATTCTGGTATCATCAGAGAATTTAAATAGGTTGCTTTTCACCCCATCGTCCAAATCACTGATAGATTGCAGCCAATCTGCAATCTGTCTGGCTGTGTAGGCATCAATGCTACAGTCACCTAGTTTTTTAATGAGGATGGGGTGGGAGACGGTGTCAAAGGCCTTGCTGAAGTCCAGAAAGATTACGTCCACAGTGACACCGGCATCCACTGATTTTGTGACCTGATCATAAAAGGCAATCAGGTTGGTCTGACATGATCAGCCCCTAATGAAACCATGTTGGTTGCCCTTGAGCATCATCCCTGAAGCTGGCCCATCACAGATGTACTCCTTGATGATCTTCTCAAAGAGTTTTCCTAGGATTGAGGTAAGATTGATGGGCTTATAGTTGCCCAGGTCCTCCCTCCTCCCTTTTTTTAAAGATGGGGACCACTTTAGCTATCTTCCAGTCATCTGGCACCTGGCTCGAACTTCCATGAGTGTTCATAAAGCCATGCCAAGGGCTAGCTCCCTCAATGCCCTGGGGTGGAGAGCATCTGGACCCACTGATTTGAACATGTCCAGCCCCTCCAGAAGCTCTCTAACCCAGTCCTCCCCAGCCTGAGGTCTGGAGATGTTCCCCTTGAGTCTGTCTTGCATCACAGTGCGGAAGTCCTGGTCCCTGCACAAGAAAGTGGAGGTGAAGAATTGGTTAAAGAGGTCTTCTTTCTCCTCTGGCGCAACCACCAGATTGCCCAGAGGATCTTGCAGGGGTCCCACATTTCCCAGTGCTTTCTTCATCCTCCCTATATATTTGAAAAAAGACTTTTTATTATCTTTGATCTTGGATGCTAGCTCTATGTCTGCCTTAGCTTTCCTGACAGCCCCCCTACAGGCCTGAGCAGAGGAGGTATACTCCTCTTT
>NW_017728931.1:95148328-95283968 GCF_001723895.1 Crocodylus porosus | reverse complement strand
GAACGGTCCGACCTGGCTGACTGTTCCTCCCAGCAGATGTCTGGGTAATTTAAATCACCCATGAGAACTACATCCCTTGCCTTAAGTGCCTCTGCAAGCTGGCCTGAAAATTCCCAGTCCAGCTCCTCCCCTTGTTTGGGGGGGTGTAGTAGACCCCCACCGTTAAATCCCTCTCACCACAGCTCCCTTGTATCTTGACCCAGAGCACTTCTGCTTGCTCCTCCTCCGACCCCATTCTGCTGGCAGAGAATATGTATTGCTCCTTGACATAGAAAGCCACACCCCTGCCTTTCCTTCCTTCTCTCTCTATCCTGCCTGTAAAGCCTATAGCCCCTAATGCTAACTGCCCAGTCGTGGGATGAATCCCACCAAGTTTCTGTTAATCCTATTATGTCTGGGTTTGAACTGGCTATTCTGAGGGCGAGTTCCTCCTGTTTGTTCCCTATACTATGAGCATTGGTATTTAGGCATTTAAGGCCCTGCCTAGCTGCGTGTGCCACCGCCAATTTGGGAGACTGTCTGGACTCCTGTTTCTTGGGCACTCCTTGCATTTGTCACCTGTCTTGCTCGGGTAGTGTCTCCTCGTCTTCCTGCGAACCCTCCCCCAGCAAGACTAGTTTAAAGCTTGCCGTACGAAATCAGCCAACCTGGAAGAGAAGAGATGCTTGCCTTTCCCTTCCCTTCCCCTTGTAAGATACTGTTGTAGAAACCTCCAGCAGATTGGCGAGACCAATGTACACAAAGTTGTTAGGACTGGTTTCTGGGATCCTACAAACTTTCAAGTCCATTGCTCCACTTTCACTTCAAGCACGTGGGGTAAAAAGTGCTAACACTTTTTCCTGTGTGCATCTGTAAGGTAACTGTAGCCAAGCAGGCTGTAAAATGTTGTTTCATTTAATGGGAACCTGATTTTTTTCCAGAGGGTTTGACCTACATCAAAATAGGCATGGCATAATCGTTTATACACAATGCCTTTCCAAACTGCATTGCTGCTTCTTTTCCATTAGGAGCCAGCAAGACCACACAGTCTGCCTAGCTTGTCTACATTAACCTTACAAATACACATGGGCACATCCCAGGGAAAAATTGTTAGCACTGGTTTACGGGATGGCACTGGCAGGTGTAAATGGGCATGGTGGTTGGCCAGCTCATGATGCATTACAGTAGTTTTTACTTGTTGTATGATTCTTAAGGGAGCCTATCCAGTCAGCACAAATTGAGAGCGGCCCCAAACTACTTTAACTTGCATGAGAATCCAAGAGAGAATACCATAAGAATATCTCTGTGCTGTGGTCAGTGGATGTTGGATACAACAGATTTCTGTTTTCAGCTAGACATAAATGAAGGGAACCTGGTGGGACATTTCAGCATGAAATATGATTTCTACACATAAGAAACCTAATAATGGTCCTCTTACACAAGTGAAGATATAAAAAGCTTGAGTAAATTGGCAATGTCCAGTCAGGTGAAATGTCATTTAACTCAGGTGGTTGGACCCTATCTGCTTTTTATATGCCTTGTAAATCAGCATAACATTATGATTATTACAAAATTTAACCAGTAACTTAAATTACTGAACAAGGACTGTGTGTTACGACTGTTACTCTCTGATCAAATGAGTTGGACTCAGCGGAGTACAGTGTTCTGTTTGGGACACTTAACAAGGCCTGTTCCTGAATCTCTGCATTACAAGAGGAAAGAAAAAGCTTCATTGAAGGGGCATTTAATTTAAAACAGAATAGATGTACTTCTTTGTATGCTAGGGAAGCTGATAAAATAGTGGACTCAAAGGAATGTCCACTGGACTGATCTTCAAATAAAACTTAATATTAACCTTTAAATCCTCATATTAAAACCAGCTAGGATCCTGATTCTTAGAACTGGTTGCTAATTTGGAGATCTTTGGAAATGTTATGGGAGAAGGTTCATTATCACAGTCCCCAGTGTACTTATATGCGCTACAGAAAAGAAATTCCACTAAAGATTACAATTGAATTACTATTAGGCAGAAATGAGTGCATTTAACTGTAAAATAAAGAGATATAACTGCTTATGAGAATCCTGTCAGCTGTACGTTACTAGTTTGCACGATCTGTTTCTGACATAGAGAGATTGGTAGCTATTTAAAATGTCATTGTAATGTTAATGTCCACTTGGTACAATACAATAATTAAGTGTACTTTGAAGTCCTAACACTGTGTAGTTAAAATAGTGTTCCTCCAGAGATGGCTAAGTGATGTGGCATTATCACAAATGGAATAGGATCAGATAAAAGTCATGAGGATATGCCATAACATTTTAGTTGAAAATTTTTAGTGTAGTTCTTTTTTGTCTATTTTCAAGGGATATTTTATAAGTAAAAGACATTGAAAAACAATGTTGTTAAAGATGTAGAGATGCAAATGAACTGAGAAAAACAACTGAGCTGTGCCTTTTTCAAAAAGCCAAATTGAAGATGTGCATGTTTAGAAAGAAGTAGTAATTGATTAGAGACATTTTCACAGGCTGCCAGCCGTTGTTCTATATGACAGCTTGGTTTAGAATACTTTCATTAGGTTCTGTAATTTGTAGACAGCAGCATGGTCTAATACTTAAAAGCCAAGCTCTGAGCCAGGAAGATCCTAGCTGGTTTTAATATGAGCAGAACACTTGAATCTCTATATAACTTCAAGTAAGTTAATTAACCTCTGTTTGTCCATCATATGACAACATAAGAAGTCATGCTTAGGAGAGAGTGACTTAGAATGGTGCTTCCACAGGAAATTGCATACTCCAGACTCTTGGCTATTTTTCCTGCCATCTTTATGGGAAAAATCCTGAAGGAAAAAAGTGTAACAACCTATTATGGCTAGGGCAAGATGTGAGCTCTCACAGAGTTCACTTAGATTAACTAAATCAACTTGCCAGGTATACTCTAGGATGTTACTTGTGACTTTGCATTTTAAATGCTGGCCATTTTCCTTGTGCAATGTGAGTGGTGTGCTGTCTCTTTAATGGCAGTAGGGATTGCATGGTTAGCTATGGCATGTTCCATGACATGGCCCCTTTGAGCGTCCAGGAGAGGGGTACATAAGAAAAGAACAACCTAGGAAGGAGGGCAGTGTGCATGCTGCCTCTTCCTTCATTGAAGTAGGAACGCTATCAGTACACAGCCGGGCTCCAGTAAATTAGGGCAGGAGAGACAACTGAAAGGCCCAAGTCAAAGATGTAGGTTTTAGGCTATAGCCAGCCTGAATTATTAAAGCTCCAGAAAGAAGGCCCAGGGCCTCCAAATTCTGTCAGAAAAATAACTTTTACTATAGGGGAGGGTTGTGCAACCCCTGCATTGAAGAAAAGTAAGCCTGCCTGAATTCATACATGGGACTCCTACTCTTAAGAGAGAATGTCCATATATGTTAGGATATGGACCTGACATAAAAAAGAGATAGGATTGGACCTGACCTGACCTGAAAAAATGTTCAGACGCATGAGCTTTGTAGGGTAACTCTAGACTAAAATGACTAACTGCTTCCCAACCAAAAAATGTTGGTACTTGGGGGGGAAACTTAAAAAATAAGCCCCTTCAAAAAGGAATGGCTGTGCCATGACAGGGTGTACAGGGGGAGGGCACATGCAGGTGTATATAAAGGAAGAGTAGTTAAAGCCTTAAGTCAGATTCTGTAGCACATTGTGGGAATCTAAGTGGACTGGGATTCTGTTCAAGTACCCTGAAGTCTACTAATGCATCTACTTCTGTTACACATCATCAACTGATCCTGAAGATTGAGTTGCAATAAAAAAAAAACAGTAAGGAGGAGAATTCATCTACCTTTGCAGTAACAATTTGTCAGGGACTTGAGCAGGATGGGATAGAATTGCATTTAGTTGCCTAAATCCACTTATATACCTACTAAGTGCAATAGAATCTGGCCATTAATTGCCACAATAGTAGTTCTGTTATTTTCAGACATCAAACTTTTAGCATGAGCTCATGTTGGTGCATTGACTTAAATCTAAGACTACTTTGAACTTAATTTAACCTCCCTAATAATTTTATTCTATACATAGAAAATGATAACTTTTCGATAATTTTCTGTGTATAGAATCTGATTACTGGAAAGCCATTTTAAATGTATTCCTCACACTGCTGTGCTAAGGGTAGCAGAGATAGTTGGTGAGGGACCAGATCCCTGCCCCTTGTCCTTCTATGCCTACCCCTATGCCATGTGCCTCCCTGCTACCTGCTCCCCTGTACCTTTGTTTGCCCACTATTCGCTGCCTCCCCATCCTCTGATTTCCCACCTGCAGCCTGAACTCACCCCCTTCCGCTTGTGCCTGCTCCCCCTGAAACATGTCTCCCCTACTTCCTGCCCCTATGTGCCTGTGTCTGAACCTGTATCTCTCCCCTCCTCCTTGCCTTCTGCTGCAGCTCTGCTCCTCTGGGGCAGTTAGCAGCACCACAGCCGCAGCCCAGTCCAGCTTAGCAAGGGACAAACAGCAATAGCTTCTGATTCGGTGGGCCCAGGGCTGGAGGGACTAGGGCTTGAAGGTAAGGAAGGAGGAACAGCTGGGGAAGGGAAGTAGGGGGGTGGGGGAGCAGGCACAGACATGAGGCAGGGAGAAGAGAGCAGGCCACAGGGCCCCCTTACCTTTCCACTCCTCCTGCAGTGTCACCCATACAGTCCTTGGCAGTGAGCCCCCTCCCCACCCAAACAAGACATTGTGGCTTGGGGCAGGCAATGGTTCAGCTCCTGCTTCAGCCCCCAAGCCTGGGGTGAAAGCTGGGGCTGAGTCACTGCCTGCTCCTGGCTGGTACTTGAATCCAAGACAGGGCTCTCCCATTCCTAATTGGGGGCAAAAGCTTTGTTTTAGATTTGACTAAGTACAGTATATAAAACTATACCCAGTGAGTAACGTGTAACATTCAATCTTACATGCTCACTGTATTTTACAATGGGATGACATACAATAGTTGCTGTTGTTCATTTTAGAAACAGAAAAACTCTTCTAAAATTTCTAGTTGTTAATTTAATGTTTTAACATGCTGTACTGTATTTGGCACTCCTGTTTTGAAAAATCTGGGATACACCTGAGGAACCTCAAACTTACCCAGTTCTAGTTTTAACTTTTTCATACATTTTAAACATATGTTGAACTGAAGAATGGCTTCAGAAAAAAACAATTTGTGAAAATGCATTTGATAATTTTTGTATTTTGATAAAGTTTTGACAAATCAGACAATCAACAACTTTTTAAAAGGGCATATTTATTTGTATACTCCCATGTGGTCAATTGTAGTGTCTTATAATTTTAGTCCTTTTATTTTGAAGAAACAAAGTGCACTCACTTTGCAGATGATAGAAAGAAATTTGAAATGCTTACTTCTTTGAGAGGTTATAATTTAGGGCATAGTCTGACATGGCCAAGGGAAATGAGCCAAGTTAAAAGCCTTTTCTGTGCTATTGCCTCTGTAACCATCCTCAATGTAATTCACACTTTATGACAGTCGCAAATCTTCTGGGTAGGCGGTATCTGTAGGAACCTTACGTATGGGGAATATGTCGCTTTATTATGGCAGTCATCAAGCAGGAAGTACAAGAGCTACATTCTTTTCTCATCCATCACTGTTAAATGTATGTTAGGCCATTGGCATTGAATTGCTTGGTATTTTTAAATGACTTCATTGTTGTAATACAAAACCCAGGAAATTAAAACTTTAGACTGTGTATATCTTAGGTCTCAGAGGGGGCATCTACATGGAACGCTACTGTGCAGTGTTTATTGCATATTTGTTTAGTATTTGTATAATCAAGTATTTAATACTTGCACAGCAACTAGAGTTACTGTGCAGTAACGTCAGCGAGTGTCTTTTTAAATGATGGCACTGCGCAGTAGCCTAATAATACTGTGCAGTTGCATATTAGTACTGTTATTGCTGTGATGTGCCATGGCGCAGTATTATTCAGCTACTGTGCAGTCAGCTTCTCATTTAGATGCACCCAGGAGAAATGTGATTAACTTCACAGCAGTTACTGTAGAAAAATGTTAAGACTCAGCTGGTGTCATCACTTGGAGTTTGTTCTCTGGTCTGTTCTCTTCTTACCCATATTTTTTCTCCTCGTCTTTTCTAGCCTTCTCAATTTTGTGGCTGCCTCTTAGCAAAATTAAATAAAAATGTTGTGATTAGTAACCCTGAAAAACCATTCATAATGATTAACCTAAGAGTTCTTTCCTTATGTAGCTTTACTTAGGCTCCCTCTACACTTTATGCAATCATCACATTTATTGTGCACTTAACTGGTTTCAGGACTAGGTTACTGCCAATTATTGGGTTAATTTTTCTCTTGCATACAAGTGGGAACATATTTGTTGTCAAATGTATTTAACTGCATGATGCAATATCAGTCTCAGTTTGTTGCCTATTTTAACAAACTCTGGCTGTCTGGATATTCATTAGGTGCATAAACTACTTGGGTGCATGGCATCCATACCAACTGCAACTGTCTACTTTGTAACTAAGTTCATGGCTGCTATATCCTCTCTTATTTTAGTTTTTCTGATATGAAGAGATATTTTTATCATGGGTTTTCTCTTGCAAAACCTTAATTATTTGACCATTGCTAACTGACAAAAATTGATTTTGTGTACATGTCATTAATTGGATTTAATTAGAAATCTTGAAAATAAGGGGAACAAGTCAGTTTTGGGGATGTGGATTCCACAGTATTGGCAGCATTTTGTGTTTAGTGAACACTGACTTTTTACCTTACGTTTGAGTACGTCTGTAGCTGTTTTTCAGCCCTAAGCCTGTGCACCTAAATGAAATACACTGTACATAAGTCCAAACAGTTCATGCAAATAACGTTATTAGGGAGGAAGATTGAAAGACCTGATATTTATTGTAAAAACTGATTTGTCAGTTCATTTTGCCCTCACAGTTTATTTTTTGATGACATATTTTCTGATGACTTAATGCAATTTAATAATATACTAGAGGCAAAACAGATGCCTGGTTTCTGGACTAAGTTACCGCTAATTAAAGGGCTAATTTTTCTCTCACATACTCACAAGTGTGAACATATTTGTTGTCAAAATGTTGAATAATTCTATAAGTGAAATTGGTCCAGGAAAACTAATTGGATATTTTCCATTCCATGTAGCATTAGTATTTGTTTTTAAGAGTGCCATGGGAGCAGCTATTAGTAAAAGTATTGATTGTTAGTCTGCTCTTAATAACAGTCAGCTGCATAATAGTAGAGTAGCATTTGGGGAAGTTAAATTTCAGTTTACTCAAGTTTTAAAGGAGAGTGGAAAAGCTTACCTGAACAGTGTACCTGTGCCAGTGATTTTCACTTTTTTATGTCAGAGATCTACTTTTATTTCTTTGATGTATAATCCTGTCATTCTGTAAGAGTTCACAAAAATATATGGGTCACAGTCTGACACACAATCGTTATTTAACTGCAAACATGCATCTGAAGTTGAGAGATTTATGAGCTGGACTCTCCCAAAAAGAAATTGGGTCATTTGGAGATGTTTAGCCTTTTTGTAACTTAGCTGTAAGTGATAACATTTAACAAACAAAAGGCTGTAAAGCCGGTTGTGGAACAATAATGCAGCACATCCACTATTGCTCTTCCATCTGAGTAAAGTGACTGGTTAAGATCAGTTGCAACCATGGATAGGGAAGGATAAAAGAGTTATTTGGATGAGAAGTAATACAATACTGTATGCTTAAATATATGCTGAATATTTAATTCTCCATTCTAGTTGATATTGTGGGTGCTTGCAGGAAAAAAATGTTGATATAAAAAGGATGATTTATTTATATTTATGGATCCAGGTCTTTTTTTAAATGTAGTAGTTTCTTCAGCCAAGTAGGTAAGAAATATGGATTACAAAGCATGCCGACTAGATTCTGTGCACAAACAACACAGGTAAAGAATATAATATTTTTAGCTATTTTTTATATTTTGCCTCTTTTTGGGATTTCATGTGTGCAGCTAATTTGTTACATTTTACCAGAAGTCAAGATAATTTGGGGTTCATATAGCAGTTGCACAAACTTTTGCTGTTCTTTTGATACCAAAAAACACATTTTTCTCATGGATTTTCTTTTTTGCAAAACTTTAAATTTTTAGGCTATTGTGAATTGATAAAAAATGACTTTGTTTTTATGTTGTGAAATTAATTGATTTTAATATTTGATTGTGAATTTGTAATAAAAAGTGGGACAGGTTAACCATAATTTTTAAGATGAAATAAATATATTACCAGCGGCTGACTCTACAAGATGCTTAATGCCCTTTGGAAAAACAAGCTAATGTGCTAATGCGCAGTAGATTGGTCCAATGAGCATCAGGTATCACAAAAAAGCATTTGCTTGCGCTAATGCACAGTAGACTTAGTCCAATGAGCATTAAGCGTCACAAAAGAGCATGAGAGGGCACGGAAGGAAAATGTAAATGTCCTGTTGGTATAGAAAGAGTAGTTACAGGGATAAAACAGCAGCTCCCTCTGTAACCTCAGGGGTAAGCACGAGTATGTGAAATTCTCTCTGTAGCAAACTCTGGGCCAATTGTTTTGCAAATATAGGGAAAGCTGAATTTGGAATCTGAGATGGTCCTTTGCAAATGGGTTGGACAGGTTCTTGCTAAAGATGAAAATAATCAGGAGACTGTGTAAAGAATGTTTCTTTAAAACCTTATGGTTTTTAAGGCCTCCTCCAGATCTCTACATTTAGTTCATGATGACTGAGCACTTGGGATTGATGCTAAGGGTCTACCCAGCATTTTGACTACTCAGTCCCAATAGTGTATCAGGATTGTCTTTATATGTTGGATAATAGCTCAGGATAGTCAAGGGAAAACTGAAAACCCGAGCACATACTATTCCTTACCATAAACAATAAAAGCAGGTGAGTGCTGAGTGAGGCATATGAAAAAAATTCAGTGTCTTGACAATTCACATTATGGGTCTTAAAGTGATTTATAGTTTTAGCAAAAGACTGAGGTCAGTGGTCACTCATTTAGAAGAGCCCTTGCTGTTGCCTCAGCCTTTATTCTTTTAAAATATTACAAGATGTGGTTGCTGATTGATACTTCTATGTTTTTGCACAATAGAGTTTTGATTGTCAAACTTAGTAGCTAAAATTAATTTGTAACCAAAAATATGTAGTGGATGAAGTGTTGAAACCTTATTTGTTTTTTAGAACACCTTTTAAACCATATATTTTCTTTGTGCTTGGTGCTCACACAAACCTATTTGGTTGAAGCAATGTTAAACAAGGATGAATCAAAATTTCTAGGATATTTGGTTGCTTTTTTACATGGCTGGACATACAGTTTGTTGTAATAGTGTTTAAAAATGCAGTCTTTGAAAGAGACTTTTACACACAGTTTATCTTTTTTTTTTTTTATAAACAAGTCCTTCTGTGGACCAATTCGAGCTAATTAAAAATAGTATAGAAATGTTTTGCATTTAACCATGGAGAACACATTTATGTCTTGACAGCACCCTCATTATAATGTTTTTCACATTTTGACACATCCCACTGTGATCTCAGTAGACAGCTTTGGTAACACTTAATTACGACGAAACTACTTTAACAGTTTTTTCATTTAATCTAAAATTATTTGTAACTAATGTCTGTAAGTGTGACTGGCAAAATAAACCATTGGTTTGTTCACCGTTAGTGGGTGGGGCATATATTTACAGAACTCTTATTGGTAAGAAAAGGAGTTACTGTGCCCCCATAAATTCCTTGTGCCTTTAGAGGTGAGATATTGTATCTTAGGACAAAACAGATTACCCCAAACCTGCCTATCATTGAATTACACTTCCTATTAAATATTTGGTTTTGGCAATGTTGGAGATAGTTTGCCACTCTGAATCAGTCCTGTGCATGTGCGAGATCTTTCAGTGGATTTTTCTTTTTTCACTGCTTGGTTTGTAGTATCAGCAGCAAAAAACAACATTCTGTAATACAGTGCTGAAGTATTACTTCAGTGCAGAATCTGAGTAAAGGATGCTTTCCACTAAATTACCCATACTATTTTCTGAAAAGCCATGTGGCTTTTCCTTGGAAGTCACCCATTGAAACACTGACCACGCTCAACTTGCTTAGTTGACAAAATCTGAACTGATGTGTCAAAGTACTATCGGATAGCTGTAGGCATATAACAAGCGCGCCGGTTTTATAGATGTTCCATTTACAAATGCATTTCAAAGAGTTAAGCACAGGCATGGTTTTCAGTCTAGATTTTGTTAATCAGTCACACAGTGTGACAGTGATCCTAAATACTCTCTCAGATTCTATAAAGCCATTGGGAAAGAAAGTGCAGGTTTGATTGGCTTTCCTATTCTACAAACCTGTCTGTCACCTAATAAGCATATCCAGCATGACCTGCTAGAAAGTTAAGCCTATGAAAATATGCACTGAGCAACTAAAGCAGTACAAAATAAATTAATAGAATAAAATCAAGTTAGCATGAGAGTGAGCTACCACAAGTTAACTTGAAAAATAAATTTCCATTTGAAATAAATTTAGTTTTCTGGGGCATATTTTCATTAGTGCCTAATACCTCTACCCTTGGATATTAGTCATTTCATATCTGAAAAATTAATAGCTCTTTTGATCAGAAGGTTTTTTAAAAAAAAAACCTTTGTGCAGTTTCAAATGTTTGACTTCCATATGTATAGGCAAGCTTTCTTAATAGACAAGCATATTTATTAATTGCTTAGAGGGATAATGAAAGGATAATGAAGATTCTACAGTGGTGAACACAAGTTTAGAAGTTTAGGTAGATAAATGAACAGTTCAAATTATTTTGAGGTTTTTTTCTTCTTTAGTTCCATTTGTATTGGACTGTTTTTAATTATTTCTATTTTTTAATTATAATGAAATCACGTTATTCTTACAGCCATGCACATGTTTTTTTGACTCATCGTTTTGCTTCCTAACTAAAAACATTCATGTAGTTGGATACTCACAAATTTATGGCGTATAGTATTTGGCAATGAATTTTAGCTGTCTTTTGACACTAGTTGTTTTACGCTAGGGGAATAGGTTCCATAGAAGTGTTATGAATATATTACACAGTAAGTGCAACAGTCATATTGATGCAAAGCAACATGTTCAAACAAAACATTAATGAAATCTTCTATGTGCTTTTATATAGAAATAAATTGTTTCAAAGATTTAGCTTCTATAAGATGTCCCTATTTATTCATATTTGAAATATTTATATTAAGTTTTCAGTAACATTTTGTTTAGAACATAGACTAAAAATAAGCCTCTGTTTGGAGGAATATTGAATAATTAGGTTTGAGAGAGAGGCCCAGATCATCAAAAGCTGTATATGCTTCCAACACCCATCAGTCTCTATGGGAATTAAGTGCTTAAATGTCTTCTGTGACATTTTCTAGAGGTCTTTCCATAAGCTCAACCTCTAATAATTTAGTTAGTCTTTGTGGGTTAGAAAACAGAACCAGTACATCACTCAAGTGCAACATAACTTTTTGTTCAGTATGACTGTATGTAATTATTATAGCTGCATGGTATAGGATTGCCCAAGCCATCACTATGGGTATGTACAGATATTATATTTAAATCAACTTAAGTAGGGTTAGGTCGATCTGTACAGATGTCTGGGGGAGGTTAGCTAGGACAAAAAATGACCGGCCCAATCTAATTTAGTTCACCTGAGGAGGTGAACTAAGTGAGATTGGGAATGGGTTAGTCCAATCTAATCAATGTCTGAACACATTTGGAGTTCAATCCTGGGGCTGGGGAAAGCTCAGGTGCTTGCCCCAGCCTCAGGGCTGCACTTCTCCTTCTCCCTATCTCCCCAGCCTATTTTTTTTTTAGCCCCTTGTTAGAATCATAGAAAATTAGGGTTTAGAAAGGCCCTCAGGAGGTCATTCATTCCAATCCCTGCCATCAGGACTGCCCGTGCCTACATCATCCTAGCCAAGATTTCGTGTAGCTGGGTCTTAACCTCCAAGGATGGAGACTCCACAACCTTTCTGGGTAACCCATTCCAGTGCTTCATTATCCTCCTGGGGTGCCTATACATGTGCAGGGAAGGTATTTCTGAAGGTGCTATAACTTTTGCGCTTTACTTGAAGTGCTTTAGGTACAGCGCCTTAAAAGTTAATAGATATTCCATGACTTGGTGTCAGTTTTGTGCCTTGCTGTAATTCTGTAGGGGACACAGAGATTGCTTTGAGACACGCTGATGCTGAGCTCCAAAGCTAGCTATACCTGGTGTTAGCAATTAGTAATTACCACTTTGAAAACCCCAGTTAAATACACGTGCAGTAAAGGGGAACTAGGTAGGCTGAGATGCAGTATCACAGTTAGCCTTGCATTTAAAACACATACGAGATTTAATTAAGGTGACTTCCACCATTTAAAAAAAATGTTCTAAAGTTGCCCATGTGTATTAAATAATGGCTTTAGAATGCTTTAAATGGTGAAAATTGTCATGTGCATAGGCACCCCAGTGAGAGTTTTCCTAATATTTCACCAAAATTTCCATTGCTGCAACTTGAGACCATTTTTCCTTGTTCTGTCATCTGCCACCACTGAGAGACCTTCCCACTCTCGGAAAGACAACCATTCCCCTGTGGACCTACCAACCTTCCGTGATCCTGCCAACCCTACCATGGACCTTCTAGCCCACTCCCCCTACGCTAACTTACTTAGATTGGATACCCTACATGGTGAATGTCTCCACAAGGGAGACCTGATCTATGATCATGTAGCTTAAAGTACTTGTGTACGTACCATAAGTTTAAAAGCAGCTCTTTTTGCAGGTCAGTCTGCCTTTTCCTTTCCTCTGTTCTTGCATAGCAGTGTACTGAATGTTTCTCATTTGGTCTATCCAAGTTCATGGTGATATTAGCCTGAGGCCAGATCGTTAGTTGGTTGTCATAAGTTCACTTTGTTTCAAGATATGAAGTCATTTTCCAGTTTTGAGGTAGCAGCTCCTTGACAACAGGGTGGGAAGTAGACTCCATATAGCTGCAAGGCATTTTGCACAAGCACAAGGGGGCTGACAGGGTGGAGTAAAAATATGAGCTAAATAAGAGAGACCGTGTTTGGCCAGACACTTCCAGAAGACTCAGCTGAATTTCTTCCACTGTTGTGCCCTGTTGCATTCTCACAGACATGTTAGGCTATGTTAACCTGTTTGCCAGTTTAATTACAAATTTATTGTAAACCTTCACAATTCCAGCATTTTATACATTAATTGCATCCAGGATACTCTTTGGTTTCTGGGCCATAGTTCCTGTGGTGCTAGTGCAGTTCTGATGTGTAATGCTCCCTCCCTTTAAATCCAGGAAATGGGCTTTAGTATTCATCACCAACAGGTTTAATTCAAGTTTGGTATGTCTGTATCAGACATCTCTTGCAAATTCAGTATGTATTCTAAGCACTAGACAGGTCATATGGGGAGGCTGTGAAGGTTGTTAAGGCCATTACATAGTAGATGTGTCTACACATGCATTTGATCCAGGGTCAGTTTACTTGTGAGTAAACTACTCATGAATAAATGCTTCTGGGCAAGCATCTAAACGTGCAGGGATGTGGGAGCAGATTTACTGCTAAAGGCAGCAAACTCATTCTGCTTCCTGGAGCCCTGCAATGGGACCATGCCACCACCAGGGAGAGCTCTAGACTCCCCATGGATGCTAGCCCAGGGGCTTGCAGGGAGCACCAGGCCAGAAGACAGCTGAGCTGGGATATTGCACCCTGCCCCTGGGGGCCTGCCTGCTGCCAGTGTGGGGACAATGTTTCCCTGCCCCAGCAGCAGGGAGCTTCTGGCCCTAGCTCCCTGATCAGGGGCAGGGGACTTGGAAAGAGCTGCAGTGGAGGGGCGGGTCCCAGCCCCATGCCCCATCCACTGGTGGGGCAGCTAGCAGTTAGCTCATTGCTAGCTGCCCCACCAGTAGATCAGGGCGGGGGGCTGGGATCTGCCTGACCCCTGCAGCTCTTTCCAAGCCCCATGTCTCAATCACGCAATCAAGGCATGGTGCTGGGACCTTCCCCTGACCAGCACAGTTCCCAGACCCTGCTCTGCAGTCATGGGGCAGAGGCTTAGGAGACTGTTCCCCACTTGGCTCCATGAGTGCAGAGCTGGGTGGAGAGCAGGCTGGGGAATTTGTTCTCTGCTCAGCTCTGAGTGTGGAGCACCCCCAGCTCCATGCCTATGAAGCTGAATGGGGAACAAGCTCCCCAACTTGTTCCCTACCCAGCTCCGCAATTACAGAGCTGGGTGGGGAACAGGCTACCCAGCATGGGCAACTGGCACCTCTTGAATCACGGGAGCACTTGCTCCCCACAGCAGCCATTCAGTCACCAGGAGGGAGGGCGTTCTCCCCCTCCCCACAGCCAATTGCACCAACCCAGAAGTGCCAGCAGCACACCTGAAAGGGCCAGGGGCACTCCCGGAAGCGCCAGTGGTGCTTCTCCTGGTGCTCAAACTCCCCGGCCAGCACTCAGGTGAGGTACCAGCCTGGCTCCTGCCTGTTGCCTAAGCAGGGAACGCTGGCTGTCAGGAGGTGTACCAGCACCCCTTATGCTTTGCCACTGATTTCTAGCTTGCATCAGCAGGGAGCTCCACAGTCATAGGGCTTTGGCTAGAAAATTCATAGATAGAAAGGCTGGAAGGGACCTTGGAAGATCATCGGGTCCAGCCCCCTGCACCAAGCAGGAAAGACAGTTGGGGTCAGAGGACCCCACCAAGGTGTGACCATCCAGTCTCCTCTTGAAGATTTCCGGGGTAGGAGATTGTACAACCTCTGGAGAGAGATTATTCTACAGTCTGGACACCCTAGATATGTAGTTTTCCTTAATGTTGAGCCTGAAACAGTCTTCCAGGAGTCTGTGACCATTACTCTTAGTTTTTCCAAAGGGTGCCCTGGTGAACAGTTGTTCACCAAGCCCTTGATGTATGCCTGTGATGTAGCAGTAAGCTGCTACCAATTCCCTTTTCAGCCTTCTTTTTTTCAGGCTCAAGAGTCCCAGATCCCTCAGCCTTTCCTTGCATGCTTGCCATGCAAGTCTCTGATCATATGGGTGGCCCTTCTTTGGATTCTCTCAAGCTTTACCATGTCTGTGGTAAAGTATGGTGCCCAGAACTGGATGCAGTACTCCAGCTGCTGTCTCACCAATACTGAATAGAGTGGGAGAATCACTTCTTTGGTTTTGCTACAGATGCATCAAGTGATGCATGCCAGGGTATTGCTAGCCCTGCTGGCTACAGCACCGCACTGCTGGCTCATGTTCATATTGTGATCTGTTATTACCTCCATTCATTCATAATGCTTATCTTAATCCTTATCTTCCAGCGCCAGCTCTGTGACTGCAGGACTGGTGCTGGGTCACTGTATGGCTCACACTTTAATTCAGAGAAGAAACCACAGTGAATCATTTTCAAAATCAGGATTCTGGGGAACAAAATAACTCCTTAGCTGTTGATGAGTCCTTTTTCTCTGAAGGAATCTTATTGTGGTAGACGTAGAGGAGGCTGAAGTTGAACAGTTCTGAATGGCATAAAGAGCTCAGGCCCTCCTGCATTTAGAATGGTCTACAGCTCTACCTTCTTCTGGAACTAAAATATTGAACACGACTGCCTTTTCAGCAGTATTACAGATAATTGTACTAATGCAGTCTAGAAAAGTTCCGATATCATTAAGGTTTTTTGCTTTTTTTGTTTTTAAGTGCAAAAATTCTTTCTACAGCCTTCCTTAGTCTGCTGGCCACAGGGTCTTACAGTAGTCTTTTGCTTTCATTATCAATTTTCTATAATTTCTAAATAAATTTGGGCAAGCTTTGACCTTCAATTTAATTCTCTCCTAAAGCATATATAGAATGTATACAGTTATTTTTTGATAGTTATAAGTTGCCCTCAGTATATTCTTTTAATGTGTTGTGTGATCTACAAAGAAAACCTGTTAGCAATGTACTGTTTGTCAGTGATAAGAATTTAAGATGTTATTAAAGAGAATAAAATAATTTCTTAATTATAATATTACCATATATGAAGCTTATGGTATCTCCTGACGTTCAATGGATTGCTGAGCACAGCTGCACGCAGGAGGAAAGGAGCTTGGAAGTGTATTCATTCTTTCTTCTCTTTGACCTTGTCTCCCAACTTGGTTGGAAGTCAGTAGGGTCTAGACTGTGAGCAGCAGGTGAATGACAGTGATACTTTCATGCCATTTCTCTTTCTACCTCCAGCAGTGGACAGTAAATGATATCCAGGGGAACAATGGAATAGCTGTGGTTTTACTTTTTTAATATAATAAATGTACTGCATCATTGTATGTCCAAATAAGTTGTGGTTTCCATCTAGGAGGGTAGCAGGATACTCAGTTTTCACAAACTTGAGATACCATAGAATTAGTTGTATGAACTTAAGCTTAATATATCATTGAGGAGATAGATCTTAAATAGAAAGTTCAGTAGGTATATATTTTATCTCCCAGTAGGAATATAAGGCAGCCTACTGTACTACAGTTTTAGTCAGTGATTTTTTTCAGTAACTGGCGTGAAGGAAGTAGAATCCACCTTAAGGGTTAAGTACATATAACTATTCTTTTTAGGCTAATTTTTCTTTGCTTGAAGAGAACAAAAGATCACCTGGAGCAGCTTTTCAAGAAGAAATAAAAACAATTTTTGTGATAATATTTCTGTTATGTTTTGCATTTCATTACAGTATATTATAGCCTAGAGCATGGTTTTTCCTGTCATTGAAGAAAAAACATTTGAATGGTTAGAAGGAAAATACTGGCACTTATTTAAATAAGTAGATATTGTCAGAAGTAATATGTAAGTATATGTTGCCATAAATGAGAAGCAGCTCTGCTTGTTTTTTTTAAGTAAAGGGAAATATATCATTGTTATTGATTTTAGTTTACCTTCTGGGATATGCATGGCCTCCTCAAATGCCAGCTTAACTCTGAGAAATTTTTTTTGGGTGGATATTTTTAAAATGTTATTTACAAACTATTCCCATTACTATTTAAATTAAATCCAAGAAGACATCCAGTTACCTTATATTTTTTTTGTATGTCAAACATCCAAAAAGCCCTCACAATCACTTACATGTAGTTGAAATATTTGTATTATGCATTGGATGATGAAACTAAGAAGTTTTTAATGCATTATTGCTAATAACATTCCATGTTTGTGGGTACTTTTTCCTGCTCACTTACCTTAAAGAAAGAGTTACAAGTGTTATCCACAAATAGATATGTGGACACCAAATGCTTTAATTCAGAATATTATGAGTTAGCATTGTACTGTTTGATTGTCCATTGTATAATCCTGTCAGTATTTCTTGTTTGAAGAGTAGGGTTGGTTGCTAAGTAGCAGAAAATCCAAAACCATCTTCAGCGTTATGGGAAATAAGTAGCTTTATGGGAAAAGTAGAGGTGCACTGATAAATTGGTCCAATATTGGATTGACACTAATATAAAGAAAATTGAAATTGGACATTGGCCTATAGTGGCAGATTATTTGGCCTGCCAGTTGATCTGAAAGGTGTGGTTCTGCATGCGTGCAGCCACAGCGCAGCACACAGGCAGTGAGGAGCCTAGCTTGGCAGCAGGAGAGCTCCGTGCAGCTGGTAAGTCTTTTGTGGTGGAAGGGGAGCGGGGAGAGAAGGGGCATGGCGGGGCAGACCAACACCTCCCGCAGTAAGGGAGGGGGTGGGGCTGGGGTAAGCGCTGCCCAGCCGGGGGGGGGTGAGCACAGAATGGAGCCATGGCTCATCTGTGGGGTGTGAGGAAGAGAGTGGCTCCTGCTGCTGCATGCCGCTCATCCCAGAGGGCACTGGTGGTGGTGGGGAGGCATGTGTCCTTGGATCTGTGCAGGGCAGGCCAAGCAGGCTGCAGCTGTGGACTGAGACTGGGGCCTGTGCTGCACTCAGGCTGAGTGGCAGTGCTGGGAGGGGACTATGGGGGGGTTATGGTGAAATTTTGGGTGGTTGCAGCCCCCCCCGATCCCCCTCCTAGCGTGACTGCTGTCCACCCTGGGAACAGTGCAGCCTGTAGCTACAGCCCACCTGGCCTGCCCCATGCAGATCCGGGGGCATATGTGCCCCCTCTCCCCCCATGCCTCGGATGTGCATCATACAGTGGTGGCAGCCACCTCCCTGCACCCTCCGGATGAGCCACAGCTCCATCCTGCACCCCTCCTGCCCCGTCTGGGTAGTGCCTACCCCACCCCAATCCTTCGCTCACTGCAGGGAGGCATTGATCTGCCCCCCACCCCCATTCCCCTTCCTTTCCCTTTCACCACAACAGACTTACCAGCTGGACACAGCTGTCAGAAATTGGATCGATATTGACTGATATGCCTCCTTAAATATCAGCTATCGGTATCGGTCCCCAAAATCTATATTGGTGCACCCCTAGGGAAAAATAGTGACATATTTCACAAGCAGGGGGATTAAAGCATTATGATGTGGGATTGCTAAAATTGATAAATAGAATATTTTTTTCAACTAGATGAACTATTTGTAATATTTATATCAGGCAGTGCTTCAGGACCTGAAGAGTTTCAGATAACCATCTCTTCCCCTACATAATTCAAGCAGAGCAAGCTGTAAAAATTCAGAATTATTAAAAGATCATTGCATTCTATTGAATTTTAAAACTTCAGCTGAAGCAAAGAGAACCAAAGTTATCTCACTAGTTAAGGCATTACTCACTATTTAGAGAGAAAGCATGTAATTGATATGACAAGCCAGTTATTTAAAACTCAGTTATTTTCATAGTCTGTCTAAAATAATATTTTCAGTTTATGAATTGAATGTAGGCTTTGTTTGTTAAAAGTTACCCAGTTCAAAAATCCTATTGTAAAATGCTACTTTAAATTTTGCTTATAGTAAAGGCAGCTAGCTTTTATATGTATTCTGATTCTCCTTATTGTACAGTTTCTTTTAGGAAAAGAAGAGAATCAAGTTTTTATTCTGGAATACTTTTTTCACTAAATAATCATGTTAACAAAAGCAAACGGGCAACATTAGAGCCTTTATTATTTATGCATAGGAGAGGTTTAAAACAAGGGTAAGCTGCAGCAGTCATGGTTGTCTCTGAGCTGTGCAACTATTAAATCATACTTCATTGGTCATTCTGAACAATTCCTTTTGTCCCTTGTGGGAAATTCATGATTGCTGGGTCATTCTGGGTTATTCTTCCCCATCTTTTAAACATAAATGTTCTGTCTTACTTTTCCTCACAATGTACTGCCAGGAAGTGAAGCTGTTTTAGAGTATTTGCATTAGTTATAGTAGAGTATACTAAAACATTAGAGTATTTGTAACTGCCCCACCAGGGCTGGCATAGGGTTCTGGGCCCTTCTCCTGGTCTGCCATCTCTCTCAGATGTGGGTCTATATAAAATGGTCCAGCCTGATATTTTCTCACTCCTTCCACTGTTTTTTTCTGTAGAGAGTAGTAGATTACTGTGGTGGTCTATACAATTATCCTGCTGATGCGAGTTATTCCCCAGGTTTCATCAGGTATAGTTTTGTCTCTTTTTTGCCTTACCTGTGCTTTCTCTGTATAGTTTTGCAAGCTGCAGAGCAGAGATTGAGAGAAGCCTATTGGTACTAAGAGACCTCCTGTTTTCTGTTTGACATCGTATTTTGCCACACTGCTGACTTATTTTGCTACCTTTAGGGTGCATCTATAGGTGCTGATTTAAGTTGCATTTGTTATTTTTAAGGTGCATTAAGGGCATGGGTCTACACGTGCATGCCCTTAATTTGGGCACAAATAGCTAAGGCACCTTAACACTAAGACTCATTAATGCTGTGTATGTTGACTGACTTGGGACTAACCTGAGTCCCAAGTCGTTCTGCACATTGTGTTAATGTGCCTTAGCATGTGTACATGTAGATGGTAGATGCATGCCTAAATTGCCTTAATGCATATTAAGCAAATGCACATTAAGTGTAGGTGCACATAAAAGCACATGTAGACACACTCTTATAGCAGTTATTTAGCCCTTACTGCTAGTCTACACAGCCAGTCAGTCACTAAAATAGCTAAAATTTACAGGTTAGATGTTCAGTGCAACTTTTCTCCGTATAGTATCCTTTTCTGGGTGCCAGTTTATCCTAGCCAGCTATTTTATTGAGAGTAACAGTGCCCTTTCTCCACCTGTTGTGCTGCCAGGCTCTGGTTTCTCATACTGTTGGCCTGCCATATCCAGTCGATCTGAAAGGTGTGGTTCTGCACTAGAATACCAGCATTAAGGGAAGAGAATATATCGCTTCATTGCACACATTTAGGGCAGAATTTGTACATGTGCTCCTGGGAGTGGTGGTGGGGGGGGTAGGGGTGCTTTAATTACAGTGTCTCCAAGGGCATTTGTACATGTATTCCGGGAGGTGCGGGGAAGGGGGCTTTAATTAGAGTAGCTTCAAATCTTGTTGCACAAGCTTTAGTTAAAGCACCCCTGCCACCATTTTTCAGTGCGGGAAAGCTGATACATGTGTTGCTGGAGTCTGCTGGAGTGCAGTAATTACCACACCAGCAGACTTGATTACTCGAGTGTACTCTGACATACTGTAATTACAGGGCATCGGAGCAATCTCCCTGCATGTGTATAGGTACCTGTAGTGATTAAGGGTTGAGGCTTGTATGTTCTAGTTTAACCAGCAATGTGACAGAAGAACATCTTCTTGCTGACCACATTTGTTAAAGTTTTCATCAAGTAATGTTGTCAGTCTTTGTTTGAGTAGGGAATGAAAAGGAGCTCAGTGCTCTGAGATGCGTTTGTTTGGCATTCTTTGCTGAGGTTCCCCTAACTGGGAGTTGCTATACTATTTCTGAAGTGATTAGTTTATCTTTGGTAAAGACTCCTTTGTGTCAATAACCCTTTTATCCTTTCAATGTATAAAGGTGAAAGGAAGAAAGGTTTAACCAAGGGAAAGTAAAAGGAAATGTACAACAACAAAGCCTTTACAAATCAAATTAGAAAAAATAAAATCAGGTGGCTTTTACTAAAATTTTCAGTGTGTATCTTCTTATAGATTTAATATTCCCTCCATTCATCTCATACTCCTTCTTCTGGAGTGAGGCAACAATGAACACCACTGAAAATCTTATTTGACTAAAAACACTTTCTTTTACTTTTTCTTCTTTTTCCTAAGGACTTTTTGTTTTCACTGAAGATGCTTTTTTATAGGAAAGAGAACAGGCACACTGTCCAGTTTTAGTTCTGTTGAGGCTGACTGACAGTGCATGAGGTTGAAATCTGCTCTGATAAGAGAGATTTCCCTCCAGGTCTTTTTGTTATCCTACAAGAAATCTCATTTCCATGAGCACATTTGTCCATGCTGACAATGCTTCCTTGAACTTTACCTCATCCATATCCCCTTTCATTTTCTGCCAGTGCCTTTTGATAATCTCATGCCTTGTTTTTTGGTTTTTTGTTTTTTTTTTTTACGAATCCAAAGTCATCACCATTGGTCAGTCTATATTAGAACTGCCATAAGAGACTTGTTGATACAAAATAGTTTTTCTATGTATGGAGCAGATCTTTCAACTGTTCTTGTCCCTTATAATCTTCATCCACTTCATAACTTCTTGGTGTCTTTTCAAGCTCTGGTTCAACACTGTGAGATTTTCCTGGCTCAAGAAATTTCAAGTTGTCACAGTGATTTGGATGTAATACAGGCAGGTGAGAGTGCCTGTATATATATATAGGCGGTATTATGTGTAGTTTTTGTTTGTTTGGTGTGAATGTGTCCATCCTCAGTCTGATTTTGGATTCTGAAAATATCAGTGAAGTTCTGCATCACAGTGGAACTTAAGATCAGAAGTTCATCAGAACAACTTCCTAGAGGGAAAAGAAGGAGGTTGCTTTTTTCCGTCTTAAAGGTTTCTATTGGATATGGTTGCCATTCATAGGAAAAGCATTAGTAGGATCTCAAGGTGCACTTCTTTCTTCAGACTAAAACAAGGAAGTACAGTTTAAAAAAGAACAAATTAATTACCCAGGTAGAACAAACACAACAAGAGAGGGGCAGTCTGCAACAACCTTGCCATTATCCATTTAAAGGTTCCAAATGCATATCATGATCTACAAGGAATTATACTAGATTGACACAGCTGATATCCTGTTATATAAATAGTCTTTACTCTCTGGTTTTTGGATCTTCAACATTTAAATACCTGCACTTAGATCTATGATGAAAACAAATTTCTAACTCTCCTGTCCAGGTAATTATGGAACAAAGACTAGAATCCTTTGAATTTATTTTCTGCACTGTAGAAAGCACATCTTTTGGTCCTTATGCTTGCATGCCCAAAGCTGTAGGTAAGGCTCAGTGAGTCATTTAAAGTCTTTGTTTTGTTAATTTTCTATGAAATTTGTTTCATATTGGTAGCTGCTGGGGCACCTTTCAGTAGGTTTTGACACTTTCCCTTCTATCTCCAGGGTTAGCCTTCTATTGCAAATGCACTACAGAGTATAGTTCTTTGTTGGATTTCATATTTATTAAAAATCTTTCTTTTGTCATTTACATGTTGAGCACTGACTCAGAATAAGTTTAATACAATTACTGGGAACTAATCTTCACACCTTTATCTCTAAAGGATATAATTTGTGCCAGCTTGTACTGATGCCTCAGTTCAGTGTGCCTTTGTTCCGTAACTATATCCTTCTGTGAAATTGATTCTGGGTCAGAAACTTAACTGACACATGGTTGTTTCACATATAATATCATTATAATAGTTAAAGTACTAATTTTTTTTTTTTTTACAGGTTGGTATCAAATCTCATCTTTCTGTTGCTGGACAGTTACTTAGCTATATGGTTGGATTTGGTTTTGAAGGACAGGTGGGTTGCAAAAGCTTGCTCTTTGAAGGATAGTTGCTTATAAAAAGATTAAGTCTTACTGCTTTATTTCAAGGAAGATTCCCTGTATTCAATTTGCCAAAATAAGCTGTTACCAAGTTGAAGGGGCAACATCTGTAATCAGCTAGTTAGCCCTGTAATTTTCATTTAAATCTGGTCAATTAAACAGCAGTAAAAAAGATTTGGCTTTTGAGGGTAAAATGTACAGGAATTGGAACATACTTTATAATTGTAACAGTTTTTAAACCAGACCAGCTAACCTGCTGGGTGCTAGACATGCCAATATTTATCAACCCATTTCGTTTAAATAGGAATTAACTTGATAAACATTAAAAAGCATAAAAAAATAGTTTAAGAATTAAGTTACCTGTGATCAAATATGAAACTTGGAAGCTGCTAGAAGTCTTTTAAAACAAAAATAATTTTCTGTGTGTGTGTGTGTGTGTGTGTGTGTGTGTGTGTGGGCGGGGGAGTGGTTAACTTCAGTTAAGTGGAGACAAATAGAAAGGTGAATGGAAGGTGGCTTTAATTTGTGTTCCTGACAGATATGAAAATTACAGACTACCTTGTCTTTGGATTTACTTTGAGTTAGCAAATGTGTCAACAGAAGCCATCACTTGCTAATCTTGAATGGTTCTGTGGGGCTGCCAGTGTATGGAGTGCACCCCACAAAAGCATCAGTATCTGAAGAGACTCTAATAGATGGCAAAAGATGTGGTGATATTTATGTATATCAGTGGTGTACACTAGGGGTGCCACGAGACTTTTCCCATGGTATAGGTCCTGCCTCAGTCAGGGTGAGCATCACAGGTTGCAGAGGCAGATTAAGAAGTGGCTGTGGCTGTGGCTGTGGCTGTGGCTGTGGCTGTGGCTGTGGCTGTGGCGCACATTTTTCCGGCAGCCCTTCCCAGTCTGATAGCATGTGTTCCTTCTGGAAACGGAGGCAAGCTGAGATGGTGGGACTGTCTCATCCATGCCCCTCTGTTTCTGGAAGGATCATGTGGGGTCTGACAAGAAAGGGCTGTTGCAAGAACACGTGCTCCATCCACAGCCCTCGGCACTGCCTGTGGACTGTTCAGCTAGAGGAACCAAGCTGGGTTGCAGCAGCTCTTTGCACTCCCCACTGAAGCAGCCCTGCTGGGCTGAAGCAATCCTGTGCAGCACTTGACTGGGGGGAGCCAGTGTGGGGGCATCCAGGGCAGGTAAGCCCTCCCCCCCATCAAACCCCTCCTTTGCACCTCAGAGTCACAGGGGAGTTTTGCCCTGGACATAAAAATTATTAGTTATACCTTGCTTCCTGGCTGCTTTAGGTTTATCAAAACCCCCTAATATAGTCAGGAGCATGCAGCAACACTCCAATTAAGAACCAGTGAGGCAAGTTGAGGTAGTACAGCAGTGCTTCACTGGGGGTGCCATCAAATTCAAAAGAGTTGTGGAGGGGTGCCCTGACTCTAAAAAGATTGAGAAACACTGCTATACATGCTGTCTCTGGATTGCTGGGTGGCAGCAGAAGTCTTAGTCCCCCTGGCAAAAATGAAAGGGGTCTGCTGTTGCAAAAGAAACTCAGGACTTCTGCTTCATAGTGTGCACCAGACTGAACTTGAGTAAAAATGCACTTATTTTTATAGAGGAGCGAAGTCCAGAATGAAAGAAGTGCAATATACAGAATTTGTTACTTAAACCTGAGATACACTGCACAATTTTTTCACAGTGTCTCTGAAGCTTGCTCCTTTATTTGCATTAGCACTACTGCACTTTAAAAGATCAACTTAACATGCTAGTAATAGTAATCCTACATTTATTAAATTATTGGAATTTTTCTCCACATATCCCTATTTTCTTCAAATTAGTGCTCCAGCTTCTTGTTCCAATTTACAAAACTAATCTGGACCCTCTAAAACCTGATGTATCCAACTGTCCTTTCATGGTTTCTGATCCCAGTATAATGTTTACTTCCAACTATCTGGATTTGATTTCAGCCTAAACATCACATTGCATCTGTTCCTGGCGTCTCTACTCTGTTGCTAAAGCTGCTTTGATTTTAATCTGGCCAGCATTTAGTGCCTCCTGGCCAGCTTTAATTTTTCCCATTATGAAAGTGAAATTCCCTGTTTCTACTCAAATGAGAGCTATAGAGTCCTGATGACCAAAATTTCTCTCCTTGGAAATATTAACCAGTCCTATCACTGGTACCAGTTGCCATAAGTCTTGAATGGCTATAAGGTTTCTATTTTGGGAGAGAAATCTACTTTTGCAGCCTGTAATGGATATTAATCATTTCACTAGCAAAGTTTCTGCCCCAATGAAATAAAAATTTTGAATCTTTGTCATAGTAACTGAGAACTCAGGTATGACTTGCACTATGCTTTCAGATGGTAGCGACAAAACTTTATCAGTTTACAAAGAGAAGATTTAACTGCTAATTTTCTCCACTTCCCTGGATAGAAAGGGCTATTCTTTTGTGAATTGAAAAGATTTGGAGAAAATAAGTATAGTATGCCATGGTATCTTGGAAATATGAGTGGTTTGTGCACAATAATATGAATTGTTCTTTCTCTCTCTCTCTCTCTCTCTCTCTTCCAAGTTTAATTGGAACAGATCTTACAAACAATGACTGCTCTAAAATCTAATTGACATGTGAATAACGATAGAATGTCAAACTTTCTCTTCTTTCTTTTCTCTTACTAACAAGCCTATGATAGAATGTATATTAGAAGATATTTATGAGGGAAAGATATACTGAAAATATGGAAATAAAATATTGTATCCAAATCTCAGCTCTGCCTTAATAAAGATACAGCAGGAAAAAAATTGCAGAAAAATGTCACAAGAATGATTCCAGGGAGAGACTTTATGCGAAGAGATTGGTAAACCTGAAACCTCTTCAGTTAGAGGGGGAAGTTAATGGGCATATACAAAATTATTAATATTTAAGGAAGGTAAATCAGGAACTCCTACTTAGCATTTTCTCTAAGACCACATGCCCCCAAATTACACACATGAAGAATGATGATTTGGCTGAAAACTGTGTCAGTTTGAGAGTAGTTATGAGAAGGGTTAACACTGGACTTCTGTCTCAGGTATCAAGCAGGAGAGAGGAAGCTGATGGTCATTTTGCAGCACTGCTTTCCATGCTTCTCTTCCTCCTTGCTCTTGTTTTCCTGCTTAAGGCATACACCCCTATTTTGGAGGGCTTGTTTTTTTTGGGGGGTGGGGTGGGGAAGTGCATGTGGTATGTAAATAAATATGGTAATACTAGAGTAAGGAGCTGTTCAGTGTGCCAGTAATTTAAAACAATCATGTAGAATTTGTTTTTATACAATATACAATTAACAAGTAGAACTCTTTGCCACAAGATAACAAAAAGGACAAGATTTAGTGCAAGTGGCTGGGATAAATATTTTCCCACCTGAGTTTCCTTGGATTTTTTTCCCCAAGTATGTGGGATAGGACTTGAAGGACCATTGACCTGATGCAGTATAGCAATTTCTGTTTTCCCAAAAAGTACTCTTACAGAAAGTAAAAGTTTAATGAGTAACATACATTCTATCCATGTTTGGAGTGTATATTAGCGGCATACTTTTCTAAATAATTTTTGCTGAATTACATTCTTCAATTTAACTGTTTTATCATGAATAATAACAGGCAAGTTCCTGCATTAAAATAGACATTTACCATTTTAACTATTCCCAGTGAATTTAGTTTACTGTAGATTCATGACAATAGCTAAAGGCTAACCTGAAAGAAAATGCATTATGTATCTTTGTAGAAAGTGCTTTCATTGACTTAATTACCTTAATTGATTTAATTTGAGTAATAAAAGCATATAGAAGTAGTGTAGGTGAAAGAAAGAAAAGGAATGCAAGAACTGGAAAAAAACAGTGAGTATTGATGACATAGTTCCAAGTTCTAAAATCACAAACTCATATCTTAAGTGAATGCATCTAGGGGTGTTAATGTGGCAATTAAACATGGTTAGAGGCTTCACAAATTAGCATGTTTTTAACAGCATTTATAGTCATCTTAATCTGATATGGATGACTTAATTTCATCGCCATTTGTTGGATAGTTAATTTTGCCTTATTGTTGCTTACTAGAAAATGATGCTTCATGCTGTGTCAGATTTTGCAAGATTAAATGGAAGAACTTGGGGCTTCCTTTTTTAAAACTGATATCATATACAGAATACAATGTTTTACACTCAAAAGAAGAGTTTTTACAGTACAGTACTAAAAAGGCAGAATGTTAGTCCTTTGACAAATTAGAGGCTATTTCAAAAATTCTTTTAAGCAAAACCTCAATGTGTGTAAACCCTTAGGCTGGGTACAGAAATTACGAATAAACTGGTATAAATGATTGGAAACTGGTTCAGATCTATAGCACAACAGAAATTCAGTGCATGTTAACCACTTTCAAAATTTCCAGAACTGGATTAAGATAAATCTGGATGGCTGTCATATCACTTAACTGATTTAGGTGAAATCAGTTTATTGAACTTCTGTCCCAGATCCCCTCCAGATTCAAGTTAACTCACAATCCCCCAGCCCCCCTGGATATTTTACATCTTTCCCACTAACCTCCACTCTCGGGGTGGGCAGACTAGCTTTGGCCCAAGCTGTCTGCCCCAGCTGAGCAGGGAGGCGTATTCTAGCACCCCCCCAAGCTTCTGGCTTGGGCCACTGCAGGCATATGGCTCCATTTCCAGAATCAAAAGTGAATGTCTGTTCACTTGCATATTGGTTCAATCTATGCAGTTTAGACTAATCTGTGAAGATCAAATTGATTTAGCCTTGGGCTTTTTGATTGTCTGTATTTGGTCACAGAGGTCTGTCGCACAGGTTTTTCTGATTTTATCCACATTTTTCATGTTTTAATATTTTTGGAATTTTTAACAGTTTCTCAATGTGATATTCTATACTATATTTAGTATCTAATGCAGAAATATTTGCAACTAGATATATTTATTCACAATTAAAGACATAGAAAGCATTCTGTGTTCTGAGCACTCATTAGTACATCCAACTCTTGGTTCATTGAGATATTGCTGTCTGCTAAAAGGGAACTTTTTTTTTTGTCTTCTCTCCAAAATCCTATTTAGTCTTCTCTGGTGACCCCAGGGAATGCAGAACAAAATGCACCAGTCTTACACTGTGCCCTGCAGGTCGCCAAGCCCTGATTATACAGAATGAATGAGGAGAAATACAGTTCCACAGTTGAAATTCCCTTATTGCTGCCAGTTACTTTCCATTTAAGCTAGGGTTCTATAATTGTCACAATTCAAGTATCTCAGTGGATCAGTACTGCTGCAGGGAACACACAAGGATGGAGGCATAATCGGGAAAAGCCAAGAACTAAAATCCTTTGTGACAGTCAGGTATTATCTGTAAGACAAATTACAAGTTTGTTGCATTTAGAACCTCTATATTATTAAATACTTTTTGGTCATGGACCTAATATTTTCTATTTACAAGATGGTAGTAAGAGTTAAGGTAAAGAGAAAAAGAGCTTCAGGCAATATGTTTAGGGGGCAAGGAAACCCTACCCTGCAATGGTGTCCCTAGTAAGGGACTTCCTTGAGAGCTAAGATCCTGGAGTTTGAAATATTAATCTTTAGACATGAGTCAGAAGAAGTAGCTCTGGGAAGCCTTATCAGTTGAAAGCTAATTAAGGGGAGTAGAAATTGATTATAATCAAAAAGAAAGTATCTGCTTTCAGAGGGGGGGGGGAAAAACACTATGGGATTGTACTGACCAGAAACAGGACAAGAAACTATCCTGTATAGTTCCTGTTTTAAAAAAATATATTTTTCAGCCTTACTTCTCAAAAGTCTTAGAGAGAATCCCAGGACTCATGACAAAAATATGCAATTCCCGTCATGAGTGGGAAGGTAATTAACTCATGGATCCTTTGTGAGGGGTATCTGGAATACCCACATATTGAGCAGTGTTGAGCTATGGGGTCACAATGGCTTGAAATGGTGTTGACTCTCATTGCAGACTCTTATTGACTCTCATTAGGGCCTAGCTGAATGAGGTATATGATAAATCATGAGCCTTTTGGGTTTGGACCTATATCATGAATAATTTGAAGGCTCAGAAGCATAGTGGCTTCTTAAGCCGGCAGGTACCATGTATCTGTGTCCATGAAGGCAGCTTTCCTGACAGAGTGCTCTCCGTGAGGTTGATGATGAGGATGTTGAACAGCATTGGCCCGAGGACTGAGCCTTGGGAGACCCGTGTTAGTTGCCCTTCAGCATTGTATTACCCACTGGACTCCTACAAATGTGATCCTTGATAAGTTTTTCAAGTGTTTTCCCAAGGATAGAGGTGAGACTAATTGGCCTATAGTTACTCAGATCCTCCTTCCTCTCCTTGAAAATAGGGACCACATTGGCCCTTTTCCAGTCCTCTGGGATGTCACCTGAGCAGCATGAGTGCTCAAAAAATCATGCCAGTGGCTCTGGTATGACACGGGCTAATTCTTTCAGCACCCTTGGATGGAGCTCTTCCAGTCCCACTGATTTAAACACACCCAGCCCCTCCAAGTGTCTCTTTACTAGGTTGACACAGTTAGTGACCTGGTATTTTTCCTGCTTCTGTCAGGTGTTTCTCCTGCTTCTGCTTTTTGGTAACATAAAAAGCCTTTTTTTCTAAGGCCAGAGGTCTGAAGTAACCTTGGACACTGTGAAGACTTACAATTTACTAATACTTTGATCTTTCTTTCTATGATGGCATTAAACGTATATTTAACTTTAATGAAGCTACTTACCCTTTTGTAATGAATTACTATGAACTGTAAATATAGTGTAGTGATTTTTTTTTTTACTACGGAGGGGGGATGGGAGGTGGGTCAAACCAAATTCAGTGCAAATGGAGATCAGAAACCAGGGCTGTCCAACCTCTAAGTGGCTGGAGGCTGAATGCTCCATGAACTGCATCAGTGGAGGCACATGCATGCAAGCTGCACCAGGGGAAGCCACAGGTTGCCTATAGACATCAGGCTGTACTGACCAGCATACTCCAACACTTTATAGCCTGCCTGCTCAGGTTCCCCCTTTCCCTCTCCCCCCTACTGTATTGCACACCTCTCTGCTCCTGTACTGCTTGCTTCCGGGGGAAGGGGCAAGCAATGAAAACCAGAAGGAGGGGGGAGCCTGGAGTACTCTTCAACTGCACTGCTGATGTTTCAGCTGGAACAATGTTGGGTGGTGGGCCAGGCAGGAGTCTGGGAGTTGCAACATAACCCCTTGGCCCATGGGAAGCCAGTTGAACAACCCTGGACTATATCGTTCTATCCTGCAAGGTGATTTCAGGTCTCACTGTGGTCGCATCAAAACTGTAAAAGCTCTAAAGGACTGAATAAATCTTGTCTGGAGAGACTAGGGATGGTAATTTATAGCTTAAGAAATCAGTTGGTGTCTTCTTTTCTGCTCTGATAGGCAGCCTCTGTCTGAGCTGGCTGTAATTTCTTACTTCTAAGATATCTAGTAACCTAAACTTGAAGTAAGACATATATGTGCAATATTGTGGACATCTTTAGTCTTCTTGTCAAATGAAAATAATCACAATCTCTTTTGGCCACAGCTGCTGCCCAGGAACAGCTATGAGGGAACACCTGGGGACACAGAAAAACTACCTGATTTTGAACCAAAGCAACAAGTAGCAAGATGCCCTCTCAATGTTGGCATTTCTCCCAATCCTTCCACCAGTGGTTGAAAGCACATTTACTATTATGTGGACTGTCTCAGCCATATTCTCTTATCTTTGCCCTAATCCCTATTAGCTGATAGATAATTTTTCAGCTGCACTATCCAAATCAAAGAAGAGAAGGTATAGATAATTTTTTCATTTAAGTATTTTGAGCCACATGTAAAAATCAAAACTAAGTACATTTTAAAGGATTAATTTTTTATAAGATTAAATACTTTTTCACAGTTTATTATACAGGTATGGTCAAATGCACTTTATTTTTTAAATATATTTGCTAATCTCAGGTGCAGTTTCTATAGTTTTATAGCTGTGCAATTGAATCAGCTAAGTATCTGTTAGGTCAAATGGCTATTTCAAATAGTAATTTGTTCAAAACCTTCTTTGAGTATTAAACTCTTGATGCTTTAGCCACTAGGGCTGATTTCAGATATTAAAAATAAAACAAAATGGCACTTCACTTTCAATTCTGCATGGTCCTGCATTGAGCCCAGCACATGCTGAGAAGATGTAGTATTTTAGTTAGACCTGGTTTGCCCAACATCTGTATAGGTCGGGTGTTTTAGTGGGGCTTTTTGAGGCTTTTACCAAATAGCTGATTGAATGAGCTTAAGCTAAAAGCACCCTAAAGCTCTGCTGAAGTGCCTGATCTATACAGACACTGAGGAGCCAGGCTGAAGTAATGCACTGCTTCTTCTAGTAAAGCAGTTTTTTCATTTTGTTTTGTTTGTTAGCATCTGCAAGCAGCCAAGATAACATAAATATAAGTCTTTTGTTATGTGAGAAATAAGACTGCATTCAGGTAGCAGTGATATTCACTTGACTGGACTCTAGAGTACTATCCAACTAAATGAATTGGCTAGTGCTCCCATCTCAAAACAAAACCTAATTAACTATATTCTATGATTACAAAATTAAGAGCTTTTCTTACCATTTTGTTTTCTTTTCAAGAAGTAACAAACACTGAATAATCTTGGGCCTGAGACATATCTAGATGATAAGGCTTTTCAAAATGAAATGCAACTACAGCATCAAAACCTAGGCACTTGGACCAAATTTTCTAATTGGGGTGAAACAGGGACATGCATGGAAGGCAGCAGCATACTACTGTGTCCATTCCCTATGTGCTAACTCTTGAATAAGAAATAATGTAGCCATCTTGGCGCAGGTCTGCAAATTAAGCACCGAAGAGGTGCCATGTTGCTTTTCTTGACACTTTTTTTTAAGATACTGGGATTTCCCAGTATCTAATACTGCCTTAACTAATAATGGATTAACATGCTCTGTGTATGTTTTGTGGTGCCTCACAAGGCTTTGAAGCACTGCAAACTGCATAGTCCTGTTCATGGGGATGCAGCCATAGCATTTAAAAATGCCATTATAATAAAGCAGCTTCAGATAAAAGGATTTATGCTGCAATTGTATGGTGCTCCTGAAGTGTCCTGGTATTGCTAGATGAGGATAACCAGAAAAGATCACATTCCAGCCATTAAAGTTAATGAACCCAAATCTGATTCCAGAACACCTGTAGTGGTCGAACACAGAAACAGTATCATTAGCATAGTGATGTTAGTTCAGTGCTTCTGATATGACATAAAGGTACACCACATGTTCATCATTCTTCTCATGTTTGATGCTTACATCATAATTATACTCCCAAACATTTGAGTTTAGTTCTGTGGCAATTTATAATGCAGACAATATCCATATAGAGGCAGTAAGCTAGAGAATAAGACAATATAGTATGCTCTGATATGGAAAATCTAGTTTTTGGTAGGAGAACTCGTCAGCTGTCATTTAAAAAAAATGAAATGTTAAAGTAGCTGAACATCATTTTACTGAGCTGTAGATGCCTAATCATATTCTGTTTAATATTAATAAATCAAATGGGATGTATTATGGGGCAGTGTAACAGCTGTCTTGAAATTCACACGCCTCTGAAGTATGAAGTGATGTGTAATGGATGTGTGATAGAACACTGACAAAAATGAGATGGACTTGTCACTCTTCAATCACTTGAGCTAAATATAGATGTGAATTTTATTAAAACATTGAAGGAAACAAAAATGGATAAAGTATTGTTGATACACCTCTCTATTAGACTTCAGTATATCTCAGTCCAGTGTAACTAGCAGGCACTCGCATTATAATCTGCATTCAAAGAACCTATTTAAAAACTAAGACTTGTGTGCCAGAAAGCAGTAGTTGTTAGTAACTTCCTGGAGGTATAAAGCATCTTTATCTCAGTGTGGATGGTTGTATTCTGTAGTTCAGGTGTAGCCTGAAGTGCAGTGTGGGAAAAAGGGATATATTATCCACTGGCTTATCTACTGGATAAAGCTTTCCTTGGGAGATACCAGTAGCTGATAATTAACCAACCATATTGGTTGAATGCTGAACCAATAACTGATTTACTTTAAAATGCTTTAAAAATGCTTTACTTATACTGACATAAATAAAACCTCTTTTTTTTTTGCTGTGCTCCAGCAGGTTCCTGCATCATATGTATCAGTGTCTTGGCACTTTAAAATGGTGGTGGGAGTGCTTGAACTAAAGTGCACTAAATGAGCTTTAGTTCAAGCACTGCCAGCAACATTTTTAAGCATGGAGATGCTTTTAAGTGGACAAGAGCTGACCGGGCCAAGGGCAGATACAAGCTGCCCCCTGTGTGCTCAGGGTTCTCTGCTTTGCTGCCTTTGCCCCATGAACCCCACATTGGCTGCATGCCCTCTGCCCACCCAGCAGTGGGGGGGCACAACTTGCTGCCCTCACTGCTGCCATGTGGCCAGAGGGTATGCAGCTGGCACAGAGCTCCCAAGGGAAAGGCATCGTGCACATCTGCCCTGTGCACAAATATGGTGGGGGATATGCCCTTCCAACCCTCCCTCGGAGGAGCTGCCCGTGGCTCTCTACCCTGGCTTCAGATCTCATGCACCACCCTGGCTGGGCAGCACCCTAGCCCCTGCCACACTTCCTCCTTCACTGCAGAGGCCTAGATCTGCTCCCCCCCATGTCTCTTCCCTCCCCCATGCCCCTTCCCTTCCATAGACTTACCTGCAGGGAGCTGCTTTCCATGCTGCCCAGCTGTATTCTTGGCCCTTTGCATGCATGCATGCATGCAGTGCCCCCTGTGTCTTGCTGCCGGCAGCCCCTAGCAGGACCTCCAGGTTAGAATGCTGCCTGCCTGCAAGTGGAAACCCTCTGTTTCCTGAGGGATCCCAGGCATCTGGAGGACCCCAGCCCTATGGTGGAGAAGAAACCCAAGCGTCCAGGGTACTGGCCAGAAGGCATAATTATCAGTAAATGTTATTGGCTACAACGGCCAAAAAAAGCTGATAGCTGATAACGTCATGTCCCCTTTTACTGGTGCCAGTCTGATAGATGACTGATATATTGGTGCACTTCTATTGTCTACAATCAGTTAAAAATATAAGCTGCTTTCTTAAATTGCATGTTTTGTGGTTTATCACTTTAGTTTCAGAAAACACGTTATTAATTATTTGATTTAGCTTCACTCCCTTTTTCAAATGAGCAGAAAGGTAATTTAAGACTGATATTCACAGCACGAAAGGCCTTGATTTTAACCCAGACTGAAGCTGCATGGCTGAAGGGAAAATTTTCAACTGGCATAGATGCTGCCATGTTGCAGAAAGAAACAGGGAGGGAGTCTGCTTGTGTATTGATGGGCTGTTGATGAGGGTGGGTTAGGTATTCTGTGCTTTGTGAGATCACATGCAAGTATCATAGGTGGAGTGAGAACACCAGTCAAATTCTCAATCTTGAAAATGGTTTCTGTGTGGGTTGTGTTGGAGACCTCACACCCTTGGTTCAATTTAGGGCCTCAGCTGTAACTTCCTAAATGTCCTACCTGTGCTTCGTTGGCTTTATCCAGATTAAGCAAATTTCACCATGTTTAATCACTCAAAATGATGGCTCTTCAGTCAGGTACAGTTTGTTTTGTGTACAGCCTGTTTTGTGCCTTTACGTATGATGAGCACTAGGGCTGTGCAAAGCTTCGGTTGCTGATTAAATTTGGAGGAGATTTGGCTTACTTTGGTGCCTGAATCTCCAAATCCGAATTGAATTGGGAGACTAATTAAAAGGTCTGAATCAACTGAAAGCCTCTGAATTTATTAGGAAAAGATTTGAGATTCGGGCAGTCCCCAGTCTCCACTGCAGGGAGCTGGACCTGGGCTCTGTGCCAGTAAGTAGGTGGTGGGGCGGGGGGGCTGGAGGAGCAGGGAGGGGACCATGGGGGACCCCACCAGGCCCCATCTCCTGCATCCTCTCCCAGCCCCGCTGAGTGCCTTCTGACCCCCACCCGCTCTCCCATCCCCATCAATGGCTGCCCTGCCTGGCATTCACTAGCTGCTGCAGCAATGGTCAGGGCCTCTGGGGGCTTATGGCATAGCCGTGCCATGCAGTGGGGAGCAGTGAAGATTGTCCCCCCACCAGCCTGGCAAGATCCAGTGAGTTCGGGGCTTTTTTTTTTTTTTTTAAATGCTAGAATGCTGGGGCCAGGTGGGGCAGCCATTGACAGGACTGGGACAGTGGGTGGGGGATGGGACATGTTTGATTCGGCTGATTCGGCAGCAGCCAAGTCTCTGAATCGGATTCAGCCGAATCAGTTCGGGACAGTGATTCGAATCACTTAATTGAAGCACTGTCCCCCAAATTGGCTGAATTCAAAGTGAATACTAGCTGCTTCACGCAGGCCTAATGAGCACTTTCTTCTGAATTGTATTAAGTTAAATAAAGCCAACATTTATTGGTGGAATAATGTACCTAAAAACTGCAGAATGTATTAAATTTAAGAGCTGAGGCCGCATCTTAGTCCTTCATTTTATCTCACTGTGCCTCACTGCTGCAAATGGTAGGAGAGATAGCAAACTTGGAATTCAGTATTGGGGAAATGGTTGGCTTGGGAGACTGGAATGTATGGGGTTTTTTGCTGCTGTTAAGGTCAATAGTGGAGGTGCTTGCTTCTGCAGATGAAATTGTCCTACCACTGACTTCAGTGGACATAAAAAATAAACTCTGTTCCTGACTCATTAAGGTAGTTATTCCACCCAGTGTATCACTGAGGCAGTATGGAAAAAATAGAATAACTATTATAATAAAGAATGGAAATGTATGCAGTGGGCTTTTAATGTGGATGGAGAATAAATAAGAGTGACTCACTTAGGCTGCAAGTTATTTAAAATGATTAAACTTCTTGCTTTCAGGTATAAGCACATCAAAGAAAAACCTGTTAAAAACTTGTTTTGGCATTCACATTGATTTGAGTTAGTTTGAGTGCTAATGGGTTGGTGTATGGCTGCATCCCTACAACTTCTCATTTATTCTAAAAGTTCTTAAAGCAAGTAAACATATAATGTAAACCCATTTTAAGGAACCTTACCCTGCAGTTTCTTCAGACAAAAGATTTGTATTTGTAACAACAGAGACCCTCACTTGCATCTTTCATCTTGGCATGCTTTGACTAAAATGCCTTCATTTAAGTTGAAGCTTTACAAATAATCAAAGCCCCACGTTATTTTCTACATAGTGTATATTATGTTCATGTGTTCTATATTTTGCTAGAGCATTTAACTTGGTCATTGGGAAACAACATCTTGTAAATTCCAGAAGGCAAATATAATATTATTTGTAACATAGGCCAGAATCAAACATCTGTTTATTGCAGAGCAGTGGACCACAGAATGTGCCTCTGGTGCCAGATATAAAAAGATCCCATGCAAGTTGAAAATATACTTCAGTCTATGCTTGATTCTAAATGAAGCACAACCAAAACATTTAGCTTTAATGGCAGATCTCATTAGCATTTCTTTTATACACCTGAAATTAATTATTTTATGGATAAGATAGTGTCAGCCATGCAAAGGAAATAATTAAATCCCAGTTTGATTTTTAATTTACATGTTTATTGTGATCACTTATTGAAAAATGTAACCATCTCAGTTTCTGTCTCTTCAGTTGGTTAATTTTCTAACAAGGTAACATTGAGGAAAGTACTTGCTTCTGGCAAATAAAAATCTATCATTATATGCGAATGGCTGCTGAGAAGACACAAACAGGAATCTGAAAAGTGAGCAACGAAATGCTATGAAAATATTTAAAAATATCTTTAATGACAGAAAGGATTCATAAGGATTTTTAACATGGTAGGTTTGCACCAATGATGATAGTCCAGCATCTGGGAGTAACGATGAACTGTAATGAAGGATTAATGTGATGAAACACCAACATGTTATTTTATTACCCGTGTATGCTAGTGATTTTGTTTGTTTGCAGAAAGCCTAGGTAGGCTTTATTATAGTTCAGTGTGGTAGTTTGAGCTTTGTACTTACTCCACTGGAAAATACAAAAGTGGGATTAATGTGCTGTAACAGCCTCATGTCCTATCCATTTTAGGATGGACAAGATGTAGTAAGTATTGCATTTTTAACTGGTTCAGGCTTTGTGTAGGTTTGTTTCTTCTTCATACAACTGAAGTCTTGGATTCGGAGGTAAGACTGTAAGTTGATTTAGGCATAAAGAGGTGGATAATTTGCTGTAGTTTTCTTCTTATTAGAAGTAAAATTGGAGTTTCTAGATCATGTAAAATTTCATATTATCCATTTTTTGCCATTCCGAATGGAAACTGTATGAAATATTCCATTTTGGAGGACTTGTCTGGAACAACATAAAATTCTGGGTTGATGCTGGCAAACTGTCTAGGGCCGGGGAGCTGGTCAGCCTGGAGAGAGGGGCAACTCAGACACTGGCTGTCGGTGGAGGAGGCCAGTTTGGGAGCCAAGGCAAATTGCCAGATCTCTGACCAGCTGGGTACTTGGTCGGCC
This sequence comes from Crocodylus porosus, assembly GCF_001723895.1. Classification (NCBI taxonomy): domain Eukaryota; kingdom Metazoa; phylum Chordata; order Crocodylia; family Crocodylidae; genus Crocodylus; species Crocodylus porosus. The sequence goes on along the minus strand of NW_017728931.1, from coordinate 95,246,557 downwards.
CTTAAGGGTTACTGGAAATCAAACAAGCTGGCTGTTTTGCTGTCTCTTCAGCCTGCCTGCCTAAATTCAGTCAGATCACCATTTTCTAGAAGGAAAATCTCAAACAAACTCTAATCTTCCCTTTCTCTTTTAAGATGTTGTGACCTATAAATGAAGCCTAATTATTATTCTTAAATTTAATGTGTCTTTGTACCATCAATGTTTTGATGTAATATTTCTTCTACTACTTTGTTTTGTTTAAAAAAAATGCAATTGAGAAGGGGGAAAAATAAAAAATGCACTGGCTGACAAAAATATAGAATAGCTCTTGGGCCTCTTTTGTCTATGCCACCTGTATACTTCTATTATACAGAATTAAATTCTGATAATTTATTCACCTATTTCAAGATGAAAAAACCATAACTACCTAAGAAAAAGGAAAAATCGCATACCTTTTGGTCATGTTTATGTAACTAGTAAAGGACAACAATGTAGCATTCATAACTGAAACAGCTAGGAAATGGAGACACTGGTGCCAGTAGACATAATTAAGTTAAGGTACAGCCTGAATGGGAAGAGGAAGATGTTTCTTGTAAGAGAAAACCAAATATTTTATAGGTTTTACATCACCAAAAAACTGTATGGCATAGCAGGTGAGAGAGAGCTGAATTGTGCTCTATAGAATTAGAAATTATGTGAAATAAGAAGTAAATGACACTTACAGTTATTTTTAAAGCTTCCCAATTCAACACAAAGATTGATTAATTTTATTTGTAATTGTATTATCTTTGAATATATTTCTCCTAGTTTGAGTTCTTTTTTTAGTGTATATGCCTATCTTTCCCAACCTATATGAAGTATGAAATGCCGCTTGTATTTAACTATTATGTTCTTCTAAATATTTGGGGATTTCTTGGGGAAAAGGAATGTGTGTTGAGAACTGAGTAACTTAAGCTTTTCCTCCTGTTTTTTCCCCATCTGGCTTCTAAATGACTTCTGAGCTCTGATCTTTAAGATCAGTACCAAGCATTAGTACACTGGAGTAGGAATGATTATAGTTATTGAAAACTTTTGAAATGGTTCTTCAAAATATACAAGAAATAACTATATATGTTAAGCTATGACTAGTCAAAGCCACTGCTCTCAGCCTAAAAATAGATCAGACTTAAGGGTGAGCCCTCACTGGGGCACAATACCATGTCATGTAGAGGCCCCAATGCCTTAACGCACGCACACAGTCACATGTCACGAGTTTTGCTTGTCAGCAGCTTGAGGTGCAGTTTCCCATAAACCCCTGCACCAATCTTCTTGATACTTGGCAGGCTTTATGCCCTTAGAAGGGGCTACTCTATCCCTGCTGTATTTGTCCAAATCTGCCAAAAAATGACAAAGTTACAGGCAGTTTTATGCTTCCCTATTATAGCCTAAAGGCAAATGAAATGGAACGGTGCTTCAAACCAAAACCCGAAATGAAACACTGCCCCATTGATACGGCAAAACAGAAGTCAAAATGAAATGGTATACCGTTTTGCACAGCTCTGCTAATCAGTTTTGCCTGATTCCTCTGCTTTCAGTCATCTGACGTTACTTCTTCAGTCTGACATCTAATGAAAGCAATTTATATAACTGGTGATATTGTGAGGCACGTGAAAGATATCTGTAGTATTTTCATGTATATTATTTGCATATTTAATTTGTTTGAATGCTTTTATGGCCCTGTTTTTCTAACCTGTTTTCTCAAAGGAAGTTCTGGTGGAATTTTCCAACAGTACTCATGATCCAAAGTTTCATAGTTTCATAGTTGGTAGGGTCGGAAAGGACCTAAGCAGATCATCAAGTCTGACCCCCTGCCATGGGCAGGAAAGAATGCTGGGATCAAATGACCCCAGCAAGGTATTCGTCTAGCCTGCTCTTAAAGACCCCCAGGGTAGGAGCCAGCACCACTTCTCTTGGAAGTTGGTTGGTTCCAGATCCTAGCTGCCCTGACTGTAAAGTAGTACCTCTTGATATCTTGCCTGAATCTACTCTCAGTCAACATATGGCCAGTATTCTTTGTTACTCCTGGTAGTGCTCGGGGGAACAGGGACTCTTCCATAGCCTGCTGGTCCCCCTTGGCCAGTTTGTAGATGGCTACCAGATCCCCTCTCAGTCTTCTTTTGTGGAGGCTGAACAGGTTCAGGTCCCATAGCCTCTGTTTGTAGGGCCTGCCTTGCTGTCCCCTGACCAGGTGAGTGGCCTTCCTCTGGACCCTCTCCATGCTGTTCCACATCCCTCCTGAAGTGTGGCACCCAGAACTGTACACAGTACTTGAATTGCAGCCTGACCAGTGTCACATAGAGGAGGAGGATCACCTCCTTGGACCTGCTCATGATGCATCTGTGGATGCATGACAAGGTGCAGTTAGCCTTCCTGATCAGATCCCCACATTGGCAACCCATGTTCATTTTGGAATCAATGATGACACCAAGATCCTTTTCTGCCTCTGTGCTGACTAAAAGGGAGTTCCCCAGCTTGTAGGTATTCTGCTGGTTCTTCCTCCTCAGGTGCAGTACGTTATACTTGTCAGTCTTGAAACCCATCCTGTTCTCATCCGCCCACCCCTGTAACCTGTCTAGATCTAGTTGCAGCCTGTCCCTCTCCTCCAGCATGCCCACTTCTCCCCGCATCTTAGTGTCATCCGTGAATTTGAACAGGGTCACCCCCTTGTCCAAGTCTCAGATGAAGATGTTGAACAGTGTGGGGCTGAGCCCTGGGGGACCCCACTGCCCACATCCCTCCAGGTTGAAAATGATCTGTCCACCACCACTCTCTGAGTGCGGCCCTCCCGCCAATTGGCGACCCATCTGACTGTGTAGGCGTTGACACCACAATCTCCTAATTTTTAATGAGGGTGGGGTGAGAGACAGTGTCAAAGGTCTTCCTAAAGTCCAGAAAAACTATGTTCACTGTGACACCTGCGAACAAGGATTTTGTGACCTGGTCGTAGAAAGCCACCAGGTTGGTCTGACAGGACCTGCCTCGAATGAACCAATGTTGGTTGCTCCTAAGCATGATCTGCCCTGCTGGTCCCTCACAGATGTGCTCCTGGATAATTTTCTCAAAGAGCTCCAGGACTGGGGTAAGACTAATGGGCCTATAGTTTCCTGGGTCATCCTTCCTCCCTTTTTTGAAAATGGGGACCACATTGGCCCTTTTCGAGTCCTTCGACACCTTTCCAGAGTACCATGAGTGCTCGTAAAGCTGTGTTAGGGGTCCCAGAATGACCTCTGCTAATTCTCTCAGCACTCTGGGGTGGAGATCGTCAGGACCTGCTAATTTGAACACATCTAGTCCCACCAGAAGTTCCCTGACTAGGCCCTCACTGATCCTGGGCCTGGCTGCACCTCCCCATCAGGGATCCTGGTGGGAGGGATGCCCTGGTCCCTGCTCAAAAAGATTGAGGCAAAGAAATTGTTAAAGAGGTTAGCCTTGTCATCTGATGTGACCACCAGATTTCCTAGCATATCCTGCAGCGGCCCTACTTTACCTGGTACCTTCTTTTTACCCTCTATGTATTTAAAAAAGGACTTCTTGTTATCCTTGATCCAGGTTGCTAGTCCCAGTTCCATCTCTGCCTTAGCCTTCCTAACAGCCCCTCTACAGTCTTGAGCAACGGAGGTATAATCCTACTTGGTGATGGCCCCTCCCTTCTATTGGGTGTGCGCCTCCTTTTTGGCTTTGACACGTTCTTGGACTATTACTAAACTTTAACTAAGATTTGCCAGTTCTCACCTAAGCTGTGTACGAACATTCATGTCTAGTGGCAGAAAATTTCCACCACTAGAAATGATTCTGGGAGAGGGAACAATATAGGCATTCAGCCTGTAAGTCTCTCCTTTCCTCTGTTCCTTCCACCTTCCTGAGACCAGGGTGATACTTATCTTGGGGAATATGTGGGGAATAGTGGCTACATATCTCAGAACCTGCTAATAAACCAGCATGCTGAAAAGTAAAGAATGCCATTGTACCTAGCAGTAAATAACTCAAAGGTTAATCTGGGAAAGGCGTTGAGTGAATCATGGTGCTGTATGACCCACAGCTAGCAGGTTTTGGTTATTGGTATATGTAAAAGCAGAAGGTTACAGTGGAAAGAATTGTAATATGAGAGACATCTCAATAATGCAACTCTGAGTTGACAGTGGAGGGAATGGGAGAGCCCGCCTACAGAACCCAGTACACCAGAGGACTTAAGTCTTTAAATTCTGGTTTTCAGAATTTACTTCCTACATACATTGTTCATGATAGAACTCTAATTGACTACAAGACCAACAACAGGGGGACAGGATTTCAGATAGATTTCTGTCTTGCAGGTAGAAGTTGCAAAATCATTACCCTTCCAATTTTTAGCTGTAATGACCACATTAAAAATGAAAGCAAGCGAGCAAAACCACATTTATATAAGTATGTAAGATTTCAGGGATTCTTTTAATTTTAAAACATTTGCAAACTTTCCCATGAGGGAAAGTTTTTTGTATCAGAATACTTCAATAATCTACCCACCTTAATATTATGATGACACAGATGCCACTTTCAGTCATTTTGCAATTTCAGATTGGAAAGAGACAATTTGAGAAGAGGTATTTGGGTTTGTGTAGTCAGATTTAGGAGAAATATTTATAACATAGTGGATTCTATTAAACTTTTGATTTCAGTAATAGACTAGAGCTTTCCGATTACTTTTTTTTTCTTCCTTTCTAACCAGTGGACCCTTATCTTCAAAATATAACTTGATTTTAACTTCATTCTATCAGTACAGAAATGGGTATAAAATATATTTATTATTGCCTTAACTGAACATGGTGTAGAGATACTCAGTGATGAAGGTAGCTCAGATCTTCTGGTCTGCAGGGATAATTGGGGTGCTTGGCCCCTTTAAGGTTTTCCTCATAAATTGTTTTCATTTTTTGATTGCAGAAGTTACTGAGCACAGTATCTTTAAGTACCCAAGTGGGATGCAGTCATAGTCCTAGACTAATGTTCTGTAAATTCTTTGGGGCAGGCCTGTCTCCTTTTCTATTAGGACAGTAAATAGTAGGTGGGAGATGTTAGAAAAATGCAAACAAATATGAATCAAGACCTATTAGAAGCAAGGAATGTTAGTAACAGTACTGATGACTCTGAACCTATTTTTTCCTGGAGCCAATAAATCTGTTTTTAAGATAGGTGAGTAAGGTCCATGAGCAGATACAGGATTTTGTGAAGTGGAATGTGGGAGGAGATTTTCTTCTGCATGGAAGTTGCACTGTGCCTTATATTGAGTGGTTTTGGGCCAGGCCCAGGATTAAAAACAAAATTTGACAGTTTATGCATTGTGATAAAGCAGTGTGGGTGCTGAGTTGCAGCTGTTTCTTAAGTTTCTGCACTGACACACTTAGAATTAGAAATTTTAATAGATTAAAGGAATTTTCTACAAAAGGATTTATAGTTGACTTTTTAAAAACCACTTCATTTAATGTCAGAAATATTAGTTTAAATTTGTTTCCAGAAAGTAGTAGGGTTAGTTTGTACTGAGGTGGGTAATGATTTTGTTAGTAGTTCCTCTGCAGTAAACAGGCTTATTTTTTTGTTTGTTTGGTAGATTATTGTTTGTTTTGTTTTATTAAATTTTGGTTTGAAAAAAGACTATACATAGAAACAAGCTCCGAAGGGGAACACACAGGGTCTCATGATTATAAATTAATTTGCTATAAGTTTATGTTGCAGTAATCTTAGATTATCATTAGACTTAGACTTAGAATTCTGGTATTTAGATTTTACTATATGTGGAATTGATTAATGGATTGTTATTTTACATTTTACTTCCAATTGGTTTTTATATCACATAAATTACATTAAATAAACTTGGGAATGAATTGAAACTAATCATCAAACATTGCCAATACCTTATAAAATAAATGGATGTTTATGCTTAATCTTAACTTTGGCTTCATAATGCTTGATTTTAATGTAATTGCAATATTCATGTAATGTATTTTACCCTAAATTATTGATATGCACTCTGAATCTTTAATTTTTCTCTAGGAATCTCCTTGGTTTTTAAATTAATAATGTTGTTGTATGTGAACATTGAAACAAAAAGGCAATGGTTGTAACCATTTTATAAAATCTTTAAAAAAGAAGGGGGAGGGGGGAGCTAGATCATCTACTTCTACCTCCTGTCTAAACTATCCAAATCAAATGTTTGTTTAATCTGCTCTTAAAAACTTCCAAGGATGGGGGTACTATAGCTCTCCAGGTAACATTAAAATGCGTAATCATTCTCACAGTAAGAAAATTCTTCCATATATCCAATCTAAATTTCCCGTATTGCTATTTAAAACTGTTATTTCTTGTCTTCTTCCCTGAAGCCACAGAAAGTGGTCTGTTATCATCTTTTTTCCGTAAAATACCCTTCATGCTTTTGAATACTTGTTATCATATCCCCCTTCAGTCATTTCTCCTTCAGACTATAGAGTCCCACTTCTTCCGGCTTTTCCTTATAAATCATATTTCCTACATTTTCCTTGTACATCATATTTTGTGTTGCTCTTCTCTAGACTCTTTCCAATTTGTCTACATTTTTCTTGAAGGGCAGTGTCCAAAACTGAAAACAGTATTCTAGGCATGGCCACACCAGTGATGAGTACCGTTAAAATACCACCTCCTTTGACTCGCAAGCAACACTTTTATTAATGCAAGCCAGTATGTCATGAATATTTGTACTTGTATAAAATCAGTTGAGACTTACCAAAGTATGGTTTGTCTCCTTCACAGCTCAGTACATTGTTAGTAGGTGTGTTTGTTGGAGAAATGGTAGAGCCAGGAGTACAGGTAATTCTTTAGAAGCAGTAAAACAATTTAAGAAAAATGTCATTGATGAAAATGTGAATGTTTCTTTGAGACATTACTGAAAGTACAAAATTGCTAGCTGTGCCACTTTTGAACTGGTACCTACCATCAAAGAACATATTAGGAACCTCTAGAAAATAACATGAAGTTGTTCATTTCATTACCTTCTTTAAAATTATACTTCAAAACTACTATTTTTCTTTTTGGAAAGAATGTGCATGTCAGAAATAAAGTAGACAGTAAATACATTATAGCAATATAGTGTACAACTTTCTGTTATTCTGGAAAGCTTATGAATCCTGCTTTAAGGAAAAATATGTTGTTTATTTTTAATGTGCCTTGATATACTTTTGAGTCAGGTTTCATGTGAAAATTTTCACTGACATGCTTTCAAATTGATTATGTTTATAAGTGACAGCATACATTTTTCCCCTCCCCCCCACCAAGAAAATTCGCTTTCTTATTGTGTGAAAGATTATTCATTGTTGAAAGTGTGTGTCAATAAGAACATACACGTACCAAAGTTAAAGAATAGCTGAAAAGACTTCCAGCTAACATGACTGTAATGAACCTAGGGGTTTGTTGGATGTCATGTATGTTTTATGATAGCCCATATAGGCCCTACAGATAGCATCAAGATGCTGATCAAGATCAGCCTTATTGTTCTTACACGTAGGGACCTACTGAAATCAAGGAGGCAGGTGACTAATTTGGCGGGCAGATCATGGGGCTGGCTGCCCTTTCTGTGGGCCTATCACAACAGGGCCTCCTCACACCTCTGATTGGCTAGGGGGCCTCAGTGGTCCTGCCCCTTGCTGCTTGGTTGTGAGGGCTGCCCATCATGTGGCCTTGCCCTTGGCCATTGAATGGCTGAGAAGGCTGTCTGTTGTGCAGCACCACCCCTTACTGCTGATTGGTGGAGGGCTAGAGACTCCTACCATCTTGGCTGCTCCCCTTTGTGCGCTGCCAGGGCCTCCTCTTTGTGGGATGTGTGGCCAAGCCACATCAGCCATGAGGACCACTGGCTTTCACTGGGGAGTCAGCATTTTATTTTTAGTAATGTTTTTTCATGGATTTCATGGACAATGCCTGATTTTTGCAATCTCCATGAAAATAGCAAAACTGCAAATTGAGTAGGTCCTTATTTATAAGATGTAGCGATGCTACATCTGACACCAGCAGACTTCCAGCTGGAGTGGAAGTAAGCTACCACATGGCTGGTAACTTGTTTAATCTAAGCTGACTCTGAGCCAAAACCAAGACTACCTCGACCTCAGTCATTGAACTCCAGTATGCTGGTGATGCTGTAGTGTGTATTCACTTGGAAGTGGATCTTCAGGCAATCATTGGTGTCCTAACTGAGGCATACAAGTAAATGGGACTGATGCTAAATATTCAGAAGACTAAGTTCCTCCATCAACAAGGTCTTATTGAGCAGTCCCCAGCTCTGGTAATTCAGGTTTACAGAAATCTGACATTGATGAAGAAATCCAACGTCACCTCATCACCTCAAATGTGCAAGTGCAGCCTTTGGGTGCCTGAGGAAATGGGTGTTCAAAGATCATGACATCAGATTAGAAACCAAGCTCATAGTTTATCAAGCAGTCGTGATCCATATCTTACTGTATGGATCTTAGGACATGGACAACATTATAGGAGACACTTCAGGTTGCTGGAGAAGTACCATCAATGCTGTCCATGGAAGCATTGGAGCATCCTCTCGCAAGCGAATACCATGACCACTAGGGCAATGATTATCCACCATCAAGTTCACTGGGCCTCAGATATTCAGTTGAAGGAGTTAACTTTGTAATGAACACTTAGTCATCACTGGCAGTTTCTCAAGAAGATTGAAAAAGGATAGAATAGGAATGAAAATTAAGAATCTCAGACTGAGAGGCTTGTTAACTGTTATCTTGGTATGACAGTATCTATCTTCCCCTATCACATCACCTGAGTGCTTGCTTCATTGCCCTTGTCAAGAAAGAGTGATGTACGGTACTGATTTTTCTTTCAAGGGACTATGGCACGTCTTTGGGTAAGAGGTGGATCCAGATGGGGTTCAGTTGCTCCTCCCCCACTTGTCTACCCAAAGTTTAAAACCAACTGCTTGGCAGTGGCAATAGCATTTCTATTTAGGCAGCATTGAGTCAAATCACTTGACTTCATGGCTCATTATAATTAGGGTGACTATCTGTCTCAGATAAGGACAGTGCTAGATTTTAGAGGCCAGTCCCAACTACCGGAGGAGAATTATAATAGGAATCCCAGAAATGCAGGGGTTTATGGCAGGGAGTTGGAATGGTGCAACCTGGCTTGCAGGCAGCCTGGCCCCCTGCCAGCTTGTGAGAGCACAGGGCAAATGGGGGGCAGCATCCCAGATGTCAGGAATGAGAAATCCCAGTAGTCCAGGATCTCCTTATGGTCAGCCAAATTATAATCTATCCAATTACTTCTAAACTCTTCACTGTGTATGCATTCCACTAATTAAGCTATCTTTTCTTTTGAAATTCTGATGCCTGTTCTCTGCCCCAGTAATGTAGGCTCCTGTTTCACAAGTGTTCAGACTGTTTTTAACACTACCTAAAAACATTATCTCAGGTGTGGAAATAACTTTCAGTGGAGCTCAAGAAGGCTACATTTTGTCTTATGAATTTGAAAAATATATATTTTTAATTCTAATGACTATGGAACTAATGAAACAAAATATTTTGATTATGTTTTGCCTAGTTTTTGTGTTTTTTATACATAATATATTGTATGGCAATTAGTGAATGGTCCAATACAATTATATTTGGTTTTGCTGTGATCATACAGTGAATAATATAGTGCTAGGCCTCTGGGGTATTAACAAATCTTCTAGTTTCTTCTTACCTGGAGAAAAATAGGTATCGTGTTATATATGATGATGCACCACAGCATCTGCATTCCCTCCCTCTTTCAAAATTCTAGATGTCCCATGTGTAAGACTAAGTGGTGTTAAACACTCAAGAAGCATGCATTATTCCTATCAAAACATACTCCCTTCACTATCCTAGAAGTATAATGAAATATAAATAATGGGAAAATAAGATATATGCAGTAACTGAGTGATTGCTAAGGATTATGTCAGACAGTGACTTACAGTGCCCCCATGGTATCCAAATTCTAAATCCTTTTTTTGTAATTGGTTTAAAAAAATTCCTGACATTCAGCTTTGAGTGGTAAATGAGAGAGAAGTGAGAGAGATGGTTCAGAAATTCCATAATTTCTGGACCATGATGGGTACATCATCATTCTTACACTACCATCAGTTCCAAATGTCAGAGAAGATACGTAAGGTTGTATTTATTAAATGTCAGTAAGTTTGTATTATTTATATTCCCAGGTGCTATAAGAGAGAAGAATGTAAGTTTAAAAAGCAAATGACAGAAAGGTGGAAGTTAAAGTATGTCTCACCTTATTAAAGTTTGCTCTTTCTCCTGCATCTTTTACTTTTAGGTAACACCAAATTTAGGCTCCCTTGGACAATCCAGGGCAGACTCACCATTTGTGTATGACTTAGGTATTGGCAAGTGAGTTTAGCTGATCTCAAACCTCCTGGCATCCATGTATTGTTGTATAATATACCACCATTTATGACATCTCTGGGTCTGGCATGAACAATTCAAATGAGAATGCTTTTCTACATCATTTGCTAGTGCTTTCTGAGGACTTCATCTTAGTTAGCTGTGTTGTCTATATATAACAAGTCCAAGGGCATGTTGAAATTGCATGTGGAACAGTTACATGGGAATTTGCTGCAGCAATTACTCTACTGTTTAATGACAAGTAATTATCCACATCACTTCCCAAGCTATACATCTCTTTCTTGCCTTTCAGCATTATGTACAGCCCACCCGTTGACACACACATTAATTCTGTGCAGCATCCAGCTGTTAGCAACTCCAAGAAGCAGCATACCTCTAATTTATCTGCCTCAACTTCAAGACACAACACATTGGTACATGTGATATTGTGCATGGTTTTGTTTTTTGGCTTATTTGTTTGTTTATTTTGCTGCAGGGATGGTTTTCTTTGCCCTTGAGGGCTTGTATTATTCTTGGGCCCAGTGACTCCTTGAAAAATTAAATTAAGTATTCATGACCACATTAAAGGCTAGGGACAGAAGTTGCACATAAATTGGTATAAGTGATTAGAAGCCATTTCAAATCTGTAACACAACAGAAGTTCAGTGCACATAAACCACTTTCAAAGTAGCCGAAACCAGTTTAAGAAAAACCTGGATGTATTAGACTTAACTGATGTAGGTTAAATCAGTTTGTTGAATGTCTGTCCCAGATTCCCTACAGATTCAACTTAACTCACAGCCCCTCAGCATCCCAGGATGCTTTACAGGTCCCCTGCAACCTCTCACACCCACAGGGCGAGTGGGTTAGCTTTGACCCAAGCTGTCTGCTCCAGCCAAGCAAGGAGGCACGCTCTAGTGCTCCACGGCTTCTGGCCTGGGCCGCTACAGCCATGTGGCTGCATTTCTGGACTCATAAGTGAATGTCTGTTCACTTGCTTCTTGGTTCAATCTATGCAGCTTAGACTAACCTGCAAAGATGTCAACTGGAAGTGCTCAAAACAAATCTTTTGTTCTTTTGATTTCTGTCACTCTTTTCAGCAAAGGAGCAGGGGGACTTAGGTGTTGTGGTGCTGAATGTTGCAACAACTTTTGAGAGCCCTGTTACCCAGGAGAATTCCAAAGCCCGAGTTAGGCAACCAAGATTTTTTTGCAATGTTTGAAGATAGTTGAGTCCCTAATAATGCGGTTTGCTGAATCTGGCACACTAATTGAGGAAACCTGCTTCCTAAAATTGCCAGCACAAGATGTGAGATGTTAACATGTGGCTTGAATCTTGTACTTCTTAGGGACTTACATACCTGCCTTTAAGGATTCATAGTAATGCTCCCTCTTCTGTACCTAAGCACCTCTAAGCTCTGTATTTCAAAAACTGATGAGAGGTCAGGTTTCTCTCAAAAGGTGGTAGCTTATGTTTCCTCAATGGTTAGGTCATTTACCCCAGCTGTGAGAGACTAAGGTTTAAATGTACCTTCACTCTTGATGAAGGCTCTAACCACTATTTTAAAGAGTAAAACACCATTTAAGGATCTCTGGGTACTAGCAAGTAGTGCTTTAAATTAATCTGCTGCTCAGTATTTGCTACACATTTTTAGACGGTGACATTTTATTGTGCATTAGATCAGTGTAAAGCTCAGTAAAGCATTTTGTATAGATGTGCCCACTGAGAGCTAGTTATGGGCCTAATACTGAAGTCTTTAAAATGACAGTTCATGTGAATTTGCACACTGACACTGAGATTAAGAGCTGCATTGATTTTATGAATCTGGTCCATTGTTTTAGGGGTACTTTGAGGGTGAGCCTAATTGCCTATAGATCTGTTACATACCCTGTTATCTCTTTCTCTTGTCCAGTTAGTTACTGAGACAGGCAGGCACAAGGTCTTTTGCACTGGTTGTCTGGGTCTGGTACTTTCTGTTTAATTTAATTTTCTCTGTCTTACTCTTGGAGCTAGAAGGTGACAGATATTGGATAAATATCTTATCATACTTTATTATGGAAATATTGACAACTTTATACTATTTAGCTTCCTGATTATTATTTAGTACTGCCTTGCTGCATGAGAGAGAGAGTTAGCAGGATTCTGAATTCAGTCAAATACAAAGATAATATATTTAATAGTATCAAGATTTAAAATGACATATATGCATGTAAAATGTATAGTGCGTAGGTATTCTGTGAGTTTTGCAGGCTTGGTACAATAGGCATTTCTGTTTTAATTGATCTTAGCATGCCTTCTACGCCATATGTTTAAGTGTTGATTTATATTTCTCTGCTTTTGATTGTGCACTAAAAGACCTTAGAATATTGCTAAACTTGCTTATTTTGCACAGTATTGCAAAAATATTGTGCAGCATGAGCATGAGTCCTAGGTTATACTCTCTAATTTAATAGTAAGATCATGGATGTAATTCTGCTCTTACAGTGGTTCACATGAGCTTTGCTATTGGTTTCAGTGACAGCAGGATGGGTTACAGATGCAAAGATAATGGCACAGTATACATTTTACTCTCATAGGTGGCTAAGATCTGAATGTTTCATTAGCAATAATAGCGCAATAGAATGAAATGAGTATTTTGTTGTTTGTATACATTTCAGAAATAATTTATTCCTGAAGTGTGCTTTATTTGCAGGCATAGAGTAAATCCAGTCAGAATGGTTGGCCATAAATACTTAACAGTTATCTTATTTGTACAGATAAGCATTTGCATTCCAGTATTTCCATTGAAGATTTTTTCTGCACTAAATATGGAGAAGTAAGTGCAGTATATATCTTAAGAAATTTTGGCTAGGTTCATAGGCTCAAATTCTGAGCAGTATATAGAAAGTGATGATGCAAAAGGGGCAGTATGCTATGGGCTTATGGTCTGCTATTTTTGAGACACTTCCTCTCTCAGTGCAGATCTGATAATGATAGGTTGACAGCCATTTGCATTGTCTGCTCTTAACAGTATGTGTTAGACACCAAAGCTCTGTTGCTCTGCAGAGATGCCAGGTAACGCAAATACATGGCAGACTCTGTTTGCTTGCATACAGAAGGAGAAATTCAGGTGTTTTCTACAGATTTTATATATTTGCACAGTGTGCTGGTAGCATAGCTTCATATCTGTGATGCTACTTTCCTGGTGCCTGAGGAAAGTCATTGTATTTGTAGTTCTGGTGAGCTTTATCACACTGCATCTGTACTCTGGAAGAGCCTGAAAGAATGAAGGTGCAGTACACAAGCACACCATATAGTTTTTAAAAATGTCACTTAGTTCAGTGTGTTTAGTCTCAAAATGATAGAGAAAAGACCTGGCAAAGATGGATGGGTATGCTTTTCTTAGTACCAAGAGGAAAACACTGTAAATTACAACAATTATATTAAAATACTTGTATTGGAAGTAAAGCATATTTCTGCTTCCAGTACATGTCATGTACACAATTCAGTGTGGCTTACACTTAAATTTAGAAAATTGGTTACCTTAGCTGGATCTTTATAGCACAAATGGCCCTCTCTGGTCATTCTGCTCTGAGCTGAGGTTCACACTTCTGGCTCATTTCCTCTCAACTGAGCAAGATGATTTTTGCAGCCCATTCTGTATAACATGCTTGGTCTATATTGTTCTTCGAAAGCCAGTTTTTTTTACCCATTTTTAAATGTACTTCTTTTGATTCTCAGTTTTAGTTTACTTACTCAGAGTATTTTTAGTCTAACCTTCTTCGTATTTGGGGGATCTCCAACTCTTTGTCCATGCCATATGGCTTTTTTGGTCTTCCTCCAGCTTGTCTGACTTCAACATGTGCCTTGTAATGCATCTACACCTGTCATTTATGGGTGTTAACACATTTCTAGTTGAGGAACATTTGCTAGCTGCAAATCTTTTCATTTTGAAGCTTGGCAGGATTGTGAAACTAGACTCTAAATTTACCTCCTGGGTAAATCTTTGGGGTCAGCTTCAGCTCCAGGCTCCTGCTGGGGCACCCTTCCAGGGATGCAGATTCTTGTTTGGGAAGTTTCTCTTTGATTTTGGCCCAAGAGAAGTCCTTGTGCCTAGAGGCATTTTTTCAAGGGAACTCCTTGTCTCAGGGTTTCTTAAATGAAGAAACTCCCTCTCCTCATCCTTCTAGCTGTGAGATGTCATTTCAGGTAAACCCCAACAAAACTCAGAAGCATCCTAGTACCTGAATTCTGGCACTGGGTTCTGGTTTCCATCCCTTTAATACACAGGAAATTTAAAAGGAATCATTCCAGTCTCTGTTCTATTATCCCCTCAGCACCTAGACATTGTAGAGCCAATGTTCTAACTTTCAGTGCTCTGGAACTTGTCAACTGCATCACTGAGACATGATGGGCTTTAGTGGCCTCCTTGTTACCTTGTTCTGTTCACTGGGTTTGACATTTTTTTCAGATGCCACTTCTTCATTGCACAAAGAGACTTTACTATCCATCTGCAATCATTGTTTCTGCTTCTTTGCTTGGGTCTGTATCCTGGATCTTCTAGCAAAAATATGTATTTTTGTTTTGGTTCTGATCAGGAAAGCATAGTTCAAGATCTGTGCTTAGTTCAGGATTAACATCAGGCTCACTTGCCTGTACACCAACTCACTTTCCTGTACACAAATGCCAGGAGCCTGGGGAACAAACAGGAGGAACTGGCCCTTCTGCTAAACAGAAATGACTATGATCTCACTGGGATAACAGAGACCTGGTGGGACTCCACTTATGACTGGACCATAGGTATAGATGGCTACACCTTGTACAGGAGAGATTGTGTTGAAAGAAAGGATGGTGGTATAGTTCTGTATGTGAAGGAGCAGTACATTTCCCTACAAGCAGAGATTGGAACCCAAGGAGGGCAACATGAGACCCTCTGGTTTAGAATATGAAGGGAACATGGTGAAGGGGGTATACCGGTAGGAGTACACGTTTAGTACAGACCTCCAAATCAGGAGCAAGAGCTTGACCATGAATTCACTAGGAGCTGAGGTGAGTGGGGACAGGTGAGACCAAGGCACGGGGGACAGGCAGAGCATGGTGCAGCTCTGGGAACAGCACCCCTCCCCCTTCTCTAGTCCCAGCCTCACTCCCTCACTGCCTGGGAATGTATCCCTATCTGTTAGGGCTGTCTGAAGGTTTGGTAGCTGATTCAGTAGCCAAATCTCTGAATCTGAATAGGCCAAATCGAATTGGGACAGTGATTCGAATAACTGAATCAAATAGCTGTCCCTTGAATTGGCCGAATCTGAATCGAATACTTGCTGCTTCGCACAGGCCTAGTTAATATCATATACTTGACTTCAAGAAAGCCTTTGATCTGGTGTCCCAAGATGTCCTCATGGCAAAATTTGATTAACTGTGGCCTCGACAACCTTACAATCCGATGGCTGGGAAACTGGCTCCGAAGTCATGGCGCATAGTGACCAGTGGTGTCTCTGAGGGCTCTGTTCTCAGGCCTATACTCTATAAATGATTTGGACTCTGGTGTCAGAAGTGGACTGCCTAAGTTTGCTGATGACACCTATCTATGGGGAAGTGTAGTCACACTTGAGGATAGGCAGGTGATCCAGGCCAACTTTGGCAGGATCACAAGGTGGGCAGATGAAAATCTCATGGCATTCAACACAGAGAAATGCAAGGTGCTCCACGTCAGAAAAAAAAACCCACATCACACTTGTAGGCTCAGCAGTATTATACTCACTAGCACCATGACTAAAAGATACTTGGGGGTTATGATTGACCACAAGATGAACATGAGCCACCAATATGATACTGGATCCGGCAAAACAAACAAAACTCTGGGTTGCATCTACTGATGCATTTCAAGCAAGTCATCCTCTCACTGAACTCAGCCTTGGTAAGGCCACAGCTGGAGTACTGCATCCAATTCTGGGTTCTGGAATTCAGAAAGGATGTGGAGAAGCTTGAAAGAGTCCAGAGAAGAGCCACGTGCATGATGATAGGGCAAGAGATCAGACATTATGAAAAGTGGCTGGGAGCCGTGGGACTCTTCAGCCTGAAGAAGCATAGGATCAGGGGTGACTGCCTATAAGTACATATGGGGTGGGCATCAGGAACTGTGAAAATGTCTGTTCACCTGGGCACACCAAGGGAAGACAACCTCCAACTGTCACAAACTCCTGGAAGACCATTGGACCATGTCCACATCAGGAAAAACTTCTTCCTGTCTGAGTCCCCAGGGCCTAGAATAGACTCCCTGCAAAGGTGATGCAAGCACCTACTCTGGACACTTTCAAGAAATATTTGAATGTCTATCTTGTTGGGATCCTTTGACCCCAGCTGACTGTTTGGGCAGGGGGCTGTACCCAGTGATCTTGTGAGGCCCCTTCCAGCCCTAATGTCTGTGAAATCTATTAAATCATTCTTGTCATGGTTAACTGAAAATTCTCATTTAACTCTCCTGTGAACTTGGAGTATGAAAGTGGTCATGGAGTAACCACCTTTCCCACAGGACAAGATTGGGTCTCCAGACTGCTGCTCTACAATTCCTGGTTTTCAGCCCAATGTGGCCCTTCTGATATAGGATCTTCCTCCTCAGGAGAGGGACTCAGTCATCTGGGATTGCAGTAATCAGTGTCAACATTCCAGAGCCTTCATAATGCAACCTTGGGTCTTGTGCATCTGAAATGGAAGGACTCACAGATTCAGTCTCTAGAATGGAAGAAGTCTGCAACCTCAGAACATTGTCTTCCTTTCCTCCTGATGGGGGGTGTGAGGACTATTTGTCAGAGCATACCTTCCTCAAGACTAATTCCAGTTGTTATTGACTCTCTTCATTATAAGTTTGGAACATTCTGACAATTACAGTGAGAACTTGCCTTTCCATATAGGGCCTCTTGCACCTGTGGGGTATTGCACTTCAGTCAACACTTCGGAAGGATGTAAGCAAGATAACATTTTCTCTGTCTCCAGCAAAAATGTTTCTTGGGTGAATGGGGCATGAGACCTGCCTGCTGACTAAGAGAATGGCACCAGAATGGGGAGTGCCTCCCTCTCTCATTTCCCATCCCCATTTCTCCCCCATCATGCATACGTCCTGCATCTTTCTTGCAGCAGCTCTGTCTCTGGGTCCAGAAGCAGGGAGGGCAGAGAGGCAGTAATTATTTACAGTGGCCAGAGGTGTTTTGTTTTTTTAAGTCATCAAAAATTTTAAAAGTAGCTGCTTGATATGCCTCTGTGTATAGGGACTGTTAAGTTTAGGGTTGTGTGTGGACCACAAATTTATTGTGTTGAGTTTCTCCCATCTGCAACTCATATATATCTAGATCTGATAGCACTGCAGGTGAGCTTATTAATGCAACTAATTGATAGTGCTGTTTTGTCTGCCTTGATATGGTTATACAGATTCAAGTTCAGGAGCCAGTTTGTGGCATGTATGACTGAAGTGCTGCCAGACACTGGAAATATTGTGGTCTGGAGGTGGTTTACAGTAATACAAATGTAGAACCAAACAAGTTTAAAAATGTTTTAATGAGCTTGCTAAATCTCGCCTTTAACAGGGTAATTCTGCCATACTAAGCATTAATATATACTTTTGTGCCTATCTCTTCTTTGAAAACTTATATGTTGTCATTGGGCGCATCTACGCAAGACGTTTAATAGAGATCTCAGTGTTTACACATGTGTCCCTGTTAGGGTCCCTATTACACATGTGTTCCTATTACAGGAAACGACTAAACTCTTCGGCAGGGTAGTACTTGTAAATACATGTATTTACTACAGAGTTTTTTTGTGCGCAGCAGCACATATATAGACACTGACATGGCTGGCTGGGGCCTGAGGGTTCTTCAGTGTGGTGGCTGCCATCTAGCCCTGTGCTGAAGCACCATCATATCCCAGCCACTCCCTGCTAACCAGGACTGCTCTGACCCAGCTCACCGTGCTGTGATCTGGGTGTGCATGTAAAACATGCACCCAGGAGCTCCTCGGGAGGAATAAACTCTAGAGCAAAAAACTCCAGTTTATTGCTGAGTGTTAATATCATGTGCAGATGTGCTCAGTGTCTGTCAATAGATGCAGAACATGTGAAATGTATATGTGGGTGTAACACTGTTCCCTCTACCCCTGTCAACAATTCAATTTAACCACTTCTAATGAGTGGTTATAACCCACTGGACCAATCTATTTTAGTTCATGGATAGTTAACAACCTGCTAGAGTGTAATGACTCTTTTTGGGCTGTTAGGTTTATCAAGTTACAGTACAAATATTAAATCAGTATACCAGAAATCCTTACGTAATTTTCATAAGGAAAAAATTAGTATGGGTTTCACATTTCTAAACAGAACGGCAAGTTTGTTTTTAATTGTTTGATTTTAATACCCAAAGGCAGTAATGTACATTATGGACTAATGGGCTGTGAAGAGTTCTAAGTGGCAGAACAGTCTTTAAAATCAGTAATTTCTGTTTTGCTGGTTTTTAAAATAAATGAGCTTAAAAATCAAGCACATGGGAGTGTGCGCACTTGCGTGCACATGTGTGCATGCACACATACAGGTAAATTTGCTAAGATTTTTACAATATATTGAACAGCAACCCAGAAAAAAATAGAAAATTGTTAGAACCAGAATATGAATACCAAAAAAGGGGAAATTAAACAGAGAAGTATCTTATTAGAAAGCTGCTTAAAAATGCAAGGCATCTTTTCTTCTTTTCATGTTCTGGCTTATGTGAATCATCAGCTCATCTGAAGCTGTTGTCTAACATATGAAGATTTGTCAGTTTCCCTCGTATGAAATAGTTTCTGCTTTAAGAACAATGTGGGCATGCCTAAACTTATAACTTGTTGTAGGTTTGTATATCCTGCATGTTACGGAATCTAGAACAACTACTGCGTGAGTGAGTTGTATACACAGTTTTGTTTGCAGTCAAGTTAATGTTGCCTTGTGTATTTGCATCTACAGAACATTTTTTCAAGCCAGGAGCTTGTTTTGATCAGACATCCAATGGCAAATTGCTTAGCTGCTCTTTTTTTATTGCAGAATTTTCCATTCTGCTTTTTGTGGGATTCATAGTGGAAGACGATGAAAATGTGGGGTTTGGGTCAAAATGAGCAATTCCCAGGGTTCTGCTTACTTTATTACATCATCTGTTGTGTTTCTGTGAGGCAAAACCATTTTTACAGCAAGTTCTGTGAGACAGCATGGAGGAAGTTTAAGCAAGTGCTCTTAGGTTTTAGTTGTGATGGAGACAAATGGGCTTGTTGCAAACTTATCTACATTTGTGCTGTAGCTACAGAACCAGAACTATAAGGGCATTGTACTGTAACTCCACTTCTGGAATGGATCTGTGAGTCGTGCCTGGATCTGGCAATTAACAATGCTTGGTGGGACAGGATAGTGCCATTGAGCTGAGATGTGAGGGAGGGCTTCTAATAAGTGGTTGACCCAAATATTAGAAGAGGGAAAATTAAAGGGAATGTGCGGCTCTAGCTGTTACAGTAGGGTGCCTGTGCAAAGAGTGGGTAGAGCCAAGTCATTAATATGCAGACAGCTTTTTGGAGGATGTTACCCTGAAATATGTCCCCATGTGGCAGAAGATGATTGGGTAATGGACAAATTGTACAAACTACCCAAAAGAGCTGGGTTTCCATGCAACCTCTGTGCCAAAGTAGAGCCTTATCTTTGGCTTCAGTTCTTTTCTGTTACAGTCAAGAATCAGCAACAGTAAAACAAAGTATTGCATTGTATTTACTGTGTGTTTCCTCAGAACTAAGGGCATTAGTGAAATCATGCAGCAGAAACATGATTTATATGTCTTTCCTTTCTTTGTGCAATGCGCTTAACTCCTGATAATGTCTTATATTATATTTCAGTTTTGCAATATTTATAACCAATTTTTTTTCTAAATTACTTCATAGCTGCTTGACTAAAACAAAAGGGCATTGCAAATGATTCAGTTCAGTTTGTCGCTACAGTAAAACCAAGTGACTTTACCCTAATAGTCCATTCACAGCATCTGATGAAGTAGGCTGTAGCCTATAAAAGCTCGTGCTTCTGAACAAGTTAGTTTATACAGTGCCTCACTGCCCAACCTTCAGACTAACACAATTAACTACCTCTCCTAATATTTTGTTAGCTGCTGTAATTCTACTGCCTTGTGTAAGAAAGCCATGACTGTGAATGGGCAGGAAGATGAACACCATATTTTCTCATATTTCTTGAACACTTTTCCACCACCAAACCAGCTGGTAAAAGTGGGATGCGTCTTGTATGCAAGGAAAAAGGCTCCCCATGGTTTCAGAAATTTAGTTGGGGGAGGAAGGTAGCCTGGTGGCAGCCACTCCCTGCCTGGCCCTCTCTGAAGTGGGGAGCTGGCAGGGCTGGGCTTGGGGAAAGCCTCCTCACACTGGGCTGCCAGCCGCTCTAGCTTCTAAATTGCTGTGCCTGCTGCTCAGCTGAGCAGTGGGGGCAGGGTTAGGAGGAAGCTGGAGGGGCTGGGAGCCAGGTTTGGGAGGCTTTCCCCAAGCCCAGCTGCCACCCATGCCACCTTTTCAGTCACCACTCTCGATGCTCAGCTGGGTGTGGGGAGAGGTAAGGGAAAGCAGACAGGGTCATGGTCCCTGCATTGGCACCCGACCTGCTTCTCACACCGGGACGTCCAGTGCGAGAAGCAGGTGCAGGACAGCTGGGGCTGCTCCTCTTTTCTCCTCCCCTTCTGTAGGCCAAAGGGGAGGGAACAGCTACCCCTCTGCACCTTCTCGAGACTGGGCTGACCCTTTTTCCCAGCTCCCACGCTTCTGATCCCCAGGGGAACTTATGCTGTTTACAGACATTCAGTCTCCGTGGAGAAAATCACCCAGGAGTGATTTAACCCTAGTTGTTCCTGTGTTGTTTTTCTCCCTGAGTGGCCACTTTTGTTCCAGGTAAAAAAGCTTGAACGTCTGCCAGGAGAATGGTGATTGTTGCCATAGAAACTGAACATCTGTGTATGGCCTCTGACACAACTATCATTTTAAATGTAGCATGATGGCAGTACTGTGGATTTAAACAGCAGTGTACAGACAGTAGACAAGTATGACAACATCTCACTGCACACTTACTGGAAGTGTCTCTCTCTACATTTTGTCTCCTTTGGTAATTTGGCAGGATTATCTTCCCAGTTTGGACAGCTTTTAGGTCATCAAGACTGTGTCTTCCTTTGGGTTTTTTTTTTTTGGCCAAGGATGTTCTCAGGTCTCATTGCCCATGTTCAGTGTCCTAGCCAATTTAGACATGGTTTTCTTTGGGGACCACACAATGCTGAGATCTTCCAAATAGGTTAGCTTTTAAAGTTGCTGCATACCCCGTGAGCTCTCCCAGCTCCTATTATAGTCGTTTATAGCTCTTTTCCCTCTTTATCATTTGGCTATATCAGCAATTGTCAATAGACTCAAGACATTCCTCACTAGACTCAAAGCCCACCTTGGAAAATGCCAGGTCTTAATTTTTACTCGTTTTTTTAGTTACAAAAAATAATAGATAAATTAATCTGTAACAAACAACTCAGAAACCCCACAATAAGTCGAGATGGTTTTGACATGATGGGTTCTTATTTTAAATCTCTGGATTTATATTTTGAATTGTGTTTGCACACCTAAAAATGCTCCAATATTGTGTGGTACTCTGCAGCACCTTTGAAAGGAACTCAGGGCACTGCATGGTGCAGTGTCACCCTGTTTGAGAATCATGGGACTATTTGTGCTTTGTAGGGTCTAAAATTCAATTGCGTTTCTCCCCTTAGGCCTGTGTAGTCAAGGGTGCTCAGCAAAAATGATACGTAAGGCATGACTACACGATAATAGATCATTAAGGGAATGACGCATGTGTCTGAACTCTCCACAAGCTAGAGTGGCTAGAACTGAAAGAGGAGTGACCCTGGATGTATGTCAGGATGAGCCTGGAGCAGTAGAGGGGCCAGCAGGTAAACAGATGTGTTCCAGGCAGTATAGGCCACTGCTAGGAGGTTACAGCAAATGTGCAACTTTTGCTACTGAGTGGGAAGGCATATACTCTGCTTCAGGTAAACAAATCCTTCATCCAAAAAAATCTGTTTCCAAAGCAGGGTTAATAATGTACATTTGAGGACTCAATGATTTGTAACAGAGGTGATCAACTCCCGGCTTGCTGGCCAGTTCTGACTCATAGAGCTCTGTCATTCAGCCCACAAGGCTTCCCACAGGTCCAGAAATTGGACTGCAGGGGATTAGTGGCTGCTCCCATGCCAAATATCTCATCCTGTGGGGAGCCCTGCAGGCTGGAAAGTATGGCCCTGTATGCTAGACTGGGCACGTGAGGCCTGATATGGAAAAATAGAGCCAGATGGAGGAGGCATGTGGACTGGCTCCACACACCATTCATTCAGTCTGATTACAAAAAAGGAAAAAAGGGTGTTTGTAGATCTGAGGTACCTAACATGAAACAACTATTAGACAAAACAAATGTGAACAATGGTGTTTTAAATCACTGCAAGGTTGGGACGTGACAGCATAGCAGGCTGTCTTCCCATTTTTTTTTCTGACCACAGAGCATATATCCTATTCAAATGTCAGATTTTGGGTAGGGTTTTTTTTGTCATGCATGTCCCTCCTTCCCTCCCTGCCCCACCCCACCCCACCCCACCTTTTTACTTCCCTTTTTTTTTTAAAGTTCAAAATCTGGCACAGAGCTCTGTCTCATGAGAGCCATGCAAAAGAGGAACTCCTAAGGAAGGCATTGCCTGAATGATGAGTGTCATGGTCACTTGTATAAAATCTCTTCTTGCTTTATACACATTCAGTTCTGTAACTCTTCTTAGTGGAGAAGAAATTTTGATGGGCTGTTTGTTTTCAAGAGCTGGGCTGATTGTTCCCTTGATAGGTCAGCCTGACACATAGAGGCAGTAAACATATGCTCATGCTAATTGGAGGATGCTGACATATCATACTGGAGAAAGTCCAAAATTTTAACAAAGAGGAATTTTGCAAAACATTTAAGAAAAAAAATGAGCAGCATATAGTTCACTACCATGCAGCTAAATTGCTATTTTTCTCCTAATAATTTGTGTCTAGTTCTGATTGAAATTTTAATATTACCACACTTCTAGACAATTTCATGGTACATATGCATTCTTAAAGTTAATATATCTACAACATAGATTAAATCCAAAATTGGTCATGTATAGTTTTACAATACCAAAATTATTTAATGCATATAATGCTTCTAAAGCAAAATTCAATAAATGCTACATTCTCCATGGAATGGCATTTGAAAAACTCATAAATTTTAGAGTCCATAGTTATGTCAATGAATTCAAATTAATGTAATGCCATCCCACACAAGTGCCATAGTAATTTACATATTAATTTCCGCTAATGTTTTTATGGATGTAACAGGCTTGTACTAGTCATATTCAATAAAATACAACAGATTGTGAAACAACAAACAGTAAGCAGTTTGGTATGATTTATCTTCTGTTCCATCAGATCCTCATTTTCCCCCGAAAATGCTTTGTCTACATTATTAATGTCTGACAATTTTCTTGTATTTATGTCCTGAGGCAGAGTGTGTCTGTTAATTTTGTGCAATGGCTGCTTTCATAACAAATGGTATTTATTTTTCATATTATGACAATCTCCATAAAAAGAGAAAGAAAGCAATGGATGTCAAGATGGGCATTAATGCTAAGCAGTTATTTTAATGGACGCAACGTGAACCTATTTTAGGATGTCAAAGTGGAACTGTAATTTTCATGGATATCATATGTTTCAGTTTATTACCGTAGTGTTGGCTTTTGTACTGATATTGAGAGTTTCCTTTCTTGCCTGTAAATGTGGGCAAACAATGATAGGTGCCATAGTGGGATTTGCCAGCAAGTTTTTCTGCTTCAGAAGGTAGCTTACCTCAGCTCAATTCTAGTAACCTCCTACAAAATTCAGGTCTCTTGTCAAATGAGTTTTCTTATCCTACTTGTAGGCACTTTTTCAGCTGTGTAGCTGTAGAAAATAGGCTGAAATACATGTGGGGAAAATGCTTGTTTGGAGAGTTCCAACACTGTACTAGACTAGCTAACCAATAAGTTGGGCTGTATACAGAATCACTAGACAAACTGCAGTTTTGTAAACTCTAAAGTATTTGTGATTTTAGAAAAAAAGTGCTATGATCTCAAATGGCAGGTGAGAGAGAGTTCAATGCTTTGTTTACTAAATGAAAGCCTCTGAACTACATGAACATCCAAGCTCTTGTCGTCATGCAGTAGTTTTCTTTCTAAACAGGTTATGTAGCTCTGCACCCTGAGGGTCTCAAAAACAGATGTGGCAAATCTGACAAATCTCTGGATAGTGAAATACCTTGTGAAGCAACATTTGTGAGCCTCTGGGGGAAAGATATTTCATCAACTGTGCTCCACTGAAAAGTGCAAGTGAGGGTGCTGTAACTGTATGTTTGGCATTTGTTCATATAATGCCAAACATTGGTATTTTGAGGGGTGAGGAGGAAGCAGCAGCAAATGTCTGTAAATCAAGTTTGTCTCCAAATCGCTAGCTTTCATCTTTTTTTTTTTTAATTGTTTGTTAATAGACATTCCCTACCCCCTCCTACTCCAGCCTCAGCCTTTATATCTCATCTGTTTCTTTTTAGTAGTTGTCATTTGCATTATTTTATACTATAATTTATTATGATCCTGTAACTTTAGAATTTAACATGAAAACAAATGTTATGCATTGGTTTCATGTAAAAAGGATTGAAAATGTAATTGCACTTGAAACAGGTACTGGTAAAGGATAGAAGCAAATGAACTTCAGGCTGAACATTTTATAATGCCACAGCCCAGAGCTAGTAGGTGTAATGAATGCATCAGGGTGAATTTTAGAAACCAAGAATATCGTGGGTTTAATTTACCTTCAACATATTCTAATTGTTTGCAAATATGAAGTGTTTCTGGTTACCCAGAATGTTTAATCTCAATTTTGCTTAGTTGCCTTTAACGCTAACCTATGTCAAAGTAATACAGTTATTAACTTATACTTGCAACTTTCATTAACCAACTATAATTGCTTATCCTTCTAAATGTTTTTGGATTCCATGAGAAACACTTTTCAAGCTAAATAAACATTTGGTTCCATGCTGCATAAACAGAAAGATATAAATTTGAAAACCTTACATTTCCAATGTTTAATTTTGTTTTCTTCCTGTTGGGAGAATGGAAACAGTTATATAGTTCCTTTGTATTTAAGGCTCTGCCAGATGCATGTACTTGATTTCCTTTTTTGGTTTAGTCTGTGTAGTTTGCATTCCAGCCTTTGTTATCTTCCAAACAAATGCAAACTTTATTGGATACGTCCTGTGAGAGAGTCAGATGTCCAAAAAGGTTAAAAATCTAGGTTTCAGAAGGAGCTCTTTGTGGCCATAAAATATCGTCCATGATATTTCATTAGGAAGTAAGCTTTCATATGCCATTAGACTGAGCAGATAGAGATCAGGATGCAAAGATAATGGATAAAATTGCAGAGGCTAAAGAATACTTTTTCTAATAATGCAAGGTAGAGCTAGGGAAAAAAAAGTGAGCCAAATAATTACTAATTATGATGATGATCATGTTAATGATGGCTATGGGGACAGAGTGCAATTTTCTAAAGATTTCTAATGTGGTAGGGAGAGAATGGTACGCATATACATGTACCTGTGAGTATAACTTTACTGTGAAATATCTATGTAAGTAGGTTTTATATTCCTTCTTTTTCTTCAGCATGTTGAAGAATGATTAAAAAAAACCTGGCTTAGTGATGGTCACCATAGGTCCTTTGTTGGCTGGAGGGGATGTCAGATCAGACTGACTACACTTCATCACGTCCTATCTTACCTGAAGCCCTTAAGCAAATCTACATGCAATTTTCACAAAAACTATTTCTTTAAAAACATTTTAAATGTCTACTCGTTAACAGTTTTATAGCACTTAACCACAGAAGTAATAAAGAAAGAAGGGGGAAACACACTCACACTCTCACTCTCTTGAAATACCATACAACTTCAGTACCGTGAAGGCACTCTTTTCAACATGGTATTGCAATGTAGTGAGGGTTTTAATGGTGGAAATTAACTGAACACAATATTTGAACAAACAGATTTGTTTTGTAACTCCACTAGAAAATCAACAGCATGCAGACATATTTAAAATGGGTTTAGGATTGACTGCTGCAAATAACTCAGAGTGTAAAATAATTTTTAATTCTTAAATATCTACCAAAAAGAATATTGATTATTGTAACTGAGATGTTTGAATACAGATAAACTACATGAGCTTGTTATGGCATTAATTTCCTTGGACAAAATTATTTGATGCCAGGGTTTTGGCTTAACCAGTCTTTCTTCATTCTCTAAGTTGTGATGGAAGGAACATTGGAAATATAGTACCTATCCACCCCTTACACAAGCCCTGTGATGCAAGGTAGCACCTCTTAAGCAGAGTTAGTCTTCACACTTACCTCTTCATAAAGGCATACGACCATGCCAAAATTGGTGCAACTAAGATTCTTCCTCTGTTTTAAAAATTAACTGGCATGGTGTGTTTTGAGTATGGAAAAAGTGCCCCTAAACAATGACCATTCCTCTGATATCAGAAGCAATACAGTTATGCTGTATTTTGTGTGGGATCTGGTGTCGGCTATACTACTAAAAGAACCCTTTGGCTGGCATAAACTGCTTCTCCATTAAGATACATACAGCTATGTTAACAAAACTCTTTCTAGTGTCAATAAGACCAAATTTGACTTAGACTCCATTCTCACTTTCATTCAGTTCTGTCGTTCAGTCTGTATCTTCTTCCTATAACTTCCTTTGGCAGCATTTGCATTCTAATGAGCAATTCAAGCTTTTCACCTGTAATTATCTCTAATTATCTCAATTCTGATATAATTACAGAGGGATGTTCTTTCCAAATTGTGTATCCTTTACATACCAGCACTCTGTATTGTTGCTTAAGTCGAGGCTGTCCAACTAGCAGCCCATGGACCACATGGGGGTTAACATGTGGCCCCCAGGCTCCCAGCTGAAACCCCAGCAGCAACCAGGGGCTTGGGGTTTCATCTCCCTCTCCCAGCATCTACTGCCTGCCCCAGCCCCAGGGAGGGTGGCAGAGCATAGTATAACCCACAGTGCTGTGGGAAGCTAGCAGCCTGGAGTGCAGTTCTTCTTACCATACTGGAAGAAGATTCTAAGAACTGTATAAGATTTAAATAGGGTTTGAGATTTATGGAAGTTGTTTCTTACCCTTGTTTCTCATCTAATTATAATAGACTTATACTTAAAGATCCATAAATTTACAAACTGTGCTGCTAGGTTCACCAGTATGGTCTATAACAGGGGTGGGCAAAATACTGCCTGTGAGCCAGATCCAGATCTCCAGGCAATTTCATTTGCCCATTCTACCCCATCCAGCCCCTGTGCTTTACTCCCACCCTTGTACATGGGAGGGCCCCAGCCCCCACCAGCACACATAGTGTCTGGGTGCGGCCATTGTTGTCATTCCTGCAGCTGCTGGGGGACCTGCTTGGTTTCCCCTCTAGTGGCTCCTCCTTGTGTCCCTGCTGCAGCTGTTGCTCCAAGCAGCAGGTAGGGAAGTGACAATGGGAAGCTGCAGCTGGTTGGAAGCATGGGGCTGGGGCTGGTGGGAGTGTGGAGCCTGGGCCCATGCCCAGTGGGGTGGTGGGAGCACAGACACCAAGTCAGCCTAGTTCCATCATGCAGGGCTCCCTATGGCTCTCATGTATCTCCCATATATCTCCCAGGACTTATGTGCCACTAGCTGGATGCCCCATGTGATGAAGCTGGCTGCCTTGCCTGCTCCCTGCCGCCATATGCAGGTCCTGGGACTCTGCTGAAAACAGTGGGAAGCCCCACTCCCTGCTTCTTGGCTGAGTCCTGGGAGCTGGTAGCATGGAGTGGGACCAGTCTGCCAGCTCTATTGTGTGGGGCTTCCCCATGGTGGTGCGCAAGTCCCAGCACATGCATGTGAGCCACAGGGAGCCCTGCCTGGCACCACTCCTTGTCACCACGTGCAGCTCCCAGGACTAGCTGGAGCTGCATGCTGCTGGGCTGTTGCTGCTGCAGCTAATAGTGGGGGCTGAACACCATGGAGGGGTATGTGGGAGAGTCCTCACATCTCCCCATCTTCCCTCACACCCCACAAACCCCACATACCCACACCCTGCTCCCCCACATATACCCACACCCTCAACATATCCTACACCCCTCATACATACAGCCACAGCCCCTCACAAATCCCATATTCACCCCCAACCCCCCCCACATGCAATACACACAAGAAAGACTTATTTTGAGCTATTATGAAATCACTTCTATATACACTATGCAAATGCACATAAATCGGGACAAAAATATTTTTTGAACTCAAAAGAAAATATGTTATGGTAGATGTTTGACTTTTATTATATGATTTGTTTTTTTCTGGTTCCAAGATGGTAACTCCCCCTCCACACCACAAGGAGTGCTTCTGGGGGCAAGGAGAGGAAAAGGTCAGAGGTTAGCGCTGGGAGTTCTGGTCCCAAGATGGTGATCAGGGGACGGAGTGCCTGTCATGGGGTGGGTCTACCCTTGCAGCCCTCAACAGCTCACCAAAATTCATTAAGCGGCCCTTCAGCAAAAATAATTGCCCACCCCGGTCTATAATATTAGTCTTGCAGTTAATGGAGAATACTTATGGGACAAATTATCTAGTTTAATAAGATGCATAATAAACTTATTAATATCAGTAATAAAATTCTACACTGTTGTTATAGAAGCTAGCATTCTAATTACAGTAAAAATTATTAGATGACCTGTAAGTTTTGATTGAAGGAAAACTCTCTTAAGACTTTCTTCTAAATTACCATATGATGGTATAACAATGGTTGTTTGGATATTGACAAATGCAAGAGTTGTTAGCTTTATAAGGCTATATTCAGAATTCATGTTTTTTAAATGTTTGCCATAAGTCTGAGCAAGCTATCTTTTCAGAAGCTGCAAGAAGTAATAGCAAAACACTAATTCTTTTAAGTTGTTTGTATTTTCTTATGCAACAGTCATACAAAAAAATTCAGTCTGAAACTTTTAACAAGTAATTTAGCCTGGTAAGTGGGTACCAAATGTTCTGTCAAACAGCTTGCTTATAAGTTGGCTATGTTTTTAAATGGTAAAACTAGAAGGTTTTTGAGACAAACAGATTGACGACAAATTCTTTATTACTGACAATGGTAAGAGACTGTTTCATGGACTATGTATATTTTTATAAGACAACAGCAGTAAGTAAAAGTTCTTAGAGGCTAATTATTGTTGGCACTGGATTAATGAGCCAGATACCTTGTTCCAGGTGGACCCAAAACCCTCAGATTGACACTGACCTTTCCATTCGATACTAGGTTAATTTTACTGATACACAGTGATAGCAGATAAGAATAATGCAAACTCTATATGTGGCAGTCCTAGAGCTGTCATCACAGTCAAGGTATGTCTGGCCATGACGTGAGGTTCACCCTGAGGTTCTCTCTTGAATACCAGATGTCAGCAGCCTGGAGGTCAGAGGTTGAGGCCCCCCCTTTTCCCCAGTGGGGTGGGTGAGATGGGTTGGTGGTGTGCCCTCTCTCCATGGCCGTCTTTGGGTTTCCCTCTTAGGGACCCTTTGCTCCTCTGAAATCCCTTCTTTTGGATTCTTTTCTCTTCCTGATGACTTTTTTCATCTTCGGCCATTGCTGATAGGGGTCTCAATGGTCATCTTAGTGTCCACGTTCTGTCCTGTCAGCATATCCCTTTGTTCCACGAACCCATAACATGCACACATCCTAACTTGGGCTTTCTGGGTTGTCTCTTAATTTGGTCTGTTTCCCCAAAACTGGAAATCCCAAGGGCCCTGCATTTGGACATTGTGACCTGGTGCCACCTTATCTCATGTTATGGAATAGTGTGGTACATGCCTTTACTTTCCTATCCTGTGTGTCTGTTTGCTGCTGGCCTGTCAGACACAGTGGGCTTTGAGGAAACTTTGTCACAGACAGGCTTTTTAGAAATCAATTAGTCTTTCTGTTGCCCTGGACCATTATACTAATGCATATCTACTTTACCTATAAGCTAATTCCCAAAAGCAAACCTCTAAATACCATGGTCTAGCCATCAGTTATTACCAAAGTTGTAAAGTTTGCATTATCACCTGACCAGGGTATCTACCATTCTCCAACCTAATGAGATTTATTTTAGATGGAGACTATTTCCTTTAGGTTGTAATTTTTCCAGGAAGAATCAAATGAAAAATAGATTTAACAATTAGGGAAGCCTCTGCAGTTAGGCAGACAATTTACAATGAATAATTTATCTTGTGAATTTAGTTTGTCCTGTTTATGGATAATTCATGAACAGATAATGATTTTTTAAAAATTGTTTACTGTTCATAAATGTTTTGTAAGCCCTCAATGTGAATAATCTTTCTCCTGTAGATTGATTGCTAACAGTTATGGTGTGAGTATTCATTTTCTGCAGTTTTTAATTTTTATGTAGTGATTGACCTAAGTCAGAAACAGTTGTTTCTGTTCCACCACTAGATGACTAAACTTTTCAAAAAGGGAGATGTCAGAAGGATTTTAAAAAATTTCTATTTTGTGTGTGTACTGAGAAAGACAGACGTATTTTTGGAATAGACAGATAGCAGGAGTCAAGGAAGCTAGGGACTGTTCTACAAAGGAGAGCAGGGAAAGTTTTAAAACTTCAGAAGACAGTACATTGCATTTCATTATGCACTTTGTGGTACGCTTATTTAATTCACACATTCACTATTGGTTTTCCTTTACAGTTTTCAGTTGTGCATACAATGTGCATTATAGCCCTCATTTAAATAAGTGGTGCTCAACTTTTTGGCTTCATGGGCCAGATTGGAACCTGGGGCCTGGCACCACCCCCTCCCTGCTTAGTGCATTGGGACAGGATGCAGGGTGGGCCCAGAACAGCCCCCTCCTGCCCCTTGTGTGCCAGGGTTGGGTCCTGTAGGAGGCAGATACCACCCTTTCAACCCTTACCCACACACTGGGATTGGGTCCCAGGGGCCTAGCATTACCCCCTCCAACCTCTC
The DNA here is from genome assembly GCF_001723895.1 of Crocodylus porosus. Lineage (NCBI taxonomy): Eukaryota > Metazoa > Chordata > Crocodylia > Crocodylidae > Crocodylus > Crocodylus porosus. Next base: position 95,215,038 of record NW_017728931.1, on the reverse strand, counting down.
CCAAACCAGGATTAGGTCCTGGGGCCTGGTGCAGCCCTTATCTAGCTCTGCATGCTGGATCCAGTGTACAAGGCTCAGGGCACCCCATGTGCCTGGAGATTTGGCATCGAGGGAGCAGTTCCATTGTTCCCTTGCTGCCAAATTTCTGGACCAATTATGAGTCCTATGGGCTGGATGACAGTGCCTTGGCCTGGATCTGGCGTGCAGGCTGGAGGTTGAGCACCCCTGATTTAAGTCATTGGGATTTTATTTTTTCAAGACAGTCAAATATCTCTGTCAAACTTTGAATACTGTATCTTATAACAAACTAGTCTATACATTTTCACCTTTTAAAGTAGTTTTTCTAGTATATTTTTGTAAGAAAATTAAAACTACTGCAAGACTTCCCTTTATGAGTATGAACAAGTGTTACATTTTGATCAATCTAACTGGGGATAGGTTGACCTAAGTACCCATTCTTGCAAGTGTTTGTAGGGTTTAAGTCTGTCCTAAAAATGGTGCACCTGATCTAAGTTAATTCACCTCAGGAGGTGAACTAGATTTGATCGAGAAAGGGTTAACCCTGTCGATGAAGGGGTTAACCCAGTCTACTGAACTCCTGCATGTATTTACAACACAACCACACATGGAGATGGGGAGGAAGCAGCCTTACTCCACATGCCACACACTGGCTGGCTGGGGTACAGGGTATCTCAGCGTGGCAGCTCCACCATGCGTGGAGACAGGAGAGCAGGTAGCCTAGGGCAGCCAGGGAGCTGCATGCAGAGAATGGAGCAGCCTAGGGTGCCTGGTCCATTCTCTACTTGCAGCTCCATGGACCAGTGCCGTGGTCCGCAGGGTGCCTCAGCATGGGAGATGCCTGTGGGCCATGGCATTGGTGACGTGTAGGGGTATACATGGGTGCATATGCACTCCCTGAGATTAGCACTGCACCCCCTGAAAGAAGTGCCACAGATGTTGCCGGTGGGACCTGCAGGCAGTCGCTGCTCGCCACACCCCTGCTCCCCCCTGCCACCAACACCTCTGGTGGCTTGTGCGGGCGGTCATCAATCACTGCTGTCCAACACTGCTGGTGGCATCTGTGGGTGGCACCAGCTGCCAGTTGGTGTTCGTCACCCTCCACCCCCGCTGCTGACGCTGCCGTGGCCGCCTGTGGGGGCTCCCCGCTTGCCGCCACCACACCCCTGCAACTGTTCCTGCTGCCTGTGGATGGTCGCTGTGCTCCCCCGCCCCAGCCTCCAGGGGCACATGTCATTTATGGGCAATGATCAGGCACCCTGTGCCACAGACAGCTTCCCCCCCTCCGGCACATGGGGCATTTATAGATGTGCTCCGGAAGGTGGTGGTGGTGGGGGATTACGCTTTAATTACAGAGGCTCTGAGAGCCGCTCTAAGGCACCCAGAACATCATGTGTATCAGCATCCCTACGCTGAAAAATGGCAGCAGAGGCACTTAACTAAAGCTTGGCAAACCAGATTTAGTTAAAGCACTCCCACTGCCATTTTTCAGCATGGAGATGCTTTTTATTGTGACGCTAGAGTCTGCTGGATTGTGGTAATTGCCATATTCCAGCAGACTGGAATCATTCAAAGAAAAAAACAACCTTCATCTGTCTCAAGTAAACATAACAGATCATATGAATGATGGCAAGAGATAGAGCAGGATGGTACTTGTAGCAGCTAGCACAGGTTGTTCCATGCTAATGATGCTGCAGAAGTAATTTCTATAAAAGAGACGAAGTTACATTATCTGATAGAAGTTTTTGACTAACATTTTGGAGCCAGACATGGATGTGAGCTGAACAATGTTCAGCTAACTAGAAATCAAGCTAAACAAAACAATCTACATTAACTGTCAGAGGACCTGCTGATATGAAAACAATGACTTTCAGCATATGATTTCAAATGGAGACAGGAAAAGGCGATCAAGGACACAAAGAATCTGTGAAGGCTGTGGGATCTGTCAGAATTTGAATCCTTTCTTGCAACATTTTACTATAAGAAGAAACAGAGCATTTATAAATGTGCTTGGAGTGTGGTGGGGGGGCATTTTAATTAGCACAGCTCTGAGAGCTGCACATATTAAACACGCCTGGAGTGTCACATGTATCGAAGTCCCTGTACTGAAAAATGGTGGTGGGGTGCTTTGAGCTAAAGCTTGTTGAACAAGCTTTAGTTTAAAGTGCCCCACTGCCATTTTGCAGTGTGGAGATGCTGATGCACATGATGCTAGAGTCTGTTGGAGCGTGGAATTAATTGAGTCTACTCCAATGCACTGTAATTACAGCGTGTCAAAGCAGCCTCCCTGTACGTGTATAGAAGCCAGATATTAGAAGGGAGGAAGGAAGCTGATTGCAATGATTCTTGTTAGTATGGGTCCATAGAAAAGTATGAATCTTAGAACATTGTGGTAGAGGGGATATCTTTTATTAGGCCAACTAGATTTTTGCAAAAGAATTCTTTAATTGCAAGCTTTTGGGCACAAGGACCATTCTTCAGGCATAAGAAAAAAGATTGTAAAAGTTCTCCTAGGTAGAAATGAAAGTTCCTATTTCATAGGAGAGTTGAAGGTGTGGTGAAATCTCCTGTTTGGAATCATAGAATCATAGAACTGGAAGGGACCTGTAAGATCATTAAGTTCGGTTCTCTGCCATAGGCAGTAAGTTATTGGGCTCAGATGAGCTCAAAGATGAAACAGAAGATGAAACATCATAACCAGAAGGAAATATGACTACATCCTGCTTGCCATCAAACAACTTCAAGGTAAACGGATTATTCCAACTTTTCTCTAAGCCTAACCTGCATAAAATGAACTGTTCCAAACAGAAGACTTTACCACACCTTCAACTCTCCAGAAAAATCGTGACTTGATGTACATTATTTATAAATTAACAGGACTTCTCCAAAGAAACACCTGACTATATCATCAATTTCTCCTCCTAACAGAAACCAACCCAGCAAGGCCCCAAATATAGGCTAAACACTGAGGTCATGAGGCAATAATATTATTTAAACCAATTAAAGCCTAGAAATATTGAAACTTGCCCCATGAGGTTTTGAATAAGCATTAAATACCACAAATATGTTTTAATGAATTACCCTTCTGGTTGGATTCATTTGAAAGAGCATGTATTGAAGTGCTAATTATCACCACCACCCTCAGATCTCCATCAGTTCTCATAACTGTCCATATGGTCTTTGGTTAAAAAGTGCAGCCTAACAACAGAGGAAAGTGCAAGTCAATTTATCATCCTTCCCTAACCTTTTGCAAAATAAATTAGATTTTATGTGGAACAACAGCTATAAATAATGTACAAAACACCTCACCTCCACTATAATATGGTATCCTCTTGCACTTAAACTTAATACATTTTATTCACCATCAAATAATTTCAATAAATTATTATTTACTTGGTCCCAATCTACACTTTTTATATCTATATAGCTCTTGTATTTTTCTCTCTATTTATGCTAGTTAGACTGGTACAACCACTAATATAGACATGCTTATATTAATATAAAGGTGTTTTATACAAATGTTAGTTTATTCCCTATTGGGTGTGTCTGCACATCACCATATGGTGACATTGCTATGGCACCATGCTTTTGGAAATACTAAAGCATGGCGCATAGTTAGATTTTGCTGCTATGTTGCTGTAGCAGTGCGCTATACTGGGGGTGTGCAGAGGCGTAACTGCCAATCATTTGTAGACGCACATAATTTTTACATCACTATAGCATGCCGTACAGGAACATAGCACATTGCTATATCACCATAGGGCTAAGTGGAGATGTATGGGAATACCTGTAGTAGTATAACATACTTTTATACCAATATGGCTGAATCCACACTAAAGTAGTGGTACTATTTTTAACTGCAACAGTCAAACAGCATAACTGGTGTATCCAAACAAACCCTTAAAATATTTTGGTGCTCTCTTGAGTAGCTAGTCTAGTGCAGCTTCCTGTAGCATGAAGATGATACCAAACATTTTTAACATTCATTAAGGGAAATAGATTCCCACACAACAGGAACCCATTGATCCTTTCTTTATCATTTCTTTGTAGGGTTGTGATCCAACTTGCAGAGCGTTGATACTGATAAGTCCAAGACCATGGGCTCTCTTTTCCTGCCTTATCCTGATCCAGCTTACCTTGGACCACAACATTTGATTCTAATGGCAAAGTTTACAGGTCCATAGTCACTCCAAATCACTCTCCAAATTTTGTTCTAAGATTGTTATCTGGTCTTCTATCATTTTGTGTGCACAAGATCACTTCTACCACAATTGAAAGATTCAGCTTAAGTAGGATTCAGCTCTGTTCAACAGCAGAAGAAATGTTCTGTTAACTAGATATTGACTTGGTTCAAAGTAACTAAATTCATACTTGGTAAATAGGATTCACTAAATTACATATGTTTCTCCCCTACTTCATTTCTACTGGAATGGGAATTGTTTGGTTTCCCCAGAATAAAATAGGGATACAAATAAAACTTTGGGTTCCAATCTGGGATAGCAACTAGTCAGTGATAACTAATGAGAATATGGGATGAAATTAAATTTTATTAAAAGATATTGCTAACCATTAAAGTCCAAAGAGATGGTGAGCCCCAAGTGGTGTAATTTCCTCCCCTTCCCCCCCGCCCCGAATGGCTTAAGCTTGGAGATTGTTTAGTTTCATTTGATTTAAATACAGGCCCTGTTTTCAGAAGTCAGTAGGACACCTATATGAATTCAATGCAGTATGCAAAAGAGTCAGTATTCAACACATGTACAAGTGTAAGTATCTTGCTTGCATCAGAGAAAATCATGTTCTCAGAAGTGGTCAACACTTCTGAAAACCTTGCCCTGTCTCATATAAAAGACATTAAAGGCTGAAGTCATGAAGCTGAAAAGGGCAAAGCAGCAACAAAAAAAAAAGTGTGGGTGGAGGAGGCAGGAAGACCTAAATATATATCAAAGGCCCCTTGGAAAAAATAACCTGCCATACAGAGTGGCTGGAGGCATTCTAAGTTTGGTCCTTTGCCCCACAGAAGTTAATGCTAGTCTTTGAATTGATTTCAATGGACACAAGATCAATCTGTGTATCCGTTGCCAGCCCACAACAGGACATAATGTCTCTAGCCATCCCTGCATATGTGTGAAATCTGTGTTGCCTTACTATATTGCAAGATAATGTATTTACTATGCAACATAAGATTTAGAAAGATTTAAAATAATTTTTTCCTTTAAGAATATTGCTTTATATCATATTAGGTGTTTTACATAAAAATCTTAATAATTATGAATGTTTTATCTTATGCTTGTTCTACTATATAGATTCAAAATGGCTGATATAAAAGCAATTATAGTATATCCAATAATATAATTAGAAAGTTATTAGTATTTTTTTAATCTTTCAAAGTTAAATCAACAAAAGGCTGACAAGGAAGTGACACATTATCATCTCTACTGGATTATTTGCTGGTGGGACTCTGAGGTAAATTTGATTAAATCAGTACTTAAATTTAATGATGCAACATTTTTTAGATGGCAAACTCGAGCATAACTCCACAGTTTTCAAACAATACTACCACCTAGAAAATAACTACTTAAATATGGTATTTGTTTAGTTTTCTCTCAGTATCTGGAGTTGCAGAGTTCTGCAACAGCAGATTTTATTATATAATTTAACAGTACTCTGCAGCACTAAAGATGCAGTTTGTGGAAAAGAAGAGTATATTTCTTAAGAATTCAGATTAAACTTAAACGATTACTGCAGAACCTATTTGGCTTCCATAAAAGTTCTTCTCTGAAGTTTTCATTATGACAGTATTTCAAAGTGTATGACACATACTTTTTCTTAGGAGTTGCAAGTAATTTTCTGTCTTTTGTATTATTATAATAAGATTGGTTGGAAGAAATAAGGTGTATTAAAACTGTGTTAGTTCATTCTCCATATCAGCAATTTTATAATATCCTTTTTCAACCCACTTAATTTTCTCTCTCTTTCTTTGACTTCACATATGAAGTTTGTGTAGTAAAAGTGATATCAAGCAGCAGGATGTTTCAGACTTTTTTCTTAATTTCTTTTACACATCCTTTGTGATAGTTTGTGGTTTAACATAGGCTTTTAGATTTTCTGCTTCTGTTGCTTAATAGATGTTTTATATAATGCTTGTTAGATTTGCATGCTTTCAGAGTTTGGGTCATAGTTATTTCTTAAGTTGCAGTTTCTGTTATGTTTTATTTCCCTGACATTCTGCTATGAATTTGTCTGGTTAAACAGACTCTTTCTCTCTCCCTCTCTCTTTTTATCTCTCTCTGAGATATTGAATACCTTCTTCTTTGGTGATGGGGGAGAAATTAAGGGGAAAATGGCTATAGAACCTCATAATGCTATTGATGAAAAATTAGAGTTACCATATTTCCAGTTCCAAAAAGAAGACAGCTGTCAGGGGACACCTCACTCCCAACCTGCAGCCGCCTGTCCCTTTTTCTGCCTTTTATGCTGAGCCTGCAGACCCCTGGCACTGCCGGTGCCCCTCACTCCCAACCATCACTGCCTCAACCCCCAGGGCTTTGCTGGTAAGCCTCAGTCCCAATCCACAGCCCCCATATCCCTGCTACTGCTATGCACTCTCAACCTGTAGACTTCTGGCTGTCCCAGTGCCCCTCACTCCTGACCTACAGTTTCCTTCCCCCACCCCCCTGGCCATGCTGGTACCCCTCACTCCTGACCTGTCACGCTCCATCCCTTCTAATGCTCCTCACTCCCAAACCCCAGCCCCTTGGCAGTGCCAGTGGCCTGCACTACTGACCCACACCCCCCACCCTCCTGTGCCCTCAATCCCAAGCCACAGCCCCCCCAGCCCTCCTGGTGCTCCTCACCCACAGGCCCCTGCTCCCCCTCAGTCCTGCTAGAGGGAGCCCCCAGCTGCATCCATCCCGACCAGGACAGAGTGCAGCGACTCCAATTCATGCAGGGAGTGGTGGAATGAGTCTGGTCCCAGTGTGGGTGGGGGGGGACAGGAGGGGAGGCCTGTAGCACCCCCCACCATGGGCTGGGGCTGCAGCAGTGTGCCAGGTGGCCTGGACATGCCTTCCCCTGCCCCCCCAGACAGCATCTCCCAGGGCCACCTTGGTGAATTTTGACAGACACTCCATCTGCTTATGTGATTGGATATTTCAGAAATGTCTTTCTACTACATGGCAAAAGGAAAGGAGACCACTAGAAATTTAGGTCCCAATTGAGAATTCCTGCTCTTGGTGCCTTGAGACCTGTAGGTTAGGTACAGACATTAAAAAGTCTGGGGATGGAATTAATGTGTTACATGGTTTCCTGTAAGAGGTGTAATTTAGATTAGTAGTGAACAGAACACACATTTGCTCTTAGACGTGGGGGTGGAAATCTTGGACTCATTTTCAAACCAGTCTGTTTGCACTGAACTTCTGTTCTGGTACGGATATAGACTGGTTTTCTGTGTTGAACTTCTGTTATGGGTGAAAATGTAATGTCTACCTGGCTGCAGAGTTCATACACTGGAGCTGAGAGCCTAGGAAATGGCATTGCTGTTTCAGACTAGCAGTTCTGACATCTAGCTACTAATTGCTTCACATTTTACACTAGTGGCAGAGATATAGGTTTATATACCACTGTTTTGGCAGCTATATATTTTAGCAATGATATATGTAGTGCTTATAATGCTAAGTTTTAAGTCTGTGGTAATTTGGGTGTAGCACCAAGGAAACACACTACTTTAGCAGATAAAATTGTCTCTTAACTTTCGCCTTTCTTACTTTTGAGGAGATGGCACATTTTTGCTGTGTCTTGCAAAAGAAGGTCAAGTGACAATATAATCATGTTGTTGTCTGACAGAGCCAACTTTAAAGCTGATAGCCAGGGAAATTAGAAAATTGCTGGGAAATCAAGGAAGTTCAAAACAGGCTAGGGGACAGAAATTACACAAACTGGTGTAAGTGATCAGAAAACATTTCAAAACTGTAACACAACCTGAGGTTCAACGCACATAAACTGCTTTCAAAATGACTAAAACTGGTTTAAAATAAACCTGGATGGCTGTTGTGTCAGACTTAACTGATTTAGGTTAAATTGGTTTATTGAACTTCCCTCCAGATTCAAGTTAACTCACAGTCCTTTAGCCCCTCTGGATGCTTTACACCTCATCCGTAGGCCCCCACTTGAAGGATGGGCAGGCTAGGCTCAGCCCAAACTGTCTACCCCAGCCAAAAGGGAGGCATGTTCTAGGACTCCCCAGTTTCTGGCCTGGGTCACTATGGGTATTTGGCTACATTTCCAGAATTGAAAGTGAATGTCTGTTCACTTGCTTATTGGTTCAATCTATGCAGTTTAGACTAATCTGTAAATCTTAAATTGATTCAGCCTCAGGCTTTTTGGTTGTCTGTATTTAGCCACAGTATTAGGTTTACTGCTTGCTGGTATAAGACTAATGTTTTGTTTTGTGAGATAGAAGGAAAAAGCTATAGTGGAAAATAAACTGTTTCTCAGGACAAAAAACAATCTTAGTGTGTGGCTGGAAGTTTATACCTTCCCAATATTTAGCCTACTTTCCCTGTACACATGTGGTAATATGTGTCAATTTATTTTCCAGAAGGAATAAAGTAGCAGCATGTTTTACATCTTGCTTTGAATCTTTTATCTCTGAAATCCCAGATTAAATTTCTCTTTATATAATGGGAGAAAATAGTGTATGACAAAGAAAAAAAGGGAGTTTGAGGGAAAAATTGTGTACTAATTGCCAGTTAAGATTTTCTTTTACTACAATAATTAATAAGTATTTAAATAAATTTTCACCTCCTAGGTCAGTGAGTCAAGTCCCCTGCTATTTTGGACAACCATATAATATCCCTTTCTAAAGTGATCCAGCGCCTTCCTAATGCTAGTTACATTTTGTGCTTCTGTTACTCCAATTGGAGAGATGTCCCAGAATCTCACCCCTTTTATGGTTAGAAAATTACTTTTTCTGATTTCTAACTAAATTTATTCATGAGCAGTTTGTACCCATTTGTTTTTGTGTCAATACCATCTTTTAGCTTCTCCTTCTCTGCGTTTTCCCTTGTTATAGAGAGCAATAAGATTAGGATTCTTTTCCAGCCTTCATTTTACAAGGCAAAACAAGCCGTGCTCTTTTAGTCTCCTCTCATGAAATAGGTTCTCCTTTTCCAGGATCATCCTAGTTGCTTTTTTGTCTACTTGTTCCAAATGACCAAAATTGTATAATTTGATGTAAATGAAGTCTTATGAGAGCCAATGGCATTATTATTTTCCAAATCTTAAGGGAAATACCTTGCTTGACAAAGCTTTGGATCCCATTTGCCTTTTCATGGCCTCATCATATTGGTAACTCATAACCATATTGCAGGTCCTGGAGGAATTTCACTGATAAGCAGAACTTTATGCAAGTACTGTTAGTATTTTGAAAAAGAAAAGAAAACGTGAAAAATATAATGTTTTGAATGCTAAACATGTTCTGGAAGGAATTTTGCTCTATTAAAATTTAAATATGTAAGAGGAAGTTGAAATGTCTTAATTCAGATCATACTTAATACAAACCTTTATTGTCAGTGAATACTTTATTTTTTTACAAATAATACACCTTTAATTCATGCTTTAGCTTGTCTAGAAATATGTATTAATAATATTTTTGATTCCTTGAAGTGACTAAAACACCATCATACCTGTTGTAATTAAGACATATATAAAATATTTTAAAATTTTTAGTATTTTGATTGATCATTTCTACTGGGAAAAATAAATAGTAAAAAACCCCATTAAAGCTGAAATTACATTCTCTCTCTTTCTCCCCCTCTCTCACGCACAATCTAAATACCACAGAGGAGGAGTAATTGATTCATTTTCTTGTGTCTAAATATTGCTGAAATCTTATATCAGTAAGTGAAGTTATCTTCTATGTGTGGCTACAGTAGGAACTGTTCATCTAATCTCTCTGGTTTAGGTTTTTACATAGTGCCTACTGGAAAGGTAACTATGAGGTATTAAAACATAGAAATAAAGGATATTTTTCTCCCGTTTTATTCAAATGCAGGAGTATGCCTTTATTGCGTTTAATTTTTTTCTCTAAACAATTTTATTTGAAGAATTAAGAAGGAATGTGAACCAACACAAATGGATGTTTTGATTTTCTTTTAAAGAAACATTAATCCTGGTGGAATATTTTTTGACATTTTGTGTTTACATGTTGTACTAAGACTAGTCTGATCTCTGGTATTATAGGGTTTCATATCAGGGTCTTTATCCACCTGCTCTGTCTAATGAGGTAGAGTTGCCTAGGGGGTTGCAGAGGATTAGGCAGCCTTTGAGATAATAAAGTCCCATTCCTGTCATTGTCTTGCGTGATCTATACAAAATATGTTTCTCTCAGAAAGTGCATCCATTTTGAGTCTATATTGCTAAACCAATGTGGATATTTTGTTTAAAAATGTAGAATTAATTTATTAAGAAATATTCATAAAAATAAATTCAGGCCAAAATATAAGCAAGTGTTGCCCTTAATGTGTTTCTTTTTGCATGCAGCAACATGTTTTGCAGAGATACCGAAACAGTAATAATCATTCTAATCTCATAAAAATCAAAGTATGAGATCCTCTTGTAAAGGAAAGCACTCTAAACAGTTAGTGGTTTGGATAAGAGGGATATAGAAGTGTCTAGCATACAGCATCTGCTACCCAAATGCATTGAAATTGGGAGAACAGAGCAGTGCAGGTATGAAATGCCTTGGAGTGGGGGGAGGGCAGTGATGGGCAGCCTTTGTTCTTCATTCTGTCTAGTGAACGGTTTGCACTTTCTCTGCAGATTCAGAGTATGACTTAATTATTTAGGGTATTATAATGAGCAGCAAAGCTGAATAGCTTGAGATGTCTCTCTCCATGTGCTTACATTTTTCATCTCCATGTATGTAGATAACAACATGGCATTTTGATTTCACTGTCTGTTTCAAAAACTTCAAATACTCTATGTAGATCTAGCTTCCTCTCCTCCTGCTACCTCAGTATTTTGAAAGTAATTGAAAAACCAGCACAGAGAAGCCTCTTGGACAATTGTGCTTACATACTGTGTGATGCTAATACTTGAAGTATTTGGTGATGGAAAAATGACATACGCCTTCATATTTATTCTCTTTGATTTCAGACTTCATTCCCTGAAACTGCTGTGTTCATTGCTAATGGCTTTTCTTGTCCTTAATCACCAAAAGATAAATGTCGTATTAGTTTTGTGATGCATTCTTTTTCTTACCTTTAAAAATTAGGTACCTTTACTTTAAATGGAGAAAAGTCATAGTTTTCTGAGATGCTAATTGTGGTTCTATTGATTTGCCAGTTTTTTCGGGAAAAATAATAATAGTAGTGAAATGGCATACAAAGACCCATTTTTTGAGCAAAGTAACATTATAAATAATTGCACAGTTAATATTAATGATGACAACATAAAATGTACTTGTTTTATTTGTAATCGGGGTGTGCCCACTCCTTGCTGGGAAAGTGCTATCAACTTTAGAACTTACGTTACATTGAAAATAAGTAAGTTTTTAGCCTGTATGTTGGCAAAGAAAACCTTCCAAATGGTTGCAAACTAATGCTTTGGTATCTTCCTCCATTTGCAGAATTTTAGGAACCCTGTAGGAGTGGGAATCAGTGGCACTAGCTAAGAATTGGGCAGAAGGCAGGACAGAGTTGCACCTTATAGACTAATTCAATGATGCATAAGTTTTCATAAGCAATAGTCTAAATCAAATCAGTGACACTTGGATCACTGCTGCAGTTTGGAAAGCTATGATCTCCAGTCTGTCTAGCTGGCACTGGGACTATTCACTAGAAAGGAAGAGTGCAATCATCAGGCTTCTCTGAAGAGGGAGCAAAGGATAGTCACTCTTTTTTTTAACCTTACCACCCAGAAGTCGTTGTGGAGTGTTTTTACATGTATTGTTCGCTGGCTTCAGGCTGTTACGAAAGACGAAGCTAAGCCAGGTGTAAGGAATAGCATATTAGCAGGAATGAGAAAATTTTCCACTCTCACTGCATTGGGATATGGGAGAGACATTGTAACTTGAATATTGCTTCTAGAAAGTAGGGTCTTTTATTGTAATTTGTTCTTTTGGCTATCAGCATGTAAATATTTCAGATATTGTGTGGGTAGTATGATTATGTTTGTGTTTCAATATACATGTAAAAGAAAGGTTTCTAAGGGAAGAAATGAGGCACAAAGTAATGGTTCTGGACACACTATAAAGGGGAAAAGGAGCATTACAGAGAATAATGGGAGACACATTTGCAGGAATCAAAAAACTTGTTCCGGGGCAGGACACACCCGTTCAGCCATACGGTTCAGTTAATGGCAGAGATGCATGTTCCTTTCCACTTTCAGACTGTCTATAGCAATACCTGTATCATATACCAAAACACCATCTCCTACCAATACCCAACAGGAAATGCAACCCAGTTTCTCATCACATGTGCACTCTAATGCAAAACCTTAACTTGAACCTTATAAGCTTTATATAAATTATATAAAATATTAGTACATCTGATTGTCATGTTCCATGCATTAGAATCATCATTTTGCTTTTAAACCTCTGACATGATGATTCATTGGCAAATTCAACTTATTGCATATATTTTCATTGTCTGCCAGAATGTTACTGTGCTGTAGAAATAAATGCCACTTGTGCTGACTCCTGGAATATCAGTGTGGACAAAGTACATGTCCTAGAGACAAAAGGAGCATAAAAAAGGGAGAGATCATGTGAAGAACTGCCAGAAGGAATGATATTTAAATTCTTAGTTTTTTTTCTGTATCAATTCATTTTTTAAACAAGTTCACTAAGAAATAGACAAACATACTCAGAGTGTGTATTGAGATGCCAGTGAGATGAAATTTTTTGAAGGTGTAAAGCACATGTTAAACTGAACTGTGTAATGACATCATAATTCTGATGCAGTGACTTTTGTTCCATAGTTTATTACTGAAAAGAAAGAGATAAAATGGAAGTTAGAGAAATGGAATACTGTATTTACTTTTACCACATGCATCTTCTTCCCCCACCCCTAACCCCTCCAAACTGGCCTTTCACAATGGGGCGTGTATATTAAGCAAGGAAGTTGAATTTTTTTTCCACTGGATTAGAAGCAGGGTGGAATAAAGCAGACGCTGTGACTCACTCCTGTTAAGAGGGCTTCTACTTCTTTCTGGGGCTGTAAACAGCTGGAGTAGAATTCAGTGTTAACCATTTCGCAGCCACTGGTGAGGCAGTAGCTCTTGCCCGAAGAGCCATTTATCTAGCTGAGAGCAAGTGAGCTGCTGCATGCAGTCTGTAGTATTTCAGTGAGGCTTGTGGTATGAAAACAACACTTTGCTATTTACAGGAACTTTTATAAAGAACTATTTAGAGTGGAGAAGTAACAGTTTTGCAAGGGTCTGGGCCTTACCGTATTTCTGTCCTGCCCCACTAGGGAGTTGCTGCTGTCACACCCAGACTGTCTCCAAGGACGTACACTTTCTGGATACTCTGTTTGCAGGAGGACTTATGCTATGTCACAGAATTGGTCATGACACTAGAAAAATCTTTTTTCTTATATTCTACCTTTCAAAAACAAGATGTGTGTTTTATTTGGGGTCATGCAATATGCAAGAAAATATGATATATAGTAAAAAGAAAACACTTATGTATTAGGTTGATCAACAATATATGATGAATATTATGCAGTTATTTCAATAAATGAAGTCATGGGAGCCATGCCCTGGGGGGGACTGGGGCTTCAAACAGACACTGAGTTTCTCTTGGGCAAGTCTCTGCTCTCTCAGGAGAAACCACAAGTGTACAGATGTTCAGGCTTTTTCTCTCAGAGTAAAAATCGCTGCATCAGGAAAAAATAACCTGGGAACAACCAGGGTTAAATCACTCCCAGGAGAGTTTCTCCTGGAAAGCAAATGTCTGTATGCACTGCTACTGTTGGTCACCGGGAAGACCAAGGGAGCTTGCAGAGCACACTGAGATGTACAGCCAGGGCGGGGGGAAGCTCTCTACTCTTCAGAGCCTCGGCAATCAAATATCGGCACATATGGCTCTGGGTAAGTTTTTTCACAAGGACAACAAACATGAATTGAATTGAATGTGCATGCAGCCTGAGTGTGTATCACCTTGGTTAGCAGATTTAGTCCATAGGCTAGTAGATGTCAGGTATTTTTCAGCTATAGCAACCATTTATTTCTGATTCTACGAAGAAATATTTTTCAGGATTTGACGTGCACCTTCTTCATAGCTGAAGCATATTTTATGAAAAATGGTCTTTTCCTTTTCTAACACTATGAAATATGTAAACTCAATTAATGAATTACAGTGCTCAGATAGGTGGATGTTGTTGATACATTGCAAAAATACCTACTGAACTTGAGCATATGTAGGATTTGTCTGAATTTATGTAGCACCTAAAGGATGTTTGCTTCTGTATATTAATACATGGCTGATGCAACAAACTTAATTTTCCATTTTAATCCTGTAACTCATCCATAAACACGGAGTGTAGTATGTGCATTGTAGTTTATCTTGTAATTAATTAAATCTTGTATTACTAAAAATTCCCCTTATATTAAAGGATCCCCAAGAATAATATTAATTATATCAATGGAGTTGTCTTGGAAGTGCATCACTGTAGCCAAAATAAGAATCTTTTTCTTATGTATATTTTTATATGTCTTGATATAAGTATCAAGTATATAGGATAGCTTAGCCAAACTTTACTCATCTGCTTACCTGTGATGAGTAATATTTTGACAGGTGAATAAAATATTGATTTTTTGCATTACTGTTGTCAAGACTGTAAGGTGGGTAGACTTTCCATCTGCCTGGACTTTCCATGAGACTTATAGAAAGTTGACTTAAAATAACCTTGTTGTTTGTTTTTTGTTGTTACTATTTGTTATTTATTTCTTTATTTTCCTTTCCCTTTCTCTCTTGATACATAAATGTAACCAACAGTGGTCTGGAAAACAACTCTCAGGAAATGTTGTTTAACAATAAATAATTAAGATTAAGAAGTGAAGAAGGAGATGTAATGACCAGAATTTTAAGTTTGAACTACTTGCTGCTAGAAATATTTCTTTTGTCTAATGTGTGAAGAGTATGACAGCTGCCATCTTTACCCATACTAAGGAGTGAATAATATGGACCTCTGTATGTAAAATCATTTATTCCCACAGTTTGAGCCAGACTTGGCAACAAATGTATGTTCTCCTTGGATCAGACACAGGGGGCATGTCCACACATGCAGCCATGTGCGCTTGCAGCAGCTCAAATAAAAGTGTTACAAATTTGAGCTGGGGCTTTTTGCTTCAGTGCACATGCCTAGACATGCACTTTGGTGTGGGGGGAAGTTGTGCCACTTGGGGCAAAATAATGCTGCCTGGCTCCTCCCAGATGTGCAGTCAGGGGGAGCCTAGAGCCTGGTGCCAGCACCTGTGCTGGCCCCAGCAATATGAAAAACTACCCTAGCAAACAGCTCAGGGCTCCTCACTGTCAGGAACTTCTGGGAACCAAATGGCGGGACCTGCTTGGCAAGGGAGTGGCTGGGGCACCCAGTGGCTCAGTCTGTACTTCACCCTCATCCCACAAGCCCTCTAATGAACCAGTGTTGGTTGCCCCTAAGCATAATCTTCCCTGCTGGCCCCTTCTGGACATGTGCCAGGATAATTCTTTCAAAAAGCTTACCCAAGATCAAGGTAAGACTAACTGGCCTATAGTTTCCTGGGTCCTCCTTCCTCCCTTTTTTGAAAATGGGAACCATGTTGGCCCTTTTCCAGTCCTCTGGCACCACACCAGAGCACCACAAGTGCTCATAAAGCTATGCCAGGGGTCCTGCAGTGACCTCTGCTAATTCCCTCAGCACTCTGGAGTGGAGATTTGTCTGGATCAGCTGATTTAAGTACATCCAGTCCCTCCAGAAGTTTCCTGACTAAAACCTCACTAACCCTAGCCTTCCCCTGGGGCCTAAGGAGGGCCCAGCAGGGGGTTGACTGTTCCGGTCCCTGCTTAGTATTTAAAAAGGACTTGTTGTCCTTGATCCAGGTAGCTAGTCCCAGTTCCATCTCCACCTTGGCCTTCCTGACTGCTGCCCTGCAGCCCTGAGCAACCACAGTATAGTCCTCCCTGGTGATGGCCCCTCCTTTCCATTGGGTGTACGCCTCGCTTTAAGCTAGGAGATGTTCCCATATGCTTTTGGTGAGCCATGGGGGCTTTTGCATCCTCCTGCCCCCTTTGATCTGTGTTGGGATTACGTCCCTTTGGGCTTGGAGGATCATCTCCTTAAGGAATGACCGCTCTTCATGGACACCTGACTCCCTTCCCGTCCCCTCCAGGACCTCAGTGCCTCCCCAACTATTCTCCTTAGCTCATTGAAGTCCACCCTCCTGAAGTCCAGGGCTGCTGCCTTGCTGCAGGCCTTTGCCACCTTGCACTGGATGGTGAATTCCAGCAGGTGATGATCACTGTCACCCAGGTGGTCAAGCACCCGCAGTCCCCTCACAAGGTCATTGCCTGTGGCCAGCACCAGGTCCAAAAAGGCATCTCCCCTGGTGGGGCTATGCACCTCCTGGGTTAGATGGAGGTCCTGTATTTTGGCTAGGATCCTATGTGTGTGGTCAGACCTGGCTGACTGCTCTTCCCAGCAGATATCTGGAAACTTCAGGTCACCCATGATGACCCCCACCGTTAAGTCCCTTTCCCCTCAACTTCCTTATATTCTAACCCACTACTTCAGGCATGTTTCTGTCAAAGTCAGTGTTTTCAAATTTGCCCCTTACTTCCATGTGCTCAGGGAGAGCAGGGTCTGACAGTAAAGGGAGGGAAGGGGTTGCAAGGGGAAGAAGTTGAGGGGCAAAGGGCAAGGGTGTAACCTGACCCCCTAGATTTTTTTCCCTGAGGTAGCAGTGAGTGGGGGACAAATTCAAGACAAACTTCCAATAATTAGATTATATACCTGGAAAATTAAAACAAATTTATAAGTTTTTCATGTATAGAATCTAATTATTGAGGGGTCATCTTGTATTCGAGTCAGTACAGTATATTTTAATTCAATTAAGGGAACAAGACCTTTTCTGTGTCAAGTCCATGGCAGTTTGGAAATATTAAACTGAAAACTTTAGATCTACAGCATGAACCAGTTGAGCTCACAAAATAGCTAGTAGTAGGAGGCTCTGTGAACATCTCCATACCATCTCAGAACCATGCCAAGGAGTACTACAGTAAGGCGTGCTTGTCTTATGTGTGCTGCATCCCAAAATACATGCAGTCCTTTACCTACAGGTTCTGCGTCTGGACAGATATGCTGCTTTTCTTTCCCAACAAAAAAGCATTACATTTTATGTCCCCGTGAGTGCACCTACATGTATGCTATAATGCACAGTAGCCTATTTTACTGCACATTAGAGTGTGACATCAAAAACTGTGCTAATACACTAATGCACAGTAAAATTAGGCTACTGCTCTTTAAGTGTCACTAAAAAGCATGTACTTTTGCTGCTGCATATGAGGGCAGCCAAATGCACATTTATTTAGTACCTCACATTGGAAGTACTACATTTAATACATATTATCGAAAGCACATTAGTGAACATGTAGATGTGCCCTGTCTGTCCTAATCTGCTTCCTTCTCACCTTCCCTTTGCACTGAAGGAAGTTTAGGGACTTCCTCTTTCTCCAGGCTTCTTGGTTATCTGTGGACATTGAGAACATGGTAGAATCTCTGTCTTCTCAGTTTTGACCATGCATTCTTTTTAGCTTTGGGATGAGAATGATGGCCAGAGTGCTGCATGTTCTTACAGAGAATAGTGACCCTTTCTGCTGTCAGTGTCATAATCTTTTGCTGTAGTTCATAGGAACAATCAAGGCATAATCATTTGGCCGAGCCACATTTTGAAATCTTGCTTTATGAAATAGTTGGTGAGAATTTTGGAACATGGCAGAATAATGCACTATTTTCCTTAACCTGAACTATTTTAGCTGAAGATTTTTAAAAAAAATCAGTCTGTAGAAAATATCTGATACGCAACATTTCAATTTGAGTAGCTAAAATTAATAAGGAGTAGAAAACCGAATATTACAAAGGAAATTATTAGGTAAATGTTAAGTATAAGGTGTTACAGTCAATGCTGTCTATAATCATTCTAAAAAGAGGGCAGTTTAACTATTGAAGAAATGAAAAAATATTTCAAATGATCTTTTCATAAAAATTAAGAGAATTTTCAAGTTAATTATAGTTTTCTATGTAACAGCATATTCAGTAAAGCTTCACCTGACGACTCTTATTCTCGTAGAGGACAAAAGTTGAGAGATGATGACAAATTTAGAGTTTTAACTTAGGTCAGTCACTTATACAGTGATTCCTGGGATTGAAGACTAAGGGTTGTCAGCCACATCCACATATGGATATATTTTTGGAGACAGTTCAACTGAATATCCATTTGAATTGTTGGAGTCTGTTTCATAGTCCCACTTAGGAATGAAGTATATTCTCTGACAGCTGCTATATTGCACCAATTTGAGTTTAATGTTTCTTGAAACTATCAGAGGACATTGTGAAAGGGTTTTAAGCCACATAGACCCTCAGCAATCTTCCTAAAATGTTTTCCTCCTTTCCTAGGAAAGAAAACTATGTGAGACCTAGAGTGCATTAGTTATTGTAATTCTTTGGCAGGAGTGGTCTTTTCATTATAGGTGCATAGCCTAGCACAGTAGTCTTGACTAGGGCTTGCTGTTGATTTTTAATTATTATAAATTCAGCTTGACTACAGAAATGCTAATACAGAAAAATTAGGTATGTTTTATATCTTTCTCAAATGATAACTTTTAAAACGTTATGCAATAATATGTAACTTTTGTCCTTTATATATCTTGTATATACCTTTGATACTTTGCATATGTAGGTCCTTTTCTGCAGAGCTGCTGCCCAGCCAGTCAGCCACCGACATGTAGTGGTAAATGGGATAGTTCCATCCTACGTGCAGGACTTTGCACTTGTCCTTGTTCAACCTCATAAGATTCCTTTTGGCCTAGTCCTCCAAATTGTCTAGGTCACTTTGAATCTCCAGCATATATACTACTTCTCCTAGCTTGGTGTCTTCTGCAGACTTGCTGAGAATGCACTGTATGCCATCTTCCAGGTAGTTGATGAAGACATTGAACAAACCTGGCCCCAGGACTGACCACTGGGGCATTCCACTTGATACCGGCTGCCAACTAGACATTGAGCCATTGATTACTACTCTCTAAGCCCAATGCTCCAGCCAGTTAAAGGGTTTAAGTTTGACATTTTTGGCTCACAGAGAGAAAAGACTACAACCTTTTGTTAAAGTAGAGAGTTTATTAACAGCCAGCATGGGATCTATATAACTAAAATCAATAACCTAAAGCGGGGCTGCCCCACAGAAAGTGGAAGACAAATGAAGGAGGGGGAGACTGTAAGGGCTTGACTGGCAGCTTGAAGTTAACAAATTAACTATTCAGGGGTCTCATGAAGGCCAGTTGGACTGCTCTAGCCTAAATGACTATCCTGATCAATTAATAGCTCCTTCCTTCAGAAATTGTTGGCTACAAAGCACCAACTCACAGGGTCATCATAAAATCCTAGTTTATTGGACGGATGCAAAAGTCAGAAACATTGGTGCTGATCCCCTCAAACACACAAACATTCACATGCACATACACACTCGCACTAGCTAGCTATGAACACTAAGCACTAGTGTCAATATATACCTTTCCCCAAGTGCTGGAGTCCACCGTTGATGGCCAGTCAAGGCATCTTTCAGTACGATGTTGCTTCAGAAGGGGGTCGTCAGCTGGTCCTTCTGGCTGGACAGGCAGGCTGCTGGTCAGGTCAAAGAGGGTGCCCTTGGGGGTCATTCTTTACTGCCTTTTATCCCTCTCTGGCAGACTTTGGTGACTCCCCAATTCTTGGGCTTACCCAATCCAGGGGTCAACTTCAAGGAACATCCCTCTTGGTAGCTGCTGGATGGAAGCTGTCAGCCCCAGGGGTCACGTCCGCACGTACGTGCAGTCTCAGGAGTCTGTTGATTAATTTTGATTGATTCGCTGCCATGATGAATAGTGCTCTGGAAATCGTTGGTCAGGGATATTTCAGCCCCAAGGGTCTGTTTCCAGCATTGATTAGTTCAAACGGGGGCTTCCATACCTTTAACAGCGAAGTTTCTGGGAATTCCTGGCTCTTGATTGTTTCCTCCTTCTCCTTGGTCTCTGATTTTGTAGATGTTAATTGCTGCTCATTAACATGCTTATCCGGACTAGCTACTGTGTTAGACAATCAACCATGATTCATTCAGGGACCTGACACGTTATATAAAAATAATAATGATACAATAAAAGAGAGAGAGAAGAAGGAAGAAAAGGTAGAAAAGAGAAAGCATATGCAAAAGGGGCCAGATACTAAAAGAGGGGCTTTTGCCATATGGAGGAGCTTCACATTTGGCGGGGGGGGGGGGCAGACAAAAGGGATTTCTTGCTACAAATGTCAGGCCATTCTTGGGTGATGGGGACTGTCCAGTGCTTTTTCCTACAGCTGCCTTTTTCCTCAGAAGTTTAAATTAGGCCATTTCCAGATATTCAGTTTCTCCTGGGATAGTATCAACTCTCCCAGGAGAAACCACAAATGTACAGAAGTTGGGGATTTTTTCCCCCAGAACAAATTTGGTAACTTCAGGAGAAAAATAAGCTGGGAACAAGCCGGGTCAAATCATTCTCAGAAGAATTTCTCCTAAGAGAGCAATCGTCTTGTGAGAGAAGCCACACCACAGTTCTCCAGCATCCCAGGGTGCTTTGTTGCTTTCCTTCCTTCCCCACTTTCCTGAAGGACACTGTGTTCATTGGGTTGTTCCACTCCAGCCAGTCAGGGAGCATGACACTCCTTTTCCCATTACCCACACTGTGCTGCAGAGGGATGCAGCCTGTGAGGCAACTCTATACACTGCTTCCATCAGTCACCAGGCAAGCTGAAGAAGCCTACAAAACATGCTGGGATGTATGTGCAAAGGCCTCCTGGCTGTGCAGCATCAGCACTGTAAGTTCTCTACTTTTCAAAGGAAGTAGAATGTCTGTTCAGGCATGTCCAGATATGTTTTTCTACCAGGAGAACAAACCTGGGAGAATTTTCCCAGAATATTTGACTGCCTTAATCTGAATACTCCCCCAGCCCATGCGTTCACTTAATAACCCTTTTACACATATGGAAACCAAACTTCAACTATTGTGTCTTACTGCAAAAAATACTATTTGAAGACAAAACAGGGACTACAGAGTCTCAAATTCCAAAAAATATCTCAGTTACATAGCATTATTTTAAAAAAGAACTGAGCTCCAGCCTATGCATGCTTTAACCTCTGTGATAAATGGGCATAGACAGTGATTAAAAATAGCCACATCAGCAGTATCAACAGCCAATCAGTGGTATATGTAAAACAAATTCTTTGGGCACATCTACACATGCACATTTACTGCACAGTAACCAAAATTATGGCACAGTACGGGTGCACATCTATATGTGCATGCCCATACTGCACAGTAAATATGGCAGCTTATGCTAACTTGAGCATACATTTGATATCTGCATCATGCAGGTACTGTTACTCCTTGCTTAACCATCGTAGTTACATTCTTGAAAAATGTGACTAGGCGAAATGATGTTAAGCAAATCCAATTTCCCCATAAGAACTAATGTAAATAGGTGGGGG
Organism: Crocodylus porosus; assembly: GCF_001723895.1. Taxonomy (NCBI): domain Eukaryota; kingdom Metazoa; phylum Chordata; order Crocodylia; family Crocodylidae; genus Crocodylus; species Crocodylus porosus. The sequence goes on along the minus strand of NW_017728931.1, from coordinate 95,193,264 downwards.
TAGGTTCCAGGGAATATTTTTTTTGCCAGACAAAAGATATTATATACATAAAAGGTATTTAAATAAAGTGATGATGATTGTGAAGCTTGTGTACTGCTGTGGCCTTGGGTGGAACAGCTCTCTGCTGCTGCATGCACTCCTGGGGGCCCACACCCAGACCTGTGTGGGGCAGCTGCAACCTCCCTCCCTGCTTTCTCTGGGGCCTGCGCAACCTGGCAGGCATGACCTGGTGTGGCTGGGAACAGTGGGGCCATGTGGGGATCTCCTTGCTATTACTTGCCCCTGTGCTGCTGCTGTTTTGAGGGGTGCAGCCTTGCGCCACTGCCCTCACTGTGGTCCCATGTGCAGGAGGTGTCGCCGGGGCAGCACTGGGTGAGCAGTGGTGCAAGGAGGTCACCGCACAGCTCCTCTGCTCCCTAACGTGTTGGGTCATGGGGGAGGGAAACAGGGTGGCAGGGAACAGTACGCGCACACCGAGAAGCTGCTTGCCGCTCTTCCCTGCTGCCCTGCTTCCCTCCCCTGCACAGCAAGGAGCAGAGGAGCCGTGCTTTGCTGCTGCTTGTCCTGCACTGGCCCAGAGACACATCTCCTGTGTGTGAGGCTGCAGTGAGGGCAATGGTGCAGGGCTGTGCCCCTCAAACCAGTGGCAGGCTCAGGGGGGATATCACCAGGGCAGCGGGGTGGGGGAGTGAGCAGCAGTGAGGAGATCCCTGTATGACCCCGCTGCTCCCAGTCATGCTGGGTCATGCCCACTGAGGGGGAGCAAAGCAGGGTAGGAACCCACACCTGCAGCCTGCCCCATACACAGATCTCAGGGCGCAAGTCTCCCCTGCCCCCTGGAGTGTACGTGGTAGTCGGGAGCTGGCCCTCCCCTTTCCCAAGACGAGCCACCCGTGGCCCTATCATGCTCCCCGTTGGTGCCCTTTAGCCGTGCACTGAGGCCCCAGGCTTGAAGGCCCACTGAGCTGGGCAGCAGCCCCAGCCCTGCCGAGCTCCCTCCCTACAGGGGCCTGAATCCCCCTCTCCATTCCAATAACCTCTCTCCCCCACTTACCTAGGTGGTGGCCAAACAACATTATAACTGAACACTGCGTGACTTTAAATGGGTAAGTTCTCTAATAGATCAGTGATGTAATAATGAAACAACATTAACTGGGATGATGTTAAGTGAGGAGTACCTGTATCCAATTAACACCTGATTAGTTACTGCACCATAACACTTTGCTTGCAGAGTGACTTGGGACTAACTTTATTCCCAAATCAGTCTACACACCTCATTAATGCACTTTAACTCCTGCATGTATAGACATTGGCCTATTCCTGCTTACTGTACAGTAAATTTAAGACAGCATAAATGCACATGTAGAAACACCCTTTGTGTTCTTTTTTTTTAATTCACAAAAAAAATCAGTACCACTGGCCTTAATACACAATTAGTAGATTCAACAGAGAAGTCAGTGATTCACCAGGTGAGTGAAGTACCTTTTTATACCTGCTGGCAGACTTTTTAATACAGGGTTGAAGCATACTGGCCTGGTACAAAGGGGAAAGAGAGCCTGAACTAGTATTGCCAGTACCATATTGGTTCTGCAGATAAAAAGTTTATTTCCAGTCATGTCAATCTGCTGCTTTGTAAGGAATAACAAACACCTACTTTTTAAAACTCAATTGAAAATGTACTGGAATTGTGTATGCAAACTAGACATGGTATTATCTCTATTGGCAACAACATTAAAAAAATTATCAGGGAAGAGTAGTAGTCATAGAGGGAAAAGGTTAAAATCAATGTTTTTAAATAAAATGAAGCATGTCAGGATATTTACCATTGCTGAAAAGTTGCAGCTGCCCTTTTTATCTCCATCAAGTTAGTCTTAACATTAAACATTGATTTCACATCCCATAATGGAAATAGTAGGTTTCACATTTAAAGAAAGCTTCTTGTTCTGGTAACAATATCTGTATCCTCTCATTACTTTAATTCATGGTAATAATCCAGGCAGACTGACAAATCAGTTATAGTAACAGTATTTCCCAAAGGGCAGTCTTCGTTTCTGAACAATTTGTATAATATGCAAACATAAGAGCAGGGCTGTCCCTGGGGAGAGGGGTATAAATCAGGGCTATCATCCTGGGCCCCGCACTTTGTGGGCCTCAACGGAGATGGGTGGAGCAGCTATGGCAACTCCGCACTACTGCCAGCTTCATAGCCGGGTGGCCGCTCGGCAGCCCCATTCTCCCTGCTGCTGAATCTGCCACCAGCTTCCTCATGTTTGGGGGCAGGGCCCTGCACAGGCTGATATGATCTTGGCCATGCACCCTGCTCAGGTTGTCTCTGCATAAAAGTATATTCAAATCTTTAGTCTTTGCATATCATAACACTTGTTCTGCCGTGCATTCGAGTGTAGATTAGGCTTTTGGTCATGTTGCTTTGCAACTCATTCTGAGGCTCAAATATTTTTTCAAAAAGATTTAAGGTTTTCTTTCAGGTTGTGCAATTTTAACAGCTGTTTGTTTTTCTCCTCTGGCTGACCAGGAAATGATAAAGTCTTTGCAGAAAGCCTTTGTAGAATCCCACAAGACTTCAAGTGAAGGTGCTGAGATTGATTTCCTTCTCCCTCACCTACTTTTTAGAGAAACTCACTACATTGCCCTTGTAGACAACATTGAAAGGCCAACTCCCTGAGCATCTGTATTTGACTACCATTATACACACTGAAGAATTATTATGTAGACCTAGCATTTTCACTGAGGGCTAAAGCAGATTCAGTATGAAGAATGAGATATTATTTTTTATCTGTACACGTATAAACAATTGTCACTTAAGCTAAGCACAGATTCAGAAAGCCCAAGGCAGAATCAGTCTAAGTTATGCGGTTTTCTGTAAGCAGCGTAGTTTAGATCAGTAGCGAACAGAGCACATATGCACCCGTGGGAAGTGGGGGCATAAATCTTAGACTGTGTTCTGCCATTTTAAACCATTCTGTGTGTGCCAACTTCTGTTCTGTTTTGGGTAGAGACCAGTTTCCAAACACTTATGCTTTATCACTTAATAAAGTATAATATCTGTACCTGGCCTTAAGGTGTGTTTTCAACTGTGCATTAATGTCTCCAAAGACACACACATACACATAATATAAAATAAAAAATTTTTTTTCAATTTTTCAGCAGGTTGGTTTTTTTCCTCATTTGAGAAATTTGTGGAACATCACTGTGTGTTAAAAGAGACACTGAGCAAAACCTTAAGAAATTATCTGAAGCAGAATCAAATATCATGAATAATGGGGATGTTTAAACATTTAGGAGTATGTTATCCTTTTTTTAAGGATATGCCCTAAGTATACCTATTTATTGGTTCTTTAAGTATGATTTTGGCATAGAAAGTGGATCTTGATATAGGCAGGACTCAGATCTGTATTCCTTCCAAACATTGGCAGTGTGCCCAGCTATGGGGCTTTACTTAGTCATTTTTTGGGTCTACCATAAGTTTTGTTCTTTCTGGTCAAATAAGAATGGGATTTCTTTACAATTCTTGTATGGGTGTAACATATACCAACATTAACTTTGATTGGTGCTATATGTTAGAAATAGTCTTTTATTCAACTTGTAGGTCCCCACTTACCTTTTACCTTATTTGCAGATAAGAAATTAAATGTTGCTCCTAATTTTTGTGTCCTAATCATGATTCTTATGATCTTAAAAATGCTTATAACCCAGAAGTAATATATTGCATTTGACTAATATTTATGTTAATATTTTATTATAAGGGCCTTAGATTTATTTTATGTCTCTCAATGAGAGGGTATATTTGAAAACAAGGTCATGTTTTGTACAAATGTTTATTTTTGTGTGATTCCTCTATCAATGTAAGGTCTAATTTCAGAAAGCCTGGCACGGGGCTTTTTTCCCATATAAAATTATGTTGTTTCAGTTGGCTTCTGACTTAAAACCAATGTACTTCTTTGACTGGAAGGTTTTTCAGATTACTGAAAAAGTAAATGTACTACAGTAAAGAGTTACAGTATCTACCTAGACTGTTTGTGGAGAATAATATATGATATGTATAGTCAATAATCTATGCCAAATGGAAAGTTTAGATTTGATTTCTAACCTCTAATTAACAAGAGGTTTTTCAGTTTGCCTAAGAAAGTGGCAATCTATGACTTGTAGATAAAAGTTAGTGGGAGCATGTGGGGCAAGTTAACTTTGGTGCTGAACCCATATTGGTATATTTCCAGATCTCCTATTTCAATTTTATGTATTAGCAGGGCATCATTCAAATATCCTGACTTTTTTTCAATATATTTTCAACCTTAACTTAAAATATCCTGACTTTCAAATGTCTGTTTATATATTTTAAATATTCTAATTATCTGATTCTAAAATTAGTCTAAAAGGGTACATTTATAAATAAGTACCAAAAAGACTCTTTTTTTTGTATTTTGGGGTTTTTTGGGGGTGTGGGGAAGGAGGAAAGGAAAGAGTTAAAAAATCAGACCCTGTTTAAAAAAGCTTTTAAAGTGATTTTTCCTAAACTCATTTGTTAGAAAGAATTTGTGAAGAAATGAATTAATAAAAACACTGTTACACTTTGGAATGGGTTACCTAGAGGGGTGGTGGAATCTCCAAACTTAGAGGTTTTTAAGGCCCAGTTTAACAAAACCCTGGCTGGAATGATCTAATTTTGGATAGCCCTGCTTTGAGCAGGGGGGTTGGACTAGATAAGCTCCTGAGGTCCCTTCCAACCCTAATTATTTATGATTCTAATTCTGTATTCATAGTAGGCCAGCTGATTACAACCATTTAATTTAATGCCTTCAGCCATTTTATTTGTAACTTTATTTTTATTATTAATAGAATACTTTCAGTTTATACTAATACTGGCTAAAAACAAGTCATGGTACATACATATGTGCTCACATACAAATGAATCTATGCCTCTCTAAGGATCAAATCCTTGTGCCCACCCCTGGTTATGATGATTATGTTACTGTTAAACTGTCAATGTACTGCACAATTTCTAGCAGACTTGTTCTTGAGATTTATGTGAACAGATGGTAAGATGAACATTACACAGCACCTAAAATATGGACCATGGCTTGAAGGTCTTTTTCCAGGAAAGGACAAAACTTAGTGCCGTATAAATGTGACATAAAATGCAATCATTTGCAGATTTTGGAACTTCATTTATAAAAGGAAAAAAAGATCCTGCTTTGCACAGCTGTTAGAAGTTATATGACTGAAGTGGAAACGAGTTAATTTTGCTTAATGATTTCATAGGCTAAAATATTAGCTATCATATTGATTAGAAAGTCTATTCATTAATGCAAAACATTTATGCAGGTCTTCTCTGACATAAAAACCTTGCATGGAAATACAGACAGAGCAAACTGCATGTGAAAATGAAACACTGATATTTGATATTTCTATAGTGTTGGAGTTATTAAATATAAATTTGTGGAACATTCATATACTGTGGATATTAAGAACTTTTTGTGGTGATTTTAGAAAAATATTAAGTTGCCTCCATTGTTTTTTGTAATAATTTATGGTATTGGCAAATTTTACATGATTCCTAGTTCTGAATTCATGCATAGATTGAACTACTCTTCCCAGCCACAATTAATTGGGACCATTCAGAAGAATTTAAAGTAGACCAGGATCATGAGCTATGATATGGAATTGCTAATAGGTTTGACTTTTTTATGGAGTCTCCTGGAAACCAAGGGCACAGGGGTCTTTGCTTCCTGCATACAATCAGCGTTTAAATAATCTCAACACACTTCTGTGAAGAGTCCTATATGTCTTATAACATTTAAAGGTAACCTGTGTACAACCAATGAGGGTGTAATATATTTATTTATTTTTTACTCAAGAATAAACTGGAAAATTACTGACAAATTGAAGTGTATTAATCTAGTGAGATACCAAGTAATTTATCATTGTATAAAACTTTTCTGGAAGTCTGATGAAGTTATTTTTCTGGGCTCCTAATTTTTGTTAAGATTTATTATTCTGCAAAATACTCTTTCTTCTGTTGTTCTGGTATGAAGTACCAGTTTGGGTGGAGAGAACAATACCATTGATTTCTATTGAAATATTTACATTTTTGCTGTGTAATCAATGATTTCATGTTTACAATCAAGCTAATTTTTCTGTAGTTAATTTAAGCAGTTATAAATAACTTTTCAACCTCTTGGAGACAGGTTGCTTAAATTAAGAAAGACTTGATCATAGCAGACTGTGGTTATACCTACATAGTATTTTATTAATAATATTTAAAAATATATGGTCAGTGGTCAGAGGTATAACTTATTTGCTCAGGGTTCTTGTCTTCATATTTGTTTGTAAAGTTCCTAGAAAGTGTTTAAGTCCTGTTCCTGTTCCTTGTTGAATATGTATGCAGGGTCTACCTTTTATAGTAGCTTGAAGCTTGGTGCTTTAGAGTTCAATTATATAAATAATGATTATTTTAAGTTTTGCATTAAGTATCTTTATGCCTTTATAAAATAAAATTGACATTAAAAAAATTTCTTTTTTATGAGACCGTAAGATAGAAAAGAACTTCCTGGCTTACCTAGTTGGGTTCCTCGTTAATCTAGGTCAGGGGTGTCAAACTCATCCAGCCCTAATGAGGGTCACTGGGCTGCTCTGTTGGCCAGATCAGAACTGACCCCATGTTGCATCCAGTGTGCATAGTGCTGGGTCCAGCCCATGTGCCACATGCAACACGCACTGGCCCCAGTCTGGGGCTTACTGTACATGTCGTGCATAGGCTAGAACCGGCACTGCATGGAGCATTGACCCTGCATGTTCCATGTGATACAGGGGGCCAGTCTGATGCACAGAGTGCGTATGGCACCTCCAACCAGACCATGCTGATTTGGGGGCTAGGCCAAATCAGTCTCTGGGCCATCCATGAATTATGCAGGGCCAGACTGGCAGGGTGCTACAAGCAGCCCTTATCCCAGACTCCCTGTAATGCATGTTGCACTGGTTCCAGCTGCACATACAAAGCAAGGCCTGGGGCCATATATTTGTCACCCCTGTCTAAGGCAGTCATAACATATAATGGTTTATCAAGCTCCATCTTAAAATGAGTTAACTCAGTATTGTTTGTAGTCTGCTGGAAGGACTGCCTTTTTAGTAAAACTGATTCAAAATTCACAAATTTAATTGGTGGTGGTGGGGGATTAGAAAGCTAAAAATAGCTGGGTGAGGGGGAGGTAGAAAAAGTGAATCCCCAGTTGGGTTTTCCCAGCTCTGGAGCAGCACTCCAGATGTGTACACACTGGGTGCATCGGCACAAGACCTATACTGCACAGTTGACTAATTAGCTGTTCAGTAAACTTCTTGGCATCTATGGATACAAGTGAATACAAGTAATATCCTGCACCAGAATAAAAAACTCTACAGCAGCACATGCACAGATGCATCCCCAAGTGGCTGGGGCATGAAGATGCTTCAGTGCAGGGGCTGCCTTCTGACTAGCCCCACAGTGAAGCACCCTCATGCTCCAGCCAGCCCCTGTGCAGCACATTGAGCCCAAAGAAGCAGCTGCAGGCTGGCAGGCTGACCCCCAGAACCCACTGCCAGGCAGGGCTATTCTAACCCATGTCAACATGCTGTACATGAATAAACTCTGTAGCTTATTGCTCCAGAATGTATTGCTCCCAGGTACATATTCAAACAATGTGCCTCAGAGCAATACGCTCCAGAGCTCAGTTTATTCATGTGTCACTATTGCATGTTTAGATACACCCACTTTCAGTTAGATTGGGCATAGGTTAGACCTATTTATGTTGTGTACTTCATCAGGTGAAATAAGTTAGATCAGGACTGCTATTTTTTTGCCTGATCTGAACTCTGTGAATGTATGTACAGTTTGGCACTATGAGTAGTTCCATCTAAATGTGATATCTGCACTTACCCTTAGATATGATAGTGATAGATACTTTAGCAGTACCTGTGGAAAGACAGCTTCAAATTCTAGGAAGCAGGATAAGTTTTTCCCTTTTTGTGCTTTCACTTAAATTATATCTGGATTAGCAATCATACTTGAAGTAGTTGGAGCATTTTAGAGGGTTAATTGAAGAGCAAGAAGATAAGCAACTAAGAGAATTATTACAGAAGCCTGTCTTTTGCAGGGCAAAATGTATAAATAAAAGAATTTGATTTGCTAAATATGATAGTTTGAAAGATAGTTTAGATATAGACTTAAACATCTGAACCAAAGGAAATCAGATGAATAAAATAATTATTGTAGGCTGTCCTTATGAGACACCTTGAACATATAAGCAAAACCAGAATAAAATCATTCCATTCAGAACAAGCAAACACAGAAAGGAAAGAATAGGAAAGGAAAAGAAAGGAAAGGGTAGCGGTGGAAGGGGGTGGAAAACCAAACAACCAATCAAAAACTGACACAATGAAATATAAAAAAAATTGCTAAAACATAAAAGTAACCTATAATAAAACCACACGGTGCTTGCGTCTTTTTTTAATTCATGTGATTTAATCACGTAATAAATTCCATCTGCCCAAGTTCAATGTTTATTGAGCAGGGACTTGGGAGGAAACTGTTTGTTGATCATATAAGCAAAGTTCTACGTACTCATGTTTCCAGAATTAGGCACTATGTCATCTGTGCCATGCTTTAAGAAGGTTTTTGTGTTAAAAATGGTTGCAAGCAGTTCAAGTGCTAGCAGAAACTGAATCTTTTAAGAAGGTTGTCTTAGGGAAATGGGCCAAGTTGTTTTGTACCAGTCAGCCAGCATGGCCAGAGTGGCAGTTCACCATAGCTAAACTACTATAGACTTCTGCAAATGGCATCTGTATGCCAGTCTCCCTGTATCCTTTGGCCCAAAGGCTGTATAAGGAGGGGGAAGGGAAACAGAAAAGCAGAAAAGGGAGAGTAGTGGCAGGAACCTGGAACTGCTTTCTGAAATTGTAACTTCAGTCTTGATAAGGTAGACAGCATTGCTTTTGGTAACACTGGATGTGTCTACATGAGATGTTTACTGTGGAGTAGACTAATTAGCGCTGCAGTAAATGTTGCATGTTTACACATGTGCCCCTACTAGGCTAAGCTAATTAAACCCTGCTGCAGTGTTTTACTCCTCAGCAGCACATGTGTAGGCTCTGATGCAGCTGACTGGTACATGAGAGTCCTTCAGTGCGGGGGTTGCCTGCTGGCTAGCTGCACACTGGAGCACTCTCGTGCCCCAGCCACCCTCTCTGCAGCATGTTGAGCTGGGTCAGAGCAGCGCAGGGCGGGTAGGCAGACCCCCAGAGCTGCTCTGACCCGGCTCCATATGGTGTGGTCCTGGGTGCACATTTAAACAATGCACCTGGGAGCAATAAACTCCAGAACGGTAAACCCCGGAAATTATTGTGTTGCATTAATTGCACATGTAGATGTGCCCACAAAAACATTAAACTGTCCATAGGCATCTAGAACTCGAAACCAGCTAATATAATTTTGAAAAATTAGTATAATATAGTAGCATATTTGATATCTAGAGATAAAGAATTTGTAGTATGCCCTTACCCTCTTAGCGCTTCACACATGTCACTTTGTTTCATACCAGGTTTATTCCAAACTTCACAGTGATAAAATAAAAACTGATGCTTCTTCAGAAAAGGCCTCGGCTGGACCCATTTGAACTGAAGGAAAAATGTTCTTAGCTGTGAGCCTTCTACTACAGCTGTGAACACAGTTTTCAAACAAATAGTTTGTTTACCACAATTGTCATGTTGGGTTGTTTGAAATTATTCAAGGATTGTGTTAAAATTGGCAAAATGCTGCAGCCAAAATCATTAGTAAAAAAACCAAACGAACCCCTTTTATATGAAGTTTTAGAACGTGTTAATGTCAAATTGATGTTTCAAGATGTAATTTGATGAAATTTTAAATGTGTGTTAAAATACATGAAAACAAAACTCCTGAAGCAAAAAATAAAATTTAGTAATAAAAATGGAAGTTCCCAATAGGGTAAACAGTTTTGATTCTATCAATTATAGGGCAGAGGCACATATGCTAGTTTCTTCATTAGTATTTTTAGCTCTTTATTTTCTGGAAAAAGCAAGTAAAATGCAGAAATGTCAGTTTCAGCTTTGAATAGTCTTCAGATTGACCCTTGCTGCAGATTATAATTTATTAATTTGATAGTTGAGGGTTACAAAAGGCATCCTGAAGTTTTCCATCTTGCTACACAATTGCAGCTCAGACAATAATTCTGTAGTCTGGTGGGTGAGTTAGTAGTATTTTCAGCATGACAAATATATATTTAACAACAGAAACCTCATAGAATCTTTTGCTTTATTATATTTGATTCTGGGTGACAGGGAATGGATTCTGCTAACATGACTAATGACTTTGATTAGGAAATCTTATACACTAGCAGAGAAAAAATGCATTTATATATTTTCAAGGCTCTCTAGTACTATATACAATAGTTTTGAAACTGAAATTTCAGTGTCATGTGGAGGGCATTACACTATAGCCCTGCTATAGTATATGATGTTTTTCTAGTTTGTTGAATTTTTTTAACAGTATATCAGGTAACAAAATTACCAAGTGATATAAAGAAACTCAGCTGGAGAATGGAAATATACAGGTTAAGGATGATACATGGCCCCCAAGGCACATATTCCACATGATAACCAGCCTGAATAACAGATTATAAGACACTGTCAAGGTCATTGAGCCAAAAGTAATACTATTTTGGGGGATTGGACATGTTTTAAATGCTAAATCCATTATTTTTGGGTTGTCTTAATGAATGAATAAAATACAGGGGGGAGGGAATTTTTTTTTAAGCAGTGTACCCTGAAAAAGCTGTTATCTCCTGTATTTATATTTGGTGGATGCAAGAAATTTTTTGACAGATGCAAGGACTTTTTGGGTAATATCTTTTATTGGACCAATGATGGAGTTAGAATATAGCTGCAAAATATTTTTGGCAGCCCAAACGCAACTATCCCATAAATGTTTTTTCTTACTGAGTAGCTAAGACTAATGTTGTTTGTTGTTTTTCCAAATACCATACTTACTCAATTACAAGATGACCCTGAGTATAAGACAATCCTGCAATAATTAGATTCTATACGTTAAAAACATATACATTTATATTAATACTCTATGTACGGATTGTATGTATGGAATTTTAGATTCATTCCCCTCCACTACAGTAGCTGGCAGAGGGGTGTGTTGAGGAGGACAATAATAGGGCAGGCAGTGGAGGATAGACAGTAGAGTTTGCAATAGGAGGGCATGTGGTAGGGCAGGCAATGGGGTGGTGGTGGGACAGGTAGTGAGAAAGGTGAGTGGCTTGCCCCTTGCTGCCTGCCTCCCTCCCCCAATTACCCGAATTGTACTTGCCCCCCCACAGCCTCAAGTTGCCCCTATTCCCCCTTCCCCTATTCCTCGCTCCTCCCCTCTTCATGACATTTCTGCCACCCACAGCTTCAGGTCCCCACCCCCTTCCTCCCATCTCTTCCCCCCCCCAAGTTCTCTCCCCCTTTGCTAGCCCCTCAACACCCCCCCTTACCTTTGCTTTGCATCAGGAGGCTCCATCCCTGCTGCAGCACCAGTGGGGAGCCCTTTCCCTTCTTTCCACTCTGCCTCATGCTCAACTGTAAGGCAAGGGGCCTTTCCCCTCCATGTTAAATGGAGAAAAAAGCTTGTTTTCTAATCAAGTAAATACAGTACTTCTCTTCCTTCCCCTAGTGCCAGGGGAACCTACTCTAAACTTAACACACATTACCTATACTAAAGATATTTAGTAGCTCTGTGTAGGGAGATACCTCTCCGTGGCTGTTGATGAACAATTAAGCTCTTATCTGTTAAGTGATACATAAGCAAGTTCCTCAAAAACTTTTTGACTGAACATTGGGCTGCTGATGGATTGCTAGAAGGTTATCACCAACTCCCTAGTGAGAATCTAGCCCCTCTCAAGGCCTCCTCATCTCTAGAAATGGGAAAGCAAGTTCTTGGAGAAGTCCAGCATGGTAGAGGTCTATGAGGCTGTTCTGGATATGTGCATCTCCTACATTTCTGATCTTGGCAGATTTCACCACTGGGTTGATTAAATACAGGCATATAATGAATGAAAACTGCTAAACAGCAAACTCTAAATGTGGAGCAGTAGGCAAACTCTGCAGACCCCGTGTCTTTAATTGAGTAGCTAGCTGCTCCTTAACTGAGGATCCATCTCCCTGCACCCAACTTCATTGGTCTCATTTTAGGGAGTATCATAATTTTTATTACTAAAAATACAGTGATTTCCTACTTTCTTTCCCCCTCCAGGGAGACCTTTTGGAAAACTCTCATAATGGGAATTTGAGAAAACACTCTGCCTTTTACTTTTTTTCTGGGCTAGAGATAAACTGGACCACTAATTACTGCTTTGGGCACTTCATCGTCACGAAGGGCCTAGGACTGATATTAACATTTATAGCTATTTAAGAATAGGACAGGAATACACTGGAAGAGGTACAGGGAAAAGATCACCGGCTCCATAATGCTGAGCCAGAGCCAGAGCAAATGCAATGAGTTCATTGTTTTCACAAGCACAAGTTAGCATACAGCATAAAAATATCCTGTGGAAAGCGGGGAGAAATCTTAGTGCACAGACAGACTGTTAACAGGCTGACCCTCGAGGGTGTTATTTGTTAAAATACAGTTAACAGAAAATAACACTAAAATGAAGCATAGGTTTGTGGGTGTTCTCAGAACATTTTCGTAAGTAGTCAGCAATATTTTATGGCACTTGCATAGTGACCTTATCAAAGGGATCCCCTTTGGATAGATGGCTTTAATTCTGCAGAGGATTAGTAGGATGTGTGGAACAGGTAAGGTACATTTCTGCAAATGTGGTCAAATTCAAGTGTACTGGAAGAATGCCAAGTTTAATTCTGATGTATTTCAAGAAAAGAGCATCAGTAAAAATGGAGAAGCAATGCCATGCCTTGGTGTTACACATTCAGCATCTGAGACTTGTGATTGTCAAGCAGACAGAGCTGTAAATGATAGAGTGAGAGTGCTTTGCATACTGATGGGGAAATTTTGGTGCCTTTAATGTCTGCACAGTGTGTTAATACTTGAAACCATGATAGCTTTACTGTTTCTGTTGGGGATTGGGCAAGAAACACTTTTCTATCATTGTTCCTTGCTCTTAGGAGAGTTGTCTTTTTGCTTAAAAACTGGTCTTTGAATTCAGGGTTGCAAAACATATGTTCAGAAAACAAGCAAAACAGTGTACTTGAACATCTTCTCTGATTTGCATATTGGTGATTTATTTGTTTGCTAATTGCAGTATAATAGCTATTTTAATTTGGAATGCTTGTTAGTAATGGGGCAACTGTCCTCTGAGGGACAGCAGATAACCTTGTGTGTCTTGTCTGGGGATTAGCAAACCTTATTATTTTACTGTAAACTGAGACTAACTGTAGCCTATTGAAAAAGCAAAAGATAGTTGGGCTTTTGGAAATAAATATCAAAAATTCTACTTTTGTTTACTAAGTGCTTTCATCAGCCCAAATTAGTAGTCATAAAGCCTTTAACAGTCCATGAATTAAAGTGATGATAATTAAAAACACCTTTCTACCCATGATTTTCCCCCCTTATTGTTAGGAATCTGTGTTTACTTTGCATTTAGTATTTTCCTACTACTAGTAACAGGTAACCTGTTTTTAAAAACAAATCCCACATGAAGAATTTGTCTAGTAAAAATTGATGCATACCTGTCTTTTTATTGTGTCAGTTGTCAAACAGTGGCAAAAAAGCTTTGATTATGACTTAAAGCTGCATTTCCACCCTATGCTAAAGGACAATAATTATCCTTCTAATCTGAATGAATTAGATATGTAAATAGCAATATACTTGTGAGGATAGCATTTTTACTTGCACTGTGTGTACTGTGTGACAAAAAAATGCCTTCAGAGCAGGAGTGAGAAAGGGAAAAATGTTGAGAGCTTATGGTATTTACCTCCCTCACTGGCTAAACAAAAAGTTATGCCTTAAGTGTAAGTTCAGCTTTTCCACTGGGTTTAACATTTAGTTGAGTTTTCTGTGAGTTCTTCAATTGATCTATTTAGCAGCATTTATCTAGTATTCATACTACTATTATTATTACTACTACTACTACTACCACCCCAAGAAAGCAAAGGCTTTTGTTCAAACCAAGACAAAATGTGTGATCTGATAAGCTGGTGCATGTTAATGCTACATAAAGCAAAGAAAATGGAACAGAAAATATGTATAACTCTTTGCAGCTGGTTCTGGGAAAGGACAGAGATTGTGGGGCTTGGGTCATCTTAGGAAAAAAAGGAAGCTGGATTTTTTTTCAGCATACTGATGATACGATTTCACTCAGCTGACTCGTATACATGTTGAACAAGAGGGTCAACTAGAGGAAGTCCTGGAGGACACCACAAGAAAGGTCCTGAGGGGATGATGAGCCCTGGCCATCATCACTCTCTGGGATGTCCCGGCTAGGAAAGAGCAGAAACACTTAAGAGCAGTCCCATAAATACCTACCAGGTTAAATGCTTTATCAGAACCTCATGATTAATCATATCAAAAGATGCTGAAAGTGCTGAGATCAACAGGGAACATTTTCCTTGTAGAGCTCCAAGCAAAGATCATTGACCAAGGCTATGAGTACAGTCTTCATGCTGTACCCAGGATGAAAATCAGACTGACAGGAGTGTAGGCAACCAATCGCATCCAGATTCACCTGGAACTGTTGGACAACCACCCTTTCAATGACCTTTCCCCCAAAGGGAAGTTGGAAACCTTCACCCAGGTAGGAGGCCTGGGGCTGAAGATTTTAAGGAATTTGAAGTAACTGAAACCCAGGGATTAGAAGTTAACCATAGAAGTTGCATGTATTCTAACTATAATGTACAAATTTAAAAAATAGGTATACATTTTTAATCATACGCTATTCTTGTATCTTTCATGGCGGAATGAAAAAATATGGACTGTGGCTAATGAGGTAGCAGTTTCCCGAAGCAAAAGGCAGGGACTGCATTTAAGAGAGAGAAGAAAGTGGCTGTGTTGCGATTTATTGTGTTTGTTTTCGGTTTGTCTTTTCAAGTTTTATAACTTACTTACTTTCTGGATGACCTCACAACTTGAGATATTAAAAGTTAAGATATCTGGTACTCCTTTTTCATTAATTTGGTAAAATCTAACAGTAACTTGTCTACAATATGAAGGAGAGGAAAATCAAATAATAGCAGTTGTTCAGACTATTTTTTAAATATGCAATATGTTCAGTTGAAGTGGAGTTTGGATTTGAGTCACTTTACAAATGAATCGAGTCATTTGGTGAAACGTTACTTTAAAAGTCTGATCTATCATTTTCACAGCTTCTGAAAAGTATTATTAGAAAAGCTGAGTTTGCACCTGCTGAAACAGTGCAGGCTAGTCCCAAATGTACAAGCATTTGCAAAATACCAGTTCCTATGACATTAATAATACTCTGTAAACTATGTCTGACAATATGCTACATAACCATGGTACAAATGCACAATGGGTCAAAGGATCAAGTAAAATGATTTAACGTTCCCTGAAAACATTGGTAGAAGCAAACAATTTTATATAGTAATTGAAGCAGAATAATGTTAATTTTTTTGAGGTGCAAAGGAGAAGTCTCTGTTCTTGTTAGGGAAGTCATTCTTTAAAAAAAGAACAGATGACACATCTTGTTCCCACTGTAATCATTGGCTGTCTTATATAAGTAAATAAGCTGGTATACATAAACACATAATGAGTTTTTAATTTAGAGAGAAATGAATCAGTGGGGCAAGGAGAGGATACAAACTTGGAAGAATTTGCCTTGTAACATAACTTTAAGACTGACTTGGGTAAAATCCCTATGGTACAGCTTTTGTTGGACGAAAGAATGCAAATATATTAAAAATTAATACTTCAGTGTAATTTGAAACCAATGCTGCCTGAATGATTTTGTACCAAATTAGGTTGCTGTAACCAATAACAAAATGGGTGACTGTGAGTAAAAGTACTGAGTTATTTAAACTTTACATTAGCATGTTTAATGAGATGCCGTGAAAGGAGGAAATGTGTAATTTACTATAACTTGAATGAGTGTGTGTTGCAGGATGATATGCTTTCTTATTCATTTTCATTTTAAAGAAAGTAACTTAATAACTTTTACTACAAGCAAATAGGATTACTGTTTTGTGTTTATTATCAATGAAAAGACTGCACATTTCCGTAGGCCTTTGTTTGATTTCTGTTGGATACATTGGCATTGGGAGTGGATTTTTTTTTTATCTTGTTTTCTACATAAATATCATGAGGAGTCTGAGTGATCAGGGTTAACATCTTCATTAATTATTTGGCAGGAGGAATAAATGGCAAGCTAATAAAATTCATAGATGATGTTACATTGGTACAAATTGTAAATGTTGATGAAAACCTATAATATTATGTCACCTAGAAGACCGGAAGAATAAACAGAGAAAAACATGATTGCAGCCCATGTAGTAACGCTCATTAATGTTTGTACTAATTGTTCATTTCAAACTGGTAAGAATTCTGACACACTGGTTAGCAAATTTGTATATATGCTGACTATAAAATTCCAGTTTTCACTTAGAGTTAGAAATAGTAATAATTTAATTAATAATTACTTGAGCAAAACCATATGCCTATTGTGTGTCTGACTCCATCACTTAACAAAAGTATTTGGCATATTGTCTAAACGTTGCCACTATGTAAATATGTGTAAGCACATTAATATGCTTGACACTGTCAACTATAATATCCTTCTTGGCTCACAATATGGTTTGAGAGCCTTGGTTACTTTGTTATCTCTGTTTCATTCCTGCTAAGTCAAACAGATTTTAGGAGTAGCAATTGACAGTCTCCTTGGCCTTTTTGAAGAAAGAGCTCTCCGTTAGGTCATTTCTGGAACTGTGATGTGTGATGTTCTTCATTTGTTTGTTCTCATCATTGATATCTCTAACTTTCTCTGAACTCTAGTCTTTCATAGTCTTGGCCTTTCATTACTTGGATGTTATGCTGAGAGAAGCAAAATCTTTGGAGCTGAAGCATTTCTTTTGATATTGGGACACATTATTGGAGTCTTGTATTTGAAACAGAATTACAGGAGCTCCTTAATAAGAATAAGTTTTGTTTAGAGGCTTGAACACCCCCCCCCCCAAAACAAACAAACAAACAAACCAGAACATAAGAAGAAAAATCTCAGACCAACCCCACCTTTCCAATGCTCTTATGGTACATTAGGTCAGAGGCTTTTTAGAGTAATACTGCCTGTGTCTTAAGTATTTTGTGTTTAAGGCATTCTTATTTTTTCCTTCCTCTTCCCTCTTAATGAGTATTTTAACTTAAAAATTCCTAAGCAAAAATAAAATTCTGTTTCCTAGGCATTTTTTTATATACTTTTTCTTTCAGCAATGTGTAGGTAAATAAACAATATCTCTGAGTCTAATTGTAGTAAAACATGGTTGAAAACCATTTTTGCATTGCCTTTCAAATTTTTTAGGTTTTAAAACAAATATTTACTTTTAAGGTTTTCAGAATTATTTTTGTAAAGAATACACTACTGTGTGTGTGTGTAAACACTGTATACGTATGTATGTGTGTATGCATTGTGTGTGTATGTGTACGTATATATGAAAATTAAAGTTTCTTTACTTAGATTTTGTAAGTTTGTCTATGATATGGAACCTGAATATCTGAGAGAAATAACCCCCCCCAAAATCTGTCCACTTGGCTGGAAAGTGCAAGTTTAATGTTTTCTTGGGATTTATTTGTTTTTTTAAGTATTGAAATTGTAGGGATGATAATGTGCTTGACAAGGTTATTACAGGACAGCTAAAGAGATTTTGTGAATATTGTTCCTAACCCAGTGGATTTTGTGGTCATTTTAATTTTATTCCCTTTGCTTATATGTAATATATTACTTCTATTATTTATTAACATAATGATTAAAATAGCAATGCCTTGTGCCCATTAAACAAATGGATGACTAGATAATATGTATCAATCAATTTGTTAAGAAAATATTTTTTCTGTATTCAAAAGTAATGACATTTTATATTTTAGGTGATAATTTTAGGAAATAATTATTTTATTGGGAGGGTAGCCACCTAAATATCCTCTTTTAAAATAAAATAAAAAAGAAACAACTTGAACTGGATGCTAACAATATTGTGACAAATTGTCCATCTAGTCTCTGAACGGGAGAATAGGAACCTGGGAAAGGAGTGTTCCTTTAGCACTTAAGCATGGAGGGAGCTTGTATTCCTTTTGTCTTCTGGCTGACTGCTTAAAATGCACTGGGCAAACCAAACCCTGCACAACAGATTGAGTTTGTATTCCTTCCAACAATATTTAGTCCCCTTCCTATTAAAAATTTGTCTCCTTCCCCTCTTCTTCTCTTAGCTGAGAAATTACCCTTTCCTATCTTTGTGTCCAAATCCACAGAGTTCTGCAATTATTTCTAGTAGTGCTGGAGGGGACAGGCTTAAGCAAATGTCTGAATTACCATCTATAATATAACTTTTTGCTACAGAGGAACAGAAATGATAGAAAACATTACATTTGTTTTTGAAATATTATAGAGTCATAGAAAATTAGGGTTGGGGAGACTCAGGAGGTCATCTAGTCCAACCCCCCTGCTCAAAGCAGGACCATCCCCAACAACGTTATCCCAACCAAGGCTTTGTCTACCTGGGTTGTAAACACCTCTAAAGATGGAGATTCCACAGCCTCTCTGGGGAGCCTGTTCCAGTGCTTTACTACCCTCCTAGTGAGAGAGTTTTTCCTAATGTCTAACCTAAATTTCCATTGCTACAACTTGAGACCATTGCTCCTTGTTCTGTCATTTGTCACCACTGAGAACAGTGTAGCTCCATCCTCTTTGGAACTCCCCTTCAGGTACTTGAAGGCTGGCATTAATTTCCCCCTCAGTCTTCTCTTCTCCAGACTAAATAAGCCCAGTTCCTTCAGCCTCTCCTCAAAAGTCATGTTTTCTACCACTCTAACCATTTTCATTACCCCCTGCTGGACTCCAATTCATCCATATCCTTTTGGTAGTGGGAGGCCAAAACAGGACACAGTACTCCAGAAGTGATCTCATTAGTGCCAAATAGAGGTGAATAATCATTTCCCTCAATCTGCAGTCCTACTAATGTAGCCCAGTATGATGTTTGCCTTCTTGGCAACAAGGACACACTGTTGGCTTATATTCAGCTTATTGTCTCCTGTAGCTCCTTTTCTGCAGAGCTGCTGCTTAGCTATTCAGTCCCCAGACTGTACTGGTGCATGGGATTTTTCTGTCTTATTTGCAGGACTTTGTACTTGCCTTATTGAACTTTGTGAGATTTCTTTTGGTTGAATCCTCCAATTTGTTGAGGTCTCTGAATCTTAGCTATACCCTCCAGCTTATCAGATGCTCCACTCAGCTTGGTGTCATCCACAGACTTGCTGATGGTGTGCTCTGCCCCATCTTCCAAATCATTGATGAAGATATTGAACAAAATTGGCCCCAGGATCGACCCCTCAAGCACTCCACTTGATACGAGATGAGAATCAGACATCAAGCCATTAATTACTAGTTTTTAAGCCCAACCATCTAGCCAGTTTTCTGTTCACCTTACTGTCCATTTATCTAACTTGTACTTTCTTAGCTTGCTCGCAAGTGTGTTGTGGGAGACCATATCAAAATTTCTTGCTACGGTCAAGGTATATTACATTCACTGCTCTCTGCATCCACAGAATCAGTCTTCTCATTATAGAAGGCAATCAGATTGGTCAGGCATGACTTGCCCATGGTGAATCCATGTTAACTGCTATTAATTACCTTCTTTTCCTCCAAGTGTTTAGATATCAATTCTTTGATGACATGCTCTATGATTTTTCTAGGGGCTGAAGTAAGGCTGACAGATCTCTTGTTTCCTGAATCTTCCTTCTTTCCTTTCTCAAGGATGGCAGTATATTCACCCTTTTCCAGTCATCCAGGATCTCTGTTAGTTGCCAGTGTTAATGGTTAGTGGCTCTACAGTCACATTGGCCAATTGCCTTAGCATCCTTGGGTGCATTGCATCTGGCCCTATGGACTCATACACATCCAGCTTTTCTAAATAGTCCCTAAGCTGTTCTTTCATCACTGTTGGCTGCTTACCTCCTTCCCAAACTGTGCTGCCAGGTGTAGTAGTGTGAGAGCTGACCTTGTCTATGAAGAATGAGGTAAAAAAGGCATTGACTACTTCAGTCTTTCCTGCATCATCTGTCACTCGGTTGCCTCCCTTGCCTCCCCTTTTCAATAAAGGACCCACACTTTCCCTTATCTTCCTCTTGTGGCTGACATATTTGTAGAAACCCTTCATGTCCCTTGTTAGCTGCAACTCCAATTGCATTTTGGCCTTCCTGATTTTATCCCTGTATGTCTAAGCAATAGTCTTATACTCCTCGCTAGCAGTTTGTCAAAATTCTCAGTTCTCATAAGCTATATTTTTGTGTGTTAGCTCACTGAAGAGTTCCCTGCTAAGACAAGCTGGTCTTCCAGTGCATCAGGATGGTTCATTTCTGTGCTCTCAGTAATGTTTCGTTAAAATACAAGAAGCTCTCTTGAACTCCTTTCTCCCTCAGACTGGCATCCCAGGGTGTCTTGCCCATCAGTTTCCCGAGTGAGTCACAGTCTGCTTTTCTGAAATCTACGGTCCTTACTGTGCTGTTGTCCTCTGTTCCTTTCCTTAGGATCCTGAACTCAATTGCTTTGTGGTCATTGCTGCCCAAGTTTCTATCCACTTCTACATTCCCTGCTAATTTTTCCTGTTTGTGAACAGCAGGTGAATAAAAGCATGGGCCTTTAGTTGGCCTCTGCAACACTTGCACCGAGTTGTCCCCAACACTCTCCAGAAACTTCCTGGGTTGCCTGTGCACTGCTATATTGCCCTCCCAGCACATGTCAGGGTGATTGAAGTCTACCATGAGAACTAGGGCCTATGCTCTGCAAACTTCCACTAGCTGTTTGAAGAAAGCTTTATTCATCTTGCCGTCCTGGTCTGATGGTCTATAGCAAGCACCCACCGTGACATCACCCTTGTTGCTCTCTCCTCTGACCTTAACCCAGAGATCTTTCAACAACACAGGTTATATATTAAAGGGTATAAGTAATCTTTCAAAAATCACTTTGCAGGGGGAGGCAGGTAAATATCTTCATTTTAAGCTTTGTTGTGTTTGTGTGTATTTAGGAGTATCTTTCCTGGCCACAATTTGCATTAACAGAACATCTTTTTGATCATTTTTCCTTCTGCGTTTGATATATTTTCAAGGTTGAAGAATCCATATCAAATTTAAGAAATAAAGGTGAGATGAAATTCTACACTGATATAGAACTAACACATTTAAATGAGCACTAGTAACCGATTTAAATTGCACTGCAGAATTTAATATGCTAGACCCATCAATTACCTAATAAATTGTTGGGTATTCTGACAATCTACCATGAAGGCAGATTTCTTTTATTTGTGTACAATACATTGCTGCTTTAGCTTTTGTTTCAAAGGATTTTGCCATCTGTAAAATAGCCTTCTCATGTATGCTTCCTGTTGTCTTTTTCATTCTGCACAGAAGAGATTAAAATTAAGATTACATAAACATTACTGGAAGAAATGAAACAAGCATTAAGAAGAAATTAAACAATTACAAGCATTTTAACCATATTTTAAAGTTGTGGCCTCTAATAAAATTTATGGGACATAGCTCAATGTCATAACTCTTTAAATAATGTAACCCGAGAAGACATTAGAAAACAAGGACAGACTTATTTAATAGTGTTCTGTTTAATATTCACCTGCACTATATTTAAATAGGCACTTGGATGGTGATGGATATAGTGTAAGATTACATAAACCTAGAGAGTAGAAGAAAAAGAATCCATCACATTCCAAAATGCATAGACAAATCCTTTGTTAAACTGTATTTAAGTCTGGAAATGCCTGTCATTGACTCAAGCATTGCTAACCTTGCAAAAAAAATGTCATACATTTCATAGACATTAGGGCTGGAAGGGACCAGCCCCCATCCAAGGGGCAGGAAGTCAGTTGGGGTCAGATCACCTCAGCAAGATAAGCATCCAAGCACCTACCCATCCAGAGTAGATGATTGCAACAATTCTGGGGGGAGTCTATTCTAGACTCTGGAGACTCAGGTGGTAAAGAAGTTTTTCCTTGTGTCCAGTCTAAAATGCTCTTCCAGCAGTTTGTGACCATTAGACCTTGTCTTTCTTTGGGGTGCCGTGGTGAACAGATGTGTTCTCCCAGTTCCTGATGCACACCCCTTATATACTTACAGGCTGCCACCAAGTCACACCTGAGCCTTTGCTTCTATGGACTGAAGAGTCCCATGCTTTTCAGCCTCTCCTCAGAAGGCCCGTTCTTTTGACCTCTGATCATGTGCATGGCTCTTTTTTGGACTGTCTCAAGCTTCTCCACATCCTTTGTAAAATGTGAAGCCCAGAATTGGATACAGCATTCCAGCTACGGCCTCACCAAGGCCAAGTAAAGCGGGAGGATGACATCCTGGGTCTTGCTTGAGATGCATTGGTAGCTGCAAGCCAGTATTTTATTACACTGTTTAGCTTGTACCCTTTTTTTCTTTCATTACTTCATGAGTGGACAATATTATGGTCTTGGCTGTAAGGCTAAACAACCTGTGCAGTATCCATGCATAGAGGGGAAACTTGAGACCAGTGCCAGAAGTTAAAAGAAGGCACGATGGGATCTGGTGCGCAGTAGCAACAATCACAACTCCTGCCATGTTCATGACAGGAGGTATAGTTGTGGGATCATGCCGTATTGTCAGTGCAGAGGGAACTATGATCCAGGGAGTTCACTATGCACTGAATTCACTGTATCTCCTATTAGCTGACCAGTGGACCCGGTTTTCAGAGCACTCCTGTGCTCCAGAGGTTGGGAGAATTGGCCACAAGTTCAATTAAAGTTGTTACATGAACCAACAAGTTATGACACATATTTTGTGTAGCAACTTTGTTGCTTAGTCCTGGTTTTCACCCCATTAATTGAATGCATGTGTGGTCAGGTCACTGCCTAAGATGTGATTAACCAGTTAATCATATCGTATGTGTAATGTGTGCTAATGGGCCTGAGGCGCATCCCTATTTAATGCTAGACTAGGCAACCAATACCATAACACTCCTGATGTGGTTAAATCTGTAGTATAAAACAGGGCAACACCAATTTAAAATAACATTCCTCTGACTTATTTTGATTTTGAAAATGGCTATATGTAAATACATTTTTAAAACTTCATTTAAAAAACCACTGAAGTTTATTGTCTTATCCTTGCCACCTTCTCCCCAGCCCCAACCCTTTTCTTTTGATTTTGAACTGTTCAACTGGATATTGAACTGTTTTTTTGTGTGTCAGATTTGCACTGAAGTTGTTTTGCCTGGGTCATCTTGTACTCTGCTGTAAAGGCATCATTGTAATGGGGACATCCTGATTTGTATAGCAGTCATTTTCCAATGTAATCCAACATTAAAATGGTATAATTATAATGGAATCTATATAAACCTACCCTAAAAATGCTTTACTATTGTAATCTCATATTGTAACTATATTTTAGAGACCTTCCATGGTCAGGGATTCAAATTACTTTGCTATCACATTGGAAATATATTAGGTTCTTTGCAGAATGGCTCTATTTTGAAGTTATTTTGCTGTTACAATCTTGCATTATAATGGCATTGTAATTTAATGATGATGTTGTCAATAGCTTCATGACCAGAAAAACAGGAAAAAAAAGAGGAAGCAGTACTGCATATGCTCACCAGCTGTTTGTCAAACTGAATTGGCTTAGTGGTTTACTGTTCCAGAAATGCCAAATGGAACGTGTACAGCTTTAAGCACACATTTTCAGCAGAATTTTATTTTTAAGTATCCATGATGTTTGATCTAAAATTGGCAAAGAAGATGCTAGACTCTACCCAAGTTTCTTTCCACTCTGTAACTCAAAAATAAAAGGAGAAGTTTCATCTTCAATAAGAAACTGACACAGTTAAACAAATACCAAATTAACTCTGATTCAGATTACCAATCAGTGGAAACTGAATAAAACTTTCAACCATCTATCCTAATTAATTGATGCCACTTAAGACAATTCCCTTCTGGCCAAAACTTTAACTGTGGACCAGCCTTTATTGCAGCCATGTTTCCAAAGGTATTGCTACTGGATAAACCTTCTCAGTACACTCTGAAACCTTCTAAATACATTCATGCCATGTTCCCACTCTAGCGTAACCACAGTGGAGCTTAGCCATATTAGTCTGAAGTCAGGCAGAAGGCTGAGCAGCCTTAGAGACCACCTAGTTCAGTGAGACATGAAGTAGACAACAGCCTATTTTGTCAGGTGCTGGGATTTTTCTCTGATAGTCAGATGCATCTGATGAAGCAGACTGTTGGCTACACAAGCTCATGCATCTCTGAACCAGTAAGCCTCTAAAGGCTCAGCTACATATTCAGATTAAAGCTGGATAGAAACTAGGTATAGAGTTGTTACAAGTTTTCAAACACTAATTTTGTAGGTGATTGGCTTTTTATAACTGAATACTGCTTTTAATGGTATGATAATTATTTTGCATGTGTGGCTCATCTAAATATATTTTGTGTGATTAACCAGGTAATTATGTGATGATTACTTTGTATCTGTGGCCAGTCTTACTTTAAACATGTGGTCAGTCTAAATTTACTGTGTGATTAACCAGTTAATTGTGTAGTATATGTAATGTGGAGCAGGGGTCTTGGTGTCACTTCACCCTGCCTTTTGCTTCTTCACCCACAATAATCTTTTTGAGGTTAGATGAATACACTTGAAGGTAGTATTATACTGATGCTGTCTCCGGTTTCCAGTTAACCCTAGCAATTGCTTTGTGGAAGTCTCTTTTAGAACAAACTGTTCTGCCCTAGTTAACATCAAGTAGATACCAAATTATTCCGAGTAGTCAAATCCCAAACTGATGGAGAAGAGCTGCAGAAAGATCTCACCAAGCCAAATGAGTGGATTAAAAAAGGCAGATGTATGTCAGTGTTGGCAAGCACAAGCTAATCCACCTGGGAAAAAATAACCTCAACTATATGTAAGAAATGCTGGGTTCTAAATTAGCGGTTACAACTCAGGAAATAGACCTTGGAGTCATTGTAGATAGTTTTAAAAAATCTCAGTTTAAAGTGCCATAGTGACCAAAAAAGCCAATAAAATGTTGTGCTTCATTAAAACAAAATGGAGAAAATCACAGTGCCATTGTACAAATCCATGGTGTTTCCACATCTTGAATACTGTGTGCACATCTGGTCCCCACATCTCAAAAAGGATATAGCAGAAGTAGAAAAGGTACAGAGAAAGGTAACCAAAATGATCAGGGGCCTAAAGCGTTTGCCATCTCAGGAGAAACTAAAAATGCTATATGCCTCTTCAGTTTGGAAAGGAGAAGCCTGAGGAGTGATATGATAGAGGTCTATAAAATCATGAAGAGTATGGGCCAAGTGAACAGGGATTGTTGGTTACCAAATCACAGAACACTAGAGCTAGGGAGCACCCACTGAAATTTCCTTATTTGAGACTAACATCCTTGAGATATAATACCATAGCACTTTGACCAAATATATCCCACAGCACTCTCCCTTGCCTCACTGTCCTATCTTAATTTTATTATGATTACTTTTATTTAGTGACTGAACCACATTTATAACCTGTAACAATTTCTGCATATGTCCAAGGAGTAAAACAAGGAATGTGTGTCTACTTGCATGTTCCAGAACAAGTTGATTCAGATCTGATTAATTGTTTATGGTGTCACATTATTTCTCTAAATGATGTGCCTTTGACATTTGATCACTTTATTATGTACCATTGGTCTGGCACTTGATGCTGCCACATCCAAAAGCAGGAGTGATTGTTTGTTTATTGCTTAAAAATGCTTTTCTTAGGCAAGAAGAAGCTGGTCTGTCTCTGGGGTAGTATTGGTGTTACTAGAATCAGTGATGGCAACAGGTCTTACAACCTAGATTAATTGGTAGAAGTAAAAGAGGACTGTGGGATTCTTCAAAGATATTTTGCAGTCAGGCCTATGGAGTGAGTGCCCTTGCCAACCTTCACAAAAAATGTGCTGTCATTGTTAAAGTTGCAGTATAAGGAAACAATAGCCTCTTGTGTAGGAGGAGCAGAAGAAGGCAAGAAAACACATGGAGGAGGCTGTCTTATGGTCATAAGACATCTAAGATTTCCAGTGTCTAGTAAAGTTTAGATAAACAATGTGGGTGCTCACCAGGAGCGAGAAACCTTGTCACCTCACCTGATGGAAATCCATGTACTACTGATGTTCAATAGGATTAGGAAGCTCATATGTAGTATAAACCAGTTTCAGAATGGTCAAAACTGGTTTAAGATAAACCTGGTTGAATGTAGTATCAAACGTGATTTGGGTCAAACTGGTTTATGAAACTTCTGTCCCAGACCCCTTCCTAGTTCAAGTTAAACCATAGTCCCTGAGTATGCTTTCCAGCCCTGTGCTGGGCTGGGCTGTCTGCTCTAGCAGAAAAGGGTTGGTGGGGAAGGTGGGGATTGCCCCCCACTCCTCTCAGGCAAACTGCAGCTGGCATTTGGGACCAGGGAGGGGGGTTAAACTTCCTGTCCCCTGAGTACAGAGCTAAAAACTTACTGCTGGCTGCAACTGGACTACAAATCCCAGAAGCACCTGGGAGATGGAAGAGGAAGTGATGAGCAACCCCACAGAGTCCTGCTACTGTAATTCTGGCTTGCAAATCCCAGAGACCTCAGGGGCAGCAGGAAGAGGAAATGAACACACAGCCCATGCTGGTTACATGCCAGAAAGCTGTGCTCTAGCGTCCCCCAGTTTCTGACCTCAGCTACTTCAGGCATGTGGTTACATTTCCTTAATCAAAAGTGAATGTCTGTCCAGTTGTTTCTCAGTTTAATCTCTGCAGTTTAAACTAGCCTGCACAGATTGAATCGATTCATCCTTGAGCTTTTTGACTGTCTGTACTTAGCCACAGAGAAATGTGCCTTTTGAGTTTTTGGAGAAAAATACTGTGTGATAGATTTTATGGGTGACTTATTGTTCCCACTAAAATAGTTTGAATGAAGTCTCTAATTTCAGTGCACTGAATACATTATTTGTTTGGGTGAAAGTATGATGGTAATTTCAGTCCATATTACTACTGATATCTGCCTTTTTTGTGATCTTGAAATACATAATGAATATGTTAACAAGCGGATACTGCAAACCATTTGATATCTAGCATTTTGCTAGATTTTAAAAAATAACTCAGTTAACCACTCAGTTAAATACAAAAGACCCCTCCCATATCCTGGGTATGTGGACAGATTAGTGAAAGCAGGTGTTCAGAGTGGTCAAAACTATTGAATGGAAGTTCAGGTACATCAGAAAAGAGATGAAAAACAGAAATGACAGTTTATTTTATTTCTTATGTCAGCCATATATTCTTATTTGAAATTCTGTTTTCTGTTCTGGTGATTCTAATGCATCTAAAATAGAGAGCAGAACAAAACCAAGAGAATTATTAGAGGCATAGAAACTTCCACATTCAAACAGAATTGGGATGAATTAGCAAGGACATGAAAGAGGCATACAAAATAATAGTGTAGGGATTGTAAATCGGGTATTTATAGCTACCCTTTTTCACAAGCAAGAGACTGGGCACTGAAAGTGAAAGGCAATAAATTTTCAAATTGCAAAAAGGGATTGCCTGGCTTGTTCACACAACCTAGACATAAGCTGTCATTGCCATAGAATATCATTGAGAGATCCTAGGATTTCAAGAAGGGTTCAATAATGATATGGATCATTTAAATTTTCTAGAAGTACAGTAAATGAGTTTATATAATGGATAGAAGGTCTCATGATTCAATCATAAACCAAGCATTAATTCTTGTTGGAGTTAAAGAGAAACTGTCCATTACAATGTTTCTTGCACCTTCCTCTGAAACTTCTAGCTCTTGCTGCTGCCAGCAAATGGGTGTCCAGATGACCTGACTGGGTCGTATGTGGAAAATTCGTGTAAAATAGATTTGTCTAGTTTTGTATTATCTCTGAGAAAACACTATAATTTGCTATTTTTGAATAGGAAAAAATAATTAAGATTAAATGTGATAAATGCCAGAAAAATAGTTAGGAGAAAAGTGCATATAGCAGGCTAAGTGGGGTGCTTTACAGGATAAATCTGTTTGCCATTGTAAATAAAAATTTAAAATACAGTTCTGAAAAAACATTCTTGTGTTTACCTATAACCCCCCTAGCAGACATTACTTTTATTGTTCAACATATTCTAACATGCCAGATGTTAAATCAGTGTATCCCTAGATAAAAATGGCTGATTGGCCACAAAGAAGTTGTTGTGGAAGCAGCAACCCTTTTGTAAATGGAAGTGTCAGTAATTTTAATGTGTGGCCCATTGGCATGTTGTGATTTGTGGTGTGATACTCAGGACAAATATAACATTTCCAGTGGCCTGACTATAGGTAACAGGATTACTTTTTAGGCTAAGAGCATGTACAATGGGGGTTTAAATGAAAGTCTGTCCAGATCATTGGTGGCAAAATGGCTAGTATGGTTAAGACAGCAGTGGGGATGGGGGGGCGGGGGCGGGTTGGGTTTTTTTCAATGAATGGTGTGCAAGGGAGGGAAGTGTTTACATCACATCTAGCCATCTTTGACTTCCACAACTTAAGTGGTCAGATATCCATTGACAGTTCTGCTGACTGGGAGTTAGGCTCAAACAATTACCTCTAAATTGCAAGTGAGAGCCTTAAATCTGTCTAAAACTTGTCCTGAGGCATAAAATTGTAGAAAATTCAATGTTCTATTTTATGTTTCTTCCTAGGATTTCAAGACTTGATTCCTGGTTTCTTCTTAATTTCTGTTTCTCTTAATTATAAAAAATTATGGACTAGTTTTGATAGAATAATTTGGCGAGCTCATTTTATAATAAAATTGCAAAACAGTGAACCAGTAAGACCAAATAAAGACTCTAAACTGAGGAGGGATATATACAAGATTTTGTAATATGACATGCTCACAAAGCAAATTGATGTGGTTCAGAAAATTTCTGTTTTCAGTACCTCAGATACTTTTCTGCTACCAAAGAACTGTTTTATCCAATTGTTTCTTTAAGTGATCTTCTAGATTGATGTATAAACAAAGTGGTGTATCTGTTTTCCATCTTGTTTTCTTTTATAACCTGAATTGGTCTTATGAAAGGTAGATTCATTTACTGTTTAGTTGAAAAGGAGTGACTGCAATTCCACAAACAAATTGGGCCTCAGTTAGGTGCACTTTGTCATAAATAATCTTGGAGGAGATTGGATTTCTTTCCTTGCTGATGTACTTCAGCTGTACAGTAAATTCACAGCATCTAAAAGGGACTGAGTTATTGTTAGTTGAATGATCACTGAGCAACATACACCTGTCCTTGTTCAGCTGTGTTTTTGCCATTGTTGTTTCCCTAAAGCAAATTCAGCACAATTTTATGGTAAGAGAAACTGCTGTTTCTTTTTCTAGGGTTTTTAAATTTTTTCCCCCATTTATTTACTTATTCAACTCTGTGATAGTGTCTTCTCAGTGCATAAGTCTTCATGATCTAGAAATAAAAGCCATTTCAGAGATTGGTTAAGGGCATTTTCCATGCTCAGGTCATCTGGTATCCATACTTCACATGGCCACTTTGAAATTTAACAGTTTTATCTACTGCTGGAAATAGTGCAGCTTTTACATTTTGCATTACAAGTGTTTGTACTTATTTAGTTTTCTTACATAAGGTCACACCCTCTGGAAAAGAAAAATAAAGATAGAGAGTTTAGAGACTGTAGACTAAATTACTGTTACAAGGTGTGAAACTGGCAGTGGAAGTATAAACTCTTGCATTTGTAAGCCTGCTATTGTAAACTGTGTCCTGCATGGGCAAGTCACTTTCCAAAATATGGTAGTTCTGAGGCAGGGGTGGGCAGTTATTGGGGCCTGTGGGCTACATAGAGAGTTTTGATGAGTTGTCGCAGGCCAGGTCAGCAGCCCCACTCTTCCTGTACACAACAGCTAACCAAAACTCTGCTTGGCCAGGCAGCTGGAATGGGGCTGTGGATGGGTGCGAGGCAGCATCTGAGCCAGGTGGGAGGGTGGGGCTGGGGCAGGGATTGCAAGGCATTGCCACAAACTGCTGCCTGCACTTTCCTGTGATGGCTGCTGGTTCTATGGGGAGGGGCTGCCCAGCAATCGCCCATGGAGACCAGCTGGAACCTGTGCAGGCAGGACATGTGGCTAGGCAGATGGGATGGGGCTATGAGCAAGCAGGGAGCTGCATCTGGGACTGGAAACCTGGGTCAGTGACTGCACAGGGCTGAGGCCTGGAGTGGAGCCACAGTTGGCTCCCTGCATGCCTCTGCCTGTGAAACCTGTGCCCATTGCAAGGCCATGTGGGCAGCAGATCCTGGCCCTGGCCCTTCCCCCGACCCAACACTATCACTGCCCCAAGATCCTGCCCCATGATCCTGACCTTGCCTGTCTGTCTTGTTCCCAAACACCACTCCCCACCCACTCACAGCCTCATCCCATCCACCCAGCCATGCACCCTGCTCACACAAGTTCTGCAGCTGGCAGTAGGGGTGAGGTGGACAGGCCGGGGTGCCAAGTCAGCAGGGTCAGGTCCTGCAGTGGCAGCAGCTGGAAGAAGCTGCCATCGCTGGGGCTACCAGGAAGTGAATCTGACTGCCACGCTGTTCCAGCCCCTCTGCGTACCCAGGGGCAGAGGGAACAGGTGCATACACTACAGCCTAGGCTGTAGTGAGATTGAGGGACCTGCTCAGTTGGCTGGATTCAGTCCTCAGGCTATGTTTTGTCCACCCCTGCTCTAACCTAAGCCATTTCTGCAAGTGACAGTTGTGCTAAATCACATGAATTATATTTTCTGGTTTTGCTTAAGCAAAATGAAACATTTAATATATGTGAGACTGAAATATTATCACAATATGAAAGAATAGAAGTTAAAATAAATGGTTAATATTTGCCTCAATGCAGGAAATTGGCAGTATGTATATGTGAGTTATCACACCTGGGCAGGTTATATTTATGCTTGTGAAGCTCAAAATTAATTTACATTTCATTGATTTTGCTACTTTCTTAAAAAGGAATATTAAAAGGAAGGGTAGAGGGGACTAGTAATGGGTAATTGTAATGTATAATAGTATAAGGATAGGCTGGAGTCTGTCCTTATTGATGAACTATTTGTGTGTTTTATCTAAGCATTTCTTAGTGAATTATTAGAAAGCCAACACTGCACAGCTTCTCTCTGAGATATACCAGTAAATCTGGTCAGATAAGTAATGTGATTCTGATGTATAGTTTACTGATGTACAGAGTTCAGTGTGGGTTCTTAATTGTCTTGACAGTCTAATCTGTTTACTGCTGAAGAGAATTTAAGAAAATATAATTGAACAAACCACTAATATAAATGAAACAGATAGGCTCAGTGTAAGGGCCAGATGTAAAAGGCACAACAGCAGCATGAAGCTGTTGAAAGGATAAAACTTTTGTCAATATAAAATAACATGACTGTCTCAGATAGAATACATAAGCACTACATTAATATATAATACATTACTTTGGGATTGTCAGTAGTGCTGTGCAAAACTTCAGTCACTGATACGATTTGGCAGAGATTCAGCCCGATTTGGTGGCTGAATCTCTGAATCCAAATTGCATCAGGAGACCCTTTAATCTCTCTGAATCAAATTGGAGCCCTCCGAATCGATTCAGAGAGATTCAGAAAGATTCAGCAATTTGAATATAGACACAGCTTTAAATGTTTTTTCTACATACCTCAAGGTACCAGGCAACTAGTGAATGCTGCAATGCCAGTGCAGATGGAGCATTCCACATGGGTGTGGGGGGTTCCCCAATGCGCTCAGCAGTAGACTCAGAAGTGGAACAAAAGTGCTTCTGGCCTACTTCCGGGTCTGTTGGGAAGCATGCAGGGGTCCCCCCACAGTCCCCCTGGTCAGTGACTAGTGTCTCCTGGGCCTGGGGGCACCTGGGGTCCCCCCACAACTGATCACTGAGCTGGGGGAGCACAGGAGGCCCCCAACATGCTCAGTGGTGGGCCAAGAAGTATTTCCAGTCCATTTCTGGGTTCGCTGCCAAGCATGCGCTCCACCCGCCATGCACTCCTATGGGATGTTCCATCCGCCCCAGCATCGCAGTGTTCATGAGCTGTGCCTGGTACCTCAAGGTATGTAGAAAAATCATTTAAAGCTGTGCTGAATTGCTGATTCTCCCAATAAGCATTGAATCTTCATATTTGGATCCGGCCAAATCGAATCGGGGACAGTCGTCGACAAACTGAATCACTGTCCCTGATTCAGGCTGAATCTGAATCAAATATGGCCCATTTTGCACACCCCTAATTGTCAGTAATGTGGCAAACTCCCTTGCATACCTATAAAGCACTTGTACACACCCAGGCATGGATGAACAATGTTCACCTGTTTGTTAGTACTATTGTAAATGCATTTTCTTTGAGCAAAGATAACACCGTGTAACCACCATTATGTTGCCTTATAATATTTCTCTCCATGCTGGCACAGGTTCCATGCTTGATATATATGTTCTACCCAGCCAATTGTGACAGGCTGCATAAATGTTCATGTAAGTCAACTTAAATATAAATATATGTGCTTTTAATTGTCTGAATGGGTTAGCTGGATTCTGTCTAGGTGGAAAGGGAGAAGCAAGTCTTACCAGAAAAGGAATTTAAATGCAAGGGTGGGGCTTTGTGCAGCATCTCAGGAAGGATATTCCATTCATAAAGGGAGCTCTAAAGGAAGGCTTAGAAATATGTTCAGGAGGTTGACAAGGGTGGCTGAATTGGATGGGTAGTAGGCATTCCCAAACAGACTGAGGACAGAGTTATGGAAGGTTTCAAAAGTAATTACATAAGCTTCAGTTTAATATGATAGTAGATTGGTTATCAGTGGAGGATTTAACATACTTCAGTGATCAAACAGGTCATCTTCCTCAATTACATTTTGAGGATTGGTAGCAGCAGATAGGTGTGGGTGGCTAGGAGGCCAGAGAAAAGGCCTGTATGGAAATGCCGAATGAGGATGTTTGCTACTGTTTGGGTAGAAAAGGGCAGATCCTAGAGATGTTATGCAGGAAAGATAAAGTGGCAGGATGTTAATATAGGTTGACTATATGGCAAAGAAGATGGAGTTGTCAAAATCCTGCCCCCAAACCCGAGTGGATGGGGAGGAGGTAATGCGGGCAAAGTGACAAAGGCGGAGGAGAAGCAGAGAAGGTTTGGGGAGGAATATTTGGTCATGTTCAATTTAAGATGACAATGACCCATGAAAGAGGAGATACTAGAAAGATAGGCTATGAGGTGGGGTTGAAGATCAGGGGGTGAAAAAGTAGATTTGGGAAACATCAGTAGAGAGATGGCAGTTGTGACTGTGTGAATGGAGGACATTTTTCTGAGACAGGATTAGTGAAAGAGCAGAGGCTCAGGACCAGGCTTTCCCTTGTAATTATTCTAAAACAATATAATTTTGAGCTAGGTCTTTTTCGCTTTTTTCTAAAGTTCACATCTAGTATTTTGAAACATGACAGGAAAGAGGTGTGAATTTCTTTCTTATCTCACTGCAGTTCCAACACTTCAGTTTCTTTAGTGGTCATGTCATAACTTCCATAATGGAACTGCCGTCACTCTATTAGGAGGAAAAAAAGCTTTTAAAAACATTTTTGATGATGTCTGAATCATTTGACATTTTGTGGATTTGTGATTTGATTGAATTCTCCTCCCCCACCCCCTAAAAAAGAATAGGCTTAAAGTAATGATGGGTTCCAGCCAGAGTGTCTAAATGCAATTGGCAGGCAGCCATTCATTTATTCGTAGTATGACATAGCATTTGAATAGAAAATACAGCAGCCAAGGTGGAATTTTAGGGACGTTTTCTATAGTGGACTAAGTTGGAAATCCACAGAAATACTTTGTTCAGTATTAGCAATTACTTTAGCCTATATGTCACCTGAAATAATAAAACCCCCTTGGTTATCATAAAAAGTATATGGTAGTTCTGACAAAGATTTTATGATAACCATGTCCTTAAGAAGGGTAGGTGTCTTATTTGTTTTGTTCAAAGACAGGGTTTTTTCATGTTAGACTTAAATACCTTAGGTATTATGGCTAATTTGCAATAGTGTTATATGTAATTAGAACTCATTCTGTGTGTTTAAAAGGAAGACAGAAAAGACCATTCATAAATTTGCATTTTCTCCATCTAGCTTGCAGTACTTACAAATATTAATATTGGTCATGGTGCTAGTCTGAGCTGGAGATATAAACCAGTATGATTTCATAACAAACCAGGAAAAAGTTTTTTTTAGGTTCATGAGCTACAAATGTATTTTCTACAAGGTAAAGTGGCATAGTAGTATGACCCAAATGATTAAGTATGGGATAGATGTTAAGAAATCACTGCCACTTAAACTAGTTAGATTTTTTCTCAGTTTTACCACTTGTATTATTTGAATAGTGATACTTAACCACATAACAAAGACAAACTTAATTTTAATTAATAGTTGGATTAATTTTCACAGTGCTTGAAAGTGTAAATTATTTTGTCAGTGTTAAGACCCCTGTTTCATATATTATTTCAAATGAGTCCTAAAATGTTCCTCCAGATTTCACTAGAAACACAATTTTAACTGCAGATAATTTGTCCAATTCCCCTCCTACAATGTGGGTGAATCTTGTGTGGTCATAACAAGGATTATGGTGCCTTACTTCCCAGTCCTTTTAATTTAGCATCAAGAAATGAGATTGAATTCCTTTAATGATAATATTTGAGTATTCAGTTGTATTTGACACGTGATGTTTAGCATCTTTAACTTGAAGTTTGAAAACATTATAACAGCTTTTTATATCTGAAGCTTCTCTGTCCAGTAAATGAAATGTAAAAGCAAAATGAAAAGTCCTCATGTGATGGGGACTTCTAACTGAATACATTAGAAAGAGACGAATTCTGTCGAAGTGGTTTATTTGGCTAGTTATTTTCTCTTTTTCCTATAAAATTGTTTTAGATGCTGTTAAAAAAAACCCTGCACATTGCTGCTGCTATGGTAGTTATATGCTGTTACAAGCTCATCATATTTTTTATGACAGGATCCAGGAGGAGGAGAAGTTTTCTGATAAGGGGAGGATTAAAACTTTTGTTTAAACTGGAGAAGTGCTAAAACTAGAACTGGAAGGGTTAGAGGCTTGAAGTCACTGAATTCAAATCCACAAATTTGAATTGTACCTGCGCTTTTAGCTTTGAAGTCTCGTTTGACTATGGTTCCCTTCCACCCCTGAACACAGATCCTATCCCCTTTTTTAGTCTAAATACGGATACTATGAATAATTTCACAGGCAACTGTCACTGAGTACTCTCCAGAAGGTGCTTTATTGGGATTGTGGTGGCCTTTTCTAGTCTCTGAGAGAGGCCCTCTGAAGTCAGCCCAGATTTGGCTACTAGAGAAAGGGTTACTTAGGCTCCTTCCTACATCGAGTCCTGCCTAGGCTCCTTCCTACATCGAGTCCTCAGCCTTTCAGTCTCTCACCTTTCCTGTTTCTTTGTGGCCCTGAGTCAAGGAGGAAGCATCCAGTTCTCCTCCTGATGGTGCATTTGGGGAGTTTAGGGGAAGGGGGAGATTACATCAATCTAAGGCAAGTTGGGATGGAGGGGTTAGCAGGGGTTGCCTTGAGGGAACTGGGGAGGGGGGAAGCAGGCTTGGGGGGGATTGAGGGAGCAGGTGGGGTCTATGGGGGGGATTGGAAAGCAAGCAGGCCCAAAGCAGGGATTGGGGAGGGCAGGCGGAGTCTGCAGGGTAGTCGGTAAGGTCTGGTAGGCTTACAGGATGGATCCATGGGGGGATCAGGGTCGCACATCAACCAGGGGCCCGATCCTGGAGGGGCCAGGCCGGGCAGGAGTTCCAGGAGCCTGGGCACAATTCTGGCTTTGCCCCGGTGACCTGGTTGGGCAGGCCGGGGCCGGCTCAGAGGGTCCCGGCAGGTGTGCGGGGTCCCGGGGTAGAGAAAGTGCAGCCCCAGGTCTGGGGCTAGTAGGTGGGTTTTCCCAGCCTTGGGACCTGCACTGAAGTTTGGGGCAGTTAGATCAGTCTAAAAATGGCCAACCCAATCTAAATTAACCCTACCCCTGTGGTACACTTAACACAGTTCAGTCAGCCATTTTTAGACTTATCTAACTGTCCTGAACTTCTGTACAGTTCACAGTTATATCAACCTAACTAGTGTTTGGTAGTGTAAGGTTTGCCTGCACCTGGGTGAACTAAATTAGATAGGGAGGCCATTTTTAATGCAATCTAACCTCTCCCTAACCTCTATGAACATCTGAACGTACTCTGAGAGACAGACTTTGCCTTCTGTTGGGCCAATTCAATACAACCCATGGTTCAAGCAGCACAGCATATAGGCTGTTCAGTAAAGGCATTTACTGGAGCAAAAGCCATCTAACCAGATGTTCTCTGTCCCCTCCAATGGTGCTGAGCAGTCCCTCCATCCCCAATCTAGCCTGTACAGCTTTGAGCATCCCCAAAGATACTCAGCTGTTCCTTTTTCAAAGCCTCCAGCTCCTCAATTTTCTTTCACTTCTCTTTCAGCTCCCAAGGTCTTCTGTCCAGGAACTGATGGGCTGTTTTTTTACAGCTTGCTTTGTCATTGTGATGTATATACCCCTGGGTATCTCTTGGGTAGTGGGCTTTTAACCTTTGTTGATATGACAACAGAAGCCATTCGGGGCTCTGTTGTTGAGCAAGGCCCCAGAGTTAAGCAGGGCTGCATCATCACTCCTACACTCTTTTCAATATTCCTTACTATGATGCTATATCTGACTACCAACAAGTTTCCACTCAGAGTGTGGCTAAACTGCCAAATGGATGGTAAACTGTTTAATTTCAGCCAACTCTGAGCCAAAACCAAGACTACCTCAACCTCAATAATCAAGCTCCAGTGTACTGATGATGCTGTTGCGTGCTCACTCAGAAGCAGATCTTCAGGCAACCGTCGACATCTTTACTGAGCCATACAAGAAAATGGGACTGATGCTTAACATTCAGAAGACTAAGGTCCTCCATCATCAACAAGCTGTTAATAAGTAGTTCCCAGCTCCAGTAATTTAGATTTACGGTGAGACTCAGGAAAATGTTGAGTATTTTCTGTACCTTTGAAGCTATCTAGAAGGCTGATATTGATGAAGAAATCCAACATCACCTCAAATGGGCAAGTGCAGCCTTCAGACACCTGAGGAAATGGGTGTTTCAAGATTGCAATGTCAGATTAGAAACCAATCTCGTAGTTTATCAAGCAGTCCTTATCCCTACCTTACTGTACAGAGCTGAGAAGTGGACAACATACAAGAGACACCTCAAGTTGCTGGAAAAGCACCATCAATGCTGCCTGCATGGATCCTTCGAATCCAGTGGGAAGACAGGTGTGCCAGCATTAGTGTCCTCTCACAAGCAAATAACACGAGCAACAAGGCAATGATCATCCAACATCAACTGTGCTGGGTTGGCCACATCATCTGGATGTCTGACTCCAGATTCCCAAAGCAAGTTTTATTCTCCTAGCTCAGTCAAGGAGTACACTGAAGAGGAGGTCAGAGAAAGTGCTTCAAGGATATCCTGAAAGTCAACTTGAAAAAAATGCAACATCAACATCAACTTATGCAAAACTGTTGCCCAGGACCACTCCAAATGGAGAAAGAGTCTGCTGCAAGGGTCTCTGTACTCTGAAACCTCATGATGACAGCAGGAGTTGGAAAAGTGAGAGTGGCGAAAACAGTATGTCCCTGATGAAACCAAGAATCCAGAGCCACACACCCCACATGGAAACATGTGCCTGAGTTACAGTAGAACCTGTCAATCCTGGATTGGCCTTGTCAGTCATCTTTGGATCCACAGATAAGGCAATCATGAAAGACAATCATCCTCAACTGCAAGGGATTGCTGATGATGATGCTAAGGGTCCATTTGGTCTTGTCCTGGAGGTAGCCAGCCAGGGTACTTTAACCCTTCATTCTCTATGCAGAGGCTAATGAGGGAAATAGAGTCAGTATATTATAAGAATATGAATATTGTTAACACAGAAGTATCACAGTAAAACCCATAGTACATGACAGCAAGGAAATTTTCTGCCAAACCAAACCAATTCATACACATTTTTTTTTATTTTTGAAATGGAGAAAAGGGTAATAAGTTCTTAAGATGCAAGAGCTTTTCCATCTGTTGAAGTACACTGGAAACTAGATACATGTGGTTATTTACTGCATCAGGATATTGATTATGAAATTATTGCTACTCTGCCTGATATCAGGTTTGTTTCTCTGAGAATAGCTAGAAGCATCAGAAATGCCTTAATTATTTTCCAAATGATGGAGGCAAGCATTATTCTTTTTTGTGGTAATTGCCTAATGAATGGGACAAGTAAGCTGCTGTCTGAATGTAAACATCAGATGCATTACTCAGTGTCTTCACAAGAAGGCTCTGAAATTCTTTTTCCTTGTTGTTTCACATGTCCTCATTATGAGGATAGGTAATGTTTGTTTCACTTGGCCGCAGGAATCCTTGAAAGAACAGGCAAGGGAAAGCAATAATGTAACAAGATAGGTGGCGGGGGGTTACTGAGGCACCAATCCTCGGGGCCAACCTTGTTGGGGTGGAAGGGTAGGCAAAAATAGCAACAGCCGTGCTTCCTCCACCAGCACAACCACTGTCCTGTGAGTCATTTCCCCCTCTTCCTGCCCCTGCCCAAGGTGCTTAAGTGTCCTGTTATGCCTCTGAGAGAAAGTTCTAAGCAGAAGTGTCATTGAGAGAGACAAGAGCAGGGACAAGTATATTTTTCATATTCAAATAACATTTCTTCTTTTGAATTAGACCATAGAAACTCAGGACTTTCTAGATTCTTGGATCCATCTTTCTGCTATTATACATTTACAAAGTTTAATCTCAAAAGCTGCTAGATTTTTTTTACCCCCCTCACTGGGTGAGTCCACACACGCTACTGTGTAGCAGTATTAGGCTACTGCACAGTAGCATCACAAAAAGTTGTTCTTTGGCACTACTGTGCAGTAGTAGGATTACTGTGCATTTATTTAGCACTTGTCTATACAAGGGCTAAGGAAATGTGCAGTAATGACTGTGCAGTAGCATTTTGTGTTGATGCAGCCACTGAATTTGAAGGCAGTTTTAGAACCTGCTTGTTCTAATAGTTAATAGCATTTTTCTAGTACATAATTCTTTGCTATTGTTGCACAAAACTTGTATGTGAATATCTTTGTATGTTACATTTCTCTGCATCCCTGTTTAGTGTCAAATTCTGAGTGATTGATTATTTTGAATATGTATTTAATACCTCTGTCCCATTCACTACCTTAGAGTATTACTGCGGTTGAGCAGCCTTAATTTTTTCTAATTCATTTCCCCCCCCCAAAAAAGTCTTCAATTTCACCATATGTAGTAAACTCCTTGTAAGCACTGTGATACTTGCAACATAAATGACCTGGTGCCCGAAAACAGAAAGGAACAACATGTTATCAGTAGATTTATGTCAGTATTGTATTTTTCCAGTGTTGTTGTGTTCCACTTATGTAGTTTTGCCTTTATGGAACTACCCTATAGCATTTAATTAAGACAGAAAAGCTTTTTAGGAATTTGTAGTCATTTTATAAAACTTTAAATTCTAGAATTACATAGACTGTATCTAAATCTGTAAATTCTGTTTTATTGTGTAGGTTTTAAAATTAATTTTTAGAATTAATTCAAAATCAACTTTTTGACAGTTCATGTGCCCAGACTCTGAAATAGACTTCTAGTCGGGGTGGTGCAGGCACCTACCCTGGCGATCTTCAAAAGGAGACTGGACACACACCTTGCTGGGGTTATTTGACCCCAGCAGGCTTTCCTGCCCAGAGCAGGGGGCCTGGACCTGATGATCTTGCAAGGTCCCTTCCAGCCCTCAACTTCTGTGAATCTATGAATTACAGAGCCATATGTTTGTATCTTGTTCTGAATAACTTGCATCTAAGATGGCCACATTTATGCTTTTCTATGTGGCCATATAGATAAGGTTTTTTGCTTGGTTGGTTGTTTTTTTAATGATTTGAAAAATAAAGCCTGAGATCCATGTAATAACAGTTATGTTCTGTGAGGGCAGAGAGAGATTTTTTTTTTCCCCTTGAAGGCAATGGAATAAAAAAAAGTGAGGGATTGGCATCAATAATTTTGTTGGCATTTTGCACAAAATATTTGTAAATGAATAAGCTTGACTTGACTTTAATAGTGCTTATAGATTTATTTACTGCTGTAAAGTCATCCCTGTGCTATAACATAGTGATGAGTTATATTTTAGGCAACTTTCAGTTGTGTAAATAATTTTCTCATGTTTAGTGTTTCTATATGTTGTAATGCAGTGTAAATATGGTCTCAGATTTTCAAAATTAGCACACACAATCTATGCCAGATTTACAGAAGAGCTTGACTCTCATTTAATTTCCTGAATGTTATGAGCACAAAATTCTTTAGCTCCTGATTGTTCCTATTAAGAAACTAATTCTTGGGCATGGTTAGTATTTTGGTACACAAAGCTCACAGTACATGGTGAGACCAAAACCCCAAATTATACACTAAAACTGAAACACCTACTATAACATATTTTATTACAAAACATATTTTTACCGTGTGTGTTTGTGTAGTGTCTATAGAGGTGATTGCAAAATAACTCAAAGTCTTACTCTTGTATATTGTGTGGGGGGTGCATTTGGAGGTGGTTGTGTGTGTATGGTGGGGTGTGAGGGAAGTTAGTGCAGGGGTTTATGATGGGGTGTGGTTGTTTGTGTGGAGGAGCAATAGGGTATGTTGGAGGGTGTGGGCATGGTGTGGTTATGTGATATTTGTGGGTTTGAGGGAGGATGCAGGGGTGTGAGGACCCCCCACAGACTCCTCCCATGGTATACAGCTCATAGAATCATAGAAGTAGGGTCGGAAGGGACCTTGTAGATCTTCAAGTCCAACCCCCCGCCTGGGCGGGAGAAAAAAAACTGGACTCAAATGAGTCCAGCCAGGTAGGCATCAAGCCTCTTCTTAAAGTTCCCCAGGGTAGGAGCCAGCACCACTTCCCTTGGAAGTTGGTTCCAGCTCCTAGCTGCCCTAACTGTGAAGTAGTTCTTGCAGATGTCTAATCTAAACCTACTCTCCAGTAATTTGTGTCCATTGTTCTTTGTCATGCCAGGGGGCGCTAGGGGAAACACTGTCTCCCCCAAACCCTTCTGGTCCCCCCTAGCTCCTTTCACTGATGGCGGCGGCAGCAGCAGCAGCAGCAGGCAGCGAGCACTTGGGGTGCTTGTGGCCCATGAAGCGCTGCCACCCAGTGATGTGTGACTCTGGTCAGCACTGCACATGGTGGCAAGGTACACAGCCAGGACAGCTCACCGCAAGTGTAGTTCTTGACACCTGCACACCACCTGCCTCTATTGCCTGGGGCTCCCCACGGCGCATATGCAGCTCCTGGCACTCACCACTGGGGGAAGTCCCACACAATGGAGCTATCTGCCTTCCTTGTCTCCTGCCATGCAAGTCCCAGGACTCCACCAGAACTGCAGGAGAACCCCACCCCCTGCTTCCCGGTGGAGTCCTAGGACCTGTATGGCAGGAGGCAGTGAAGGCAGATGGCTCCACTGTGGAGGGCTTCTCCCAGTGGTGTGTGAGTGCTGGGAGCTGCATGTGCACCGTGGGGAGCCCTGTGCAATAGAGGCAGGCCAGCCTGCCTGTGCTTCTTGCCACCATGTGCAGTGCTGGCCACTGCTCTGTGGAGCAAAAGTAAAGAAATGATACCATTTTCATAAATTGTGATTTGAGACTTTTCATGTAATGATGAAAGGCAAGGTTTAAAGGAAAGGCAATATCTTGTTTTCAAATGTGTTTCAGAACAGCTTTGTGTAGTCTTCAAAGAGGCAAAGTTTCAGATAATCAGAAAGAGCTGGGTTAAATATAGAAAAAATTAATGAGAAATGTATGGTCTGAATGACTTGCCAATGATCACCTGTCAGAAGTTGCTGCCAGAAGAGTTAAAATCTGACTATTCCTTCTGCTCTCATTTTTGGACCACAGATGTTATTAGATTAGGAGATAGCTGCAACATGTATTATTTATACCTGAAATTGATTATGAGTATATCCTAACGGAAATGTGATATACATTGAAAGTTCAGAGTTGTTCATTGGATAGCAGCTTTAAAAAACTTTTAGAAACATCAGCAAATACAATTTCAAATTATTTAAAATGTTAAACTATCAGGTAGCTCCATATAGATGGCAGATAAAGATTTACTGTTGACATAATCTAAAACTTTAAACTGATGTAAGTAAGTGTTTGAAATACATGGGGTACAAGATGTGATGCCACCAGTGGAAGAACATTGATTTTTTTTCTCAAAATTCTTCAAATAGCATTAAAGCACAGTTAAACAGTTCAGTGAGACATGCATCTGTGTGTTTCTAGAGTCAAGCATTTTAATTAAGACACCTTAATTTCAGTGAAGTAATAACAGTGGAGTAAAATGCAAAAAATATATTTTAGAGTTCTAGTTTCAGAATCCCAGGGCCAAAAGGTATTTAGACTTGTTGTTTCTTATTTCTTTTAAATTTCAGAATTTAGACAGTCAAATATTAATTTACGGTAGGCTTTGCAGAATGTCTAATTTTATGGTAAAGTTTAGGTAGGCTGTGATCGTAGAAAAACTTATGCCTTTGCTTAACTTCATACACTACAAGTAGGACAGTCAGTGACACTACTCAAAGTGTATGACGATAAGTAGGTATGTAACTTGTGACTGAGTGGGGCCCTTGCTTGCTAGCTTGTATTTCAAAGAACTTCATAACCAGAGATCCTAGTTTTCTGTGAGGAAAAAAAGCAAAAATTCTTCATTAAAAAACCACCAAAATCTGTTTTTCTGCAACCTGCAATGAAAGTGTGGCTGTGTCCCATGGCAAGTGACACCATTTTTGCTCTCTCCTTTTTACTTTGGTTTTTATCTCCCTGCCAATCAGCAGCACCTCTTCCTTCCTCCTTCCCCCACCCACTGATGATTGACCAAGAGGCAAGAACCACAGAGAAAATAAGAGAGCAGAAATGGTGTTGCTCACCACAGGACACTGATGCGCTTTTGGTAGGTCATGAAAAAATGCTGATTTCACATTTTCCTGCAGTTTTCCATGGTGAACAGAAAACCAAATTCCCTGTTCATAATATACAAGAGAGCGAAAATAAATGAGGTTCATTCAGAACTTAAGAAACTGAATTTCAGTGGAGAAACTTTAAAAAAAAAACAACTAGATATACAGACACAGAGGTTGAGGTACAATTACAAGTAATTCAAGGTTTTTCAGTTGGATAGTGTTTAAAGTAGAAATAAATGCAGTTTACAATGCTATTTCTATGGATAAAGTTGGATTCCAAATAAATGAAAAACTTAAATTACAAATACATACATTGTTTAAAAACACACATAGTTCCTTAACGAAAGAGGAAGTTATCTTACTCCACGCCCATATCTATAGCTTGAAAGGATTTTTATATGTAGACATTGTAGGAGAACACATTCATCTCATTCAGATCCGTTTTGAACTCTTGAAGAAAAGGAACTTCATACAACTGAAAAGATGTTGAAAGTAAAACTGGTGTTCACGGATCTGATTGAATCTCTGACTTAAATCCATTCCTGACCTAACATGACTGAAATAGTGAATGCAGTTGTTTTACATCTAAAATTCTGCAGTGCCTCTTACTGATGCAGTTTAAAGATGAAGTTTCAGCATTAACTCTGAATTTTCTACCTTTGTGAGTGTAAATCCCATCTTAACGTTATATTTTTTTTGTGTGATTTGATTTATGGTAGAATGCTGAAGGATTTCTGCACCTGATCCCAGGAGATAAGTGGAACTGAGTCATGCACTGTTCTGTGTTCTGGGGAAATCTTTTAAAACATCATCTTTTTCTTTTCAGTCAGAGGAAAATCAAAAGGCTATTTCCTATTCTGCAACATGGACCTGGCTGGATATATTAGTTTTGTTATCAAAATGTAAAGCTTTAAATCTTTTGAGAGTCAATTTTTGTCTTCTTGCAATAAACTGTGAAAAGGATTCAAGTTACTCTTTGAGTAAACGGGTACAACACCACTGACTTTTCAAGAAGCAGTGGATTTGGTCTTCTACCAGTAGTGTATTTGGTTTGAAGCATCTGCAGAAACTGTTGACATTATACTGTTTCTAGCCTGACATTCCCACTTGGTATTAATATGTAACTTTTTGTCAGGATCACTTTGTTTCTTGAGAGAGTGGGAGATACTTCCTGGCACTTCATATGTAGAAATTTCTTTAGAAGTTAAACATTGCATGGTATGTGTAGAAATGTTATGGGCAAGGTGAAATCCTAGTGAGATTTAGCTGAAGTCACTGAAGTTTTACATAATGGAGAACGTTGCTCATCTGACTTTTTTCTTCATGAGGTCCTGGCCTCATTTTATTTTGTCTTAATTCTAGAGTAAAGCCTTAGGGGGTGATTGGGTCTAATAGCTTAAGTAGCCTACTTGATTCATAGTTTCATAGTTTCATAGTTTGTAGGGTCG
The DNA here is from genome assembly GCF_001723895.1 of Crocodylus porosus. Taxonomy (NCBI): domain Eukaryota; kingdom Metazoa; phylum Chordata; order Crocodylia; family Crocodylidae; genus Crocodylus; species Crocodylus porosus. Next base: position 95,148,477 of record NW_017728931.1, on the reverse strand, counting down.
GAAGGGACCTGAGCAGGTCAGCTAGTCCAACCCCCCTGCCATGGCAGGAAAGAGTACTGGGGTCAAATGACCCCAGCAAGATGGTCATCTAACCTCCTCTTAAACACCCCCAGGGTAGGAGCCTGCACCACTTCTCTTGGAAGCTGGTT